>NC_135806.1:101332598-101932598 GCF_964213995.1 Mustelus asterias | reverse complement strand
TGGCGAGTCATCGCAATCACGTTAAGTGGCCATTTGAGACAATTTGGTTTTGCTTCCAGATGTGCAGTGCTTTTGAGGTGTGACACTTCGAGATGGGACGACCTCAGGAGATCCGACTCACAGTAACAATCCATAGATTGTGGAAAGGTAGAAAAAAATTATGGGACATGAAAATATTTATTTTGCAGTAGCCTGCCTTGCACACATAAAGATCAAAAGAAATTTTAATGAGAGGGGGACGGTGTCAAATTCTAGAAATACTTGGACCACTGAAAAATTAACCAACTTAAACAAGAATTTTAAAACCAATTTGTTTTCTTTTAAATAACAAAGCTAGATGTGTCAAATGCATATTTTCATTTGAATTTATTTTGCAAAAGGAAATGTTGACACTAATGATGTTTGAACTACTTTAGTTACCATAGGAGAGTGAACATAACGGGCTTTAGTCTCTCTTGATGAATTGCGAGCATGGCATGTTAGGTCCCACCTCACAACAGGGACCCAACATCCTTTCAAGGTATTAGATCTCATTACAGATAAACAGTTTGCTGCACAGCTTTCCAGTTTAGTGAGGCCCGAGAAGTCTGATTTTTATTTTTGGAATTATAATAAAAGGAACAAAGATTGGAAGAAAGACTTGCATTTATGCAGGATCTTTCATACAGGATGTTCCCAGGCCCATTACAACCCATGGAATACATGTCGATACATCTGCTTACTGAAAAAGTAAAATTAACAGGGAGAAAAAATATACTAATACATTTCTAATATCTTGCTACCTCAGCTAAAATGCACAACTTTTCATTTATTATTCCTGCATACATTTGGCATTCACTAAGAAAATATGTATGTCCGTGGAGCTTGTGCTATATTTCAAAATGTCCCAAAGCACTTCACAAACAGTTAATTAGTTACAATCATTGTTATATGTTGCAAAATGTGACAGCCATTTTGCACAAGGATTTTTTTCCCTTTATTCTGTCCTTAAATGTGAGTGTTACTGACACGGCCCACATTTGTGGAAAGAGAATAACAGAGTTAACGTTTTGACTCCAATTTGACTCTTCTTTGGAACTGAAGAGAAGTAGAAATGTGGGTTTTGTGCTGTTGAAAGAGAGGAGGGGGAGGTAGAACAAAGGTCTAGGGTCGGTTAGAGGGTGGGAGAGAATAAATCACAAAGCTGGAACCAAAGGCAAAGGGAATGATAATGATTGCAGCAAAGGAACAAGGCACTGGTTCAGAGTAAGTCTAAATGACAGAATAATGGACATCTCTGTTTGAAAGCTTAAAAATAACAAGATAATTGAACAAGGCACTTGGCAAAAAGTAATCAAAATAGGTGGCTGATTTCACGGCTTGTAGGTGTTGAACTCAATGTTGATTCCAGGAGGTTGTAAAGCCAAGATTAGTACTCTGGGCACATGGGTTCATATCCCACCATGGGAGTTGGTGGAATTCAAATTTAATGAATAAATGTAGAATATAAAGCTAGTCTCAGCAATTGTGACCCGTCAACTATCATAATTGTTTGTAAAAACCCATCTGGTTCACTAATGCCCTTTAGGGAGGAAATCTGGCACCTCCACCTGGCGCTGGCCAACATGCGATTCCAGACCTAGAGCAGTGTGGTTAAATCTGAAGATGAGATTCTGTTCTTATAGGTTACTAGTCCAGTGATATTACCACCATGCTAATATCTCTTGCCAGATATTATGAGGCTGTTGAAATTTGAGGAATTCAACAAATGGTTAGTGCTACGTGAGCAGAGCACCTGGCAACCTGCTATTGGCACCATGAAATGTGTGCCATTTTGAAGGCTGGGTCTCATATGCTTGAAGCTGGTAGTTGAAGGCAGAAGGCTGGCACTCCAAGGCAGTTCACTAACTGAGAAGGTTGGGAAATCACATGGTTCCTAACTGCGGCTGGCTAGCAGCCAGAGCCTGGAGGTGGCAAAAGGGGTAGAGAGTGGGAGGAAAGGCTCACACTGCAGATCACAGTCATTTAGTGGGCCCATCAGAAGCATTGCTGTTCCACCTGGCCCCAAATAATAAAAAAAACATTTAAAAGGATGCACCAAAATGGACTTTGGACATCCAAATAAAGATCAAGGTGCTCCCCAACTGTCGATTGCATGTATCCATTCTTCAAATTAGCAGTAATTGAAAACTTTCCATCTATTCAAAGAGGTACAATGGATGTGGGACATCAGCCCGAGAAATCTGGTGGCAAAACAGACCAGGAATTAACCAAGATGTTCACCCAATTAATTCTGGTGGAGCGTTTTAGGTTCCATTGCAGGTTGATTTACATTGATTGAAGCTATTGTGTCACATACACCGAATAAAGTTCAAGTACAAATGGTTATATTTCACAGAATGTTTTGATCCCCACCCTCCCCCCCCCCCCCCCCCCCCACCCACCCGACCCCAACAACCCGCAGCATGTTTCCTGATGGCAGGAAATGACCCGCCATTTCTCCCCGTATCGGTGTGGGTTTCCTCCGGATTATCCGGTTTCCCCCCACACTCCAAAGATGTGCAGGTCAGGTGGATTAGCCATGCTAAATTGTCCCTTAGTGTCAGGAGGTTAGCAGAGTAAATACATGGGGTTACAGGGATGGGTGAGATTGTTATCGGTGTAGCCTCGATGGGCTGAATGGGCTCCTTCTGCACTGTAGAGATTCTATGATTTGCTTAAAGGAGGGATCATCTGGTCCCGCCACTGTCAATGAAATTTCCCAGTGAATCCACCCCATTGAATCTGCCATCTAAATCCCACCAATTGGGTTTTGCCGCTACTTAAACTTTTTTCTTGGATTTTCCTGCTGGTAGAGTCAAATTTTATATTAGGGAAACATGATGTGGTAAATTTTTTTTAAATGGAAATACTTGCATTAATGGAGCACTTTTCATAACCATTGAACCTCTTAAAGTGCTTTACAGTCAATCAAGTAATTTTGAAGTATAATTGCTGATGTAATGAAATGCACCAGCCAATTTGCACACAGCAAGCTCCGACAAACAGACAATCTGTTTCTTTTGTGACATTGATTGAAGGATAAATATTAGTTTTGCTTTGGAATGCTGCCACTATTTTATTTTAAGTGCACAAGTGGGCAGATGGGGCCTCAGCTTAACATCTCATCCAAAAGACAGCACCTCCAAAAGTGCAGCATTCCCTCATAATGCACTGGAAAGTTGGGCCCCAGTTTTTGCACTCCCACCCTGAAGTGGGACTTGATGGGTGGCACAGTGGTTAGCACTGCTGCCTCACACCACAAGGGACCCGGGTTCGATTCCCGGCTTGGGTCACTGTCTGTGCAGAGTCTGCACATTCTCCCCGTGTCTGCGTGGGTTTCCTCCAGATGCTCTGGTTTCCTCCCACAGTCCGAAAGATGTGCTAGTTAGGTGTATTGGCCATGCTAAATTCTCCCTCGGTGTACCCGAACAGGTGCCGGAGTATGGGGACTAGGGGATTTTCGCAGTAACTTGTGACATTAATAAACAAACTTTAAGCTTTGAACCCATGACCTTGGGATACAGAGGCACATGTTCCACCAACTACCATGACAAATAAGGGAAGAGAGAAAATAGACAGAGAAAAAAAAATGAAAACCTGTTTGATTTGAATTTTAAAAACCCATCGGACCAATTTACAACCAGCAGGAGTCAGATTCCTGAGTTTCAATTGTTCTTCCTGGCCCTCCAAGGTTGAGCTTCATGTCAGGACTATAAATCAACTCATTAACAGGATTCTAAAGACATGATGTACCAGCCCTAAATACCTGCAGTGAGATCCATTCAGATTTATGGTACATATCCAGCAATTTCTTAACACTCAGGGAGACGAATAACAAGCTACTGCTTTTGCAAGGTTAATGGTATAAATGTGCAAATCAGCCAGTAACTTGAAGCAATTTGCAACTCAGGACATATCTCAACAACTCATATTCTGGAGATTTATTCATTGGATGTAAGTGTTGCATCCGATGAATTGTCCATCCCCAATTACCCTTGAAAACGTGGTGATGGCGTGAACTGCTACAGACGATGTGGTGAAGAGTTATTAGGATGGGTGCAGCAGGATTTTGATCCACTGACTGTGAAGGAACAGCAATATGTTTCAGAATCATGTGAACTTGGAGGGAAATTTGGTGGAAATGTTCCCATGTATCAGCTGTCCTTGCCTTGCTATTTGTCAGGTGTTACAGGAGAGAGAAGAAGCCTGTTGAAGAAGCTTTGGCGAGTTAATATAGTGCAGGTGGTAGATGGTACACACTGCAGAAATGGTGTGCCGGTGTAGAAGATGTGAATGCTTAATGTTGCTGATCAAGCAGTCTACTTTGTCCTGGATGGTGTCAAGTTTCTATAACGTAATTGGAGCTGTATTCATCCTGGTGAGTGTTACTCCATCACAGTTCTGACTTGTACCTTGAAGATGGTGGACAAGCTTTGTGGAGTCAGGAGGTGAGACACCGCAAATTCCCCAGCTTCTGACCCGTTTTTGTAGCCATAGGGCTCTATTTTATCATTTTGATTCTAAGTGCTGGGTGGACTTGAAACTCGGAGTGTTTCAGATCCAATTTTTAGACCTGTTCTCAAGCGCCCCCATACGCACTCTGCCTGAAAAAAATATCAGCGATTCCGAATCGCGCTGCAGAAGCACCCAAAATCCTGCAGCTCTGATCGGCGCCTCCAACTGCGCATGTGCAGAAAAAAAATAGAATGCGGCTCCCCTGCCATCTCCCTCCTGGGCCGGATAATGCCTCCCCCTGGTCCCCACAGACATTGCCCCACCACCACAGCATTACTGACCCCCTTATCCCCCCCACCCCCTGCCACCCAGACCAATTGTGGGCCCTTCCCCCTTCCCCCGCCACTGATCTCAGGCAGAGTGGCAGCGGACCCCCCCTTCCCCCCACTGATCTCAGGCAGAGTGGCAGCGGACCCCCCCTTTCCCCCCACTGACCTCAGGCAGAGAACCCCCCTTCCTTCCCCCACCAATCTCAAGCAGAGAGCCATCGGTCGCTCGGCACCTACCTCCTCACTCACTGAAGTGCCTGAATCAGACCTTTGTGGAGCATGTCTGTTTTGGGCCATTCTAGATGGGTGAACGCGGTGGTAAAGGGGGAAGTGCCGCTAAGGTTGGGTGTGCAGCCCATTAAGTCAATTTAAATGCATGCAAATGCATTTAAATGACCGTCGTGCCCATTTCGGACACGGTCCCGATCACGGCCATTTTTGGGCCTTGGTAAAGGGGGAACCGGCACGGAGGTGGGCGCGGATCACGCTACTCGCTTCACACCCGACTTTACCAAGTTTTCGCACCTGAAAACGAAAAACTTGGTGGTAAGATCTGGCCCATAGTATCTATGTAGCTGGTCCAACTAAGTTTCTGGTCAATGGTAACCCCCAGGATATTGATGATGGGGATGCAGGCATGCTACTCCATGTCAAGGGCAGAGTTAGACTATCTTCTGTTGAAGCCAAATGTTGCTTGCCATTTATCAACCTAAGGGTCCGATTTTACCAAACGGGCACGGAATTGTGGTAAAGTTGGGCGTCAGGCCTAAAACACGGTCCAGACCCGACCCAAGGCCAATCGCGCCTTTACCAACGGCCGATCCGGGCGCCGATCCGGCGCACGCCCGAATCGGCCAGCGGGCCGATTTAAATGCATTTGCATGCATTTAAATCGGCATAATGAAGCCCGCACCCAACTTACCCAAGGATTCCCACTTTACGAGGCTCCGATCCGATCGGCGTCCGCGCATTTACCGTGTTGCTGAATTGAAGTCCGATAGGGCTTCAACTCAGCAACTGAACCGTCGAATCGCCCCCGAACACCCTTCGCGGACCGCCCCCGCGAACCACCCCGGCAGCCCACCGCCCTCCCCCCCGCCCCCCCCGCCCCCCCCGCCCCCCACCCCCAGCCCCGATCGGACCACCCTGGGATGCAGGCCCTGCCAGCAGCCCCCCCCGGGATCGAACCCCCCGGGTCCCCGACCTACCTTGATCGCTGGTGTCCGTCGAAAGCATCTTACGATCCTGGATCCTGGCCTTGCTCCGGGGGTCCTGATGGGTAGGATGACGTCTTTTTACTGGGGGGGAGGGTAGGGGGGGGGATGTGACATCTCTTCCCTGGGGAGGGCAGAGACGTCGGGCGCGCTGAGTGCTGTTGGCCCCGAACTGCGCATGCACAGTTCGGTGCTCCGACAGATGCAAATGCGCTAGGCCCCGCCCACTAGACTCACGCTGAAAAAAGGCGTATGGGAGCGCTGGAGCGTGGCTGCCGGGCACAGGTCTGATTTACGACCGCACCCAGCACTTAGAACCAATTTGGTAAAATCGGCCCCTAAGTCTAAATATTGCATGTGGGTACAGACTGGTTCAGTAAGTGAGGAGTTATAAATCAATCTGAAAGCTGTACAGGCATCAGTGACCATCCCCACCTCTGACCTTATGATGTAGGGAAGGTCATTGGTGAAGCAGCAGATGGCTTGCTCGGAGAAACTGTAGAACTGTAGAAACTGTAGGGCGGCACGGTAGCACAGTGGTTAGCACTGCTGCTTCACAGCTCCAGGGACCTGGGTTCGATTCACGGCTTGGGTCACTGTCTGTGTGGAGTTTGCACACTCTCCTCGTGTCTGCGTGGGTTTCCTCCGGGTGCTCCGGTTTCCTCCCACAGTCCAAAGATGTGCGGGTTAGGTTGATTGGCTGTGCTAAAATTGCCCCTTAGTGTCTTGAGATGCGTAGGTTAGAGGGATTAGCAGGTGGATATGGGGGTAGGGCCTGGGTGGGATTGTGGTCGTTGCAGACTCGATGGGCCGAATGGCCTCTTTCTACACTGTAGGGATTCTATGATTCAAATCTTCTGTGACTGAAATAATTGGTCTTCAACAAACATAGCCATCTTCCTTTGTGCTAGGTTTGACTCTAAACAGTTGAGATCCTTCCACGATTTTCATTGACTTCAGTTTTACAGGAGTCCTTAATGCCATATTGAGTTAAATGCTGCCTTGATGTCAAGTGCAGACACTCTCACCTCTCCTCTGAAATTGACTATCTTTATCCATGTTTTGACCATGAAATGCAGGGTTGAGTAATCTTGCAGAACACAAACTGAGCATCAGTGAGCAGGTTATTACTGACTAAGTGCCTCTTGGTCGCATTGTTGACAACACCTTCCATCATTTTTATTGTCGGTTTTTATTGTAGCCAGCATTTACAGCAAAGAACTATAGCATTAGCCATTTGCCATTCCGTCAGTTGTCAATGACCTTTTAAACCTAATGTTAAACATTGGCTATTTCGACAGACTCACACCTCCTGAAGGTTCAGTAACCTTATTTATTAATTTCTCTTTCAATAGCATTGGGTTACAGTTTTCGATAACAATACTAACTGCAGCAACAAACATGACATGGACAACAGGACCCAGATGAAAATAGTAGAGATAATGGTAGCAGCATTCTGACACAGACTCAGACAGGGTCCTGCTAAGAACGGTAAGAAAGATTTAGCATCCATATTGCCAGAGAAGCACAGTGCAGATTGATGGTAAATTACATGTTCCATAATGAAATGGGAAATTCCTGATGTTTTTTAGGGTGGATTTTGACTTTGTGCAATTGTGTAAAAAGGTTGACTAAATGATAGGAACAGAAGTAAACCCGTTGACCCCTCATGCCTGCTCTGCCAGCAGCACATTTTATATCGGTCCTGAATTTATTCCCATTTGACATTATCTTTCAAAGTGGAAGTCGACCCTTGTTATTTTAACATGTGGCTGAAAGTAAGTTTGTGAACCAACGTATGACTTGTGATTTGGGGAATTTTTAATATCAGGTTAATGCATGAGAAACTTTAGCCATTTTTATTTCCACCTTGTATGGCAAAGCAAACTGTGTGAACACCAACACTCCTGATATAAGTGACGCGATCTGTGATCTTAATCCTATACCAAGTGGCACGTGGTTAGAAATCATAGAAATCATAGAAACCCTACAGTGCAGAAGGAGGCCATTCGGCCCATCGAGTCTGCACCGACCACAATCCCACCCAGGCCCGACCCCCACATATTTACCCGCTAATCCACGCATCCCAGGACTCTAAGGGGCAATTTTTAATCTGGCCAATCAACCTAACCCACACATCTTTGGACTGTGGGAGGAAACCGGAGCACCCGGAGGAAACCCACACAGACACGAGGAGAATGTGCAAACTCCACACAGACAGTGACCCGAGCCAGGTTAGGAAGATTGGCCATGCTAAATTGCTCCGTAAAGTCCCAGGTTGTGCGGGTTATGGGGAATTGGTGGGGTAAATGTGTGGAGTTATAGGGATAGGGCCTGTAAGAGGGTCAGTGTAGACTTGATGGGCCAAATGACCTCCTTCTGCACTGTAGGGATTCTATGATTCTCTATGATCTACATTGCCCTAATTTAGTATTAATTGCCAACCAGCAGTCACAAGTATGATTGAGGAAAATGTAAATTCAATAAAGGCGGCACAGTGGCACAGTGGTCAGCACTGTCTCACGGCGCCAGGGAACCAGGTTCAATTCCGGCCTCAGGTGACTGTCAGTGTGGAGTTTGCACATTCTTCCCGTGTCTGCGTGGGTTTCCTCTGGTGCTTTGATTTCCTCCCCCAATCCAAAAATGTGCATGGTAAATTGCACCTTAGTGTCAGGGGAGATTAGCAAGGCACGTAGGTGGGGTTACGGGAATAGGATCTGGATGGGATTGTTGTTAGTACAGACTTGATGAGCTGAATGGTCTCCTTCTGCACTGTTAATATTCTATGATTTTATTCTATGATAATAGTAGTTTAAGAGTTACTCTTTTATGGTGGGATTAAGATACATGAGAGATAACTTTCAGTGATGTTGTAAAGCAGGTGTTAGTGGATTGGACATTCATTGTACACATTTTACATCAGCCAATTTTCCTTTCCATTGAAGTAATTGGAGAGGAAAATCAGGTAGGCTGTATGATGGATGACCAATCCAATAACATTTGTTTAACTTCCTCACTAAAAATTGAAGCCACATCCCTCAAGAGAAGCTGTTCCTCATTTGTAATTTCATAACAGAATCATGGGCTGGAATTTATGGGACCGGGGGAATGATGTCTTGTTCTTGGCCCCATTAGAAAACTCACTCATGAGCCAACTGACTTTAGCAAAGGCTTCTGCAGTGATAGTATGCTGGGAGCGTCCTTCACAAGTTGAGTGTGGAACTTCCATCCCTCAGGGGCAGGAGGCTCTGTCCTCAAGAGGTGCCGGCCATTCTGATTGGCTGGCACCTGAGTAGTCCCTGCAGTGTCAGAAGCAAGTAGGTGGGATTAGTAGGGGATCACCAAGAAGAGGTGTCATAGTTGCTGGACTTAGGTATGTCACTGTTTTTTGGACAGCAAGGGGTATGGGAGGTCTGCTTTTGAGGCCAAGAAAGGAGGTACAAAGACAGGGTAATATCTTGGAAGGAGAGTATCTCTCATGCACACAACCCACCCCCCCCCCCCCCCCCCCCGCCAACCCTCCCCCCACCCCAAAGAAGATATCCCCTTTCCTTCCTGTCTTTTCACCTTAGATGGTGAGAAAGTGGGCTGGCCAATTTCCTCCATCTTTCAGATCCATCATATTAAGGTGGTGTGGGTGGAATTAGGTCTTTGGCCCTAAATTAGCCTCAATAGGTCTAAAGGTGAACTGGCTAGTTGCTGCCTTACCAAGCCACTGTATTGTGGGGGACATCTCGGGTGTGAGTGGGAAGGAGGTACACCAACAGACACCCATATTCAACAGGTTCACGAATGATTACAGGGGTTGGATTCTGCTGTTATTGTATCTGCTCTCAGTTATGTCCAGGACTGCATTTTGTTCATTCTCACAGTAGGCCAATGGGGAGGGTCGAAGGCTTTCTTTCCACTGGACTGGCTGGTCTCACGACTTTGCCTCCAGTGGGCTGATGCTCTTTGAGCCTTGTTGTGAATACCTGGTTTCAAATTTCACAAGGATCACAGAGTGACAGGGTGTCAGGAAATTCAGATATTTAGTCAGCATTTCTGTTTGAAACCCCCAAATGCCCATCCAATTTCCTTTGAAATAGTTTATTGTCTCCACTTCCTCCACACTCATAGGCAGCGAGTTCCAGGTCACCATTATTCGCTACATCAAAATATTCTTCCTCACATTCCCCCCTGCATCTCTGACCCAAAACCTTAAATCTGCGTCCCCCTCGTTCTTGCCCCATCTGCTAATGGGAACAGCTTTTCTTTGTCCACCTTATCTAAACCTGTCAGAATCTTGTCCACCTCTATCAAGTCTCCGCTCAACCTCTTTTGTTCCAAGGAGAACATCCTCAGCCTGACATCGACAATAAAAAACTAACAGAATCTGTTAATACCTGAAATCAAATGGGAATGTGGTTAGCACTGCTGCCTCACAGCGCCAGGGACCCGGGTTCAATTTCGGCCTTGGGTCACTGTCTGTGTGGAGTTTGCACATTCTTCCCATGTTTGTGTGGGTTTCCTCCGGGTGCTCCAGTTTCTTGCCACAGTCCAAAGATGTGTGGGTTAGGTTAATTGGCCATGATAAATTCCCCCTTAGTTAGGGGGATTCGGAGGGTAAATATGTGGGGTTATGGGGCTAGGATCTGGGTGGGATTGTTGTCGGTGCAGGCTCGATGGGCCAAATGGCCTCCTTCTGCACTGTAGATTCTATGATTCTATATTTTCATTGTTGCTTGCATCTGCAATTCTAATCGAATAGTGAACAGAAGAAATTCCCCCTTTGCTGGTGCTGTATAGAATGATTGATTCCACTGGGCTTAGAATGGAGGCAAATCCTTTTTTTCCAGCTCAGATATTTTGATAAGCATAAATATTCACACAAACCATGACATGAAATCCACAAGATCATCAAAATATTGCAAAAGATCATTTTGGAAGATAATTTTACTGCCACTGCTAAGTCAAACAAAATATTTTACCTGGAAGCCAAAGATATAACAGATTCATTACAAATTTCTGTGACCAGCTATTTTGAAATCAAATAAGTCTGCCCAGCCTGTGGGAAGTTTTTATTACATATGTTTCAATAATCTTGACCTTTGAGTAAAGGTAAGGCTGCAGCTGCATAAATAAGAAAAGTTTGTTTTTTCAGTACAATCTTATGGATTCTGCTACATCTATTGGTGAGAGCTTAACCCTTGAAGTGAATACACAGGATCAACAAATGGGTGCATGGTCACTAGCTGCACCAGCGATTGCCAGGTTGTCAGTATTGATCAGCGGTTGATAGAGGAATTCCAACACACAGTCAGTGCTGAAAAACTGTGTCTTTTATTCATTATCAAGAGCAATTCACATTGAAGTCTCTTTGATCCTTCAGTGTTTCAGTTGGGTGACAGCACAACTATTCAGCCCATATTAAAATGGCTCCCTTTTTTGATTTGATTTGATTTATTATTGTTACATATATTAGTTACAGTGAAAAGTATTGTTTCTTGCGCACTATACAGACAAAGCATACCGTACATAGAGAAGGAAAGAAGACAGTGCAGATGTACTGTTGCAGACACAGCTAGCAGGATGGCTACTCTATGACATAAAAAGATTTGATTGGTTCGAAATTGTAATACAAACAATTAAGACAGCATTGGAGTTTGCACAGGCATCCCTCGTTTCTTGCTATAACTTATGGAAGCCGAGGGCCCACACAATTTTTCTGGCCTTCTCTTTGATTTTAGGTGGCATGGTTTCTCAGTGGTTAACACTGCTGCCTCACAGTGCCAGGGACCCGGGTTAAATTCTGGCATTGGGTGACTGTCTGTGGGGAGTTTACACATTCTCCCCGTGTCTTCGTGGGTTTCCTTCAGGCACACCGGTTTCCTACCACAGTCCAAAGATGTGCAGGTTAGGTTGATTGGCCATTTTCAAATGTACCTTAGTGTGAGGGGGATTAGCAGGGTAAATAAGTGGGGTTACGGGGTTAGGGCCTCGATGGGATTGTTGTTGGTGCAGGCCTGATGGGCCAAATGGCCTCCTTCTGTACTGTAGGGATTCCATTAATGTCAATTAGTACAGATGTATATAGTATTATACTATGGTATGCAAATACTGATGTAAAGAGTTACAAGTTAGCCAGGAAGGACCTAAAGAAAGAGTTAAGAAGAGCCAGGAGGGGACATGAGAAGTCTTTGGCAGGTAGGATCAAGGAAAACCCTAAAGCTTTCTATAGGTATGTCAGGAGTAAAAGAATGACTAGGGTAAGATTAGGGCCAGTCAAGGACAGTATTGGGAAGTTGTGCGTGGAGTCCGAAGAGATAGGAGATGCACTAAATGAATATTTTTCGTCAGTATTCACACTGGAGAGGGACAGTGTTGTCGAGGGGAGTACTGAGATGCAGGCTGTTGGACTGGATGGGATTGATGTTCATAAGGAGGAGGTGTTAGCAATTCTGGAAAGGGTAAAAATAGATAAGTTCCCTGGGCCGGATGGGATTTATCCTAGGATTCTCTGGGAGGCTAGAGAGGAGATTGCAGAGCCTTTGGCTTTGATCTTTGTGTCGTCGTTGTCTACAGGAACAGTGCCAGAAGACTGCAGGATAGCAAATGTTGAGCCCTTGTTCAAGAAGGGGAGTAGGGACAACCCTGGTAATTATAGACCGGTGAGCCTTACTTCTGTTGTGGGCAAAGTATTGGAAAGGATTATAAGAGATAGGATTTATAATCACCGAGAAAGGAAGAATTTGATTAGGGATAGTCAGCACGGTTTTGTGAAGGGTAGGTTGTGCCTCACAAACTTTATTGAGTTCTATGAGAAGGTGACCAAAGAGGTGGATGAGGGTAAAGTGGTTGATGTGGTGTATATGGATTTCAGCAAAGCATTTGATAAGGTTCCCCATGGTAAGCTTTTGCAGAAAATACGGACACATGGGATTGAGGGTGATTTAGTTGTTTGGATCAGGAATTGGCTAGCTGTAAGAAAACAGAGGGTGGTGGTTGATGGGAAATATTCATCCTGGAGTTCAGTTACTAGTGGTGTACCGCAAGGATCTGTTTTGGGGCCACTGCTGTTTGTCATTTTTATTAATGACCTGGATGAGGGCGTGGAAGGATGGATTAGTAAATTTGCGGATGACACTAAAGTCAGTGGAGTTGTAGACAGTGCGGAGGGAAGTGGCAGGTTACAGAGGGACATAGATAAGCTGCAGAGCTGGGCTGAGAGGTGGCAAATGGAGTTTAATGCGGAAAAGTGTGAGGTGATTCACTTTGGAAGGAGTAACAGGAATACAGAGTACTGGGCTAATGGTAAGATACTTGGTAGTGTGGATGACCAGAGGGATCTGGGTGTCCATGTGCATAGATCCCTGAAAGTTGGCACCCAGGTTGATAGGGTTGTTAAGAAGGCGTACGGTGTGTTAGCTTTTATTGGTAGAGGGATTGAGTTTCGGAGCCAGGAGGTCATGCTGCAAATGTACAAAACTCTGGTGCGGCCGCATTTGGAGTATTGCGTACAGTTCTGGTCGCCGTATTATAGGAAAGATGTGTTCATAGAAACCCTACAGTGCAGAAGGAGGCCACCCGGCCCATCGAGTCCGCACCGACCACAATCCCACCCAGGCCCTACCCCCACATATTTACCCGCTAATCCCTCTAACCTACGCATCTTAGGATTCTAAGGGGCAATTTTTAACCTGGCCAATCAACCTAACCCGCACATCTTTGGACTGTGGGAGGAAACCGGAGCACCCGGAGGAAACCCACGCAGACACGAGGAGAATGTGCAAACTCCACACAGACAGTGACCCGAGCCGGGAATCGAACCCGGGACCCTGGAGCTGTGAAGCAGCAGTGCTAACCACTGCGCTACCGTGCCGCCCCACGGTAGCGCAGTGTTGGAAAGGGTGCGGAGGAGATTTACCAGGATGTTGCCTGGCATGGTGGGAAAATCGTATGAGGAAAGGCTGAGGGGCTTGAGGTTGTTTTTGTTAGAGAGAAGAAGGTTAAGAGGTGACTTAATAGAGGCATACAAGATGATCAGAGGATTAGAAAGGGTGGATAGTGAGAGCCTTTTTCCTCAGATGGTGATGGCTAGCACGAGGGGACATAGCTTTAAATTGAGGGGTGAGAGATATCGGACAGATGTTAGAGATAGATTCTTTACTCAGAGAGTAGTAAGGGCGTGGAATGCCCTGCCTGCAGCAGTAGTGGACTTGTCAACATTAAGAGCATTCAAATGGTTATTGGATAAACATATGGATGATATTGGAATAGTGTAGATTAGAGGGGCTTTAGATTGGTTCCACTGGTCGGCGCAACATCGAGGGCCGAAGGGCCTGTACTGCCCTGTAATGTTCTATGTTCTATGTTCTAAAGGGGTAATTATCATATTCACTGCTTAGAAGGTGGTTTCTAAAATAGGTGCCCCACAGTTTACCATCCTAGTGAGGAAGGTGACAATTGCCCTCACAATGTTTTGATTCATTGTCCATGAATTACAAGTCACTTGTTTGGATATATTGTTGGGCAAGAGTTTATCCCTTGGCAATAAATCTATCATTGTATAGAAATAAGTGAGCATCCAAATATTATCTTTGAAATACTGTCTTTACCTATTTGTCAAAGAACAGACCAGCCATTGATTTTGCTGCTACTCCTGTTCTTTCCTCTAGCCTGCACATACAAGCTTTTGTTATTATTCCAGGCACCAAACTCCATTATCATTCACTCGTGTAGATCAGTAAGGGAGCAGAATTTTATCATTTGATTAATAAAAACAAAGGATGCATACAGCTTTGTGCAATGTGATTTTTCCTTCCATGAATGAGATAATCATGTTACATGATAACAAACAAATATTGTTGCAAAGATGACCAGCAAATATATTCTGTTTAAAACCTGTCCTGAATTTCATTATTTCTGAAAATGTAAAATGTATGATGTTACTACCGCATTGTGACAATAAAAAGGGAAGTTTGGTTCAAATTGGAAGGGAATGCTAATAGATAGAGATGAAGTCTGAGACTGCTTGTGCAGGACCAAAACACTGGCATAGACTTGTTGGGCCGAATGGCCTGATTCTATGCGAGAATTTTAATGTAATTCTATTTCATATTTTCTCAATACTGAATGGTATATCTGTTATCACAGCTATTATTAAAATTGGTATGACTTTGATTTCATGAGAAGAGCAGAGGATGCGGCAACTGCTAGGAATGCTTCACTGAATTGGAGCACAGACTTTTAAGTAACACTCCAGGACAGTGATCACTGCATTGGTGGAAGTATGACCTTTTTGATGAACCTACCTGTTTGAGTGGATGTGAAAAGGATGACTGGCTTTATTCAAAGAAGAGTAGGAAATACTCCCAACATCTTGGTTAGTAGACCATTAGGTTACTGTGTACAACTTTGAAGGATCAAGTGCACTTATCACTTCAAGCACAGATTTCATTTTACTCCGGTAGGTAGTCAAATGAAGGATGCACAAAATTTGGTCGATGACTCAAATTTTAAGGGATGTGCAACCAATAAGAAACGTTTGCACTGGTGATGTACACTGTATCTGTAAAAAGTGCTCATCCTGGCCCAGGTCATGTGCACTCCAGGTGTAGGCAGAACAGTAAGCAGTGCCATTAACTGGAATGGATTGGGTGGGTAGAGATGGAAACAGGGGTGTAGCTACCTCTTAGACCTGTAACTGTGTTTGTGCCTCAAGACCTGAAGATCGTCCCAAGCAAAATTGTTTCTTATGTTGTGAAATCCCTTCTTCATTCAAACCACATGGAGAGTTCTGAGGCAAGCCCCACCCCAATGCCCCTTTGCTGGGTGAAGAATGCCCTACCGTATCTCAATACAGTTGTTTTGCGAAGTCTTTACTTTATCTAGCCATTGGTTCAGTTATATTTCAATGGGAAAACCTTGGAAATCCTAGGGAAACATAATGGTGGATTGGTGGGTGATGAATAACTGATGCAATGTTTTGCTGCTTTCCTTTATGTTGTTCCTGGGAATTGAGCATTCCTCTTGTGGAACAAAGAAGAAAGTCTCGCTGGTAAAGCATACGTATTTCTAGTATCTCTGATGGTGTTCCCCTCACTGTGCCACTCCATACTCTTCCCAATACAAAACCCAATTTTCTAAAATAGCTCCATATTGCAGCTTGGCCATATGGAACTGCTCTTGTGACCACTTAATTTGAAGGGAGCATGGCCCTGCGAGCTCAGCTCTAGAAGACATCCAAAATATTGGGGCCCAGGCTTTCAAATGCACCAAGGTCCAAATTCCCATTCTACTTGTCAACCTCCACTGGCTTTGCAATACCAGAGAATCATGATTTATAATTCTCATTTTCACCGTCAACTGGTTCCATTGCCTTTCCCCTGTTTACATCTTTGATCACTCTTCCCTGGTCCTGTAAAATTAGCCTGCACCTTGTTGCCTGTCCTACCATCAGAGATGCTGCTTCAGCACCTTGCCCCTGCCTTCAGTAACCTTCTTCCTTAACAAAAATGCCATGCTGACTTCTTTTCTGCTGTCAAAACTTCCTAAATTCTCCTAACTTTGACTGTTCTTTCCTCTATTCTGACCCTCTTCCCTTTTTCAGAAATATGATTTTCACTGCAGAGGTCTGCAAATAATCAACTTGGAGCACCAATAGTAAGATAATGATTCTTCTGTGATACTCGAACTCTTAAAAGTAAAGACTGCTCTCTGCTGACCACTCAGCTTTACTGTTTTGGAGTTTGTTTCAAGCTCAGTATCTGTTAAGGAATAATTTTGAATGGTGCTTTTCGGTCAATGGAGCATACTGAAAACACATAGAGGGTATTCAATCCCAACCACCCGGAAGGGACCAGACAGGTAGACAAATAAAGTGCCCCTCTACAGCCCCCAAAGCCAGCAAGCACCTAATTCACATGTGCCACTGGGGAATACAGTGATGTCATCGGGCCTCAGCAGCAATTCTAACTTGGCCTAAGCAGTTTTCTGACCAGGCGAAAGCTCACATGAATACTGAGAACTGACACCCATGTAAGTATTGCTCTGGTTTTTGAGGAACAAAGAGTAAGGGTGCTCCTCCAGACCACACAAGACTAGTTTAGAATCCCGTATCTTGAGCTTCCAAACCTCTCATCTATCCCGCGACCTCTTTCCAAACCTTCTTCCACACACTTACCCAGAGTTCTTTCCCCTCCGATAATTTTTCTTTGCTAATTCTAAGGCTACAGTTACCAGAAAATTATAACAAGTTATATACTAGTATATTCAAATGAGTGAGAGTTACAATTCTGGTCTAGCACTACGAGATGTTTTGAGCTTTCTGCTTTCCAGGATTGTGCATCCAGTTTCCATGTAGTGTTACAAATATCAGGTTCCACTTACACAAGTTCACTTAACATTTGCTGCACTCCATGCAGACTGCAGCAGCACATTGTTAGGGTTACAAATCAGAAACCCCAAGCTATCATTGTGAAGCCAGACAAGACCCCAACAATGTTTCTATTTTTAGTATTAGTGTGAGGGTAAGATGTTTCACTCCAGGCGCAATTCTACTGACAAACCAGGTAGCTTTTATTAAAACAAATTTTATTTGACAACTATAACAAATGAATTTGCTTAACTTTTAACAATTGAACAATTCTTAAACATGACAACAATTCTTAACAGCTAACTATCACTATGAGTACCAATCAAGCAAAATGTCCCTAATGGACTCAAATCCCTCTTTAAAAAATTAGTTAGTACACATGCTTTGACTTAGCTTACTTAAGTTAGCATTCAGAAAGCCTTTGGAGAGAGAGAGGGACACTGCTTTCTTCTGGAAACCCAGGTAGCAACTGCCTGTATTTTAAAATGAAACTGAAAATGATTATTTTCTGTATGTTTAGCTCCTGCCATGAAGCACATGACCCCATTCCTGTCAATCAACTTAATCAAAATTCTACTCTGAAACCCCAGGGGAACCTAAATAAACATGAATATATTAGCTCTGATTAGCAAACACTCCAGGTCTAAAATGGCTACTTACCTTGTGCTCCCAGCTACCAATTTAAAGGTTTAGCGGAACAAATCGACACCCAACAAAACAGTTCTGAATTCTAATCATACCCCTTACAAGAAACATGATATATATATATATATTTCTTAAATGCACAGTATCATCACAGCGTTTATATCTGTTCAAAATAATCTGCACAATCCCCAATCTACAGTTACAAATTTTAATAATTTTTCAATATTTTGTACGACTTAGTAATATTCACTTTACTTCAGCCATTTTAAGGAAAGATTGTCTCTATATTTGAATTCTGTTATAGAATAAAAGGTAGCAGATGAGAGGCAAGTGGGGGAAGTAAAAAGAACCAGGTAAAACCTCAAAAACAGAGAACTCAATTACTTGGGACTGCTGGAGTATTGATTGACACAAATCTTCCAGTCTCCAAATCATCAGAGAATGGATGTATGACAGAAAATGCACGTCAAACTCCTTTGGAATCCTGATGCTTGGGCATTCATTTGAATTGCTCCGGAATTTAATGTTCTGATTGACAATTCCCTGCTTCCCAAGACTCTCTATGAAAGTCCCCAACCCCAAGCTTGGGATGGAGACTTGAGCTCGATACATGCCAATTACCTTGATAGTTACCAGTGACAGTTTAAAACCTGGTCTAAAGTGGGCTAACCATACAACTGAACACCCCACCGACCCCAGACCACCCTACAACCCCATCAACCAGACAGGACTAACCCTAACTGACTACCTTCCTTGACTACCTGGCCAACTCCCATGACCAACTGACTACCCATGACTCACTCACCCACCTACTCCTCTACCTACCTCACACATCTACTCCCCTACTATACTATCCACCTCACCCATTGAAGTATCATCAGAAATGGTCCCTGGGTGTGTTTGACATGGACTGCAGGAAATGAGGCCTCTCTGAACTTTCAAACATTTATTAACTATATAAAACTATACACATGGATAGAGAAGCATAACACTCTTTCCAGAACCACCTCTGAGTTCTGATCGTATGTGATCTGACTTCACAGATGATGTATATTAGCTATTACCAGAATAATTATTAACTCTTCATACGACATTTCCCCCCACCCCCCCGCCCCCCACCCCCGGGTGGAATTTTCCCATCCCACCTGCCACAGGAATCGCAGAGGGCAGGACACAGATCATGCAAAGGTCCATTAACCTGGGGTGGGATTTTCTGGCTTTGGGGTGAACGCAGCCAGAAAATCCCGCCCGGAGTCTTTAAATCTGCCCATAAATATTTAAACATTATCCCATTTCCTCTTCTCCTGGTGGTTGTCCAGCTGCAGTAAATCTTCCTATGCAGCAAGTCCATGATCTGGCAGAAGGATCTGTTGCTGAAGTTCAGTGATTGCTGTCCGGAGGATGAAGTGTTGTGCAATTCTGATGTCACATTCGTGAATCAATCAGATGGGTAAACAGAAGAACGAAGACTATTCCTGAGCAGGGCTGATGGTTGTTTTGTTGGTACTGTAGGGGTTTGTGTAATATGTGCACAATCCGCCCTCCCTCCAGTATATTTCTTCGCTTCATTAGGCCTCGAACCTTCAGGAGCTTCAGCAATCAAATCAATATGTGGATTAGAGCTGGATTTCACCTCAGTTTCTGTTGCTAGGTAGTCTTCTACCTCATGAGGTTGTTGTGTTATTGCTTCTCTTCACTGTACATGTAAGATGTGTACAAGATTAGAAGCTGGCACTTCAGCGGTTCCCTCTTCAGTTTTGAGATCAGGCTTTCCTCAGTCAGATTTATTTCCTGCAATTGTTTTTCTGGGCATTCAGGGAGCTTCTGTTCCTGAGACAAAAAACAGAAAATGCTGGAAAATCTCAGCAGGTCTGAAAGCGTCTGTGGAGAGAAAACAGATCCTATGTTTCGAGTCAGGATGACCCTCCGTCAGAGCTGAAGACAAGGAAAATCAGCCAAGATTTATACTCTGAGGGTGAGGGGGTGGTGGGAGGTTGGGGGCTGTAATTGATAGGAATGGCATAGGCAAAGAGTGTCAAAGAACAACTTGAGGAATATGGTACCCCCCCCCCCCCCCCCACTGCACACCCCCTCCCTCCTCTATCCCCACCCCCATCCCACTAAGGCCATTTAGGACTGAGATGAGGAGAAATTACTTCAATCAGAGAGTGGTGAACTTGTAGAATTCTCTACATAGAAGGCTGTGGAGACCAAGTACTGAATATATTAAAGAAGGAAATAGATACATCTCTAGACACCAAAAGCATTGAAATAGAAAATCAGCCATGGTTATATTGAATGACAGAGCAGGCTTGAGGAACTGAATGGCCTACTGCTCCTATTTTCTATGTTTAGCACCACTGTGAAATGAAAACCATTTTAAAGCAACAATAATGTTATATAAATGTATCTCTTGAGCTCTAATATATATAGATTCTTTTGACACTCAGGTCAGTCATTTTTATGTTTTCCTTTGGCATACCAGCCACTTTTAGAGAGCTTTTAGGTTTTGATTCAAGAGGGGAATCCACCTCCATATTCTTTCAGTGGATTTCCTTCCGTCAGTGCCAAAGATTGCCTGCCTTCTTTGCCCTAGTTTGGTCATTGAAGTCTCACTGAAGGAGCCAGTACATTTAGAGGCCTACGCTCCGAGGTTGTAGCCTCATGGAACATGTCATTCTTCAGAATCTTCCAATTTCTGGCATCCAAAAAATAGCTGGCTTGCTATGCTAATTGACTGCAGCCACTTTCACATGTGCAGGAACACTGAATTTGTGGAACAGGCAACCTTCCAATTGAGGACAAAAGTGGCACTAGGAGAACAAATGCAACAGAGTCAGAGTGGCGTCACACTTGTGAGGGTGAGTGCAGTCCTGGTGGCTCCCAATGGCAAACATATCATGGAGAAAAATCCAACCCGTCATCTCGGGTGCTCTGAGCCAAAAGAATTACTAAGGCAAATAAAAGTACTAACATGATAACAGTACTCACGCTGTCATACTAATCATATATTGTAGGCATTCATATCTCCATTTCATTTGAAGGTGAAAGTAATTATCCTTAGGATATTCTATCTGAGGAAGACCACTGAAACTTTCATTCCCACCATTAGAACAACTTGTCAGAAGGTGACAACTTTCTATTTTTTGCTGGTATCCAAAAGTAATTCTATATTCCTGCAGAATTTGAGATATTTTCCATATGGGAATAGTTGAGCTGCAATTGGTATAACTTTCCTCGACCATCTTTCAATGGAAGTATTCTATTTTGTTTCACTTCCATAAATATAAAGTAAATTTGGAAGTGCTGGAAGTCTGAAGGAAAACAAAAAAGAATTGTTGGAATACACAACAGATTGGTCAGCTTTTGTAAAGGAACACCAGACTAATATTTGACTGCATCCATCACAGGACCATAAGAACATAAGAACTAGGAGCAGGAGTAGGCCATCTGGCCCCTCCAGCCTGCTCCGCTATTCAATAAGATCACTGCTGATCTTTTTGTGGACTCAGCTCCACTTACCCGCCCGCTCACTATAACCCTTAATTCCTTTACTGTTCGAAAATGTATCTATCCTTGCCTTAAAAACATTCAATGAGGTAACCTCAACTGCTTCACTGGGCAGGGAATTCCACAGATTCACAACCCTTTGTGTGAAGAAGTTCCTCCTCAACTCAGTCCTAAATCTGCTTCCCCTTATTTTGAGGCTATGCCCCCTAGTTCTAGTTTCACCCGCCAGTGGAAACAACTTCCCTGCTTCTATCTTATCTATTCCCTTCATAATCTTATATGTTTCTAAAAGATCCCCCCTCATTCTTCTGAATTCCAATGAGTATAGCCCCAGTCTACTCAGTCTCTCCTCATAAGCCAACCCTCTCAACTCCAGAATCAACCTAGTGAATCTCCTCTGCACCCCTTCCAGTGCCAGTATATCCTTTCTCAAGTAAGGAGACCAAAACTGTTCACAGTACTCCAGGTGTGGCCTCACCAGCACCTTATACAGCTACAACATAATCTCGCTGTTTTTAAACTCCATCCCTCTTGCAATGAAGGACAAAATTCCATTTGCCTTCTTAATTACCTGCTGCACCTGCAAACTAACTCCTTGAGATTCCTGCACAAGGACACCCCGGTCCCTCTGCACAGCAGCATGCTGCAATTTTTTACCATTTAAATAATAGTCCATTTTGCTGTTATTCCTACCAAAATGGATGACCTCGCATTTACCAACATTATACTCCATCTGCCAGACCCTCGCCCACTCACTTAGATTATCTATTTCCTTTTGCAGACTTTCAGCGTCCTCTGCACACTTTGTTCTTCCACCCATCTTAGTGTCATCTGTGAATTTTGACACATTCCACTTAGTCCCCAACTCAAATCATCTATGTAAATCGTAAACAATTGCGGTCCCAACACTGATCCCTGAGGCACACCACTCGTCACTGATCGCCAACCAAAAAAACACCCATTTACCCCCACTCTTTGCTTTCTGTTAGTTAACCAATCCTCTATCCATGCTAATACATTACCCGCAACACTGTGCACCTTTATCTTATGTAGCAGTCTTTGGTGCGGCACCTTGTCAAATGCCTTCTGGAAATCCAGATACACCACATCCACAGGTTCCCCATTGTCCACTGCACATATAATGTTCTCAAAGAATTCCACCAAATTAGTCAAACATGACCTGCCCTTCATAAACCCATGCTGCGTCTTACCAATGGGACAATTTATATCCAGATGTCTCGCTATTTCTTCCTTGATGATAGATTCAAGCATTTTCCCGACTACAGAAGTTAAGCTAACCGGCCTATAGTTACCTGCCTTTTGTCTACCTCCTTTTTTAAACAATGGCGTCACATTTGCTGTTTTCCAATCTGCAGAAACTACCCCAGAGTCCAGCGAATTTTGGTTATTTACCACCAGTGCATTTGCTATTTCTCCCACCATCTCTTTTAGTACCCTGGGATGCATTCCATCAGGACCAGGAGACTTGTCTACCTTTAGCCCCATTAACTTGCCCAACACTACCTCTTTCGTGATAATGATAGTTTCTAGGTTCTCACCTGCCATAGCCTTCCTGTCATCAATTTTTGGCATGTTATTTGTGTCTTCCACTGTGAAGACCGACACAAAATACCTGTTCAATGCCTCAGCCATTTTCTCATTCCCAGTTATTACATCCCCCTTCTCGTCCTCCAAAGGACCATGTTTACTTTCGCCACTCTTTTTCGTTTTGTATATTTGTAGAAACCTTTGCTATCTGTCTTTATATTCTGAGCTAGTTTACTCTCATAATCCATCTTACCTTTCTTTATAGCTTTTTTCGTGGCTTTCTGCTGATCTTTAAAGATTTCCCAATCCTCTAGGTTCCCACTAATCTTTGCCACTTTGTATGCATTTTCTTTCAATTTGATACCCTCCTTTATTTCCTTAGATATCCATGGCTGATTATCTCTTTTTCTACAGTCCTTCCTTATCACTCGTCAACTCATTTACCTTGTTTCGAATGCTATGAGCATTCAGATAAAGTGCCCTTATGCTAGTTTTTGTACCTTCTTTTTGAATTCTAACACTTCCATTAATAACATCTCCAGCACACTCAGAGCTTCCAGTATATTCATCTTTTCATTACTTCTGCTCAGAGTGTTTCCAACTTTTGAATTGCCACTTGCTGAAACATGACACGGATTCTAAAAATCAAAAAATGATAGGCCTTCAAAATCTATTACTGTATAGTCAATCAGAGTCATGCTGCATCAGATCAGTGGAACAAATAATCAGTCAAGCTTCAATCATTCATTGAACTGTTGGTCGAGTCAATTCAGTTGAACTGAATATGACTGAGAAGAAAAGGCAGCGAGCCTCAGCCCAGTATGGATATTGTGATGACAGATTAGTCAAAAGGAATAGCTACAGCTGACAGCTTCATCTGTATTGTGACAATGGTTCATAAACCTTAGCCCTAAAAATAATTTCATATAGTATATAATATTTTGTCTGTGCTTGTCTATCATGCGGGTGCCAAACAAACTCACTAACAGCCTTACCACATTCTGGTCCAGTGAGAAAGAACGTCGAAATAAAAACCCATGAACAGAAGTTTTGTTGTAATTAATGTTAATTTTAGCAGCCTGAAAATCACTGAGAAAAAAGCTAGTATCATTAAATGGTACCATTGAACTATTGATGAGGAAATGTCAGCCAGTGGTGAGATTGTACACTTACAAGGGCCGGGCTTACACGGCTGATTTCCATGCTAAATGTCCGCACCCCAGGAAATTACAATGAAAGAAATTTAAAACAAAAGATTGACAGGAAATTTCCTTCTACCAGTCTGCCTGTGAATCTTCCACTAAAGTAATGATTCAGAAGAAGTCACAAGGAAATTTACAGCAAAGATCTTGTGGACAATAAAGAATTCAGTCTTCAGATTTCTAATAAAATACATGAATAGATAAATCTCACAAATTTCCTAAAAATGAAGACTTGATCAACATCTCTGTTGCTAAACTATTTGCGATCTTTACAAACATTTACTAGGGTTTCTTGTTCATTCATAGCATAAATTTCTAACATTGATGCAAAATGTCCTTTTGTGATTATAAATATAGAATCCCTACAGTGCAGAAGGAAGGCATTCAGCCCATCAAGTCTGCACCGACCACAATCCCACCTAGGCCCTATTCCCATAACCCTTCATATTTACCCTGCTAATGCCCCTGACACTAGGGTTAATTTAGCATGGCCAATCAACCTAACCCGCACATCTTTGGACTGTGGGAAGAAACCGGAGCACACGGAGGAAACCCATGCAGACACAGGGAGACTCCACACAGACAGTGACCCGAGGCCGGAATTGAACCCAGGTCCCTGGTGCTGTGAGGCAGCAGTGCTAACCACTGTGCCACCATGCCACCCAGATGTAACTACTGGTGCACTCCATCACATAAACACCACTTGTACAGTTGACTATCATGATTTTGTTATTTTAAGCACTGTAGATCCAATTACTAATTTTTGTGTTGCAGTTCAGAAGAGAACTGATGAAAAGTACATTACTGACAAGGGAAGGCAGTGACTGAGGATGGTTTCAGTAATAAAAGAAGTAGTGATCATTTGCCTGTCCCGTTACTTCAAGAAAAATTAGCGTAATGGCCACAAAAATGTAGAAAATACATGAAATATGTTTCATCTTAAGGGTAATAAATATTAAAATAATGAGTCACCTTTTATTTATAAATTGATTGATTGCTTAAGTGCAAGTTCAGATTCATGAATAAAGGATCATTTTATAGGGAGGTAGGGATTAACTGAATGTGATCTTCATGTGCACTTTAAATAAAGTAGTTCACCATAATTAGCTCTCTGATCCTGTGCCTGATGATCTTCTTGTATTCAGTTACAATTCATTGATTCATATAAATACGGGTGTCATATTTTTAGGTCCTCAGTATTTTTATGTTGTTCTCCTAAAGTGAAAAAATAAATTTTAAAAACAGGTTTCAGGTTGCAGAGATTGGAATTAAATCTGGTGGCTACAAAATTCAGCTCTGTGGCAGTTTTAATGTTATTGATGCTGGTTTAGATGAAAAATGGCATGAGGTAAAAAAATGAACCGTACTATGCTTTTGAGGATGTTACAAACGTGAGCCAAAGGTATGCAGAGTAGGCATGTTGTGACATTAGTTGGCTGATTTGACACAGAGCATACCATTTTTGATCCGGCTGCTCCAGCTAATGGCCTTTCTTAAACACACACAGCAGAGCACCAAATAGACTACAATGGTTAAAGAAGGCATTTCATCACCACCTTCTCTGGGCCAATTAGGGAGTGCAATAAAAGCTGCCCTAGCCAGTGCTGCTCACATCACATGAATGAATAATATAACCAAAAGAGAAAATGCTGGAAAATCTCAGCAGGTCTGGCAGCATCTATAAGGAGAAAAAAGAGCTGACGTTTCGAATCCAGATGACCCTTTGTCAAAGCTAAAAGGCATAGAAAGTGGGAGATATTTATACTGCAGGGTGAGGGAATAAAAGGTGAGTCATAGCCACAGAAACCAGGGGAAAGGACTGCTAATGGCTGTCCATAAAAAGAATAAAGGGTGTGAATGGCCAAACGGCAGAGAAGTTGTGAGCTGTGACAGATGAAGTTGTTGGGGTGGGGGAATGGGGGAGGGGGAGAAGTGGGGAGAAAGATGGGACACAGGTAAAATTTAGAAAAGAAGCAGCAAAGGAGGAGAAAAGGTAAAGGAAGGGGGATAAAGTAGGGGTACTGCTGAATACATATGGAACCTCTCACAGCACTTTTTAAAGACATTGGGTGGGATTTTGCGGCCTTGTTCATCCTAAAACCATAAAATCCCACCCGAGGTCAATGACCTTTCCATGGTCCACCCCTCGTCCGCTCCAATTCCTATGGCAGGCGGGATGGTAAAATTCTGGCCATTGTCATCCAACTTGCAGGTGAGTTGCTTTTGTTATGAATGCAAGGTTTTATTAGATGATTATGTTTTGGACTCTCTCTTTAATTCAAGGTAAAATGGAGCAATGAAGAGGGTTATGTGATCTGCTTCGTATTCTGCCTGACAACAACCCTGAGTGGCTTGGTAACCATGGGGATTTGGGGGCCCAGGTTGAGACTTACTATAAGAAGATACAAAATGTTCACACCTGGAAACTGTGGACAGTCTCCGAGTTTTTGGACAGAAAGACAGAGAGAGGTTTGCACAGGAGATAAGGCTGCAATTTCTTAGCAAGCTATCAAGCAGAACATGGGAGGGAGGATGGTCTCTGGTACAAGAACTACATCCTGTGGCAATCTAAAGACTCTAGACAATTTTCCTTGGCAAGTGGGCCTTACTGCTGGAGGTTGGTTTGAAAATTCTCAGAAAATGTAAATGGTCACGCAATGTTCTGACTTGGCAAAGGGGAGGTGGCGGGGGAATAGACCCACTGGAAGCTGGGAATGACTGTGGAATCTTTCCTGTTAAAACTGGAATCCTGTAGAGAGAGTGTTGTAGAGTATATGTTGCTGCGTGATGATGTTGCTCACATTAGACCATTAATAGGGGCTATCTTTGCTGTGGTTTAGAGTATTAGCTGCCTACCAGGTAATGTTTGGTCACTTTTGCTTTCAGTTTGTTTGTTTCAGTAAAAATCTTAAAATTTGAAATCTTGTTGTGCAATTTCTTTAAGTCGATCATTAAGAATTCAAGTATCTTTTTATAAGTTATTGGTTTCTGTGGAAATTGTAACACTTTTTACAATCTACTACATACTCTTGTTGAATTAGTGAAAGTGATTTGATTTGATTTATTATTGTCACATGTATTAATATACAGTGAAAAGTATTGTTTCTTGCACGCTATACAGACAAAGCATACCATTCATAGAGAAGGAAACAAGAGAGTGCAGAATGTAGTGTTACAGTCATAGCTAGGGCATAGAGAAAGATCAACTTAATGCAAGGTAAGTCCATTCAAAAGTCTGACAGCGGCAGGGAAGAAGCTGTTCTTGAGTCGGTTGGTACGTGACCTCAGACTTTTGTATCTTTTTCCCGACAGAAGAAGGTGGAAGAGAGAATGTCCGGGGTGCGTGGGGTCCTTAATTATGCTGGCTGCTTTGCCAAGGCAGCGGGAAGTGTAGACAGAGTCAATGGATGGGAAGCTGGTTTGCGTGATGGATTGGGCTTCATTCACGACCTTTTGTAGTTCCTTGCAGTCTTGGGCAGAGCAGGAGCCATACCAAGCTGTGATACAACCAGTTGTTCATGAAGTTTTGAAATGTTGGTTAAAGCTGTACAGTGTGGTGCTAAATGTTTGGATGCTGTTGTGTGATTCTGGAAGACTACCAGGCACATTATTAGAATCCAGTATTGGGGGCGTGAGTTAAATTATCCCTTAGGCTGCAGCATCATAGAAGATGCAGCAGAGGCAGCAGAGAAGACAAGCTACTCAGAAGGAGGAGGAGGAAGAGAACTCTCAACAGGATCTGACCCATATAGGATCTTCAGGCAGCAATTCTCCTTGCTGCATCTAAGTCAGGTGCAGCATGTTTGGCATCTGCACTTCACCAAGCAGCTGGTTGTCGAACTGTGTCACTTTTTGGAACCAGACTTGCAACTGCAGGGAAGGGCAAGGATGGTGCTGCCAGCAGCAAACAAGGTGACTGAGACCCTGAATTTTTATCACTGTATTCTTCAATGCTGGAATTGGCAACATTGCAAGTACCTTGCGTTTTGCCATCTATTGCTGCATCCAGGATATCACAGAGGCTCCGTACACCAGAACAGTCTTAAATGGAGGTATCACATTTTGTATTTTTCAATCGCCTGAGACTTTTCCAGAATCTAAAGAATTTTAGCAGATTGCAACTACCTACAATCTTTGTAGCCACTTAGATTAGGATTCTAGGAAGCGGGCAATCAGCTCTTGGGGATCTGTCAGTCTTTAGCTCTAATTGTTTTACTAACATCTTTTCCCAAGTGATTGTGATTGTTTCAAGTTCCTTCCTCTCTTTTATCTCTTGAATGTAATGTTAGAGTCATAGATGATTTAGATTGTTGGTAGTCAAATGAAGGGGTATTGTGAACGGAGCAATGGAGTGGGATTGGTATAATATGGCATCATTAGTCTTCGCTATTTACGTGAGATCATCAAACTTCTTGTGCCATTGCACGTAGGGTCCTCAGAGCCAGACTGATGGTACTGACTGACATAACCACCTGCCCCTGCGGCCTTCTGGCCACTCATAAGAACATAAGAACATAAGAAATAGGAGCAGGAGTAGGCCATCTAGCCCCTCGAGCCTGCCCCGCCATTCAATAAGATCATGGCTGATCTGACGTGGATCAGTACCACTTACCCGCCTGATCCCCATAACCCTTAATTCCCTTACCGATCAGGAATCCATCCATCCGCGCTTTAAACATATTCAGCGAGGTAGCCTCCACCACCTCAGTGGGCAGAGAATTCCAGAGATTCACCACCCTCTGGGAGAAGAAGTTCCTCCTCAACTCTGTCTTAAACCGACCCCCCTTTATTTTGAGGCTGTGTCCTCTAGTTTTAACACTCCTCTAGAGGGTCTCCTCTGAGGGCAGACAATCTCTCACCTCTGATCGACCTTCTGCACCAGCAACTCCTGCACTTTCTAGTTTGTAGTGCCATTTCTGTGGCTTCTTGTAGGTCTTGAATTAGAATGCAACTTGCCTTTAAGAAGTGCAATCTGGTTTTAAATGATTAGTGTTAACTGTAAATGGTGCTAGCTTCACACAAACACGCGCCTCTTATTAAGATGCGCAGCCACTCAAAAGCGTACTTTGCATTGGATGATTATGACACAAATATGGCAATGGGCAGGCAACATGAAATTTGGGTGCTGGCTGCATATCACTTTCCCTGCTCCCAATTTCAGGGGCATTCCAATTTAGCACCCATTGGATGGAATTTTCGTATCCCACCCACCACAAGAATCGTAGCGGGCGGGACACGGACCATGAAAAGGTTGACTTTGGGCGATCTTGGGGCGAGCATGGCCAGAAAACCCTGCCCATTGTTTTTTAATCTTTTCACAGATATTGCTGATTATGTAAACCCTGTAATCTGGTCCATATTCTCTAAAGGCGGCACACCTAAATAGTATCGATCCATAGTAAATGATATCACAAACAAAACAATTGATGCACCAGACACCTGTCAGCTTGTCGATGCATTGGAAATAGTGAGAAAGAAACCTGTAAATAATATTAAAACATGTTGTATAAAGAGAACCATGTTGTATAAAGAGAACCATTACTACATTCGGTATTTGTGTTAGATTCACTTGTCCTAGATTCACTGTGCTGAAGGTCTGAGGAGTCACACTGCAGCCAGTGTAACAACCACCAAAACAGGAATATGGAAAATAAATTAAGTACGTTTAGTTTTTAAAATTTAGCATGTTTGGGCCTCAATATTAATGCTATAAAAGACGGGAGCAGATTAAAAATTACATAATTCATTCGGGAGGCAGAGACAGCTATATATAAAAGCTACAGGGAGGTAGTTTACTCCTAGAAATGAAGAGACATGATTGACTGTTAGAAGGGGTAAGAAGCAGTCAGAGCAGCGATCCCCTGTGGCCGTTCCTCTGTATAACAAATGTACCATTTTGGATACTATTGCGGGGGACGATTTAACAGGGGTAAGCCATGGGGTACAGGTCTCTGGCACAGAGTCTGTCCTTGTTGCTGAGAAGGGAAGGGGGGAGAGGAGTAGAGCATTAGTTATTGGGAACTCCATAGTTAGGGGGACAGATAGGAGATTCTGTGGGAACAAGAGGGACTCGCGGCTGGTGTGTTGCCTCCCAGGTGCCAGAGTCCACGATGTCTCGGATCGTGTTTTCGGGATCCTTAAGGGGGAGGGGGACCAGCCCCAAGTCGTGGTTCACATAGGCACTCAAGACATAGGTAGGAAAAGGGATGGGGATGTAAGGCAGAAATTCAGTGAGTTAGGGTGGAAGCTTAGGGCTAGAACAAACAGAGTTGTTATCTCTGGTTTGTTACCCGTGCCACGTGCTAGCGAGGAGAGGAATATGGAGAGAGAGCAGTTGAACACGTGGCTACAGGGATGGTGCAGGGGGGAGGGATTCAGATACCTAGACAATTGGGGCTCATTCTGGGGTAGGTGGGACCTCTACAAACGGGATGGTCTACACCTGAACCAGAGGGGTACCAATATCCTGGGGGGGAAATTTGCTAATGCTCTTCAGGAGGGTTGAAACTAATTCAGCAGGGGGATGGGAACCTGAATTGTAGCTCCAGTGTACAGGAGGTTGAGAGTAGTGAGGTCACGAATAAGGTTTCAAGGTCGCAGGAGTGTACCGGCAGGCAGGAAGGTGGTTTGAAGTGTGTTTACTTCAACATCAGGAGCATCTGGAATAAGGTGGGTGAACTTGCAGCATGGGTTGGTACCTGGGACTTCGATGTTGTGGCCATTTCGGAGACATGAATAGAGCAGGGACAGGAATGGTTGTTGCAGGTTCCGGGGTTTAGATGTTTCAGTAAGATCAGGGAAGGTGGTAAAAGAGGGGGAGGTGTGGCATTGTTAGTCAAGGACAGTATTACGGTGGCAGAAAGGATGTTTGATGAGGACTCGTCTACTGAGGTAGTATGGGCTGAGGTTAGAACCAGGAAAGGAGAGGTCACCCTGTTGGGGGTTTTCTATAGGTCTCCGAAAAGTTCCAGAGATGTAGAGGAAAGGATTGCAAAGATGATTCTGGATAGGAGCGAAAGTAACAGGGTAGTTGTTATGGGGGACTTTAACTTTACAAATATTGACTGGAAACGCTATAGTTCGAGTACTTTAGAGGAGTCAGTTTTTGTCCAATGTGTGCAGGAGGGTTTCCTGACACAGTATGTAGATGGGCCAACAAGAGACAAGGCCACATTGGATTTGGTACTGGGTAATGAACCAGGCCAAGTGTTAAATTTGGAGGTAGTTGAGCACTTTGGTGATAGTGACCACAATTCGGTTAATGTTTACTTTAGCGATGGAAAAGGATAGGTATATACCGCAGGGCAAGAGTTATAGCTGGGGGAAAGGAAATTATGATACGATTAGGCAAGATTTAGGATGCATAGGATGGGGAAGGAAGCTGCAGGGGATGGGCACAATTGAAATTGGAGCTTGTTCAAGGAACAGCTACTGCGTGTCCTTGATAAGTATGTACCTGTCAGGCAGGGAAGAAGTGGTCGAGTGAGGGAACCGTGGTTTACTAAAGAAGTTGAATCTCTTGTGAAGAGGAAGAAGGAGACTTATGTAAAGATGAAACGTGAAGGCTCAGTTAGGGTGCTTGAGAATTACAAGTTAGCCAGGAAGGACCTAAAGAGAGAGCTAAGAAGAGCCAGAAGGGGACATGAGAAGTCTTTGGCAGGTAGGATCCAGGAAAACCCTAAAGCTTTCTATAGGTATGTTAGGAATAAAAGAATGACTAGGGTAAGATTAGGGCTAGTCAAGGACAGTAGTGGGAAGTTGTGCGTGGAGTCTCAAGAGATAGGAGAGGCGCTAAATGAATATTTTTCGTCAGTATTCACACAGGAAAAAGATAATGTTGTCGAGGAGAATACTGAGATACAGGCTATTGGACTAGACAGGATTGAGGTTCATAAGGAGGAGGTGTTAGCAATTCTGGAAAGTGTGAAAATAGATAAGTTCCCTGGGCCGGATGGGATTTATCCTAAGATTCTCTGGGAGGCTAGGGAGGAGATTGCAGAGCCTTTAGCTTTGATCTTTATGTCGTCATTGTCTACAGGAATAGTGCCAGAAGACTGGGGGATAGCAAATGTTGTCCCCTTGTTCAAGAAGGGAAGTAGAGACAACCCTGGTAATTATAGACCAGTGAGCCTTACTTCTGTTGTGGGCAAAGTTTTGGAAAGGATTATAGGAGATAGGATTTATAATCACCTAGAAAGGAATAATTTGATTAGGAATAGTCAACACGGTTTTATGAACGGTAGGTCGTGCCTCACAAACCTTATTGAGATCTTTGAGAAAGTGACCAAAGAGGTGGATGAGGGTAAAGCGGTTGATGTGGTGTATATGGATTTCAGTAAAGCGTTTGATAAGGTTCCCCACGGTAAGCTATTGCAGAAAATTCGGATGCATGGGATGATTTAGCGGTTTGGAACAGAAATTGGCTAGCTGTAAGAAGACAGAGGGTGGTGGTTGATGGGAAATGTTCATCCTGGAGTTCAGTTACTAGTGGTGTACCGCAAGGATCTGTTTTGGGGCCACTGCTGTTTGTCATTTTTATAAATGACCTGGATGAGGGCGTGGAAGGATGTGTTAGTAAATTTGCGGATGACACTAAAGTCGGTGGAGTTGTGGATAGTGTGGAAGGATGTTGCAGGTTACAGAGGGACATAGATAAGCTGCAGAGCTGGGCTCAGAGGTGGCAAATGGAGTTTAATGCGGAAAAGTGTGAGGTGATTCACTTTGGAAGGAGTAACAGGAATACAGGGTACTGGGCTAATGGTAAGATACTTGGTAATGTGGATGAGTAGAGAGATCTCGGTGTCCATGTGCATAGATCCCTGAAAGTTGGCACCCAGGTTGATAGGGTTGTTAAGAAGGCGTACGGTGTGTTAGCTTTTATTGGTAGAGGGATTGAGTTTCGGAGCCATGAGGTCATGTTGCAGCTGTACAAAACTCTGGTGCGGCCGCACTTGGAGTATTGCGTACAGTTCTGGTCGCCGCATTATAGGAAGGATGTGGAAGCATTGGAAAGGGTGCAGAGGAGATTTACCAAGATATTGCCTGGTATGGTGGGAAGGTCTTATGAGGAAAGGCTGAGGGACTTGAGGCTGTTTCCTTTAGAGAGAAGAAGGTTAAGAGGTGACTTAATAGAGGCATACAAGATGATCAGAGGATTAGATAGGCTGGACAGTGAAAGCCTTTTTCCTTGGATGGTGATGGCTAGCACGAGGGGACATAGCTTTAAATTGAGGGGTGAGAGATATAGGACAGATGTCAGAGGTAGATCCTTTACTCAGTAAGTAGTAAGGGTGTGGAATGCCCTGCCTGCAACAGTAGTGGACTCGCCAACATTAAGGGCATTTAAATGGTCATTGGATAAACGTATGGATGACATTGGAATAGTGTAGGTTAGATGGGTTTCAGAGGTCGGCGCAACATCGAGGGCCGAAGGGCCTGTACTGCGCTGTAATGTTCTATGTTCTATAATGGAAAACATGATTCCAACCCCCATCTAGATGTCTACCAACAACATGGGCTGGAATTTTCCAGCCATTCGTTTCTTGCTGCCGCTGCAAGCAAGGATGGAGAATTTGGTGCTCAGCCAAATCTCCGTTCACTGAAGCACGACTAGGGAATCCTGTTGGCATGAATGGCCTCTGACCATGATGTTTTATACATTTAAATTGGCATCAAAATGCAAATGGCTGCTTATTATGAACCCCACTGACGTTCAATGGGAAGGCATTCCAAACCCCAAAAGGGAAACTTGGAATGCCGGTTTTTAACTATTTTTGTGATTTGGAAAAAAATGAGAAAAGAAATGAAACCAAGTGAAGAAAAGAGACAGTCTTGTTGTAAATTATTCAAATGACAGAATGTTTATTAAACTTTAAATCATGCAAAAAAGACAACAGTAAAGAACTACATTTATAATCAATTACAATAATGGTTACCCTGACAGTATGCTTAAATAACCCCTCAATCCAAATCCATTTACTTTCCTAAACACTGAGAGTACACATTTCCCAACACAGCAACCTATTGGTTTTAATACTATGAGCCAAACTCAGCAAATAATTACCACACCATTAGTTTAAGGTGAGAGGGGAGAACTACAACAGTGTCCAAAGGGTGCCTGGAACAACCTGCAGTCGTAGAGGTGGGTACAATTTTGTCTTTTAAAAAACCTTATCCACATGGGTAAAATGGGTATAGAGGGATATGAGCCAAACGTGGGCAATTGGGACTAGCTTAGTGGTTTAAAAAAAAGGGGCGGCATGGATAATTTGGGCCGAAGGGCCTGTTTCCATGCTGTAAACCTCCATGACTCTATAACACACAGGAACTATAGCTTTCTTCTGGGGACCCTTCTAGTTTAGGGTAGAACCCATGGGGTCTGACACAGACAGAGTTCTGCTGCTTTCTTTTCTGTACAACAGCTCGATTCTGTGAAAGAGCTCTGTCTTGCAACTCAAGCCCTAGACTGCTAGTCTCCACTTTGCTGAACAAAATGTATTGGTTTCCCCCTGCTCCTGGGCTAATCTGCTTCTCACAAGTCCTCCTTGCAGCTAAATCCCTTTCAGTTTCTTTTTTATCCAGTTCTTTATTTTTCATTTCATTCCAACTTCCCATCAGTTTTCATTTTGATTTTGCAATTTTCAGCTGGATTTCACAGGGCTCAGAAAATCCGGTAAAAAAATGGGAGGTGGGAAATGCCTCCTCAAGAAGGCAAGTGCCTTTTAAGGCACTCGTTGTTGGCCAGGAGGGGGAGGAGCACTCCCCATGTCTCTCAATGAAGCCTTTGTCTCCCCCTGTGCCGATTGCAGGCTGACTTTCTCCTTTGCTGTGATTGATGAGTTTGGCCTCACCACCCCTCCAGCCCCAATCTCTGACCCTGCAAGTACCACCCCCCACCCCCCCCCCCCCCCAACTCCCACCAAGCCTAGATCATTGTTCCCTCCCTCTGGTTTGCTCGTCACTCCTCACCAAGACTTATCTCTCAATCCCTATCAGCTCCCAATTGCTGGAGACCACCCCAAGTGTCCTCAGTTGTGGCCTCCTGCTACTGGTTTTGGCTCTTTGCTGGACAATAAATGAAAGAAGATGATGATGACAAGACTTCTCATTAAATTCAACAGAATATTGGTACCGCTGCCTCTTAGAGATTATCCCAATCCTACTACACGACCCCATACCCTCCTGCCTTGCCTTAAATACCTAGGGCATTGGTATTGTGTAATGCTGGAGTTGAATAAGGCTAGAGATCTCCTCTGTTTAATATCTTTCAAAGAAATTTGAAATTTAAATGCCACTAGGTTATTTTTCAGTATTGACAATGTTTCTATAAAGAACAAAGAACAAAGAAAATTACAGCACAGGAACAGGCCCTTCAGCCCTCCAAGCCTGCACCGACCATGCTGCCCGACTTATCTAAAACCCCCTATCTTTCCGGGGACCATATCCCTCTATTCCCATCCTATTCATGTATTTGTCAAGACACCCCTTCCACTTCCACTACCTCCCCCGGCAACGAGTTCCAGGCACACACCACCCTCTGTGTAAAAAATCTACCTCGTACATCTCCTTTAAACCTTGCCCCTCGCACCTTAAACCTGTGCCCCCTAGTAATTGACTGTTTCACTCTGGGAAAAAGCTTCTGACTATCCACTCTGTCCATGCCTTTCATAATCTTGTAGACTTCTAACAGGTCGCCCCTCAACCTCCGTTGTTCCAGTGAGAAGCTTGCAAAACATGAGATCTACACAACCTATATCAGCTATTCATGAAGAGCTCTACATCTATACCAAAATCTGTCTTTGATATATTACTCAGAACGTTGAATAGTGCAATTCAACATAATTCTCTGAGATGCCTTTGAGTCGACAGCTTGTTGATTGATTTGAATTAATGTTTTAAAAACATTCATAAAATGCCAAGCAGCACTGCAGGAATTTATTGAACCCTGTGGCCCTAAATACAGGAGGGGAAATGGATTAGATAGATGACTGTCCTTTGAGAGATCTTTGCCGCAGTAAAGTAGTCTGAAGTCATATTTTGTGTCTGTGTCAGAACATAAATTTGAGTGGAGTCTGCAAAGGCTGCAAATCTATTTTGAGATCCTATTGTTCTTTTTCCTAGTCTATACCACTCTATGCCAGAACGTTCCCTAGTCCCGACATTGCGTTTAAAAATGAAGGCACTCAAATCTATACATTTTAAAATCAAAGATTGGGGATCTCAGGTAGAAACATAAAACTAATGTTTTCAAGGCCCAAAACGTCCTTTATATTGTTGTACTGTATAAATTTTAACATTGATTAGAAAGAATTCTCTCAAGTGTGAAAATGCAGTTTCCAATACTCATTGTAGTTGTTGAACTATAGTACATTCAGAAGGTCACAAGATAAATATGAATAAGGCAATTCCGTTTATTCTAGCACAGTAATTCAGAAAATACACATGATATAATGTGTATGGAAAATGAAAGATCTGTGATCCTGATTGACAATAAATGGAAGCTATCAAAACAATGTTCAGTAGCATTGAGTAAAGGAAATCAAATGTTGGGATGTATTAAAAAGTCAATATTGAGCTGGACTAGTGATGTAATTCTGCTACAGTACTTTATAAATCATTGGTGGGATTGCACCGAGATTAATGTGTGCAGTTCCAGTCACCACAGTAGAAAAAAGGATATTACAACAATTGAGAGGATACTGAATAGAATAACCAGAATAATAGAGGTGATGGAGGGATTAGATTAGGAGGAGCAATTATGTCGATTGGACATGTTCCATGGGAAGGAACAGAACCAGAGGACTCACGCTGCACCTTTTAAGGGAAGTAAGTTCTAAAATAATCTGCAAGAACACGGAGGAGTTTGAACTCCTAAAAGGAGTTGATTTGTGTCAGGTGGGAAGGAAAACATGTAAAAAAATTCAAAACTGATCCCTACTCAGTCAATTCCAGTTTTAATGGGAGTAGAATGGTGAACATATTTACCTGCTAATCCCTCTAACCAACGCAAGTCAGGACATTAAGGAGCAATTTTAGCATGGCCAATCAACCTGACCCGCACATCTTTGGACTGTGGGAGGAAACCGGAGCACCCGGAGGAAACCCACGCAGACACGAGGAGAATGTGCAAACTCCACACAGACAGTGACCCAAGCCGGGAATCGAACCCAGGTCACTGGAGCTGTGAAGCAGCAGTGCTAACCACTGTGCTACCGTGCCGCCCTTGGAACCATATTGCCATTACCTTACTGATACTGGGTCAAAATCCAGGAACCTCTTTTCTAATAGCATTGTGACTCATCCTACCCCGCATGGCTTTCAGTGGCAGGGTGGGCAATAAAGTTTTGCCTAGCCAGTAATGCCAACATCCTGTGAAAGAATAAAAAAACTGCACCGCTTTACTTACTGTCACAGTTTAACTTGAATTATTGTTCCAAATTTTGCTTCCCTATAGTTATTGCTATTTTATATAAATCTTTAATGCTTCTGGTTAATAATCTAACAGTTCTGTGGTGACTGTTTTAAATTTAGTTTCCTTTTTTGGAATTAAATTATAAATTATAAAATTATATATGTTCCAAGCTTCTCCTTAATGAACCACATTAATTCAATTCTAATTTGGCATCAGTAGCAATTATTTCTCACAAATGAATTAAACCTGATCAGGTATAAGTGGAAAAGATTTTGAAATGAAAGATACTTCCTGTCACAGTAAACTCGTAGCCATATAATAACAGAAGTTCTTATCGAGAGTTGAGTTGGGCACTGGGAAAAGAATGGTCGGAGCAATATGTGAGTAAATTGAGACAAGAGAACTGGTAAACTGTAGCATGTTTGAGAGGAAAATTGTAACTTTTGAAAATCTCATAGAATCATAGAAACCCTACAGTGCAGAAGGAAGCCATTTGGCCCATCGAGTCTGCACTGACCACAATCCCACCCAGGCCCTACCCCCACATATTTACTTGCTAATCCCTCTAACCTACGCATCTCAGGACTCTAAGGGGCAATTTTTAACCCGGCCAATCAACCTAACCCGCACATCTTTGGACAGTGGGAGGAAACCGGAGCACCCGGAGGAAACCCACGCAGACACGAGGAGAATGTGCAAACTCCACACAGACAGTGACCCGAGCCAGGAATTGAACCCGGGACCCTGGAGCTGTGAAGCAGCAGTGCTAACCACTGTGCTACCGTGCCACCCTTAACTCTCTTCAACATGTGAAGTAATGCATTTTGGTAGATTGAACCAGGGCAGGACTTACTCAGTTAATGGTAGGGCATTGGGGAGAGTTACAGAACAAAGGGATCTAGGAGTACATGTTCATAGCTCCTTGACAGTGGAGTCACAGGTGGACAGAGTGGTGAAGAAGGCATTCAGCATGCTTGGTTTCATCGGTCAGAACATTGAATACAGGAGTTGGGGCATCTTGTTAAAGTTGTACAAGGCATTGGTAAGGCCACACTTGGAATACTGTGTGCAATTCTGGTCACCCTATGAGAGAAAGGATATTATTAAATTAGAAAGAGTGCAGAAAAGATTTACTAGGATGCTACCGGGACTTGATGGATTGAGTTATAAGGAGAGGCTGGATAGACTGGGACTTATTTCTCTGGAGCATGGGAGACTGAGGGGTGACCTTAGAGAAGTCTATAAAATAATGAGGGGCATAGACAAGGTAGATAGTCAATATCTTTTCCCAAAGGTAGGGGAGTCTAAAACTAGAGGGCGTAGGTTTAAGGTGAGAGTGGAGAGATATAAAAGTGTCCAGAGGGGCAATTTTTTCACACAGAGGGTGGTGAGTGTCTGCAACAAGCTGCCAGAGGTAGTAGTAGAGGCGGGTACAATTTTATCTTTTAAAAAGCATTTAGATAGTTACATGGGTACGATGGGTATAGAGGGATATGGGCCAAATGCGGGCAATTGGGATTAGCTTAGGGGTTTAAAAAAAAAAATAAGGGCAGCATGGACAAGTTGGGCCGTAGGGCCTGTTTCCATGCTGTAAACCTCTATGACTCTATGTTTGGGGTTTCCTCAATGGGCTGAATTTTACCACAGGTTCTGGGACCTTGACGTCTGGGTGAAAAGCATGTCTTGAACCCACACTTTCTGGCAATGGGACTGGCTGCATAGAATCCCTACAGTACCAAAAAAGGCCATTCGGCCCATCGAGTCTGTACTGATCACAATTCCACCCAAGCCCTATTCTCATAACCCCGCACATTTACTCTGCTAATCCCCCTGACACTAGGGTCAATTTAGTATGGTCAATCAACTTGACCCACTCATCTTTGGACTGTGGGAGGAAACCGGAGCACCCGGAGGAAACCCATGCAGACACGGAGAGAAAGTGCAAATTCCACACAGACAGTGACCTGAGACTGGAATTGAACTTGGGTCCCTGGGACTGTGAGGCAGCAGTGCTAATCACTGTGCCACCATGCAGCTGGTGGATCCTAATTGACCATCTCTAGCCTGGCATCCTAGTAAGGGAATCCATAGAAACTTTACAGCACAGAAAGAGGCCATTCAGCCCATCAGATCTGCACTGACTCACCTCAAGAGCATTCCACCCAGGCTCTCCCCTCCGCCCTATCCCTGTAACCCCATGCATTTACCATGGTCCATCCACTTTAGCTGCACATCTTTGGACCTTGGGAAGAAACCAGAGGAAACCTATATAGAAACAGGAAGGACATGCAAACTCCACACAAACAAACACACAAGACTGGAATCGAACCTGGGTCCCTGGTGCTCTAAGCAGCAATGCTAACCACTGTGCCACCCCAATTGCAACTCTACAGCCCCTGCAGCACCACTGGGAGAGGTAGCACTGCTGAGGCAGGCATGAGACCTTGGGGTGTGTCACAAAAGGTAGAATTTTTAAAATTAGGGGGCCAAGCATGCAAAGGAAAGCCCTCTGGGAAATTGGTGACCACAGAAGCTGCCATTCCTGCCTGAATGCCCCTCTTTGGACCTTGACTCCAATGGGCCCTCAGGCTACTGCATAGAGGCCACCTTCCTGAAGCTGGCAGCCTTCCCACATGTTAGGTGCCACTCATCATGGGCAAAATGGCTTAATAGGGCTTTTAATAATGCAATTTGGTTACCCACCAGCATCTGTCGCTTCAGTTGGGAGTTAGGTTCAGTGCAGAATCCCTTGAAGGTGCTCATTTACTTTGTTTCTCAGCATTCTTGTGAGGTTGGGGGTGGGGGTGGGGGTTAATTCCAAGGCTGAAGAATCGTACTTTGGACACCATGAAGTAAGCTTTTAATCTGGAGGATATGTTTATTTATTAGTGTCACAAGTAGGCTTACATTAACACTGCAATGAAGTTACTGTGAAAATCCCCCAGTCGCCACACTCTTGATGCCTGTTCAGGTTCAACGAGGGAGAATTTATTATGGCCAATGCACCTAACCAGCATGTCTTTCGGACTGCACCCGGAGGAAACCCAGGGAGAACGCGCAAACTCCTCAGAGACAGTGACCTAAACCAGGAATTGAACCAGGTTCCTGGCACTGTGAGGCAGCGGTGTTAACCACTGTGCCACCGTGCCGCTCACATTCTAGGTCTGAACCCAACTGTGACCATCTCCAGACTGATCCTTGCTCAGGATCAGGTGTCATCTTATATCACTGTGTCGGCAGTACTGTTCTGAGTCCCACATTAACCCATTATTTACCAGACTCTACTATTACAGATAGCATTGTCCTTATCGCATCTTTGACACCTTGCAACCTAATTTATCAGTCATAGGTTGTATGCATGCTCCCCACGATATTGCATGAAAACAAAGAATGTTTTGAACACTGTTTGGCTTTATTCTCTAAGATTGGAAATATTTGGTTTTGAATACTGATGCATCTCACTTCTTGTAGTAGGTTATTCACTTTGGCTGTAAATACTAATCAGGATGGAGTGCCTCGAGTTTCTTTGATTGGAACCAAATAACAGACTTCGTGTGTGTAAAGTTATGGAGCTAAATTTTGAATCCCACTGCACATGAACTAACTAGAGGAGGACATGACTGAGTAGCGAATTAGAACATAGAACATAGAAAAACTACAGCACAAACAGGCCCTTCGGCCCACAAGTTGCGCCGGTCGTGTCCCTACCTACCTAGGCTTGGAAATAGACTTACCTATAACCCTCAGTCCTATTAAGTCCCATATACTCATCCAGAAGTCTCCTAAAAGACCCTATCGAGTTTGCCTCCACCACCACTGACGGCAGCCGATTCCACTCACCCACCACCCTCTGAGTGAAAAACCTACCCCTGACATCTCCTCTGTACCTACTCCCCAGCACCTTAAACCTGTGTCCTCTCGTAGCAACCATTTCAGCCCTGGGAAAAAGCCTCCAAGAATCCACCCGATCTATACCTCTCAACATCTTGTAAACCTCTATCAGGTCACCTCTCATCCTTCGTCTCTCCAAGGAGAGAGCCTATCCTCATAAGGCATGCCACCCAATCCAGGCAACATCCTTATAAATCTCCTCTGCACCCTTTCTATGGCTTCCACATCCTTTCTGTAATGAGGCGACCAGAACTGGGCACAGTACTCAAACAACAAAGAACAATACAGCAAGGAACAGGCCCTTCAGCCCTCCACGCCGCTCCCTGGTCCAAACTAGACCATTCTTTTGTATCCCTCCAATCCCACTCCAAACGTTCCCAGTGTGCCCGCCTCCACCACCTTGTCCGGCAGCGCATTCCAGGCCCCACCACCCTCTGTGTAAAATATGTCCTTCTGATATCCGTGTTAAACCTCCCCCCCCTCACCTTGAACCTATGACCCCTTGTGAACGTCACCACCGATCTGGGAAAAAGCTTCCCACCGTTCACCCTATCTATGCCTTTCATAATTTTATACACCTCTATTAGGTCTCCCCTCATCCTCCGTCTTTCCAGTGAGAACAATCGCAGTTTACTCAATCTCTCCTCATGACAAAGCCCCTCCATACCAGGCAACATCCTGGTAAACCTCCTCTGCACTCTCTCTAAAGCCTCCACGTCCTTCTGGTAGTGTGGCGACCAGAACTGGATGCAGTATTCCAAATGCGGCCGAACCAACGTTCCATACATCTGCAACATCAGACCCCAACTTTTATACTCTATGCCCCGTCCTATAAAGGCAAGCATGCCATATGCCTTCTTCACCACCTTCTCCACCTGTGACGTCATCTTCAAGGATCTGTGGACTTGCACACCCAGGTCCCTCTGCGTATCTACACCCTTTATGGTTCTGCCATTTATCGTATAGCTCCCCCCTACATTAACTCTACCAAAATGCATCACTTTGCATTTATCTGGATTGAACTCCATCTGCCATTTCTTTGCCCAAATTTCCAGCCTATCTATAGCCATCTGTAGCCTCTGACAATGTTCCTCACTATCTGCAAGTCCAGCCAATTTTGTGTCGTCCGCAAACTTACTGATCACCCCAGTTACACCTTCTTCCAGATCGTTTATATAAGTCACAAACAGCAGAGGTCCCAATACAGAGCCCTGCGGAACACCACTAGTCACAGGCCTCCAGCCGGAAAAAGACCCTTCCAGTACCACCCTCTGTCTTCTGTGACCAAACCAGTTCTCCACCCATCTAGCCACCTTCCCCTTTATCCCATGAAATCCAACCTTTTGCACCAACCTACCATGAGGGACTTTATCAAACGCTTTACTAAAGTCCATATAGACGACATCCACGGCCCTTCCCTTGTCAACTATTCTAGTCACTTCTTCAAACAACTCCACCAGGTTAGTGAGGCATGACCTCCCTCTCACAAAACCATGCTGACTATCGTTAATGAGTTTATTCCTTTCTAAATGCACATACATCCTATCTCTAAGAATCCTCTCCAACAACTTCCCTACCACGGACGTCAAGCTCACCGGCCTATAATTACCCGGGTTATCCTTCCTACCCTTCTTAAATAACGGGACCACATTAGCTATCCTCCAATCCTCTGGAACCTCACCTGAGTCCAGTGACGAGACTAAGATTTGCGTCAGAGGCCCAGCGATTTCATCTCTCGTCTCCCTGAGCAGCCTTGGATAGATTCCATCAGGCCCTGGGGATTTGTCAGTCTTTATATTCTCTAACAAACCTAACACTTCCTCCCTTGTAATGGAGATTTTCTCTAACGGTTCAACACTCCCCTCCGAGACACTCCCAGTCAACACATCCCTCTCCTTTGTGAATACCGACGCGAAGTATTCATTTAGGATCTCCCCTACTTCTTTGGGCTCTAAGCATAATTCCCCACTTTTGTCCCTGAGAGGTCCGATTTTTTCCCTGACAACCCTTTTGTTCCTAACGTATGAATAAAATGCCTTGGGATTCTCCTTAATCCTGTCTGCCAAGGTCATTTCGTGACCCCTTTTTGTCCTTCTAATTCCTCGTTTGAATACTTTCCTACTTTCTTTGTATTCCTCCAGCGCTCCCTCTGTTTTTAGCTGCCTGGACCTAATGTACGCCTCTCTTTTCTTTTTGACCAGTCCCTCAATTTCCCTGGTTATCCACGGTTCTCGAATCCTACCCTTCCTATCCTTTTTTTACAGACACATGCCTGTCCTGCAGCCCTAACAACTGTTCCTTAAAAGACTCCCACATGCCAGATGTGGATTTACCCTCAAACAGCCTCTCCCAATCAACAGCTGCCAATTTCTGCCTAATCCCACTAAAGTTAGCCTTCCCCCAATCCAACACCTTACCCTTGGGACACCACTCATCCTTTTCCATCGCTATCCTAAAGCTAACAGAATTGTGGTCACTATTTGCCACATGTTCCCCTACTGAAACTTTGAAGACCTGACCGGGCTCATTCCCCAGTACTAGGTCCAGTATAGCCCCCTCTCTAGTCGGGCTATCTACATATTGTTCCAAAGAACCTTCCTGTACGCATTTTACAAATTCCTCCCCATTCAGAGTCCCAGCTCTAAGCGATTTCCAGTCTATGCCAGGGAAATTGAAGTCTCCCACTACAACAACCCTATTTTTTCTGCACCTATCCAGTATCTCCTGACATATCCGTTCTTCCACTTCCCTTGGGCTGTTGGGGGGCCTGTAGTATACCCCCAACATAGTGACTGTGCCCTTCCTGTTTCTGAGCTCCACCCACAGTGACTCATTGCACGACTCCTCTGAATTGTCCTCATTCTGCACCACTGTAATATGTTCTCTAACTAATACTGCAACTCCCCCACCTCTTTTGGCCCCTCCTCTGTCTCGCCTAAAACACTTTTACCCCGGAATATTCAGCTGCCAGTCCTGTCCCTCTTTCAACCAAGTCTCTGTCACCGCAACCACATCCAAATTCCTCGTAAGCATTAAGGCCCTAAATTCGTCTGTCTTACCTGCTATGCTCCTTGCATTGAAGTAGATGCACTCCAGACCTCCAGGCCCAGTGAGGTCATCCTCCCCCAGAGTGCTCTTCTTCTTTGCCAGCCTTGTCCTGGCCCCAAGCTCGTCCCCAGCCTCTACACTTGTAGACCTAATTTTTTGATCCCCACCCCCCTGCCATATTAGTTTAAACCCACCCGAACTGCACTAGCAAAACTCCCAGCCAGGATATTCGTGCCCTTCCAATTTAGTTGTGACCCATCCTTCTTGTACAGGTGCCATCCTCTCTTGAAAACTTGCCAATGATTCAGGAAAATGAAGCCCTCCCTCCTGGACCAGTCCTTCAGCCAAGCGTTCAATTGTACTAACTCTCTATTCCTAGCCTCACTGGCACGAGGCATTGGGAGCAGCCCAGATATTGCCACCCTGGAGGCCCTACTTTTTAGCCTATTTCCCAACTCCCTGAATTGCTCTCGTAGGATCCCCCTGCTCTTCCTATCTATGTCATTTGCACCAATGTGTACAACGACATCCGTTTCTTTATCTTCGCCTTTTAATATGTCTCCTATCCGCTCAGAGACATCCAGTACTCCAGCACCAGGTAGGCAGACTACCATCCTGGAGTCCCATTCGCACTCACAGAATCGCCTGTCCGTGCCTCTAACCGATGGGTCCCCCACCACTATTGCTCTCCTAATTCCTCTCTTTCCTTTCCAGGCCACAGAGCCTGACTCTGTGCCAGTGACCTGGTCACTGTGGCTTACCCTTGGAGAGTCATCCTCCTCCACACTATCCAAAACAATATACTTGTTTTGGAGGGGGACAACCACAGGTGACCCCTCCACTAATTGCTCTCTAAGAGCCGAGCCCTTCCTGCTATGAGAGACAGCCACTGGAGTACTCTCTGGTACGTTACCCTTCTGACCTTTACTCCTTCTAACTGTGACCCACGTGTCTTCCTCCTGAGGCCCCGGTGTAACTACTTGCCTATAACTCATGTCTATTAGTCTCTCATTCTCCCTGACTAGACTAAGGTCAGCAATCTGCAGCTCCAGTTCCGTGACGCGGTCCCTCAGGAGCTGCAGTTCCACGCACCTGGCGCAAATGTAGTCCTCCGGGAGGCTAGGTGTTTCCAGGAACTCCCACATCCCACACCGGAAGCAACAAACTGGCCTATCATTCATAGTTACCCTTTTCCTTTATAGGTTTGGATCAAAATAACTTACCCTGTTTCGCCCTTTCCGCCTAAGCCCTGTGAGCCAAAGCCCTTACAGTTCATACTCTGCTTCCCCACCTGCTCCCGACGCTGCCCGTTGTATACTGCGGCCTCCCTTTTATGCTTCGCGTGATTAAATAAAAAAACTACCAAAATGTCCGCCCACGTGACCCCGCACCCGGTCTACTTCCAGTTTAAACTTAAACTTTTAAATCACTACAACCCCGGTCCCCAGGTGGGGTCTGACAAGGGTCTTATATAGCTGCATCATTATCCCCCAACTCCTAAACTCAATCTCTCGATTGATGAAGGCCAGCACACCATACGCCTTCTTGACCACCTCCTCCACCTGTGAGGCTGATTTAAGAGTCCTATGGACCCGGACCCCAAGGTCCTTCTGATCCTCTACAGTACTAAGAGTCTTGCCCCTGATATTATACTCTTTCATCCCATTTGACCTGTCAAAATTGGACCACTACACATTTATCTGGGTTGAAGTCCATCTGCCACTTCTCCGCCCACTCTTGCATTCTATCTATGTCACGCTGCAGCTTCTGACATCCCTCCAAACTTTCCACAACACCACCAACCTTCGTGTCGTCGGCAAACTTACCAACCCATCCCTCCACTTCCTCATCCAGGTCACTTATGAAGATGACAAACAGCAAGGGTCCCAGAACAGATCCCTGGGGCACACCACTGGTGACCAACCTCCATTCAGAAAAAGACCCATCTACAACCACTCCCTGCCTTCTGCAGGCAAGCCAGTTCTGGATCCACAAGGCAACAGCCCCTTGGATCCCATGCCCTCTCACTTTCTTGAGAAGTCTTGCATGGGGGACCTTATCGAACGCCTTGCTGAAGTCCATGGAAACCACATCTACCACTTTTCCTTCGTCAATGTGTTTAGTCACATTTTCAAAGAACTCCACCAGGCTCGTAAGGCACGATTTGCCTTTGACAAAGCCGTGCTAACTACTTTTGAGCATATTAAACCTCTCTAAATGTTCATAAATCCTGTCCCTCAGGATCTTCTCCATCAACTTACCAACCACTGAGGTTAGACTCACCGGTTGGTAATTTCCTGGGCTATCCCTATTCCCTTTCTTGAATATAGGAACCACATCCGCAATCCTCCAATCCTCCGGAACCTCTCCCGTCTCCATCAACGATGCAAAGATCATCGCCAGTGGCTCTGCAATCTCTTCCCTTGCCTCCCACAGTAACCTGGGGTACATCCCATCCAGTCCCGGCGACTTATCTATCCAGATGCTATTCAAAATTTCCAACACATCCTCTTTCTTAATGTCCACAAACTCAATCTTTTCAGTCCGCCGCAATCCTGTAGTACAACCATCCAAGTCTTTTTCCACCGTGAATACCGAGGTAAAGTATTTGTTAAGCACCTCTGCTATTTCTTCCGGTTCTGTACAGACTTTCTCACCTTCACATTTTATAGGTCCTATACCTTCACATCCCATTCTATGGGATGCCTGAAGGTCATAGAGCACTGGAGGAGGAGAGCTGCAACAAGCTGTGCAGTATATCATCCTCAAAGGACTTTCTTACATCTCGGTGAACAACAAGGCTAGAATTAGCTCTGTTTCAGTTGAGAAGTTTGCATCTTCTCCTAGGACAAGACTTTGCACCTCAGTGTACAATTATCACTACATTCACTAGAACAGTGAAAATCACAAAGTACAACATTTCTATGTCAGTAAATTATTTTAACGGGCCACTGATGACACATAGACTGTATCAATCCATGTCCATGAGTGCATCCAGCAAGTAATAGATGTTGTTTTGTAGCTAATATAAATCTACTGATACCATAGAGTATGGATGAATGGATGCTGTTATGTAAATGTCTTTTGGCTCACTGTAGAGCCCTGCTGTAGTAATGTAAGCAAGGAAGTATTTTCAAGAGGTTTGACTCTGTTCGTGTGGTTGACATGATGAAATGTGGTGCGGGAAACAGAGAGAAGCAGTGAACACACACCACCAATAAAGTTCTGTCGGTTTTTACCAAAGTGCTCCCGAGTGTCATGTCTCCAAATACACAACAGCTGCTTGTCTTTTTCAGATTTGCAAGTTACCTGGACTCCAGAAATAAATGGGACCAGTGTCATTCTTTGTCCCCCATGGACAGCAGTGCCCTATATGTGACTAGAAAGGGGTACTTGTATGAAGTTCAGTTTGTGTGCTACCACTATCATACAATAATGCAGGCAAATGCCAACTTCTCAGGCAGTTTGCAAGATCCTGTTATCCTAAGACAATCTACTATGAAGAAAAGAATCACTCCCAATTTATATATTGCCATTAATGACCCCAGAATGTTTAAACGTGCTTTATAACCAATTAAGCACTTTTGAACCATAGGCTCATTTGTAATATAGGAAAGAGTTCTGCTATCCTTTAATAATGATCAAAGGAGTGGCTGCTAGTGGACTCTGGCTACTGAATACATTGGCAAGAACATCTTTCATTGCAGCTGAGCAACATTATAAAGAAGCTTATACATCCACAAGCAACCGTAGAGCCAATACAAGGATACAAAATCAATGGGTCAGGCGCTTAGACTATTCAAATTTATATAAAACATAAATTTGGGAAGGGAACCCAGGGTAATTGTGGCATATTCTAAAATACTGAGCCTCAGAGGACCACACTGACTTTAACCATTCAGTGAGGATATTATCAGTAAAACTACAGACGGGTCATCGTGATCAATGCTCCCCATGAAACAGCTCATCACCAGCTTCACAACAGCAATTAGGAATGGATAATGAGTGCTGGCCTAGCCAGGGGAGAAAAAATTCAGACCAGAAGCTTAAACTATCTAAACTCCAAATGTGGATCCAAGTTCAAATTCAAGGATTGTAGCTGAAGAATTTACTTTGGGCTCAACATCAGTCAACAAAGGCTGGCTTAGTAAGAACAGTGTGAATTATTGTGAAATGATTTTACTTTACACAATTGATGAAAATAACTGAAGAGCCGAATGGCTTTGTAACATAACACAGTAAGAAGTCTAACAACACCAGGTTAAAGTCCAACAGGTTTATTTGGTAGCAAATGCCACTAGCTTTCGGAGCGTGCTGCTCCTTCGTCAGGTGGAGTGGGAGATGTGCTCACAAACAGAGCATACAGAGACACAAACCCAATTTACAGAGGCGAGAATTAGCTCTGTTTCAGTTGAGAAGTTTGCATCTTCTCCTAGGACAAGACTTTGCACCTCAGTGTACAATTATCACTACATTCACTAGAACAGTGAAAATCACAAAAATCACAAACCCAATTCTGTGGGCGGCACGGTAGCACAGTGGTTAGCACTGCTGCTTCACAGCTCCAGGGTCCCGGGTTCGATTCCCGGCTCGGGTCACTGTCTGTGTGGAGTTTGCACATTCTCCTCGTGTCTGCGTGGGTTTCCTCCGGGTGCTCCGGTTTCCTCCCACAGTCCAAAGATGTGTGGGTTAGGTTGATTGGCCAGGTTAAAAATTGTCCCTTAAAGTCCTGGGATGCATAGGTTAGAGGGATTAGCGGGTAAATATTTGGGGGTAGGGCCTGGGTGGGATTGTGGTCGGTGCAGACTCGATGGGCCGAATGGCCTCCTTCTGCACTGTAGGATTTCTATGAATGATTGGAATGCTAATCAATGCTAATACAGCTAATAAAGTCTTAAAGGTACAGACAATGTGAGTGGAGAGAGCATTAAGCACAGGTTAAAGAGATGTGTATTGTCTCCAGACAGGACAGCTAGTGAGATTTTGCAAGTCTAGGCAAGTTGTGGGGGTTACAGATAGTGTGACATGAACCCAAGATCCTGGTTGAGGCCGTCCTCATGTGTGCAGAACCTGGCTATCGGTTTCTGCTCAGTGACTCTGCGCTGTCGTGTGTCGTGAAGGCCGCCTTGGAGAACGCTTATCCTAAGACCAGAGGCTGAATGCCCGTGACCGCTGAAGTGCTCCCCAACAGGAAGAGAACAGTCTTGCCTGGTGATTGTCGAGTGGTGTTCGTTCATCCGTTGTCGGAGCGTCTGCATGGTTTCCCCAATGTACCATGCCTCGGGACATCCTTTCCTGCAGCGTATCAGGTAGACAAGGTTGGCCGAGTTGCAAGTGTATGTACCGTGTACCTGGTGGATGGTGTTCTCACGTGAGATGATGGCATCCATGTCGATGATCCGGCACGTCTTGCAGAGGTTGCTGTGGCAGGGTTGTGTGGTGTCGTGGTCACTGTTCTCCTGAAGGCTGGGTAGTTTGCTGCGGACAATGGTCTGTTTGAGGTTGTGCGGCTGTTTGAAGGCAAGAAGTGAGGGTGTGGGGATGGCCTTGGCAAGATGTTCGTCTTCATCGATGACATGTTGAAGGCTCCGGAGGAAATGTCATAGCTTCTCCGCTCCGAGGAAGTGCTGGACGACAAAGGGTACTCTGTCCACCATGTCCTGTGTTTGTCTTCTGAGGAGGTCGGTGCGGTTTTTCACTGTGGCGCATTGGAACTGTCGATCGATGAGTCAAGCGCCATATCCTGTTCTTATGAGGGCATCTTTCAGCGTCTGGAGGTGTCTGTTGCGATCCTCCTCATCCGAGCAGATCCTGTGTATATGGAGGGCTTGTCCGTAGGGGATGGCTTCTTTAACGTGTTTAGGGTGGAAGCTGGAGAAGTGGAGCATCGTGAGGTTATCCGTGGGCTTGCGGTACAGTGAGGTGCTGAGGTGACCATCCTTAATGGAGATGCGTGTGTCCATGAATGCAACCGATTCTGGAGAGTAGTCTATGGTGAGTCTGATGGTGGGATGGAACTTGTTACTGTGTTTACCCCAGTCCAACACCGGCATCACCACACCATTTGTAACATAACCACAGGTACAATACATATTGACATCAATTTTCACTATTTATTGCTCAGCTTCTTGATGCATCTAATGGGAGACTAGGCAAGTACATGAGGAAGAAAGGAATAGGGTATTTGATGCGCGTCAATGAGCACATGGAATCAAGGCTTTAGTATTGAAGGCTTTAATACAGTAACAATGAAACTACTAACACGAATACACCAGTTCAGACTGAAGGGGTCCTGCCGGAGCAGGGGGTCTTATACCTCGCCACCGGAGGCGGGACCCCACTGGAATGTGCCATGGTAACACTTATAACAGGTAAACACCCTAACCCAACAACATAGTACAACCCCCACAGTAATAACACCCTAGCCCAACAGTGACATGGTAACAAACCCCAGTGGTGAACCAACGATGGTTCACCACATTCACCCCTCCTTTAGGAACAAAAGGTGGCAGGGTGGACGAAAACAGACAATAACAAAAAAAAAAAATCACAGGATTCACAAGTCCAGACGGTCTGGAGGACCGCACCGACGCTGCGATCTCCTCAACACCGGTTGCGAAACCGGAGCAGGTGCCGATCTCTTCAACACCGGTTGCGAAAACGGAGCAGGTGCTTGTAGTGGCTCTCTCCAAGTAACGTGTGGCTGTCCCCTCAAGGACTCCCGGGCCGGCCGGCCCTGGTGAGGCGATGGTGCAGGGGATCCTGGAACGTTTGGTGGTAGTGGTGGTGGTGGTGATGATGGTGGCGCCGATCTCCGAGTCTCAGGCAAGCTGTACATGGGAGTAAAAGTGTTATGCACTGGTCCCGGTGCTGACCGCGCCACGTCTGGGGAAGTAATGAGGAGTAGTGGATTTGTGACTGGGGGAATAGGAGCGACAGGGGTTGCTACGTCCCCTGCGGGCGCCAGGTCTCTAATGGAGACAGTGTCCTCTCGCCCGTCAGGATATGCCACATAGGCATACTGAGGGTTGGCGTGGAGGAGTTGGACCGGTTCGACCAAGGGGTCGGACTTGCGAGCCCTCACATGGCGCCGCAGAAGGACGGGTCCTGGGTACGTCAACCAGGCTGGCAATGAGGTCCCCGAGGACGACTTCCGAGGGAATGAGAACATCCTCTCGTGGGGAGTAGCATTGGTTGCCGTACACAGGAGGGAGCGGATAGCATGGAGCGCATTTGGAAGGACCTCCTGCCAACGGGAGACTGGAAGGCCCCTGGATTTCAGTGCCAGTAGGACAGCCTTCCAGACTGTAGCATTCTCCCTTTCCACCTGTCCGTTACCCCTAGGGTTGTAGCTCGTGGTTCTACTAGAGGCAATCCCGAATGAGAGCAGGAATTGCCTCAAGTCGTTGCTCATGAACGACGAGCCCCTGTCGCTATGAATGTAGCAGGGGTACCCGAACAGGGTAAAAAGTTCACTGAAAACCTTGATGACGGTGGCAGTTGACGTGTCCGCACAGGGGAAAACAAACGGAAACCGGGAATATTCGTCTATTATATTGAGAAAATAGACATTCCGGTCCGTTGAGGGAAGGGGGCCCTTAAAATCCACACTCAGCCTCTCAAAAGGGCGAGTGGCCTTGACCAAATGTGCCCGGTCTGGTCGATAAAAGTGTGGTTTGCATTCTGCGCAAATCCGACAGCTTCTAGTTACTGACCTGACATCCTCCACCGAGTAGGGCAGGTTGCGGGCTTTGATGAAGTGGTAGAGTCTGGTGACTCCAGGATGACACAGATCATTGTGGAGAGCCTTCAAGCGGTCCTCCTGCATGATGGCGCATGTTCCGCGCGAGAGGGCATCCGAGGGCTCATTGAGCTTCCCTGGACGATACATAATATCGTAATTATAGGTGGAGAGCTCAATTCTCCACCGCAAGATCTTATCGTTCTTGATCTTGCCCCTCTGCGTGTTACTGAACATAAACGCCACGGATCGTTGATCCGTGATCAGGGTGAACCGCTTACCTGCCAGGTAATGGCGCCAGTGTCTGACTGCCTCCACAATGGCCTGAGCCTCCTTTTCCACCGCTGAGTGCCGAATCTCTGGGCCTTGAAGGGTGCGGGAAAAAAACGCGACGGGCCTGCCTGCCTGGTTTAGTGTGGCGGCTAGGGCGAAGTCAGATGCATCACTCTCCACCTGGAAAGGGATGGATTCATCCACCGCGTGCATCGTGGCTTTCGAGATGTCGCTTTTCAAAACCTTGAAGGCCAATTGGGCCTCCGGCGTAAGTGGGAAGGTCGTGGACTTAATGAGCGGACGAGCTTTGTCCGCGTAGTTGGGGACCCACTGTGCATAATACGAAAAGAACCCGAGGCATCTCCTCAGTGCTTTCGTGCTAGCGGGCAAGGGAAGTTCAGTGAGTGGGCGCATACGGTCTGGATCAGGGCCAATGACCCCGTTTTCCACCACGTATCCGAGGATGGCTAACTTACGCGTACGGAATACGCACTTCTCCCTGTTATAGGTCAGATTCAGGCGAGATGCAGTGCGCAGAAAGTGTTGGAGATTCGTGTCGTGGTCCTGCTGGTCATGGCCGCAGATGGTGACGTTATCCAGGTACGGGAAGGTAGCCCGCAACCCATTCTGGTCCACCATTCGGTCCATAGCACGCTGGAAGACCGAGACCCCATTGGTGACACCAAATGGAACCCTGAGGAATTGGTATAGACGACCATCCGCCTCAAAGGCCGTATATTGTCGGTCCTCTGGGCGGATGGGGAGTTGATGGTAGGCGGACTTAAGGTCTATGGTAGAAAACACTCGGTACTGCGCAATCTGATTGACCATATCAGAAATGCGCGGGAGAGGATACGCATCCAGCTGCGTGTATCTATTAATGGTCTGACTATAGTCGATGACCATCCGAGGTTTGTTCCCGCTTTTGACTACCACGACCTGCGCTCTCCACGGACTAGCACTGGCCTGTATGATCCCTTCCTTGAGGAGCCACTGAACCTCAGATCTAATAAAGATCCGGTCCTCAGCGCTGTAACGCCTACTTTTAGTAGCGATGGGCTTGCAGCCAGGTACCAGATTTTTAAAAAGGGATGGTGTCGTGATCTTCAGGATGGATAGATTGCACGCGGGGCGCTTTGGGCAATTTGGAGGCTGCGGCTGGTTCCCTACTGCCAGTGAAGGGAGTGGCCCACCGTACTGTAGGATCACACTCTTCATGTGGACCATAAAGTTTAGTCCGAGGATAATTGGCGCGCAAAGGTGAGGTAGCACAAGGAGCCTGTATTGCTCGTAAACTGTGCCCTGTACCTCAAGAGTTACCATACATCGTCCTTGGATCGGTACAGACCGGGACTGTGATGCCATGGAAATTGTCTGTTTGGCAGGGAGAACCCGGAGTCCACACCTTTTAGCAGTTTCAGGGTGTATGAAACTTTCGGTGCTCCCACTGTCAAACAGACAATTCACAGTTCTGCCACTAACCTTTACCTCCATCATAGAATGTTCCAGTCTGTAATGCCTGGTCTGATCCAGAGAGATCGACGCCACCGTTGGCCCCTGGGCGTCACTGCATGCTGCCGATGTGGATGCTGAGGACCCCTGCTGGTCGCTCCTAGTCGTCGTGGACCATGATGGCCGCCCCCATGAATCGCACGTGGGCGAGGGCGCCAAGCGCAGCGACTCCTGGTGGTCTTCCTCCTCCTCTGTTTGCCACGATGGCGCCGTCCTGAGATCGCACGTGGTCGGACCTCGTGGGTACTGCGACGCCGAAAGAGATGGTCTCCGTTCTGGAGGGTTACAAACTGCACTGCCGTTTTTAGGTTTGGACCTGCAGACTTTGCCGTAGTGGCCTTTTTTACCGCACTGGCTGCAGATTGCCGTTCTTGCCGGACACTGTTGCCGTGGATGCTTGGCCCCACCGCAAAAATAGCATCGCTGGCCACCTGGAGCTGCCGCCGTCGTCGAATCGATCTGGGAGCGCGGGTTCGCGGGGCGAGGAGGGAGCAGAGCTTGCTCCAACCACGTTGACTGCACGTGGTCCTCGGGGTACAGCGCCAAGCTCTTCGACGCCGCCTCCAACCTCGCGGCCATCCCCATTGCCTGGGTCAAGTTGAGTTTCCCCTTTTCTAGTAATTTAAGCCTGATGTACGAGGACCCTACCCCTGCTACGAACGCGTCTCGGGCGAGGTCGTACATGTACTGCTCGGCGGAGACGTCCTTACAGTCGCAACCCCTGGCAAGCTGCAGGAGCTCATTGGCATAATCCTCTATGGTTTCGCCCGACTGCCGACGTCGTGTAGCGAGGAGGTAACGAGCATGTATCTCGTTGGGTGGCGTAATGTACCTATTCTTTAGGAGCTCGACGGCACCCTGGTAAGTGGGAGCTGCACGAATGGCTAGGTAAATCGTGTCGCTTACCCTCGCGTGGAGGACCTGGAGTCTATCACTGTCCGTAGTGATAGCTACCGAGTCTGCCAGGTAGTCCTCAAAGCACTTCCACCAATGGTCGAATGTGTTAGCTGCACCGACCGCACGTGGGTCCAGTGTCAGACGATCCGGTTTTAGGATCTGTTCCATACTCTCTGTTTACTGTATTAAATTGATGCGCGTCAATGAGCACATGGAATCAAGGCTTTAGTATTGAAGGCTTTAATACAGTAACAATGAAACTACTAACACGAATACACCAGTTCAGACTGAAGGGGTCCTGCCGGAGCAGGGGGTCTTATACCCTGCCACCGGAGGCGGGACCCCACTGGAATGTGCCATGGTAACACTTATAACAGGTAAACACCCTAACCCAACAACATAGTACAACCCCCACAGTAATAACACCCTAGCCCAACAGTGACATGGTAACAAACCCCAGTGGTGAACCAACGATGGTTCACCACAGTATTCAAAGTTATGAGAAGGCTACTGCAAAGCCTGGACACCAGTACTGACCATTGGTCAAATCTACTGCTTAATTTATAATTAAAACTTTTCCAAGCAACTCTTTAAATCAGTGATAGCTTAATTTAGAACAAGGAAGTCAACCCATCCCCACCTGATCAGTCAAGTTTGCCAACTATGTGTGCGCATGCGTAATAAGCGCAGTGCCTTCTGGTATTTGTAGTCCCGTCCGCCTTCTTCAGCCGCCATTTCCCACAGTGCCTAGCGGCTCTCACTTCCGGTTGAGCGGGGAAGAAGCTTCCAGTGATTGTAATCGGGAGCCATGTTGTGGGCACGCACGGTCCGTAACTTCAGCACCTCGCTGATCCGCCGGTCGCACTATGAGGAAGGCCCAGGAAAGGTATGGGACGATCCACGATCAGGGGATTGCCGTGCCGCTGTTAGCAGAGGCCGGCTCGGGGCCTGTTGTGGTTATTTAAACCCGGGAGGAGGAGGCCGGCAGGAGAGCCCGGGCTGTATGAGGGGAAAGACCATCCCCAGAGTTAGAGAAGCCCAGGCTGGGAGAGAGGGAGCGGCCTGCCCCCGGCCGGTTCCCAGTTTTTATACCGAAGAGCGTTTCACTTCATTAGGGGATGAAGGGGGCCGTTAGCCGGTGTTTCGGAGCCGGAAGAGAAGCTGGCCGCCGCCATTATCTTCCCCACTGCGGAAGAGGCCTCAATGTCACCGTTAGCAGCTCTCTCAATGTCAGTAATTTCTGGATTTAGTATCATCTCCTCACCCACCCCATTCCCCCCAGTCTGTGACCCAAATTGTGCCCCCATTTACCCCTAACTCGCCCTCTTTAACCGCCCTTAGCTAACATGAATGTGTTGCCTTCCAAATTTGATTGTTATTTCATTCTTCACTTCAGCTTACACTCAACTCCAAACCTCACATGGGAACTCCAGTTAGCCTCACTCTTTGCTTTTCTATATATTTTAAAAATTATTTTATGGGATGCTGGCTTTACTGGCAAGGCCCACGTTTATTGTGCACCCTAATTGCCCTTGAACTAACAGGCTTGTTGGGACGCTGCAAAGGACAGCTAACAGTCGTCCACATTCCTCCGGATTTGGATTCACGTAGGCCAAGCTGGTTATGGCAGGCAGATTTCCTCCTGCATAGGAAATCGGAGCCAGATAGGTTTTAATAACTGTCAGTGATGGTTTTGTGGTCACCATTGCTGAGACTAGCTTTCAATTCAAAATTTTAACAATTAAATTTAAGAACCACCAGCTGCTATAGTGGAATTTGAACCCATGTCCCCAGTGTGTTAGCCTGGGCCTTGGGTGACTTAATCATCTAGAGTATGGGTTCAAATTACTTTCTTGCCCATGTGGGTGTTCCAAAGAGTTTTGCGTTTTAGTGAAGTATTGTTGAAATGGAGATTTGCGAGTTGCATATTGGAAAAGATGGTTTGAACCCTCACCACTGCTCTTCGCATCAGATTTTTTTCTCCTGAAAGAGTTCTAATTCTCCCTCCGCAGATGCTGTCACACCACGGTTTTTCCAGCATTTTTGTTTTTATTTCAGATTTCTGGTATCCCCAGTCCTTTGTGTTTTGTTTTCCCATACTGCTCTGAAAATTTGCTGCTGAGCTTGCCTGCATAAGTGACTGCTGTTAAGTAGTCAATGGGCTGTAAAAATGCTTTTTGACACTTCAAGAACATGAAAGTAGCTATGGGTAATGTAACTTTTTCTAATATTTTAAAATTGTGCATTTTCTCTTTCCCCAATCCTGTGAATAAGTCTGCCTTTTGCAAAATCATTTTTCAATGGCTGAAGGCCAACTTGATGTCTGAGTCAAAGGTCTCGTTTGAGTAGTCTTGGTGGTTACAACTGTGCTGAAATGAGTAAATGCATCCAAGATGTGTGAAAGATTAACTAGTAACCAGTGACCTAGGAATTTAAAATGACAATCATTTGAAAATTCATCAGTAGATGACTCAGCTTATTGATGGTGAAACTCATTGTTTGCCACCATTACAACTGTATAGTTAACAGCAACTTTGTGTCTGCAATTAAAGCGTGTAAATCCAAAAGTTGCTGTCACTTTCCTCATTCTTCCACTGGGTGTGCTGTGACGTGACAGATGGCAATCAGTGAGAAATTGCTGGACAAGAACTTCCCTTTTTATATTTTAATATCATTGTTAGAAGCCCTTACGTTGTGCCTTGTTAATGAGATGTAACTGGGCTTTTAATGGTGTACAAAATCAAATATGCCTGAAGAGCCTATTTGTCCCTAAAAAGGTAATTCTGTATTTGTTGGATATCAAACTTTTTTCTGATATGATTCCAGAGAATCATAGAATTTCTATAGTACAGAAAGAGGTCATTTGGCCCATGGAACCTGTGCTGACAACCCCATGCATCTACCCTGCTAGACCCACTGACACTAAAGGGAAATTTTAGCATGGCCAATTAAGCTAACTCACATCTTTAGACTGTGGGAGCTCTTAAAGAATTTTAGCCTTTTATGATTGTTCAGTTTTTAATTTGTATTGCAATCTTTATTTTTCTCTATGTAAAATTCATTAAGCGGATAAACAGTGCGGTTTACTAGATTTACTGTTTGAGAATTCGTCAGCGCAATTGGCTGCTTACCCTGCTTGACCACTTGCTGACACTTGGCAATCCCCTTGATTTGATGCAAGATTCAAATTAACACCAGGAAAGGTGAAATCTGCACTGTCGATATCTCTAAATCTTTGATCAGCTGTCTTGGAGGTTAGTGGCAAGCTTCATCTCTCTGCCACAGACTAAGAACCAGTCTGATAATTATTGTAATGGTGGTGTCCAACATTTATAAATGTTATTTGAAAAGGTCTTGGATGGAAAGATAGCAGATACTTCCATTTTAAATTGCATTACTATAGCAACTTTGATTTATGCTAGCTTTGAGGTCAAACATGTTTCTTTCATGAAAATCTTATGTTGAAGTGCAGGTTAAATTCTGTAATGGCTATCAATAGCAGAGCAAAACACTTGAGTTTTATACTGAAACTGCTTCCCAGTGTGTGATGGCTTTGTAACATTTTTCCAGGTGTATCTGGTACATATGATGTGAATTCTTTAAGTGAGTGATACTGTGAAACTGTAAACGCTTGCTGATGTGCCAACACTAAATCTACAATAATTTTTTCTTTCTTTACTTGACCTGTAATTTAAAATACTTGGCTTTTTTTTACTTTCCCAGAACTTGCCGTTTTCGGTGGAGAACAAGTGGCGACTGTTGGCAATGATGGCAGTATTCTTTGGCTCTGGCTTTTCTGCTCCATTCCTGTTAGTCTGGCACCAAATGCTCAAGAAGTGAGACTACATTATTCAGTAAGTGGCATATTGTCTAAAATTGTCGTACTGAGAATGAATTAACTCAAAAGAATAATTTCTCATTGGTGTATCTGGTACATATGATGTGAATTTATGCAAATGAGTGATTCTGTGACACTGTAAACGCTTTCTGATGTACCAGAGCCAATAAATTATTTAGCCGAATAATGAGTGTCAATTTTCAAGTATTAATTGGCATTATGTAGTTATATGATTAACCATGTTATGAGATGGGTCAGTTTGGACCTTGGCTGAATAAAATTGTGATCAAGATTGGTGATTACTTATAGATACACAATGCAAGTTTTGTATCAACAGCGTGCAGTCCATCTCCCATGCCACAACCCTCACCCCCTCCTCTCCCTCCCAGAACAAGGCGAGTCCCCCTTGTTCTCACATTTCACCCCTTCACATGCAAAGCATAATTCTCCACCATTTTCGCCAACTTCAATGTGATGCCACCACCAAATACATCTTCCCGTCACTCCCTCTGTCAGCATTCCGTAGAGACTGTTCCTCTGGGATAACCTAGTCAACTCCACAATGCCTCTCCCATCACCCATGGCACCTTCCCATGCAATCGCAGAAGGTGTAACATTGTCCCTTTACCTCGTCCATGTTTACATCCAAGGCCCGAAATATTCCAAGTTAAGCAGCATTTCACTTGCACCTCTATCAAGTTGATCTATTCCGTTCACTGCTCCCAAAGTGGTCTCTATAATCAGAGACCAAATGTAGACTGGCTGATCACTTTGTGCTCAGACCAAAGGTGCTCTGCAATCAGGATCCTGACCTCCTTGCTTGCCATTTTATCTCCCGCTCCTGCTCCCATGCCCGCATGTCTGTCCTTGGCCTGCTGCAATGTAAGAAGTCTAACAACGCCAAGTTAAAGTCCAACAGGTTTAATTGAGTTTGTCTCTGTGCCCTGTTTGTGAGCAGATCTCCCACTCCACCTGATGAAGGGGCAGCAAGTACTCCGAAAGCTAGTGGCATTTGCTACCAAATAAACCTGTTGGACTTTAACCTGGTGTTGTTAGACTTCTTACTGTGTTTACCCCAGTCCAACGCCGGCATCTCAACACTGCTGCAATGTTCCAGTGAAGCTCAACGCAAACTGGAGGATTGGCATCTCCTCTTCCGGCTAGGCACCTTACAGCCTTCCGGTCTCAACATCGAATACAACAACTCTACCCCACCTTGACGCCTTTGTTTTTATTTTTAACTGTTCTCTGCCTTTTATTTCTTTATTGTCTTTATTTTTTTCTTTCCACCCTCCTCCGTTCTTCCCCTTACTTTACCCCCTCCACCCATCTCCCCCTCTCCCACATCTTCATCTGTCACACCTTACCTTCTGATTTCAGCTTTTCTGCCGTTTGCCCTTTCACACCTTCTATTCTCTATGGACTGCCATTAGCAGCCTTTCCCCTTGTTTTTGTGGCTATGAGTCCTCTTTCTTTCCCTCATCCTGCAGCACAAATATCTCCCACTTTCTATGCCTTGTAGCTTTGCCAAAGGGTCATCTGGACTCGATGTCAGATCTTTTCTCTCCTTACAGATGCTGCCAGACCTGCTGAGATTTTCCAACATTTTCTCTTTTGGTTTCCAGCATCCGCAGTAACTTGTTTTTATGCAAGTTTTCAGTTTGGTTCAAATGTGATTAGCAGTGCAGAAATCGCTCGCCCAGATAACATCCTGGAATAGAATTACTCACAAATTAACTTTTTTCATCTGAAAGATGAGTGGTTAGTTTTTCTGAGCACTTTGTCAAATGTGAGCCAACTAATGTACTAAAAGGAAAGGTTTATTAGAAATTGAAATATTCACAGGTGTGAATTATGCTTTGCAAATGGAAACTAATCATTGTGCAAGAGTAGAAAACGAAACCCTATTAAAATCTAAATCTGAGCTCTAAAATTTTGAGAACAGGGTTGGCATTTAATGTATTTTCTATATTGTGTGGAGTAACTTTATTTGCCACAGCAGATAGAAATGTAATGTAATTTGTACAATGCCATGAAATTAGGCGATTTAGTCATGAGTTTGATTACGTATATATGCTAAATGTCAGAAGTTTAAGAGCATTCTAATGAAATTGAGTCTGCCAAAACCTTCCTGGGAGAGGTTGAACAAATGTGAAAAATTGATGTACTGTTCCAGTAATAATTAGAGTAGCTATTTTTTTTAAAAATTGTATGAGCACTAACTCCTTTTTTTCTTCTAATGTATCATGCACTTTTTGGGTATCTTGGAAATTTGTGGCTTTTGGTTCAGAGCGAGGATTGTGTTCTGGCATTAGGGAACAGGAATTCAGCTTGGTAGTGGTAATAGCATCATATGTAATAAAGTGGCAAACGTCTCAAAACAGGGATTCAGTATGAGAAGTGAAGTCTTTCACTTAAGCCTTTCAAACCTTAATATTAGCAATGAAAGGTCATAAACCTGAACTGTCAACTTTTTGTTTCTCCATAGATGTTGCAGATCTGCTTGAGTGTTTTCAACATTTTCTGTTTTTTACTTTGGACATTGTGGTTAGGTTTGTTCGTGTGTTTATAGACCTGTATTTATTCCTGCTTCTAAACTGATGCTTTTGCTTTCCAGATGGAATTCTATCTCAACTGTCATGCATTATCTGCTGAGCAGCTTAAATCCTCATGAGTTTGTGCTGTCAATCCTTCCAGTGAGATGTTCTTGTAAATAAAAGTATAACAAATTAAACATCTTTCTCTTAATTTGTACTTTATTGTTATGAAATCCACTTGACATTTGCAATTTAATAAATATACACCGATCCCTCCCAGACTAATATCTCCTTGCTGAAGCAATCCAGAGCTGCTAACAATACTTGGCTAAACGGGACCATTTTTGTTTTTGAAATTGTTAATGGCTTTGTTAAAATAAATACTTAAACAAAAATGAGGGTGGGTGGCAGAAGTGATAATAATGAGGATGATTTAAGGAAAGGAATAAACATGGAAACAAAATGGATCGTGAGGAGGTGTAAATGATTTCTGTGAATGCCCTGGAGTTTGTGAGGCTGAAACTAAATATTCTGGAGTAGATAGGTGGATGAAGGAAAAGGGAATAGAGATTAAACACTAAGCATCAATGTGATTAGGACTACTTGTGTCTATGGTGGGCAAATGCTGATACTGTTTGGGGGGGGGGGGGTTCATGCTATGTTTCTAATAACTTCTATGGAAACCTATCTAATATTGATCCCATAATGCAGAGTTTTCATGTGAATCCAGTTGTGGTTCTGCTTTATTACTGTGATATTGTTCCAGAAATCATCTTAATTGCGTTTATAATATGGTATTATATTGGCTGTGTTAGGCGACATAAAAGACTATGGGTTAAGGGTGAGACTTGACTTCTAATTGTATTAGGAGACATAATTATGTTAGGGGAAAGACCAGTAGTCAAGATTTGACAATCCTATCATCGGCAAAAGATACCAAAAAGAAGAATAATGTGGGAGTATTGTAGTCACGAATGGATAATCATGTAAAGGGTCAGCCTGGGCAGTGGTAAGAATTAGGAAGACTGGTTATGTAAGCAGTTGGGAGGATGAGTATGTTGTAAACATAAATGTAGCTCACCAACTCATGTACCTTGAGAGCAGTCTTGAGTGCTTCTCCCCTGCGTGCAAGCTTGAATAAAGCAACTTGTTTGAGAAATGGTCCTGCATTGAGCCTGTTGCCGTCTTGCCAGTAAACCGATCTGACTGACCTTTTCTATGCAATTAGAGTAGTAAACCAGAAGCTCTGACAAATGAGCTAAAGAATGTGAACTCTACCATGGAAGTTTAATTTCAATTTAGTTTTCAAATGTCTGGAAATTTAAAGTGCTGATATTTGTTGGTTGGGTTGTTGTAAAGATCAATTTAATTAACATGTATTACGGAAGGAAGCCTCACGCACTTGCCCAGCATTGGTTATACGTGGCTCCAACCCCACAGCAACATGATTAACTACCCTTTGACAGCCTAGGAAACAATTCGAGATAGTGCAAGATGATCCAGCTTTTCAGGCGATTTGTGATGAGCAATGAACGCTGGCTTCATCAATAATGCTCACCTGTCGACAAGGAATTGAAAAAAAATCTGGTTCTGATACCCCAACCAAGGAAAACACAACGTGCATCTACCCTGTCTATTCCGTTTAAGTATTTTACAGGTTTCAACAAGGTAACCCCTCACTTCTAGAGACTAAAGTTTGCCATTTCGACAATACTGCCATTCCTGGAACAAGTCTGGTGAACCTTTAACAAAAACAGAAAATGCTAAAAAATCTCAGCAGCTCTGACTGCATCTGCTCTCTCCAGATTAAGATTTTTCCAGCATTTTCTGTTTGCTTCGGATTCCAGCAATCTGCTTTTATCTGGTGAACCTTTGTTGCACTCTATGGCATTAATATCCTTTCTAAGCATAGCAATAATATCCTTTGAGGTGGGGGGCCCAAAACTGCATGCACTATCCAGGTGTGGTCTAACTAAGCTTCTGTACAATTGAAGCAAGACTTCACTACTCCTGTACTCAAATCTTCGCAGTAAAGGCTAACGTTCCATTCATCTTCAAATGGCTTGCTGTACCTATATGTTAGCCTTCAGTGACCTGTGTACAGGACACCCAGCTCCCTTTGTACATCTACACTTACAAATTTCTTACCATTAAGGAAATACTTTGCACATCTGTTCCTTATACCAAAGTGGCTTACCTCGTATTTTCTGCCATATCCTTGCCCTCTCACTAAGTCTGTCCAAATTGTTCTGTAGCCATTTCGCAATGTGCACTCCTGCCTAGCTTTGTATTATACACAAACCTGCAAGTGTTACATTTGGTCCCCACATCCAAATCATTGTAAGCAGCTGGGGCCCAGGTACAAATCCTTGCAGTACTAGCCAAAGCCAGCAAACACAAAAATGCCCATTTACTCTGACACTCTTCTGCCTGTTAGCCAATCCTGCATCTATATCAGTACATTTTCTCCTATTGTGCTTTTATTTTGCTAATCAACCTCCTTTGGGGGAATTTTTTTTCAAAAGCCTTCTGAAAATCCAAATATACTATGACTTGACACATCTATTTTGTTAGCAACATGCTCAAAAAAAAAAGTTCATCAAATATGATTTCCCATTCACAGAGCTGTGCGACTATGCCCAATCAGATCATGATTATCCAAGTGTTATCACATCCTTTATAATAGATTCTAGCATTTTCCCTACTAATGTATAGCTAGAATGCATGTAGTTTATCTCCCTCCCTTAAATTGTGGGGTGAGATTTGCTAACTTCCAATCATCAGGAACCATTCTAGAATCCATGGATTTTTGGAAGATGATCACCAATGCATTCACTATCTCTAGCAATCTCTTTCAACACGCTAGCTTGCATTATTAGTCCCGGGGAGTTAGTTTTCAATCCCATTAATTTCTCTAATACGGCCGCCTTATACTAATTTCCTTCAACTCATTCTCCCTGGTCCCTTGGATCTACATCTGGGAGATATCCTGTATCTACATCTGGGAGATATCCTGTATCTTCCTGGGTGAAAGCAAACACAAAGTAATCATTTAACTTGCATTTCTCTATTCCCCATTATGAATTTTCTTGACTTGTAATGGATCCACATTTGTCTTAGCAAAACACTTCCTTTTTATATACCTATAGATGCTTTTGCAGTCAGTCTTTGGTCTTTGCTAGACTGCATTCATATTGTCTTCTCCCTTCCAACAGTTTCTTAGCATTTGCTGTATTCTATAAAACTTAATAGTCAGGTTTACTATTTCTGGTATAAGCCTTTTCCTTTAACAGTGTACAATCTTTAACTTGCTTTGTTTTGATTTCAGTTGATTACCTTTTTTGGGTATAGGGGGGAGGTTACACCTTGAAGGGATGTATAGGTGTTGTAAGCTGTGTAATATCCATTGTGCAGATGCACAATCATACCTTTTTAATATTTTCTCGGATCACTTCAGCCGATTTGTCCCTCATGCCTTCATAATTTCCTTCATTCAACTTTAACACCCTGGCTTCAGATTGAACTTCACTTTCAAACATCATATAAAATTCTATCATATTGTGGTCAGTTATCCATAAAGGTTCTTTTACAACACTATTATTAATTAGCTCTTTTTCATTACATAATACAAGATTTAGAATAGCCTGTCCTCTAGTTAAGTGGTTCCCAACCTTTTATGCTTCAATTGAGACACCTCCTATTTTCTCTACCCTTACTGGGAACCTCATTTTTAACTACTTGTTCTCCTGTGTTTTTTAAAAATCTCTTCCTGTCTCTCTCGATTCTCCCAGGGTTTTTGCACCCTTTTTGAATTTTTGTGCAGGCACATGGGACATTTGTCTTCAACTCTCAGTCCCATTGGTCATGCACATGGGCCTGACCAATATAAAACAGCTAAACCATGCAGGTGTGGCTCTTTCCCAGCTGGGTCTTGCAAATGACATAGAACAGTACAGCACAGAACAGGCCCTTCGGCCCACGATGTTGTGCCGAGCTTTATCTGAAACCAAGATCAAGCTATCCCACTCCCTATCATCCTGCTGTGCTCCATGTGCCTATCCAATAACTGCTTAAATGTTCCTAAAGTGTCTGACTCCACTATCACTGCAGGCAGTCCATTCCACACCCCAACCACTCTCTGCGTAACGAACCTACCTCTGATATCCTTCCTGTATCTCCCACCACGAACCCTATAGTTATGCCACGAACCCTATAGTTATGCTCAAACAAGAGTACTTATTTTTAAGGGGCACAACCACTGGGGTATTCTCTACCACCTGACATTTCCCTTTCCTGACTGTGACCCACTTGCCTGCTCCTTGTGGCCCCGGTGTGACCACCTGCCCATAACTCCTATCTATCACCTCCTCGTTTTCCCTGACCAGGCAAATGTCCTCGAGCTGCAGCTCCAGTTCCCTAACTCGGTCCCTTAGGAGCCGCAGCTCGACGCACCCAGCGCAGATATGCACTTCTGGGAGGCTAGGAGACTCCACGACCTCCCACATCCGGCACTGAGAACAGCAAACTGGCTTCACATTCATAATGCCCCCTTTTCCTCAGATTCCACAGGGAAAGAACTGAAGATTTAAAAGGTGAAACAACTAAAAACGAAACCTACCCTCCCTCGCACGTTTCCTCCTAAGCCTGCTGAGCCAAAGCCCTTCAGCCCTCACTCTGCTACCTGCTCACTCCGCTGCCCGCTAACCACGCTGCCCGCTGGATAATGTGGCCTGCTTTTTAAACCTCCCGCGCGCTTATAAAACATTTTTTTTCCTTTTTTTTCCTAGGTCACCCGGCCTACTTCCGCTTTTCCCTTAAACTCGTAAAAACGAAACCCTGCAAAAAAGTAATGAAAATAAAGTTAATCCCTTACCCTTTTTACTGCAGCCACAAATCGCTCCTCTCTGTTTGTCTATAAGGATGTGTTAACGATCGATCACCTCCTTGATTACAATGATGTGCTAATGGCTAGATGTCCGGCCCATCTATAGTGTAAAGGGTATAAAGATGGACCGCTCCAACCACAGAGCTGAAGAGGAAGGTTAGTTTTAGCTTAATTACATGAATTTTGATTCTTCTTTTCATGGCACACTTGAGAGGGGGGAGGGTCTTCACTGCACAACTGGTTGGGAGCACTGCTCTCACTGGTTCCACAACATACTGTTCTAGAAAGCCATCATAACACACTGCAGAAACTCGTTTTACACAGCATTAGTGCTTATTTGGTTTAACAAGTCTATATCACATTGGAGTCACCCATGATTGCTATATTGCCTATGCATCTTGCTTCTCTCATCTCCTGATCTCCGAGTACCCCATATTACTATTACTATTAGGTGTCCTATGAACAACTCCAACCAATGTCTGCTTCTTAGCTCCATTCAGACAGATTCCATGCATTGTTGTTCTGATCTGAGATCCTCCCTTACAACTGCACTGGTCCCATCCCTTATTATCAACGCAACTCCACCTCCTTTCCCTCCTTGTCCTTCCTAAATGTCATATTTTTGAATATTCAGTTCCCAGTTTTGGTCACCATGCAGCCATGGTTCTGTAATGGCCATTATATCACACCTATTTACTTCTATTTGTGCCTTTAGATCATCTACCTTGTCATGAATGCTGGGTGCATTCAGGTGGAGTGCCCTTAACTGTCTTTTTGACAATTCCACATGCGACATGTACTCAATGCCTTACTTTGTTTTTCCTACCTTCTATCTGTTACCAAAGTTATTTCCTTTCAGTTTCAACTTCATTGAGTATTCAAGCAGGAAATAAGAGATGGATATTTGTCTTCAATTTACATCACTCTAATCGTGGAGGTGGAGCGACACCAGATAACCCTCGCCCTAAGCCTATGAGAGAGGTTAATTTGGATTATCTCCAAATGAAGAATAGGAACGGGCAGGTCTCTGTTCAAACTACTAAGTTGAATGAAAGATCTGCAAGGAGCTGCTCCTCCAGTCACAGGCTGTTTCTCTGCCACGTTTGCGGCTGATGGGTTCAGTGGTGCTGCAGTTGATGGGCTTCTCTCACTAATGACATGCTAATGTATTAAAATGAGCTTTCTGTGATTTTACAGCATGTTTCACACCACCACCGGCAAGAGGCCGGTAAGGTTGGGTCACAGAAACCAGAGCAAATCGCGCACTCCAGATTTTGAGTCACGCACTGCCATTCCCGCAGACGGAGATTGCGGGCTCAAAATCGTCCCATATGACTACAAGAGCAGGTCAGAGCCTATGAATCCTGCCACAAGTAACTTAATTTTTACTTTTCCAAAGCTTGTCCACCATCCAAAAGGCATGAGTCAGGAGTGTGATAGACTAATCCTCGCTTGCCTGCCAACAACACTCATGAAGCTCTACATCCTCTTGATTGGAATACTATACACCACCTTAAACATTCATAATCCTTGATTATTGATGCACAGCAGCTGCTGTGTACCAGCTACAAGAGGCGTTGCAGCAACTCACAAAGGCTCCTTCACTGCCACTGGGTCAATTTCCTGAAGCCCCATTCCTAATAGTACTGGGTGTACCTAAACCACGTTGACTGTAGCGATTCAAGAAGATGATTCACCACCACCTTCTCGAGGGCAATTGGGAATGGGCAATAAATGGACTTGTCAGCGATGTTTACATCCCATGCATGAATAAAAGAAGTTATATAACTTCATCGTGGTTATGGAATTAATGATATTCTGAGGTTTCCAATGTTCTCCTGACATGCTATCATCCTTTTGGATAGTGAATTTTTCTCATTCTCTAAAACCTATTGCTGCCTTGGCCCGCAAAAAGCTTTTTCCAGTTTGCAGGCTTTGCTTCTTATACCTTGCTTCATTAATCTAAAACAATAAATGAATAACAAAGGAAAAAAATCCCTGCATTTGTAAAACACCTTCACACCCTCAAAATGTCCCAAAATATTTCACAGCCAATTTTAAGTACTTTTGAAGTATCAAACCAATCGAAGGTAAGTTTATGACTGACTAGATAATATGCTGTTTCTTAATGATGTCAATTGAGTAATAAATATGAGGTTTGTCACCAAAACAACATTACATTTTTTTCTTTAAGTACTGCTATTGGATCTTTCACTTCCACTTCAGAGGACAGACATCTCGTTCGAAAAAATTATTTATGTCTATTAATATTCCCAACAGGATCTCTACCTCATTCCTGTTTTTGTTCTCAACATATATTGTATACATTTCAATATATGTATATATATATGTGTGTGTGTATATATGTGTGTATATACATATATGTATATATGTGTATATATGAGTGTGTATATATGTATGTATATACATATGTGTATATATGAGTGTGTATATATGTGTATATATAATATATGTTATAAGTATCATTTTCCTTTTTTGAAATTTCATCTGTGCCATTTTAAAAAACCAAGGATACATAGCAGGACGGTGTGTGCAATATATTCCAGGTTGACAAAGATGATGGTCATGTCTGTCTAATATTTAGTGATGATTAGCATCTGGATAGAGTTGAACTTTGTTGGCCATGGTAAGATGTTCTTAATGTTTAGGTGGAATTCCTGGAATTGATAACACAGGCAGTGGCCTAGTTGTAGTGTTACTGGACTAGTAATCCAGAGATTCAGAGTGATGTTCTGGAAACCCGGGTTTGAATCCCACCACGGAAGATGATGAAATTTGAATTCAATAAAAATCTGAAATTAAAAGTCTAATGATGACCATGAAACCATTATCGATTATCATAAAAACCCATCTGGGTTAGGGAAGGGAATCTGCCATCGTAACCTGGTCTGGTCTACATGTGACACCAGACTCACAGCAATGTGATTGATTTAGATCTCTGAAGACAGAAAGGCAGGTAAATAGGATGGTGAAAAACACATATGGCACACTCGCCTTTATCAATCGGGGTATAGATTACAAAAGCAGAGAGGTCATGATGCAGTTGTATAGAACTTTGGTGAGGCCACAGCTGGAGTACTGTGTGCAGTTCTGGTCACCGCATTATAGGAAGGATGTGATCGCACTGGAAGGGGTGCAGAGGAGATTCACCAGGATGCTGCCTAGGATGGAACACTTAAGTTATAAGGAGAGGTTGGATAGGCTTGCGTTCTTTTCTCTGGAGCAGAGAAAACTGAGGGGCGACCTGATTGAGGTGTTCAAGATTATGAGGGGCATAGACAGGGTAGATAGGGAGCAGCTGTTCCCCTCAGTTGAAGGGTCAATTATGAGGGGCCACAAGTTAAAAGTGAGAGGTTTAGGGGGGATTTGAGAAAAAGCTTTTTTACCCAGAGGTGGTGACAGTTTGGAATGCACTGCCTGGGAGGATGGTGAAGGCGGGATGCCTCACATCCTTTAAAAAGCACCTGGGTGAATACTTGGCACGCCATAAAATTCAAGGCTATGGGCCAAGTGCTGGCAAGTGGGATTAGGTGGGCAGGTCAGGACCTTTCATGCGTCGGTGCAGACTCGATGGGCCAAAAGGCCTCCTCTGCACTGTAGTAGATAGAGGATAGATAGAGTGAACGTTCAAAGACTATTTCCTCGGGTGGATGGAGCTATTACAAGGGGGCATAACTATAGGGTTCGTGGTGGGAGATACAGGAAGGATATCAGAGGTAGGTTCTTTACGCAGAGAGTGGTTGGGGTGTGGAATGGACTGCCTGCAGTGATAGTGGAGTCAGACACTTTAGGAACATTTAAGCGGTTATTGGATAGGCACATGGAGCACACCAGGATGATAGGGAGTGGGATAGCTTGATCTTGGTTTCAGATAAAGCTCGACACAACATCGTGGGCCAAAGGGCCTGTTCTGTGCTGTACTGTTCTATGTTCTAGTATTCTGTAATTCTGTGACTTTCAACTGCTCTATGAAATGGAGGGCAGTTAAGGATGAGCTTAGCCAACGCCGCCCACATCCCGTGATGAATAAGAAAAATAATTACTTCACTATTCGAAAATTTTGTCCTTAATATTAAATTACACCACACCTGTACTAATAAATCTTTGAACAGTCAAACTGTAACATACTGCAATAAAAATAAGATTATTTAAAAGTTTAGTTGAAAGACAAATTAACCATTTCGTTTTCATTAACTAATCAGTACAATAAATGCTGTTAAGTGCACAACACAATTCGATTCCCCTCCAATTTTCAAGTTTGCTAACGACACCACCGTAGTGGGTCGGATCTCAAACAATGACGAGACAGAGTTCAGGAATGAGATAGAGAATCTGGTGAACTGATGCAGTAACAATAATCTCTCCCTCAAAGGAGATTGTCATCGACTTCAGGAAACGCAAAGGAGAACACGCCCCTGTCTACATCAATGGGGACGAAGCAGAAAGGGTCGGGAGCTTCAAGTTTTTAGGTGTCCAGGTCACCAACAACCTGTCCTGGTCCCCCCATGCCGACACTATAGTTAAGAAAGCCCACCAACGCCTCTACTTTCTCAGAAGACTAAGGAAATTTAGCATGTCAGCTACGACTCTCACCAACTTTTACAGATGCACCATAGAAAGCATTCTTTCTGGTTGTATCACAGCTTGGTATGGCTCCTGCTCTACCCAACACTGCAAGGAACTACAAAAGGTCGTGAATGTAGCCCAATGCATCAAACCAGCCTCCGATCCATTGACTCTGTCTACACTTCCTGCTGCCTCGGCAAAGCAGCCAGCATAATTAAGGACCCCACGCAACCCGGACATTCTCTCTTCCACCTTCTTCCTTCGGGAAAAAGATACAAAAGTCTGAAGTCACATATCAACCGACTCAAGAACAGCTTCTTCCCTGCTGCTGTCAGACTTTTGAATGGACTTACCTTGCATTAAGTTGATCTTTCTCTACACCCTAGCTATGACTGTAACACTACATTCTGTACTCTCTCGTTTCCTTCTCTATGAACGATATGCTTTGTCTGTATAGAGCGCAAGAAACAATACTTTTCACTGTATGTTAATGCATGTGACAATAATAAATCAAATCAATGTTTCTTTTGATAGATTGTTTGGAATTTAAAAATAAATTAAAGCTCCCACAAGTGGAATAGGCTGATCCTGTTGTAGATGGCGCATATCCCTCAGTTCGGAACACATTACATCATAAGTGATTACAGGATCAAAGTCTGTGATGAGTATATCCACATTATAGTGAGCTTTGACTTTGGTCGAGTCATCTGTTCGATACTCCATGTTGTCATCTGTTCATGTAGGCATAAAACTACCCAAACTCCGCCGGGTTCAAAATAAACCAGGAGCACAAACTTTGAAACAAGAACTGAGGCAAGATCATCAGAAGACTGATTAAGAACTCAATAACTTAGTGGCTAAAGCTTATTGCTTTTATAGCAGCACAAATTCACTGGAATTTAAAATAGGATTTAGACATATTAACTTGCAAACAAATCCAAATCCCAAATTTTGAATGTTACATATATGTAAAACAGTAAATCCTTTCAATCACCGTGATCTGCACCAAGGGAGATATATTAGCCAAATAAAAATATTGCTCTCAGAGTATTGTTCGTAGTGAGTTCCTTTGTGTCATTGAAAAGGTTTCACCAGGGCCAAGGGGGATAGTGTGTTTATGAAGTGCTTTGATACTGACTTTGGACATTGTAACGAAAGGCAGTCATGATAGATGACCACCTATTTGAGGACTAATCATTGAAAACACTAAACGATGGGAAGACCTCTCTGCTAGCGTTGCACCAATGTTACCTTCAGCAACTGAGGTGTGAATTATTTTTACCTTCTGTCAATTGTGATGGATTGCTTCAATAAATTTGCTGTGTTAAACCACTGGATGAATTGTTGCATTTCAACTGCAGGGATATTGCAGTAGACAACAGAACCCACATTACAGGTCCCGGTCAGCCTTTGAGTGTTGCCACACAAAATCTACTAATTGATTGGTGGCAATTTACATATGGCCTAGTTTATGATGGATATTTTCAGTATGTGCTATTATTGACAGGGACAATTTGCAGTTGGAATAGAAAGCAAAATGTCACTAGCAAATCTTATCCCCCCTTCAGAAATGGTGAATAGAAACATGGAAAATACAAGCAGGAGTTGACCATTCAACCCTTTGAGCCTGCTCCGCCATTCATTTTGATCATGGCTGATCATCAAATTCAATGTCCTGGATCCCACCTTCCCTCCATATCCCTTGGTCCCTTTATCCCCAAGAGCTATATTTAATTTCTTCTTGAAATAACACAACGTTTTGGCCTCAGTTACTTTTTGTGGTCGTGAATTCCACAGATTCAGCACTTTCTGGGTGAAGAAATTTCTCCTCACCTCAGTCCTAAAAGGTTTACCCCTTATAGAACCATAGAACCAAAGAAAATTACAGCTCAGAAACAGGCCCTTTGGCCCTTCTTGTCTGTGCCGAACCATTTTATGCCTAGTCCCACTGACCTGCACTTGGACCATATCCCTCCACACCCCTCTCATCCATGAACCCATCCAAGTTTTCCTTAAATGTTAAAAGTGACCCCGCATTTACCACTTTATCCGGCAGCTCATTCCACACTCCCACCACTCTCTGCGTGAAGAAGCCCCCCCTAATATTCCCTTTAAACTTTTCTCCTTTCACCCTTAACCCATGCCCTCTGGTTTTTTTCTCCCCTAGCCTCAGCGGAAAAAGCCTGCTTGCATTCACTCTGTCTCTACCCATCAAAATCTTATACACCTCTATCAAATCTCCCCTCAATCTTCTACGCTCCAGGGAATAAAGTCCCAACCTATTCAATCTCTCTCTGTAACTCAGCTTCTCAAGTCCCGGCAACATCCTTGTGAACCTTCTCTGCACTCTTTCAATCTTATTTACATCCTTCCTGTAACTAGGTGACCAAAACTGTACACAATACTCCAAATTCGGCCTCACCAATGCCTTATATAACCTTACCATAACACTCCAACTTTTATACTCGATACTCCGATTTATAAAGGCCAATGTACCAAAGGCACTCTTTACGACCCTATCCACCTGTGACGTCACTTTTAGGGAATTCTGTACCTGTATTCCCAGATCCCTCTGTTCAACTGCACTCTTCAGAGTCCTACCATTTACCCTGTACGTTCTTCTTTGGTTTGTCCTTCCAAAGTGCAATATCTCACACTTGTCGGCGTTAAATTCCATTTGCCATTTTTCAGCCCATTTTTCTAGTTGGTCCAAATCCCTCTGCAAGCTTTGAAAACCTTCCTCACTGTCCACTACACCTCCAATCTTTGTATCATCAGCAAACTTGCTGATCCAATTGACCACATTATCATCCAGATCATTGATATAGATGACAAACAACAATGGACCCAACACCGATCACTGCAGCACACCACTAGTCACAGGCCTCCACTCAGAGAAGCAATCCTCCACAACCACTCTCTGGCTTCTTCCATTGAGCCAGTGTCTTATCCAATTTACTACCTCCCCATGTATACCTAGCGACTGAACTTTCCTAACTAACCTCCCATGAGGGACCTTGTCAAAGGCCTTGCTGAAATCCAGGTAGACAACATCCACCGCCTTCCCTTCATCCACTTTCCTGGTAACCTCCTCGAAAAACTCTAATAGATTGGTCAAACATGACCTACCACGCACAAAGCTATGTTGACTCTCCCTAATAAGTCCCTGTCTATCCAAATATTTGTAGATCCTATCCCTTATCACACCTTCCAATAACTTGCCCAACACCGACGTCAAACTTACTGGCCGATAATTTCCCGGATTTCTTTTGGAACCTTTTTTAAACAACGGAACAACATGAGCCACCCTCCAATCATCTGGCACCTCCCCCGTGAATACTGACATTTTAAATATGTCTGCCAGGGCCCCTGCAAGTTCAACACTAGCTTCCCTCAAGGTTCGTGGGAATACCCTGTCCGGTCCTGGGGATTTATCCACTCTGATTTGCCTCAAGACAGCGAGCACCTCCTCCCCTTTAATCTGTAAAGGTTCCATGGCCTCCCTACCAGTTTGCCCTATTTCCGTAGACTCCATGCCCGTTTCCTCAGTAAATATGGATGCAAAAAAAACATTTAGTATCTCCCCCATCTCTTTTGGTTCCATACACAGTCTACCACTCTGGTCTTCAAGAGGACCAATTTTATCCCTCACTATCCTTTTGCTCCTAACATACCTATAGAAGCTCTTTGGATTTTCCTTCACTCTGTCTGCCAAAGCAACCTCATGTCTTCTTTTAGCCCTCCTGATTTCCCTCTTAAGTAGCTTCTTGCACTTTTTATACTCCTCGAGCATCTGATGTGTTCCTTGCTGCCTGTACATTTCATACAACTCTCTCTTCCTCTTAATCAGTGTTACAATCTCCCTTGAGAACCAAGGTTCCTTATTCCTATTTACTTTGCCTTTAATCCTGACAGGAACATACAAACTCTGCACTCTCAAAATTTCTCCTTTGAAGGCCTCCCACTTTCCATTTACATTCTTACCAGAGAACAGCCTGTGCCAATCCACACTTCCCAGATCCCTTCTCATTTCATCAAATTTGGCCTTTTTCCAGTTCAGAACTTCAACCCGAGGACCAGATCTATCCTTATCCACGATCAGGTTGAAACTAATGGCACTATGATCACTGGATCCAAAGTGTTCCCTCACACTCACATCCATCACCTGCCCTAGCTCATTTCCCAATAGGAGATCTAATATCGCATCCTCTCTAGTTGGCACCTCTATATACTGATGTAGAAAATTCTCCTGAACACATTTTACAAACTCTACCCCGTCTAAACCTTTAACAGTATGCGAGTCCCAATCTATATGTGGAAAATTGAAATCCCCTACTATCACAACTTTGTGTTTCTTGCAGTTGTCAGCTATCTCTCCAATTCTCGCTGACTATTGGGTGGTCTATAATACAAGCCCATTAATGTGGTCATACCTTTCCTGTTTCTCAGCTCCACCCATAGGGCCTCTGTAGACAAGCTCCCTAATCTATCCTGCCTGAGTACCGCTGTAACATTTTCCCTGACCAACAATGCCACCGCCCACCTTTTATCCCTCTGCCTCTATCCCGCCTGAAACATTGGAATCCTGGAACATTGAGCTGCCAGTCCTGCCCCTCCTGTAGCCAAGTTTCACTAATGGCTATAATGTCATATTTCCATGTGTCTATCCACGCCTTCAGCTCATCTGCCTTCCCCACAATACTCCTGGCATTGAAATAGACACACCTCAAAAAATTATTTCCACCACACTCTACCCTTCCATTTGTGATTTTGCTTGAACTAACCTGTCTTTTTACCCCAGCTCCACTATCTGCTCTGGCACTCTGGTTCCCACCCCCCTATAAATCTAGTTTAAACGCTCCCCAGTAACACTAGCAAATCTCCCTGCAAGTATATTGGTCCCCTTGTAGTTTAGGTGTAACCCGTCTCTCTTGTACAGGTCCCACCTGCCCCAAAAGAGGTCCCAATGATCCAAGAATTGGAAACCCTGCCCCCTGCACCAGTTCCTCAGCCACGTGTTTATCTGCCCAAGCATCCTACTCCTGCCCTCACTGGCATGTGGCTCAGGTAGCAATCCTGAGATTACTACCCTCGGGGTCCTGCTTTTTAACTTCCTTCCAAGCTCTTTGTACTCACTCTTTAGGACCTCCTCACTCTTCCTTCCCACGTCATTGGTACCGACGTGTACCACGACATCTGGCTGATCACCTTCCCACTTTAGAACGCTGTGCACGCGATCAGAGACATCGCTGACCTTGGCACCTGGGAAGCAACAAACCATGCGGGAGTCTCTGTCCCGACCACAGAACCTCCGGTCTGTACCTCTGACCATCGAGTCCCCTATCACTACTGCTCTCCTCTTCTTCATCCCACCCTTTTGCGCTGTAGAACCAGACGCAGTATCAGAGTTCCGGCTGTTGCAGCTTGTCCCAGGTAAAGCATCTCCCACAACAGTATCCAATTCAGTATACCTGTTGTGGAGGGGTATGGCCACAGGGGAACCCTGCTCTGCCTGTCCTTTCACACTGCCATTTCCCCTCCTTACAGTAACCCAATTTCCTGTGCTCTGCTGCTTAGGTGTAACTATCTCCCTAAAGCTACTGTCTATATACTTCTCATTCTCCCGGATTAGATGGAGGTCTTCAAGCTCCTTCTCCAGTTCCCTAACACGCTTTGCTAGCAGCTGCAGCTGAATGCATCTTTTGCAGGTGCTGTCGTCAGGGATACCGGAGGTCTCCCTGATCTCCCACATCCTGCAAGAGGAGCATTCCAACATCTTGCCTGGCATTTTTTTTTTTACTCTGGGGTAATACAAACTATGACCCCTAGTTCTGGATTCCCCCACCATCAGGAACATTCTTTCTGAATCCACCCTGTCTAATCCTGTTAAAATTTGAAAAGTTTCTATGAGACCCTCCCACACTCTTTTAAATGCAAATCAATATAATCCTAATCATTTAGTCTCTCCTCACATGATAGACTTGCCATCCCAGGAATCAGCCTGGGAAACCTTCGCTATTCTCCCTCTATAGCAAGGACGTGCTTCCTCAGATAAGGACACCAAAACGGCAAATAATACTCCAGGTGTGGCCTCGCCAATACCCTGTACAATTGCAGTAAAACATCCTATTCCTATGTTCAAATCCTCTCGCTATGAAGGCCAACATAACATTTGCCTCCTTTACTGCCTGCTGTATCTGCACACTGACATTATTCAGTGACTGATGTACGAGGACACCAAGGTCTCAATGAATATCCACCTCTCTCAATTTACACTCATTCAAATAATAATCCCATTATTTCTACTGAAGTAGATAACCTCACATTTATCCACATTATACTGCATCTGCCATGCGTATGCCCATTCACCCAGCCTTTCCAAATCACTCTGAAGCATCTCTACATCCTCCACACAGCTCACCCTCCCACCCAACTTTGTATCATCTGCAAATTTGGAGATAATACATTTCATTCCTTTTCCAAATCATTAGTATATTATGTGAGCAGTTGGGGTCCTAGCACAGATCCCTGCAGTACCCCACTAGTCACTGTCTGCCAATCGGAAAAAGATCCCTTTACGCCAACTCTTTGCTTTCTGTCTGCTAGCCAGCTTTCTATCCATCTCAAGACACTTTACATAGTAATCTGCTCTGTGGAACATTGTCGAATGCCCTCTGGAAATCTAAATAGACCTATCCACCAGTTCTTCTTGGTCAACTCCACTAGTTACAACCTCAAATAATTCCAATAGATTTATCAAGCATAATTTCCCATTTGTAATTCCATGCTGACTTTGATTATACCATTGCTTTCCAAATGCTGAGCTATGAAATGGTCATGCTAATGGCAATTTCAGTACATAAGTCATAATGAGGCCCAAGGGATCATAAGATGTAGTGGGAGATTCAAAAGACAAGAGCTTCCAGTTTCATCCAACATAATTTTGAACATGACAGTGTTTGAACAGTGATGGGAATAATGTTGGAGGTCATTTTAAATGAATCCCACCCGATACCCTTTTATTCCTGTTCAATTTGTTTCCCAATTAGTTTAACGGAACGTAAAATAATTTGGGGAGTTAAACGGAGGCCAAATCAAGTTCTGTCAGCTCGCCAACAAACGGGTTAAGTTAAAATTACCCTGAGTTTAGAGGGTTGCAAGATTTTATGCAATGAATAAAAATGGCAAGCAGTATGATATTTTCAATAGATTGTATTTGGAAAATTAAAGTTGTTTCATAACATATCTAGTGCTCTTTATTCTCTGTAGCAGTTAATTAGAAGTATAGCCAAGTCAAGTTGTTTTATAACATGCATAAATCTTTTCCTCCTACATTTCCTTCCTCTGACGACAAAATTACTGATAGCTACATATTTTACATATTGATACAATAATGTGGTTGGAGATAAGGGACAATGTTCATGAACTGTAAAGAGAGTTTTCACCACCTGTATTATGTAGGACTAACCTGGGGGTGCTGTTAGTGGCAATTATTATGAAAAGGTGGAAAATATTCAATTTCTGACATCCACAGTTTGATGAACATACTACTGACATATTTTTAAACAAAAGAATGTTCCCTGATGGCATAATGGATAAATGCACTACATGGATTCTACCATTAGCCTCAGAATTCCCATTTTCGAAATACAAAAGAAAATAAGATGACCTGCTTTTACTGCCTTAATGTTAAAGCTGTAAAAATAAAATAAAAAAGATATTGAAGCAAAAGTGAAACACCTGGGAACCAATTTTAACTCTGTGCAAGTGGATGGGTTTGTTAAAATCTCACCCCAGGGCAGAATGTTATGGCTTCTCTTGCTGGTGGGATTTTATAGTCCCGTCGAAGTCAATGGACTTTTGAACAGCTTGACACGTTTTCTGGCTCCGCCATTACATTCCACCTCGAGAGAGGGTGCTTATTTTAAATTAATTATTTCCTTTAATAAGAATTGGGAGCAAGTTTTTCCTGTTGTAAAATCATAAGCACAACACCTTTATAAAAATGTAATATAAAGAATATATTTCTTCATGTTTGCCCTGGAAACAGAGAAAAGAGGGCATCATTCCAGCTATTGAAATAGATTTATGAGTGAAAAGATGTTTCTGCAAAATGGAAATACATTGAAGCTGGATCTCGGAATAAGGCAGCGCCAGTAAATATTTTATAACCCTGCCAAATTAGATTTTTACATTTAATGCTAATTTGCTTAAATAACCTTTAAATATTGTTTGTTATCCTTCTTTGATTGGCACTGTTGATGCTGCCACTATGCTTAACTTCAATGATGAAGTCATGTGTAGGTGGAAAATGCACATTCATATTCACAGCATTAAAAAAATAACAAGTGAAACATTGGCCACAAACTTCCCCCCAAAAAACTAGTGTCATAGCGGCGAGAACAATGGTGTGATCCTCACTGGTCTATCAGGCATGGTTCGGACCACAATCATCCCACATACATTGTTTTGTAGAGTGGTGAGTTGCACATCAGTTCTGGGAGGTTTGGGGCCTAGACACGCCAGTGAGCTCGGCTGCAAATGGCGTGGGGCTGTTTCGGAAGGGTCCCCAATCTCACAGTGCACTGGGAGATCCCCTCTCTTCCCCCATGGACATCAGGGCCTCACTCCCCTTATCAATGGCAAGTTTTCCCACACCTCCAACAAGTATCACCGGCATTGGGGCATTGAGGCCCTCCCAATGGGCATCCTTCAAGCTCCCTGACATGGCATCCCTTCATGCCCCACCATTTCATGATTCCCTTGCACGGTGCCCCATGCATAGCCGTCTCTGTCTACCCCCCCCCCCCTTGACTAGCCCCCCCCATCATAATACCCCCCCATCATAGCCTTTGTATCATTGCCTCCACTCAGGTCCCATCCTCACTCAAGTTGCACTGCCAGAAAATTGGTACTGTCCAACTGGCATTGTCAGGGTGCCCAGTGGGTGCTGCTATGGTGCTGGATGGGCACTGCCACAGTGCCAGGTGGTGTCAAATGGTGGTTCCCACTTGGCAGTAGCCATCTGGCACCAACAGATGAGCACTGCACAGCCATGTCACTGACTACCCCGGGGACTTAGGTGGCCTCCGAGCCCCCTGGTGTGGCCACCGCACCTGGACTCTGCTAGTGGAGACCAGCACTGATTCTCACCGGTCCTGCACTGCACCCGAAAGTCAGAAGATCCTGGAAGCTGGGAGAATCCGGTCTCGAACAGGCTAAGCATATTTAAATGCTACTTTAAATATGCTATTTGGCCTTGCTCCCTTTCTGGGTGTGATCCGGTTTGTGCTATTAGAAAGGGACCAGCATGATCGCAAACCATTTGGCGCTGGCCGCAAAACTGATTTTGAGGCCTGGATGCTATTTTCCGGGATCAACGCAACCTGCGCCAGGTGTGACGAGGTCGGAAAATCACCCCCATAATTCATGTCTTTCACTAGAGAACAGCAATAGAATGCTTAGCAACAGGGGCACCTTTAGGGTAAGAAGGCTTTTGTGATTGTGGGGGCGATTCCTGGCCTGGCCTACATGTGACTCCAGACCCACAGCAATACTTAAAATACTCCCAGGGATGGGTAATAAATTCTGGCCCAGTCAGCCACACCCACATCCCATGAATGAATATGAAAAAAAACTCATTGGTAACTGAATGTTGTATCAGGATCCTATAATTGACACAGATCCTTGATTTAACTATTTAATAAAGGCACCTAACTACTTGGGATGGCATTTTGGCAACTTGGCAGAACAACACCAAATTTGAAAAGAATGGGAGAGGATACTTGTTTGATAAGTTGATGAATCGAGATTCTGTCTCACCTTTCTGCTACATCTGAAAGCTTTCATGAAACAATATGCAGAAGAAGGAAATTTATTCTTGGGTTCCTGGCTAACATTTATCGTTTTACCAACATCGCTGAAAAATCAGTGTGAAAATTGGCGACCAAGTTTCTCTGCTCTGCAACAGTGAATAGATTTCAAAAATGATTAATTAGCTGAAAAGTGCTTGCTGATGTCCTGCAGCTGTGAAAAGTATTTTATAAATGCAGGTCTTTCGTTCTTAATAACATTGAAAAGTATTTGGAAATGCAGTGCAGTGCAAAGTTCAGGTGGCTGATTCTGTTTTATAGATTCCTACTGTGCAAAAGGAGACTATTCGGCCCATCGAGTCTGCTCAACCACAATCCCACCCAGGCCCTATCCCCACAACCCCATGCATTTACCCTAGCTAGTCCCCCTGACACCAAGGGGCAATTTAACATGGCCAATCCATTTAACCCGCACAGCTTTGGACTGTGGGAGGAAACTGGAGCACCGGAAGAAACTCACACAGACATGGGGAGAATGTGCAAACTCCATGCAGACAGTGACCCAAACCGTGAATTGAACCAGGTCCCTGGCACTGAGGCAGCAGCGCCAACCACTGTGCTACCATGCCGCCCCTTCTCCATTTTGGATCAGGAACAGAGGGGAAAATTATAGACTTGAGAATAGAATCATAGAATTACGGAATGATTACAGCACAATAGGGGGCTATTTGGTCTGTCATGTCTATGCCAGCTCTCTGCAAGTTAGGTTCACCTGGTGCCACTCCCCTGCCTTTCCCCATTGCTCTGCAATTTTTTCCTCTTCAGATAATGATCAAAAACTCTTTGGAAAGTAATGCTTGAACCGGACTTCATCAGATGAACCTGCCTTCATCAGATGGGAATAGAGGGATACAAACAGATGGTCTAATTAGGAACACATGATCGGTGTAGGCTTGGAGGGCCGAAGGGCCTGTTCCTGTGCTGTATTGTTCTTTGTTCTTTGATTCTGAGGCAGTGCAATCCAGATCCTAACCAACCTCTGTATAAAATCATTCTTTCTCAGATTGCCATTGCTTCCTTCAATCACCTTAAACAGGTGTCCCCTTGTTCTCAATCCTGACACTATCTTCCTATTTATTCTGTCCAAACCCTGCATGATTTTGAGCACCTCTATCGAATCTCCTCTTAAGTTTTTCATCTCCATGGAGAACAGCTTCATAGAAATCATAGAAACCCTACAGTACAGAAAGAGGCCATTCGGCCCATCGAGTCTGTACCGACCACAATCCCACCCAGGCCCTACCCCCATATCCCTACATATTTTACCCGCTAATCCCTCTAATCTACGCATCCCAGGACACTAAGGGGCAATTTTAGCATGGCCAATCAACCTAACCCGCACATCTTTGGACTTCTCCATTTTTTCTCCTCAGCCCTGAAACCACTCTCATGTGACCCTCTCTAATGCCTCCACATCCTTTCTAAAATGTCGTGCCCAGAGCTAGGCACGATATTATAGTTGAGGCTGAAGCAGTGTTTTATTCAGATTTATCATAAATTCCTTGCTTTTATACTCTATACCTCATTTATAAAAGCCAAAATCTTTATATTATTGAACACTCTCTAAACATGTCCTGCCAACTTTGAGAATGTGTGCACATGAACACCCAAGGTCCCTATACTTTTGTACCTCCTTTAGAATTGCACCCTTTATTTGATACTGCCCTTTCCCATTTTTTCTACCAAAATGAGACACCTCACACTTCTCTGCATTGAATTTCGTCTGCCACTTGTCCGTCCATTCCATTAACCTGCCTGTGACCTTTGAAAGTAAATGCTTACCTCCTCATAGCTCACAATACTTCCAAGTTTCGTGTCATCAATTTTGAAATTGTGCTGTAAATTGTTAAACTCTAACATGTAGCATGTCTCAGATCAAAATTAACTCCTTTTCCTTGAACAAGCAATGCGATCCATGTGGTGAAAATGATCAGAATGATTGCTTGCAATGAGTCCTTTCACTATGTAGCCAATAACATTTAATATCCTGCTTTATCAGCCATACCACTTTGCCCTTGTTTATGAGAAAGTTGCTGTGGCGGCTTTGTTTCATGCATTAGTTTGTCAATATGTGTTCATTTCTCATAATGTTGGGAATTACATTCTGCCTTATTTCCTCACCTCAGCCCAATGCTGTCATTTTCACCAGGAATGTTTCGTGATATTCTTATTTTACAAAGAAATTTGCTGTAATGTTTTTATTTCCTGCATTAGCTTATCGTGGTGTTCTTTTTCTCTGATTTACCATTACTTTCTCATATCTCATATCTCTTAGGGTCAAGCTTTGTTCCAGGAGTAATTTGCTATGAGTCTCTCCATTCTCTCAATAACTTGTTCACTCAAGTTTCCAACAAGGATGCAAAAATGATTCTCCCAATTGGTCAGCGGCACACCGTATTCCTGTACCAGACAGAATAGGAACAAACGAGCTTCTTTATACAGAAGTCCTTTATCACTTCATCATGATATCTCAAAGTACTTCCTAATCAATCGATTATTTTTAAAATGTTGTCTTTGCTATTCTGCAAGCAAATGCAGCAAGCATTTGCACAAAACAAGCTTACATCAAACAAAAAGAATGTCACATATTCAGGTCATATTGATTGGAAGAGGAATATTAGCCAGGATAAATAAGAGAACTCATATTTTTTCTTTGAATAGTGTGACAGCACCTTTATGTCCAACTGAATGGCAGATGGAGCTTCATCTCATCTACTACACATCACCTCCATGATGCAGTACTCTCTCAATATTATACCAAGATCTCAACAATAACAGTGACTTGCGTTTTATATGGCACTTTTAAGATGGTAAGTTTTGTAATATGCTTCACAGAGGGAGGAGAAAAATAAGAGTAAAGAGAACTGACGCTGAGCCATAGTGGAAGTGGATGGGGCTGTGAAATGGCAGATTTTAGATTTTTAAAGGCAGAAAGAGAAGTGACGAAGCAAAGAGGCTTTTAGGAAGGGTCTCCAGAATGTTGGGCCAAGGCTCTATTACCAATAGAGTGGTGAGGAGACTGTTGATGCTTAGTGTTATAATCTCCATGGAGATTGATACATTTTCAGAAAAGTGATATAAGTTTCCTAGTGACAAGCACAAAGGATCGCACAAAAAATATTTAAGGTTTTATGATCTTTACTGCAACAATCAAACTAAAATCAGCAAAGACTAAACATGAGTTAGTAGGCAATGAATACACTAACCTATAGAACAGATATACACTCTTTAACTTCTTACCACATCAGAAGACCCACTGTCGTTTTTATACTTGATACCACTCTCGATGAACATGCAGTCTTAAGTTTTAAGTCCAACCCAAAAGGGAAAAACAGTAAAACTTGGAAATAAGAATACTGCTCTGAATTGTTTTTCCCTTCTGGGAATACCTCCCAGTGTTAATAGGGTCCCTTCCCTTCTCCCTGCTTTTAAACAAAATTCTCTTCACTCAACCCTTTTGAGCATAATCGAATGGACTCCCCATTTTAAGGTTGCCTCAGATGATTCCGTGGTCTCTAACTTTTCATAATCCTTGTTTCCTCAAACATGGGCACCTTCTTCACCAGCTCTTTGCTTGACAGCTCACCCTATTCAGCTCTTCTGCTTTGCATAGCATTACCTGTTGTGGGTCTACTTAACCCAACTTCTTCAATCTCAATGTGTCTGAGAGGCTGTATGCCTACAGCTGCAAGGCCAGCTGCCTTTTCCAAATGTTAAAGCCTGCACCTGACTCTGAATAAGTTTATTTTTACCTGGACCCTCTGTCATCTTGGCAACCAGGTTACCTGTTTTTATTGTCGAGAAGAATACAGAACAACCATCCCTCCATTCCAGGGCATTCTGTCTTACCTTAAATTAAAAGAGCGAGGTTAAAACATAACTACTATAAAGTCAATCGGTCATAATAATTGCATGCCAGATTTGGAGAACTGAAGAATGCAGGAGGGCACGTAAATCTAGAAGGGATTGCAGAAGAGACTGAGACCTTAGAGGAATTTAAAAAAAGGATGTTCTAACAAAGAACAGTACAGCACAGGAAACAAGCCCTTCGGCCCTCCAAAACTACTTGTCCTACTTGTCCAACAAAGTTCTGTTGGACAAGTAGAGATAGGAGCCATTAGCAGAGATGGAGATAGTCCGTTTGCCTGCAGATGATATAATCAATGAGCATTGATATGGATTCGGAAGAGGAAAGGGGCATAAGAAATCTTTGAGGGAGTCCAGAGATGGGGTGGAAGTGGAAAGAAAGGCCATTGTCAGAAGTGCACTGCCTGCACTTGAACAGAAATGGTGGAACAATGTAAGGGCAATCCGAGGGGTCGGGTAGTGTTGGAGAAGTATGGAGGAGAGTGGCATTATCAACAGTATCATGCAAAGCAGAGAGGCCGAGAAGAAATAACGCAACACGATCATAATCACAAAGGACTTCACTCATAGTATTATCGCCATCCATAAAGAGCAAAGTGAGATTGAAGAAATTTGAATAGAGAATTCTGCTAGAGATGGACATGAAGACACTAAAATTTTAAGGCCTCAGAGTTTAGAGATGGGATAGTGATTGGCCAGTGGTAGAATATGATAAAGGGTTTAAATGGTCAAGTATCCATTCTTCACTTTATGATTTTAGCCACCCACTGCATTGGGAGAAAAAGTGAGAACAGAGCTGAGCCATAAGAATCAAACATTGAAGTAGAAGTAGAAGACATGAGTAATATCCCAACAATTCAGGAAAGTCAGGGGGCAGAGTTGAATATGGTTGCCATCACAAAGGAGAAAGTGCTAGAGAAACTAAAAGGTCTGAAAATTGATAAATCTCCGGGCCCAGATGGGCTACATCCTAGAGTTCTAAAGGAGATAGCTGAAGAAATAGTGGAGGCGTTAGTTATGATCTTTCAAAAGTCACTGGAGTCAGGGAAAGTCCCAGAGGATTGGAAAATCGCTGTTGTAACCCCACTGTTCAAGAAGGGAACAAGAAAAAAGATGGAAAATTATAGGCCAATTAGCCTAACCTCAGTTGTTGGCAAAATTCTAGAATCCATCGTTAAGGATGAGATTTCTAAATTCTTGGAAGTGCAGGGTCGGATTAAGACAAGTCAGCATGGATTTAGTAAGGGGAGGTCGTGCCTGACAAACCTGTTAGAGTTCTTTGAAGAGATAACAAATAGGTTAGACCAAGGAGAGCCAATGGATGTTATCTATCTTGACTTCCAAAAGGCCTTTGACAAGGTGCCTCACGGGAGACTGCTGAGTAAAATAAGGGCCCATGGTATTCGAGGCAAGGTACTAACATGGATTGACGATTGGCTGTCAGACAGAAGGCAGAGAGTTGGGATAAAAGGTTCTTTCTCAGAATGGCAACCGGTGACAAGTGGTGTCCCGCAGGGTTCAGTGTTGGGGCCACAGCTGTTCTCTTTATATATTAACGATCTAGATGACGGGACTGGGAGCATTCTGGCCAAGTTTGCCGATGATACAAAGATAGGTGGAGGGGCAGGTAGTATTGAGGAGGTGGGGAGGCTGCAGAAAGATTTAGACAGTTTAGGAGAGTGGTCCAAGAAGTGGCTGATGAAATTCAACGTGGGCAAGTGCGAGGTCGTACACTTTGGAAAAAAGAATAGAGGCATGGACTATTTTCTAAACGGTGACAAAATTCATAATGCTAAAGTGCAAAGGGACTTGGGAGTCCTAGTCCAGGATTCTCTAAAGGTAAACTTGCAGGTTGAGTCCGTAATTAAGAAAGCAAATGTAATGTTGTCATTTATCTCAAGAGGCTTGGAATACAAAAGCAGGGATGTACTTCTGAGGCTTTATAAAGCACTGGTTAGGCCCCATTTGGAGTACTGTGAGCAATTTTGGGCCCCACACCTCAGGAAGGACATACTGGCACTGGAGCGGGTCCAGCGGAGATTCACACGGATGATCCCAGGAATGGTAGGCCTGACATACGATGAACATCTGAGGATCGTGGGATTATATTCATTGGAGTTTAGGAGGTTGAGGGGAGATCTGATAGAAACTTACAAGATAATGAACGGCTTAGATAGGATGGACGTAGGGAAGTTGTTTCCATTAACAGGGGAGACTAGGACGCGGGGGCACAGCCTTAGAATAAAAGGGAGTCACTTTAGAACAGAGATGAGGAGAAATTTCTTCAGCCAGAGAGTGGTGGGTCTGTGGAATTCATTGCCACAGAGGGCTGTGGAGGCCGAGACGTTGAGCGTCTTCAAGACAGAAATTGATAAATTCTTGATTTCTCGAGGAATTAAGGGCTATGGGGAGAGAGCGGGTAAATGGAGTTGAAATCAACCATGATTGAATGGTGGAGTGGACTCGATGGGCCGAATGGCCTTACTTCCGCTCCTATGTCTTATGGTCTTATTGAGATAAGGGTCAGTTCACAAGACACTAACATAGCACAGTGGCTGATAGTATAGAAATACTTCTATGGCAGTCAGAATTATGGAGGCCTGCAAGGCACACGTAGCTAAAGACAGGCCTAAGCATTTCTGAAAACAATAAATAAGCTTACAGGCCAGAGTTGGAGGTCAAAGAGATTAGGACTAAGTGGCATAAACATTTATACGTGCCATGTGCTTGGTGGGATGGTGCACTGTACCAAGGTATAGGATAAAGGTAAAACCTGTTCCTTCCCAAAGTTAGAAATTCTCGGGACAGTCAGAAGTTCTTTCATGTCAAAGCTGAAATAGCTGGGAATGATTTATTCAGTTCCAGAAACCAAGTAGTTGCTTGCCATTTTTTTGCTTAACATTTGGCCTAATCTGAGGACAGTTGTATTTTAACACTGTATATTAAAGTTCGTTGTTCAAAACCATTCACATAAAGCTTATTATTGTAGCACTAAAAATCTTTAATTACATCTGTAGCTAGCAGCAAAGATTATGGGCAGGATTTTACTGCCTCACTCATTCCGAAACTGTAAAATCTCGACCTTCCCATTGTCCACCCTTCGCCCGCTCCGATTCCCATGCAGGTGGGACGGTAAAATTCCGGCTACAAGTTGGGCAAAGAAATGGCAGATGGAGTCAATCCAGATAAATGCGAAGTGATGCATTTTGGTAGAACTAACGTAGGGGGGAGCTATACGATAAATGGCAGAAACATAAAGGGTGTAGATACGCAGAGGGACCTGGGTGTGCAAGTCCACAGATCCTTGAAGGTGACGTCACAGGTGGAGAAGGTAGTGAATAAGGCATATGGCATGCTTGCCTTTATAGGATGGGGCATAGAGTATAAAAGTTGGGGTCTGATGTTGCAGTTGTATAGAACGTTGGTTCGGCCGCATTTGGAATACTGCGCCCAGTTCTGGTCGCCACACTACCAGAAGGACGTGGAGGCTTTAGAGAGAGTGCAGAGGAGGTTTACCAGGATGTTGCCTGCTATGGAAGGGCTTAGTTATGAGGAGAGATTGGGTAAACTGGGGTTGTTCTCACTGGAAAGACGGAGGATGAGGGGTGACCTAATAGAGGCGTATAAAATTATGAAAGGCATAGATAGGGTGAATGGTGGGAAGCTTTTTCCCAGGTTGGTGGTGACGTTCACGTGGGATCATAGGTTCAAGGTGAGGGGGGGGAGGTTTAACACGGATATCAGAAGGACGCATTTTACACAGAGGGTGGTGGGGGCCTGGAATGCACTGCTGGGCAAGGTGGTGGAAGCGGGCACACTGGGAACGTTTAAGACTTATCTAGATAGCCACATGAACAGAGTGGGAATGGAGGGATACAAAAGAATGGTGTAGTTGGGACCAGGGAGCGGCGCGGGCTTGGAGGGCCGAAGGGCCTGTTCCTGTGCTGTATTGTTCTTTGTTCTTTGTACAAATCAAATTGCTGAAGCTTTAGTTTGTCTTTAAAGCTGTTACTGACTAACAGGTGAGCGGATCAAGCTAGGATAAGGCTGTGGTGCTCTACATAACCTGCTGACAACTACCTTCTGAAAAATGGTTGTTCGGGTGGGAGAGACATGGATGGTTGGCACCATGGAATTTTATGCCAAGATTAAATTACAAAAACATCTGGCCTGTTCTTACTTCCTAGGATGAATATTTCTATTAAGTGTTACTGATGTCAGTGTTTATTATTTTTAGAATTTAAAAAAACTATGAATGACACTGATGGAACGCTCCATTGCTCCAATTTGCTACAGATCCCAAAATACGTGCCCTAGTTTCTCAATTACATTTTTTCAACTTGTTTGTTTATTGCTAAGGTTACTGGAGAACTTCTTGCAATGATTTGTTATGATGCTGATCTTTCTCATAGCAATTCAGCAGAAAGCCATGGTTGTTCTGAGCCATTTATCTTTCAATGGTTTCCTACAGCAGATCATTGCCAGCTTCTTATTTCTCATTTGTATTTGCAGTGATACGTGTATTTTCTCTCAGGATTCAGCCTCATTCCCATTTCACACAGGGGATCACCACAAAGCTCTCTGTCACTAAGTTCTTTTAAAAGTCGCGCACCTTTCTCTCTCACTTGCTCCTAAACCACAGACAAACTTTACGAGGAATAAATTCACACCAATTTCTCATAAACAAATTTGAAAATTGCCCGAGCTCACTCCCAATCTTGAGGAACCTCAGAAAGTAACACCTCTTATTCAATGCACTAAGAGTACGAACTTATACTATTAATACATTTTAAAAATATTGATAAATGAACAGCACTCTCAGAGAGGAATAGGTAAAATGCAAGTGCCATGAATGGAGAAATGATCAGATATAGTTTGTCAGTCTCAAAAAAGAATGGTCCCAAAGCACCAATTGATCTAAAGGTTTAGTTCAACAATCTGTGGACATCAAAGGCAGTTTTATTTGCACTGTGTAACAAAAAAATACAGTTTTATTTTAAAGTGGTGCAGTATTTCTTTTGTAGCAGTTCAGTTGCTTTTTTTTTCTCTTCTAGTTTAATTATTAAGTGCACACTGCAATTTGAGGTCATTTCAAGAATAATCCATGGAATATTTAAAGTTATAAGTTTATTTATTAGTCACAAGTGAGGCTTACATTAACACTGCAGTGGAGTTACTGTGAAATTCCCCTAGTCACCACAGTCCAGCGCCTGCTCGGGTCAATGCACCTAACCAGCATGTCTTTCAGACTGTGGGAGTGTGGTGAACCATCGTTGGTTCCCACTGGATAGTACTGAGCCAGGGTCTGGCCAGTACTACAAGGATGTACATATGTTACTGTTGGGTTGTGCTACTTGTTGCTGTTGGGGTTAGGGTGGGGTTGTTACACCTTTGTACTGTAGTGTTGTGGTACATCCCAGTCGGGCTCCGCCTCCTGGGAGAGGTATAAAAGTCCCTGCTCTGGCTGGGACCCCTCAGTCTGGGATCGTGTATATAATTATTGGCTGCTTCATTACAGTAAATAAAAGCCTTTATTTCCCGAGCATCTAGCCTCGTGTTTGATAACGCGCATCAATTTTATTTACTGTTGTTAAACTCTCGTCGAAAAAAAAAAGAGAGTATGGAGCAGACCCTGAAGCCGAAACGCCTTACATTAGATCCACGTGCGGTGGGCGCCTCTAACACCTTCGACCACTGGCTGAAGTGCTTCGAAGACTACCTGGCAGCCTCCGCAGCAGTCACCACAGATGATGACAGACTCCGGGTCCTCCATGCGAGGGTAAGCGACACCGTCTACCTCGCGATCCGTGTGGCCACCGATTATACAAAGGCCCTCGAGCTTCTGAAGAAGCGTTATATCAAACCCCCCAATGAAATACACGCTCGTTACCTCTTAGCCCCTCGACGACAGCAGTCTGGTGAAACGATGGAGGAATATGCAAACGAGCTCCTACAGCTAGCCAGGGGCTGTAACTGCAAAGCTGTGTCGGCTGAGCAGAGCATGAACGACCTCGCCCGAGATGCGTTTGTGGCGGGAGTCAGATCGTCGTACATTCGACTTAAACTATTGGAGAAAGGTAACCTTGACCTTAACCAGGCAATCGAGCTAGCAGAGATGCTGGAGACGGCCTCCAAAAGCTTAGTATTGTATCCGGAAGACCACGTGGAGACAACGTGGCAGGAGCAGTCGCCAATCCCTCCTCGTCCCTCGGGTTCGAAATGCTGCGTAATGGCGTGCTCACACTCGGGCCAGACGACGGCAGCAGCTCCGGGCGGCCCGCGGTGTTACTTCTGTGGGGGAGCGAAGCATACTCGGCAACGGTGTCCCGCTAAGTCTGTGTTGTGCTCCGCCTGCGATAAGAAAGGGCACTATTCGAAAGTGTGCCGATCTAAATCTAGGAACGGCAGTGCGGCCTGCGATTCTTCAGAGCTCGGCTCTTCGTCGTCGAAATCATCGAGGGGTTCGTCCACGTGCGAGGCCAGGACGACGCCATTACGGTCGATGGAGTCGGAGGTGTGTGACCACCAGGGGTCGCTGAGTTTGGCGCCATCTCCCAAGTGCGACTTATGGGAGCGGCCATGTTGGTCAGCACCGACCGCGAACGACCAGCAGGGGTCCTCCTCGTCGATTTCAGCTGCCTGCAGTGGTGCTCAGGAACCAACGGTGGTGTCGATCATCCTGGACCAGGCCAAGCCTCATAGACTTGACAAATCTATGATGAATATCCAGGTAAATGACCACGTGATTTATTGTCTGTTTGACAGCGGGAGCACTGAGAGCTTTATCCACCCAGACACTGTGAAGCGGTGTGGACTCCGGATTCAACCTGCCAAACAGACAATCTCTATGGCATCGAGGTCCCGGTCTGTCACCGTGCTAGGGAGTTGCGTGGTAACTTTGAAGGTGCAAGGCACAGTTTACGAGCGTTTCAAGCTCCTAGTGTTGCCGTACCTTTGCGCGTCAATACTTCTCGGACTAAACTTCATGGTCCACTTGAGGAGTGTAACCTTACATTACGGTGGGCCACTCCCTTCACTGGCAGGGGGAGAACAGCAGCAGCCTCCAAATTGCCCAACGCGCCCCGCCTGTAGCCTCTCGACGCTGAAGATCACCACACCCTCCCTGTTCCAGAATCTTGTGCCAGGCTGCAAGCCCATCGCGACTAAAAGTAGGCGTTACAGCGCTGAGGATCGGATCTTCATTAGATCTGAGGTTCAGCGGCTCCTCAAAGAAAGGATCATACAACCCAGCGCTAGTCCGTGGAGGGTGCAGGTCGTGGTGGTCAAGAGCGGGAACAAACCCCGGATGGTCATTGACTATAGTCAGACCATTAATCGATATACGCAGCTGGATGCGTATCCTCTCCCGCGCATATCTGATATGGTCAATCAGATTGCACAGTACCGGGTGTTCTCCACCATAGACCTCAAGTCTGCCTACCACCAACTCCCCATTCGCCCAGAGGACCGACAATACACGGCTTTTGAGGCGGATGGTCGCTTGTATCACTTTCTCAGGGTTCCCTTTGGTGTCACCAATGGGTTCTCGGTCTTCCAGCGTGCTATGGACCAAATGGTGGACCAGAACGGGCTGCGGGCTACCTTCCCGTACCTGGATAATGTCACCATCTGCGGCCATGACCAGCAGGACCACGACACGAATCTCCTGAATTTCCTACGCACTGCATCTCGCCTGAACTTGACCTACAACAGGGAGAAGTGTGTGTTTCGTACGCGCCGTTTAGCCATCCTAGGATACATGGTGGAAAACGGGGTCATTGGCCCTGATCCAGACCGTATGCGCCCCCTTTCTGAACTTCCCTTGCCTGCTAGTGCAAAAGCACTGAGAAGATGCTTAGGCTTCTTCTTTTATTTTGCGCAGTGGGTTCCCAATTACGCGGACAAAGCCCGTCCGCTCATTAAGTCCACGACTTTTCCCCTAACGCCAGAGGCCCGGTTGGCCTTCGATAAATTAAAAGCCGACATCGCAAAAGCCACGATGCACGCTGTTGACGAGTCCATCCCCTTTCAGGTGGAGAGCGATGCATCTGATTTCGCCCTGGCCGCCACACTTAACCAGGCGGGCAGGCCCGTCGCATTTTTTTCCCGCACCCTCCAAGGCCCCGAAATCCGGCATTCAGTGGTGGAAAAGGAGGCCCAGGCCATTGTGGAGGCCGTCAGGCACTGGCGCCATTACTTGGCGGGAAAACGATTCACCCTGATCACGGACCAGCGGTCCGTGGCGTTCATGTTTAATAACACGCAGAGGGGCAAGATCAAGAATGACAAGATCTTGCGGTGGAGAATTGAACTCTCCACCTATAACTACGACATCATGTACCGTCCAGGGAAACTCAATGAGCCCTCGGATGCCCTCTCGCGTGGAACATGCGCCAGTATACAGGAGGACCGTTTGCAGGCTCTCCATAATGACCTATGCCATCCTGGGGTCACTCGGCTCTACCACTTTATAAAAGCCCGCAACCTGCCCTACTCGGTGGAGGACGTCAGGTCCGTAACAAGAAGCTGTCGGGTTTGCGCGGAATGCAAACCGCACTTTTACCGACCTGACCGGGCACATTTAGTAAAGGCCACTCGTCCCTTCGAGAGACTGAGTGTCAATTTTAAGGGCCCCCTTCCCTCAACAGATCGGAATGTGTACTTCCTCAATATCATTGACGAGTACTCTAGGTTCCCTTTTGTTGTTCCCTGCTCTGATACATCCGCTGCCACGGTTATCAAGGCATTCCGTGATCTCTTTACCCTGTTCGGGTACCCCGGCTACATCCATAGCGACAGGGGCTCGTCATTCATGAGCGATGACTTGAGGCAATTCCTGCTCTCATACGGGATTGCCTCTAGTAGGACCATGAGCTACAACCCTAGGGGTAACGGACAGGTGGAACGTGAGAATGCTACAGTCTGGAAGGCTGTCTTACTGGCGTTGAAGTCAAAAAGTCTTCCAGACTCCCGTTGGCAAGAGGTGCTCCCTGATGCGTTCCACTCTATTCGCTCCCTCCTGTGTACGGCAACCAATGCTACTCCCCATGAGAGGATGTTTACATTCCCTCGGAAGTCTTCCTCGGGGACCTCATTACCGTCTTGGTTGACGTACTCAGGACCCGTCCTCCTGCGGCGACATGTAAGGGCCCGCAAGTCGAATAGGTCCATCTCCTCCACGCCAACCCTCAGTATGCCTATGTGGCATACCCTGACGGGCGAGAGGACACGGTCTCGATCCGAGACCTGGCGCCAGCAGGGGACGTAGCAACTCCTGTCGCTCCCATACCCCCTGTTACAAACCCCTTAACTCTTGTTTCTCCCCCGGACACGGCGCGGGCAGCATCGGGACCACTGCTTAACCCTTTTACTCCCGTGTACAGCTTGCCTGAGTCCAGAGGATGGTCGCCACTGCAGGGCGTGTCAGGACCCCATGGACTACTGTCACCTCAGGGTCAACTGGCCTGTGAGTCCGTGGAAGAACAGCTGGACGCCGCCTTGGGGAGAACGCCACCGCAAGTGCCTACTCCGGTGTCACCGCCGGTATTGCGGAGGTCACAACGACGGTGCGGTCCCCCTGACCGTCTGAACTGATAGACTGATGACACTTTATTCTGTTTTTTGTACCCCGCCGGCCTTTGTTCTCAAAGGAGGGGTGAATGTGGTGAACCATCGTTGGTTCCCACTGGATAGTACTGAGCCAGGGTCTGGCCAGTACTACAAGGATGTACGTATGTTACTGTTGGGTTGTGCTACTTGTTGCTGTTGGGGTTAGGGTGGGGTTGTTACACCTTTGTACTGTAGTGTTGTGGTACATCACAGTCGGGCTCCGCCTCCTGGGAGAGGTATAAAAGTCCCTGCTCTGGCTGGGACCCCTCAGTCTGGGATAGTGTATATAATTATTGGCTGCTTCATTACAGTAAATAAAAGCCTTTATTTCCCGAGCATCTAGCCTCGTGTTTGATAACGCGCATCAGGGAGGAAACCGGAGCACCTGGAGGAAACCCACACAGACACAGGGAGAATGTGCAAACTCCACACAGACAGTGACCCAAGCTGGAAATCAAACAGCAGTGGAGACAGCAGTGCTAACCACTGTGCTACCGTGTCTCCCTTAACTTAGACTTACATAAACTTAAACTTACATAATTAGTTAAAGGAATGTTAAAAGGTTAACTTCAATGGCTGGTGGTAGAACTAACTTAACTGGCTTTGGCGTTGTTTCCTGAAAAATAATGGTAGGATGATATCAGTTATTCAACGTAAGGCAGTCACTGAATTATTACCTACTCTGAGAATGATGTGATATCTTTGAAAATAATTACAGAAACTGGTGATTTTTCAGCTATGCAATTCATTGTCCCCGCACTATTTCAGATGAACCGCAAGCATTGCAGTTTGTAGTTTATCAGCACTATAAATTAAGGACGGGAAGAATTGCACACTGCTCTACTGCCTACTTGAGGCATTTGTAAACGTGATTGTCAGAAGCAATAAATGATTAATGGAGACTTCAGCATTTTTGTGCTGATTGGGTGGGGAAGAAGCTGACAACAGTAAGATGGAAAATCTTTCTGCTTAACAATAAATAATAACGCATCATTAATTTACAATGCTGTAGCAGATTTAATTGCTGGAACTGTTTTCGGTAAACCAACCTTTTTCTATGATTATCTTTCTAGCATGCATTTGACATTAACTCTTGAAACAATAGTCATGATGCTGACTGTCTGGAGCACCCGTTTATCCAAAAGAATGGGAGTTAAAGTTTTGCATACCTGACAATTATTAATTATGTCAGGGGTACTCATAAAATAATGAATAAAATAATGTCTCAGGGACAGGACTGGGTGCTTCAGGTGCCGGGTTTTAGATGTTTCAGGAAGGACAGGGAGGGAGGCAAGAGAGGGGGGGGAGTGGCACTGTTGATCAGGGATAGTGTCACGGCTGTAGAGAAGGTGGACGCCGTGGAGGGACTGACTACGGAATCTCTGTGGGTGGAGGTTAGGAACAGGAAGGGGTCGGTAACTTTGCTGGGTGTTTTCTATAGGCCGCCCAATAGTAACAGAGATGTTGAGGAGCAGATGGGGAAACAGATCCTGGAGAGATGTAGGAATAACAGAGTTGTCGTGATGGGAGATTTTAATTTCCCAAACATAGATTGGAATATCCCTAGGGCTAGGGGTTTGGATGGAGAGGAGTTTGTTAGGTGTGTCCAGGAGAGTTTCCTGACACAGTATGTGGATAAGCCTACTAGAGGAGAGGCTGTTCTTGATCTGGTGCTGGCTAATGAACCTGGACAGGTGGAGGATCTCTCGGTGGGTGAGCATCTTGGGGATAGCGATCATAATTCTATCTCCTTCACGATAGCATTGGAAAGAGATAGGGTCAGGCAGGCTAGGAAAGTGTTTCTCTGGAGTAAAGGGAAATACAGTGTCATCAGGGAGGAAATTAGACGGGTAAATTGGAAGGAGGCATTCTTGGGGAAAAGTACCGAAGGAAAGTGGAGGATTTTCAAGGAATGTTTGTCTGGAGCTCTGCATGACAACGTTCCGATGAGACAGGGGGGTGTTGGTAGGGTACGGGAACCGTGGTGCACGAAGGTTGTGATGAACCTGGTAAATAAGAAAAGAGAGGCGTACAGAAGGTTCAGAGAGCTAGGAGGTGTTAAGGATTTAGAGGAGTATACGCGATGTAGGAAGGAGCTTAAGAAGGAAATTAGGAGAGCGAGAAGGGGTCATGAGAAGACCTTGGCGGGTAAGATTAAGGAGAATCCCAAGGCTTTCTACAAATATGTCAAGAGTAAAAGGATGAGATGTGAAGGCATAGGACCCTTAAAAGGTGAAGGGGGAAAAGTTTGTGCGGAACCGTTAGAAATGGCGGAGGTGCTTAATGAATACTTTACCTCGGTATTCACGGTGGAAAGGGATCTGGGTGGTTGTACTGCTGGATTGCGGAGGACAGAAAGGTTCGAGCATGTGGACATAAAGAAAGAGGATGTGTTGGAACTATTGAATGGCATCAAGGTTGGTAAGTCGCCGGGACCGGATGGGATGTACCCCAGGTTACTGTGGGAGGCGAGGGAGGAGATTGCGGAGCCTTTGGCGATGATCTTTGCATCGTCGATGGAGACGGGAGAGGTTCCGGAGGATTGGAGGATTGCGGATGTGGTCCCTATATTCAAGAAAGGGAACAGGGACAGCCCGGGAAATTACCGACCGGTGAGTCTAACCTCAGTGGTTGGTAAGTTGATGGAGAGGATCCTGAGAGACAGGATTTATGATCATCTAGAGAAGTTTAGTATGATCAAAAGTAGTCAGCACGGCTTTGTCAGGGGCAGGTCGTGCCTTACGAGCCTGGTTGAGTTCTTTGAAAATGTGACCAAGCACATTGACGAAGGAAGAGCGGTGGATGTGGTCTATATGGACTTCAGCAAAGCGTTCGATAAGGTCCCCCATGCAAGACTTCTTGAGAAAGTGAGAGGGCATGGGATCCAAGGGGCTGTTGCCTTGTGGATCCAGAACTGGCTTGCCTGCAGAAGGCAGAGAGTGGCTGTGGAGGGGTCTTTCTCTGCATGGAGGTCAGTGACCAGTGGAGTGCCCCAGGGATCTGTTCTGGGACCCTTGCTGTTTGTCATTTTCATAAATGACCTGGATGAGGAAGTGGAGGGATGGGTTGGTAAGTTTGCTGACGACACCAAGGTAGGTGGTGTTGTGGATAGTTTGGAGGGATGTCAGAAGTTGCAGCGAGACATAGATAGAATGCAAGACTGGGCGGAGAAGTGGCAGATGGACTTCAACCCGGATAAGTGTGTAGTGATCCATTTTGGCAGATCCAATGGGATGAAGCAGCAGTATAAAATGAAGGGTACCATTCTTAGCAGTGTAGAGGATCAGAAGGACCTTGGGGTCCGGGTCCATAGGACTCTTAAATCGGCCTCGCAGGTGGAGGATGCGGTCAAGAAGGCGTATGGCGTACTAGCCTTCATTAATCGAGGGATTGAGTTTAGGAGTCGGGAGATAATGCTGCAGCTTTATAGGACCCTGGTTAGACCCCACTTGGAGTACTGCGCGCAGTTCTGGTCACCTCATTACAGGAAAGATGTTGAAGCCATTGAAAGGGTGCAGAGGAGATTTACAAGGATGTTGCCTGGATTGGGGGGCATGCCTTATGAGGATAGGTTGAGGGAGCTTGGTCTCTTCTCCCTGGAGAGACGAAGGATGAGAGGTGACCTGATAGAGGTTTACAAGATGTTGAGGGGTCTGGATAGGGTGGACTCTCAGAGGCTATTTCCAAGGGCTGAAATGGTTGCTACGAGAGGACACAGGTTTAAGGTGCTGGGGGGTAGGTACAGGGGGGATGTCAGGGGTAAGTTTTTCACTCAGAGGGTGGTGGGTGAGTGGAATCGGCTGACGTCGGTGGTGGTGGAGGCAAACTCGTTGGGGTCTTTTAAGAGACTTCTGGATGAGTACATGGGATTTAATGGGATTGAGGGCTATAGATAGGCCTAGAGGTGGGGATGTGATCGGCGCAACTTGTGGGCCGAAGGGCCTGTTTGTGCTGTGGCTTTCTATGTTCTATGTTCTATAAAAGTCAAGTCGAAAATGGGTCTCAAGATTAGGGCCTTGCCCTAATTTAGAATTTTAACTTTTGGGCCAGGCCTATCATTCTCCATAGCTATCTTAAAACTAATGAAATTATGGTCACTGATCCCAAAGTGATCCCTCACTAACACTTCTGTCACTTGCCCTTCCTTATTTCCCAAGAGGAGGTCAAGTGTTGCCCCCTCTCTAGTCGGGCCATCCACATACTGAATGAGAAATTCCTCCTGAATACATTCAACAAATTTCTCTCCATCTAACCCTCTAATATTATGGCTGTCCCAGTCAATGTTGGAAAATTAAAATCCTCGACTATTACCACCCGATTTTTCTTGGAGATATCTGTAACCTCCTTACATATTTGCTCCTCAATTTCCCGCTGACTATTTACATAGAACATAGAAAAAATACAGCACAAACAGGCCCTTCGGCCCACAAGTTGCACCGGTCATGTCCCTACCTATCTAGGCTTATATATAGGCTTACCTATAACCCTCAGTCCTATTAAGTCCCATGTACTCATCCAGAAGTCTCTTAAAAGACCCTATCGAGTTTGCCTCCACCACCACTGACGGCAGCCGATTCCACTCACCCACCACCCTTTGAGTGAAAAACTTACCACTGACATCTCCTCTGTACCTACTCCCCAGCACCTTAAACCTGTGTCCTCTCGTAGCAACCATTTCAGCCCTGGGAAAAAGCCTCCGAGAATGCACCCGATCTATACCTCTCAACATCTTGTACACCTCTATCAGGTCACCTCTCATCCTTCGTCTCTCCAAGGAGAAAAGACCGAGCTCCCTCAGCCTATCCTCATAAGGCATGCCACTCAATCCAGGCAACATCCTTGTAAATTTTCTCTGCACCCTTTCAATCATTTCCACATCCCTCCTGTAATGAGGCAACCAGAACTGAGCACAGTACTCCAAGTGGGGTCTGACCAGGGTCTTATATAGCTGCATCATTATCTCCCGACTCCTAAACTCAATCCCTCGATTGATGAAGGCCAGCACACCATACGCCTTCTTAACCACCTCCTCCACCTCCGAGGCCAATTTAAGAGTCCTATGGACCCGGACCCCAAGGTCCTTCTGATCCTCTACACTGCTAAGAGTCTTACCCTTGATATTATACTCCTTCATCCCATTTGACCTGCCAAAATGGACCACTACACATTTATCTGGGTTGAAGTTCATCTGCCACTTCTCCGCCCAGTCTTGCATCCTATCTATGTCACACTGCAGCCTCTGACATCCCTCCAACCTATCCACAACACCATTTGGGGGCCTATAGTAAAATCCTATCAACCTGATCTCCCCCTTCCTATTTCTCAATTCTACTCATAAAGACTCAGTGGGCCATCCCTCAGAAATATCCCCTCTCTGTACTGCCGTGATGTTCTCCCTAATCAAAAACACGACTCTCCCTCCTCTCTTACTTCCTGTTTTATCTTTCCTATAGCATCTGTACCCTGGAACATTGAGCTGCCAGTTCTGTCTCTCCCTTAGTCATGTTTCAGTAATAGCTATAATATCCCAGTCCCATGTACCCATCCATGTACCCATCCACCATCTGCCTTGCCTGTCAGTCCTCTTGTATTGAAATAAATGCAGTTTAATCTCGACTTCCCTTGCTCTCTGCCCTGTTCTTGCCTGACCTGTCTAGTACTAGGATTACTGATACTGCTTTTACTTTTTAACGTGCTCTCTTTCACTTCCGTGCTGCCCTGTGTCTCCCTACTGCTTTGGGTCCCACCTCCCTGCCAAACTAGCTTAAACCCTCCTGAGTGGGAAGGTGCAAAAGAGAATGATACCAGGAATGAGAGACTTCATTCCTGGATCAGTACAACAACATACTGCTCTAAAAAGCAATCCCTGATGCACTCCACAAATTCTTCTTCTACGCTACTCTTGGTTTGTCCAATCAATATGCAGATTAAAATCTCCCATGATAATTGCCATTCCTTTCAAACATGCGCTTGATTTTTCCCCATTTATATAACCACCGCTCTCCTTGCGCTCTTCTATCCTGAGTGGGATTTGAACTCAGGTCTCTGAATTACTAGTCCAGTGACAATACCACGATGCCGCCGCCTCCCCAAATGGTGCCAAGTTTCTAAATTGCAGTATAAAAAAAATTCGGAACTCTATTTTTATGAGTACTCAAACTGGAAGCAACCGAATTTAGTATCTGAATTTGAACTAATTTCTTTTGCATTTGTCTGTAAAACTGTATTCTGACTTTATGTGCTGCATGTGTAGTGGGCTACTTGCTGTATTATTACTGTACTTCTGGGAATTAGTTTGTGTGTATTTAAACGGGGGAAAGTAATGTTATTTTAAGAACTACTGCGGCATTTGAATTTTACATTTTTCTTCACTAGTGTAAAATGTTCCAAAATTGACCTTTTTGTCACATCAGGTCCCTGTATGTAGGTTGTGACTTTACTGTTTTTACTGCAATCAGGGGTTCAGATATTGAAGACGTTTAATTAATCACAGCGTGATGTCTGTATATCAAATGAAATCACTTTTTAAAAAAACTCAAATACATACTCGTGAAGTTTAGCAACTGATGAAATGGATTGTGAATGAAGGTGATAGACGCTGAGCAGTGTGATTGAGGTTTTCAATTAAGGAGTGAGAAATCACATCTATTTTGTGGGCATTGCATATACATCCTGCATCTAGTAATTTGTGTATTAGGGCATGGGGACCATGCTTATCCATATTAAATTACTAAACTACAGATAGAGCCTGAAACACAAAAACTGTTCTGCAGACATTTTTGTCAGTATTGTTAACTGCTTTAAGAGAAAGGAAGAAATCGGAAAGAAAAATAAAAAATGTGTTTTGCTGTTTTTATAGAATCCATGCATATTTGTCAATTCTGGTTCAAACCTTATTAGTGTGAGTATCTGATCCAAAGTATGATCTTGGTAGTTCCTGATGACTTGTTACTGTTGGCCAAATATGGATATTAGTCTGCGATGCCAACACAACTAAATCAGAAGCAAAAGCAGGCTACGATATGAACTCTCCAAAGTGGGTGCAAGAGATTCCATGGCATTATTTCAAAGAAGATCAGGAAAGCCATCCCCAATGTCCGGACCAATTGGAACCCCTCATTCAATGAGACTATAAAAGCAGATTGTGGTTATTATTGAATGGCTGTTTCTGGGAGCTTGCTGTGCATAAATTGGCTATCACATTTCCTACAATACTCTGAGGTTTTGAAGGACACTCTACTCTAAGTATACCTGAGATCTTTTGATTTGATTGATTATTGTCACATGTATCAAAATACAGTGAAAAGCATCTTGTGTGCTATACAGACAAAGCATACCATTCATAGAGTACATAGAGGAGAAGGAAAGGAGAGGGTGCAGAGTATAGTACTGCAGTCATAGCTAGGGTGGGAAAAAGGATCAACTTAATATAAGGTAGGGCCAGTCAAAAGTCTGATGGCAGCAGGGAAGAAGTTGTTCTTGAGTTGATTGGTACGTGACCTCAGATTTTTGTATCTTTTTCCCAACAGGAGAAGTGGAAGAGAGTATGTTCGGGGTGCGTGGAGCCCTTGATTATGCCTGCTGCTCTTCCAAGGCAGATGAAGCCTATGGTCAGAATTTTACAAGACACTTGGCGACAGGCTGAGAGGCAGAAAGGCTGGTAAAAGGGCATAGGAAGACATGGGAAAAGTGCCCGATGTTCTCCTGCTGCCATGCCAATTTTGCCATCATCAGGAAAGTTGGAAGATCAACCACCTGCCTGGAACTGAATTGATTTTGATTTGATTTTGATTTACATGCAGTGAAAAGTATTGTTTCTTGCATGCTGTACAGACAAAGCATACTGTTGATAAGAGCACATAGGGGAGAAGGAAAGAAGAGGATACAGATTATAGTGTTATTGAATATAGTCTGAACTGAGCCACATAAGTGGCATATTAGGATCTCCTCCTGTTTTGTCTATCCAATGCATCCTTATTCTAATAGAAAATCCCTCTTTTCCAGCTTTAATCAATTTCCCTTTGAAAGTTATTATTAAATCTGCTTTCACCATCTTTTCAACACTGCATTACAGATTATAACAACTCACTTTGTAGAATGAAAATCTCCTATCTGTTTTTTTCACTAATCATCTATAAAAATGTGTCCTCAGATTACCAACCTTGCAATTGGTGAAGCGCCGTATGTAGGCTTGCCAGTGAAAGCATTCATTTTATTAGGAATATCGAGGAGAGAAATATAAATTTAAGTTGCCATGTGGACCTCCTTGTGATACCTGGTGACTTCACAGCAAGCTCTAGATGGGGTGTTGGGCTGCGTGCCACATTCCTTTTTGGGCACTCCATGGCTCATAGAAGAGACCATTCCGGCAGTGGCTGTCTCTGAGGCGACAGTCCAGCTTGCGCTCTGCAAACCCCTTGTCCCCGCAACTATCTTGGCCTCTCTATTTGGCCCCAGCATCCTCCAACCCTTCTTATTCCTCTTCAAGGACTTCTCATCTATTGAGATACCCTCTCCTCATGGCTGTAGTTTCAGCAATGGCTGCTAGGGTGCTGTCACTGAGCTGCTGGCTGTCAAATTGGGCCAGGAGCTCTTAGGGGTGGCCTGCCTTCCTCTATAGAAACAGGCAACCCCATTGTGTCTACTTAACCTTTCACGCTGATGCTATGGTTAAGAAAGCTCACCAACACCTCTACTTTTTCAGAAGGCTAAGGAAATTCATCATGTCCACTACGACTCTCACCAATTTTTACAGAAAGACCATAGAAAGCATCCTATCCGGATGTATCACAGCTTGGTATGAATCCTGCTCTGGCCAAAACTGCAAGAAACTACAAAGGGTTGTGACCGTAGCCCAGTCCATCAAGCAAACCAGCCTCCCATCCATTGACTCCAACTACACTTCCCTCTGCCTCACAAAAGCAACCAGTATAATCAGGATCCCATGCACACAGGACAAACTCTCTTCCACCTTCTTCCATTGGAAAAAAGAAACAAAAGTCTCCCTTTCCTTTTCCCCTATGTACTCTATGAATGGTATGTTTGTCGGTATAGCGTGCAAGAAACAATACTTTTCACTGTATCCCAATCCATGTGACAATAATAAATCAAATCAAATCTTGAATCCTGTTGCCCACTGAAGCAGGATTACATGACGCTTTTGAACTTGGTGTGGAACTTCAGCCCGATATGTACTTGCCCTTACTTAGGAGAGAAAATTAAACTTGCTGTAAGGAGAGGTGTATTATGAATGTTTCGGATATGTACTCGAGATTAAAAACAACAATGTGGTTTCTTATTGTACCTTTAATGGCGTGAATGTTCCGAATTGCTTAAGAAGGGAGGAAATCTATGAATGTTACACTGTGAGATTGCTTTATGATATAAGTGTCAGTAATGTCTTACAGTCAATGGATTTGATAATTAGCTACAGTGAAAATGATGATGTCAACTGCAATTAATTATCACCCAGTCACCTGAAATTGAAAAGTGAACTCAGAATAAACAAAAGCATCTCACCACTGACAGTGCAATACTCAAACACATTTGCTTATGTGAAAGATTATTTCATGACTCAATATTGCTGCACTCATGACTTATGGGTTTTTTTCCAGCAGTGTAGAAATCACATGAGATACTGAGACAATATCCTAAATGTACCAGCTGGATTTGACTGAGGAATATATTTGGCTCCCTCTATTTGCCCGTGTTACATTATACAATTGCATTTCTATTGCTGGACATCGGATAATGATTACTTATTTGCACTGATTGTCACAACAGTTGCATCAGGCAGGATAAATGAATTATGCATATAAGATTTGGCTATTTAAGAGCTGTACATTCTTATGACTTGCTCTTGTGGGCTGGCTGTGACTAATGTGGTAGTCAGGTAGTCAATGCACATAATACTGATTGATTGTTATATAAACCATGTAATGTGTTCAGGAACTGAATGATCCTGGTGGAACCCAAACTGAGTGCCCATGAACAGGTTATTGCTGAGTAAGTGTTGCTTGATAGCACTGTTGATGATCCCTTTACTGATGACCACAGTAGATTGATAGGGTGGTAATTAGGTATACTGATAGGGCGGTAATTAGTCAGGTTGGATATGTCCTGTTTCTTGTGTACAGAACATAGCTGGTGAATTATCCACATTGCCAGGTTGATGCCAGTGTTGTAGCTGTACTGGAACAGCTTGGCTAGGGAAGCGGCAAGTTCTAGAGCACACGTCTTCAGTACTATTGCTGGAATATTGTCAGGGCCCATTGCCTTTGCAGTATCCAGTGTCTTCAACCATTTCTTGATATCACGTGGAGTGAATCGAACTGGTTGAAGCCTGACACCTGTGATACTGGGGTGATCGAGTTGGATCATCCACTTGGTACTTCTGGCTGAAGATTGTTGTGAATGCACTGATGTGCTGGGCTCCTCCATCATTGAGGATGGGGATTTTTGTGGGACCTCCTCCTCCAGTGAGTTGTTTAATTGTCCAGCACCATTCTCGACTGGATGTGGCATGGCTGCAGAGTTTAGATCTGATCTGTTGGTTGTGGAACTGCTTAGCTCTGTCTATTACTTGCTGCTTATGCTGTTGGGTGTGTAAGTAGCCCCATGTTGCACCTTCAGCAGGTTGAGAACTCATTGTTGGTATTGCTGATGTTGCTCCTGGAGCGCCCTCTTCATTCTTTCACCTCGCTGCTTCCCAACCATTCACACCTCAGCTGGACACACTTTTTGTTTCTTTACTTTACCCATTACCACTCTCATCAGTTCCAGAACCATGAAACCTTTTGTCATTTAATTCCTCCTGCCCTCCATCTGATCACAGACCTTCCCTTTTGTTTTTTCACCCCTTCCCCACTTTCACTTGTTCAAAACCTGTTACATTTCTGTCTTTCGCCAGTTCCGATGAAGGATCATCGACTTGAAATGTTAACTCTTGTACTCACCGTAGATGTTTCTTGACCTGCTGAGTATTTCCAGCATGTTCTGTTTTTATTACAGGTTTCCAGCATCTGCAATATTTTGCTCGTGTGTTTCCATTAATTTTCTCTCCAAGCAGTAAACTAATATTAACACTTCTGACCTAATTGAAGCTAAATGTCACAGAGATTATTATCCATTACTTATTCAATGACACCTCTTTGATTTGCTGTAAATAATACATTCATCTGTGCCCTGGAATCATTGTCCGCTGATGCTTCATCTTGAGTTATTCTCCTTGTTTGTCTTTGTCACTGGTGGTTCACAGTTTCCTTCCACTCGCAAGGGCTGACTGAGGAAACAGGCTCCATATCTACCTCTGCTTGAATGGGCATCAAACCCATGCTATTGGTGTTAATTTGAAGCTAGCCATCTAGCCAACTAAGCTAACTGGACTGCAAAAATAATACTCCGGTAAAAATAAAACAGCGCTGCCGATATGTCTTTCTTTTTCCTTAATCGTGGTTTTCCACCCACTGTGGTTGACCCATTCCCTGGGTCACTGCTCTCACGCCGTCCCAGAACCAGGATAGGGTCCCCCTTGTCCTCACTTTTCACCCCACCAGCCTCCGCATTCAAAGGGTCTGCAATTTCTACCGACTCCAGCAAGATGCCAGCACTCAACATATCTTCCCCTCACTCCCCCTGTCAGCATTCCGCATGGACTGCTCCCTTCAGGATAGACTGGTCCACTCCTCCATTGTAGTTACTACCTCACCCACCGCCAGAGGCACCTTCCCATGCAAACATAGAAGGTGCAACACCTGCCCCTTCACCTGCTCCCTGCTCACTGGAGTATAGGAGTTGGGACATTATGGGCATAATTTTACAACATTTTTTTCCAAGTGTCCAGCTAGCATGAAAATGGGAGAGTTTTTTGGGCAAGTTTTCACTTCCAATCTTACGCATTGAAAAAATGGGCTAGACCGTATCTAGCTGCTAAAGGCAGTGGGCGGGGCTTAATTCACCACACAGCCTGCAGCACAGATCGGAGCCACAAACTGCACATGCGCAGAAAAAGCTAAAAAAAACCAGCAGCTCTCCTGACAGAACCCCTCCCGGGCCAGATACAGCCTTCCCCTACCCCCCACAAACATCGGGGGCCCCCCTCAACATTACTGACCCCCTTAGCCCACCCCACCCTCCCACTTGCACAAGGCCCCTTCATCACCCCACAGGCCCCGATTGCTGCATGACATGACTCTCTCTCTCCCCTGCTCCCGATCACCACAGAGGCACATTTTACCCCCCGTCCCCCCCCCTCCCTCCACCCCCCATCAGCACACCTACAAGTGCTGACTTGGCTTTCCCTCCATGATAACAAGGCAAACTGCTTTAAAGTCGCTGGAATGCTCTAACGGGCATGTGACTCGCCCAAACTACCTGCAGCTGATCTGCCCTAACAAGGGAGAACTCCATAAAAACTCCAAGGGTGGACAGGCAGGCAGGCAGTGCAGGAAGAAATGGCCTCCAGGAAGACAGCTCCCAAATTTTCCGATGGAGATCTTGCCAGGTTGTTGGAGGCGATGGAGGCAAGGCGGGATGCCCTCTTCCCTCCAGCAGGATACTGCTCCAGGGGAAGGGATGGAAATGCAGCCTGGGTGGTGGTGGCAGCATGTGTGAGCGTCAGGGCCGGAAAACAGTGCCGCAAGAAAGAATGACCTCATCTGGGCGGCAAGGATGAGCGTTTAACCTCATCTCGCACCCTCCCCCTAAATGACCCCCAGATTCCCCCACCCCCAGCACCCTGCATGCTTTCAGCCCCTGACCTCCAAACACCTCCCTTCTCCCATCCAAGAGTATCACTGCGCTTGCCCTCTGAGGGCCACCCCCGATACCCTCCAGGACTTGTGCTATCAGATTTTACATGGCTCCTTCTGTCCCCACAGGAGAAGAATGCTCAAAATCGCCGGGAGAGGGCAAAGACAGGGGGTGATGTGCCTGAGATCTGGGTCCTCGCCCCCTTTGAGGAGCAGGCACTGGAACTTGCGGCAGAGGAGGGGGATCCACACAATTAGTGACAGCATGGTCGGGTTGGAGCATAGAAGTGAACACCTGCCAATCCTCCATTCATTGGAAATATCTGAAGTAAGTCACATGGTGCCCAGATTCCTCTCCCTCTCTTGCACTTAACCTTGTGAACTGTGTTGCAGGAAGGGACCCAGACGCGCCGAGACCATCTGGCATCAAACCCCCCTCCCACATGCTGGGCCTCTGTGATCACTTCTCCCTCAGCTGCTGGAGATGCAGCAACAGAGCCAGGGAATGCAGGAGGGGCTGATGGCCACACTGGACCGACTACAAGGCTGTTGGGAGGAGTCCCAAAGCTTTCCAGCTATTGCCTGTCTTGTGGTTCCCAGGCCAACACTGTAAGGGTGGCATCTGCAGTGGAAAACCTGGGGCATGAAATCCTCACCATGAGTGGCAAGCTCCAAGCTATGGCCAAGTCAAAGCAGGCCACGGCGGAGTCCCAGAGGGCCACAGCTGAGTCACAGCAGGCCACGGCAGAGTCCCAGAGAGCCATGGCTGAGTCAAAGCGGGCCACAGCTGAGGGCCTCAACAGGCTTCTTGATATTCTGCAGTCCCTGGCTGAGAGGCTCAAGAGCTTGCAGGAGATCCAGCGGGACAGCGCTGAGACACAGCGGGCTATGGCAGCAGCCCTTGAAAAGATGATCCACTCACAGGGCATCATGGCTGAGGGGCTGCAGAGCATGGCCCAGTCTCAGAGGGCACTTGTTGCTGCCATTGACAGGTGGCCCCAGACTCAGAGGGCCATCATAGAACCATAGAACCATCGAAAATTACAGCTCAGAAACAGGCCTTTTGGCCCTTCTTGTCTGTGCCGAACCATTTTATGCCTAGTCCCACTGACCTGCACTTGGACCATATTCCTCCACACCCCTCTCATCCATGAACCCGTCCAAGTTTTCCTTAAATGTTAAAAGTGACCCCGCATTTACCACTTTATCCGGCAGCTCATTCCACACTCCCACCACTCTCTGCGTGAAGAAACCCCCACTAATATTCCCTTTAAACTTTTCTCCTTTCACCCTTAACCCATGCCCTCTGGTTTTTTTCTCCCCTAGCCTCAGCGCAAAAAGCCTGCTTGCATTCACTCTATCTATACCCATCAAAATCTTATACACCTCTATCAAATCTCCCCTCAATCTTCTACGCTCCAGGGAATAAAGTCCCAACCTATTCAATCTCTCTCTGTAACTCCGCTTCTCAAGTCCCGGCAACATCCTTGTGAACCTTCTCTGCACTCTTTCAATCTTATTTACATCCTTCCTGTAACTAGGTTACCAAAACTGTACACAATACTCCAAATTCGGCCTCACCAATGTCTTATATAACCTTACCATAACACTCCAACTTTTATACTCGATACTCCGATTTATAAAGGCCAATGTACCAAAGGCACTCTTTACGACCCTATCCACCTGTGACGTCACTTTTAGGGAATTCTGTACCTGTATTCCCAGATCCCTCTGTTCAACTTCACTCTTCTGAGTCCTACCATTTACCCTGTACGTTTTACTTTGATTTGTCCTTCCAAAGTGCAATATCTCACACTTGTCTGCATTAAATCCCATTTACCATTTTTCAGCCCATTTTTCTAGTTGGTCCAAATCCCTCTGCAAGCTTTGAAAACCTTCCTCACCGTCCACTACACCTCCAATCTTTGTATCATCAGCAAACTTGCTGATCCAATTTACCACATTATCATCCAGATCATTGATATAGATGACAAACAACAATGGACCCAACACCGATCACTGCAGCACACCACTAGTCACAGGCCTCCACTCAGAGAAGCAATCCTCCACAACCACTCTCTGGCTTCTTCCATTGAGCCAGTATCTTATCCAATTTACTACCTCCCCATGTATACCTAGCGACTGAACCTTCCTAACTAACCTCCCATGAGGGACCTTGTCAAAGGCCTTGCTGAAATCCAGGTAGACAACATCCACCGCCTTCCCTTCATCCACTTTCCTGGTAACCTCCTCGAAAAACTCTAATAGATTGGTCAAACATGACCTACCACGCACAAAGCCATGTTGACTCTCCCTAATAAGTCCCTGTCTATCCAAATATTTGTAGATCCTATCCCTTATCACACCTTCCAATAACTTGCCCACCACCGACGTCAAACTTACTGGCCGATAATTTCCCGGATTTCTTTTGGAACCTTTTTTAAACAATGGAACAACATGAGCCACCCTTCAATCATCCGGCACCTCCCCCGTGACTACTGACATTTTAAATATGTCTGCCAGGGCCCCTGCAAGTTCAACACTAGCTTCCCTCAAGGTCCGTGGGAATACCCTGTCCGGTCCTGGGGATTTATCCACTCTGATTTGCCTCAAGACAGCGAGCACCTCCTCCCCTTTAATCTGTAAAGGTTCCATGGCCTCCCTACCAGTTTGCCCTATTTCCGTAGACTCCATGCCTGTTTCCTCAGTAAATACGGATGCAAAAAAACCATTTGGTATCTCCCCCATCTCTTTTGGTTCCATACACAGTCTACCACTCTGGTCTTCAAGAGGACCAATTTTATCCCTCACTATCCTTTTGCTCCTAACATACCTATAGAAGCTCTTTGGATTTTCCTTCACTCTGTCTGCCAAAGCAACCTCATGTCTTCTTTTAGCCCTCCTGATTTCCCTCTTAAGTAGCTTCTTGCACTTTTTATACTCCTCGAGCATCTGATGTGTTCCTTGCTGCCTGTACATTTCATACAACTCTCTCTTCCTCTTAATCAGTGTTACAATCTCCCTCGAGAACCAAGGTTCCTTATTCCTATTTACTTTGCCTTTAATCCTGACAGGAACATACAAACTCTGCACTCTCAAAATTTCTCATCGCTGAGGGCTCGCCCACCATGGCAAGAACGCAGGTGATCCTCCAGGACTGGCAGTGTCAGGTGACGCTGGAGCTTCTGGAGCTCACTGCAGAAGCACCGCCGTCCCATGGAGTGACCCAGGGGCCCACAGGAACCCCAAGGGAGGAGGAAGGGCTTGAGCCCGTGCCCGGGCCTTTCACCTAGGAGACTGCGGCTGTGACTACACCTTCTGACTCCCCCCTCTCTGACACCGGGGCATCTCCGGAGTATTGGGATGAAGAGGGTGGCATGGATACGTTCCGGACAGCTGGAAGCTGGCCAGGGCCCTCAGGGTCTAGGCCCTCCAGAGGACGATCACCAAGGGCATCACAGGCCATGGGGTGCGTTAGGCAGCTGGCCCCCTCCATCCCCAATGTACATCCTGGGGAGACATCGAAACGTAATGGTAGGCCATTTAAAGTTATGAAGTTGTAGTGGCACTAAGATGGCATGGGTGAAGGAGAATACTTCGTTAGATAGAATATTTAGGCACTTTAAAGTCTCACATTCACATGTTTTTATATTAACACTTATGAAGGCACTATTGTTGGCAACAATAAATGTTATTTCACTCCATACCTGTGACTAGCTTGTCTCTAAATAGCCTCTAACAGGAACGTACTTACCCCGATGGTCACCAGAGGGCCCTCAGCACACTGTAACTGTAAAAATCAAGGCTCTCAAATCATTCACTGGCTACGGCGGGTGGCATGCATTGACAGTGACTTAAAACATCTGCCATGGCATCCCCAGAACCCACATGCAGTCACACAGGCCCCAGTGACCAAAGCGTGTGGTGATCAGGGCCTCCCTCGCTGCCCTTGCATGCCTGACCTTTACTGCCACCAGCTCTCCAGCGCCTGGTGGTGTTGGTCATTGTCATCGCCCTCCTCCTCCTCTCCCTCTTCCTCTCCCTCCTCCTCTCCCTCCTCCTCTCCCTCCTCCTCTCCCTCCTCCTCTTCCTCCTCCTTTTCTTCCTCCTCTTCTTCCATCTGCTGCTGGGCAGCCTCCTCCCTGGCAATGCCCAGCTGATTGGCTTTCACCTCCTCCTCCTCCAAAATTGCCCGCAATTCATCCTCCTGCTCCTCCTCCTCAGTTCCAGCAGAAACCAAAAGAAAAGCAAGATCAATAGGTTGCTCTGCTAAAGCCATATCGTCAATCTGCGGGGGGTCAGGGGGTGGGGGAATTTGGGGAAGGGGAGAGACAGGTGGAGAGGTTAAAGAACTCTGCTCACTCCCAGCCCAGCAAGACACACATCCCATAGCCCTCTACAGACCCCAAGCAACACACACTCCCCATCCCCCCACAGACCTCCAGCAACACACACTCCCCATACCCCCACAGACCCACAGCAACACACACTCCCCATACCCACACAGCCCCCAAGCAACACACACTCCCCATATCCCCCCACAGACTCCCAGCAACACACACTCCCCATAGTCCCCACAGACCCCCAGCAACACACACTCCCCATACCCCCCACAGACCCACAGCAACACACACTCCCCATACCCCCCACAGACCCACAGCAACACACACTCCCCATACCCCCCACAGACCCACAGCAACACACACTCCCCATACCCCCCACAGACCAGCAACACACACTCCCCATACCCCCCCACAGACCCCCAGCAACACACACTCCCCATACACCCCCCACAGAACCCCAGCAACACACACTCCCCATACTCCCCACAGACCTCCAGCAACACACACTCCCCATACCCCCACAGACCCCCAGCAACACACACTCCCCATACCCCCACACACACCCCCAGCAACACACAATCCCCATCCCCCCCACAGAGCCCCAGCAACACACACTCCCCATACCCCCCACAGACCCCCAGCAACACACACTCCCCATACACCCCCCACAGGACCCCAGCAACACACACTCCCCATACTCCCCACAGGTCCCCAGCAACACACACTCCCCATACCCCCACAGACCCCCAGCAACACACACTCCCCATCCCCCCCACAGACCCCCAGCAACACACACTCCCCATACCCCCCACAGACTCCCAGCAACACACACTCCCCATACTCCCCACAGACCTCCAGCAACACACACTCCCCATACCCCCCACAGACCCCCAGCAACACACACTCCCCATACCCCCACACACACCCCCAGCAACACACAATCCCCATCCCCCCCACAGACCCCCAGCAACACACACTCCCCATACCCCCCACAGACCTCCAGCAACACACACTCCCCATCCCCCCCACAGACCCCCAGCAACACACACTCCCCATACCCCCCACAGACCTCCAGCAACACACACTCCCCATACCCCCCGCACACCCACAGCAACACACACTCCCCATACCCCCCACAGACCCACAGCAACACACACTCCCCATACCCCCACACACACCCCCAGCAACACACAATCCCCATCCCCCCCACAGACCCCCAGCAACACACACTCCCCATACCCCCCGCACAACCGCAGCAACACACACTCCCCATCCCCCCCACAGACCCCCAGCAACACACACTCCCCATACCCCCCACAGACCTGCAGCAGCACACACTCCCCATACCCCCCACAGACCTCCAGCAACACACACTCCCCATACCCCCCGCACACCCACAGCAACACACACTCCCCATACCCCCCACAGACCCACAGCAACACACATTCCCCATACCCCCACACACACCCCCAGCAACACACAATCCCCATCCCCCCACAGACCTCCAGCAACACACACTCCCCATACCCCCCGCACACCCACAGCAACACACACTCCCCATACCCCCCGCACACCCGCAGCAACACACACTCCCCATACCCCCCGCACACCCGCAGCAACACACACTCCCCATACCCCCCACAGACCCACAGCAACACACACTCCCCATACCCCCACACACACCCCCAGCAACACACAATCCCCATAGCCCCCATAGACACCTAGCAACACACACTCCCCATACCCCATTTCTTGTCATCTTATTAATCAATTTTTATTACTTTATATTCTTAATTTTATTTTTCCATTTCTTAAAATCTCACTCTCCATCTTATTTCACCCCCCCTCCCCCCATTCCACTCGGCCATTTGCCACATTCCTATATTCTGCACCTTTGTTCTGCCATTTACACATTCCGATCTCTGAATAGATGCTATCAGCACAATTCCTAGTCTTTATCATCACCATTTACATTCTGTTTGTCTTTTCGCCTCTGCCATCCCTATCAATTACAACCTCCCCCAACTCTCACTGTACAAATCTGGTCCTATTTTCATTGTCTTAAACTCTGACAAAGGATAATCCTGACTTGAAATGTTGCTCTGTTCTCTCTCCACAGATGCTGTCAGACCTGCTGAGATTTTCCATTACCAATGTTTAACTACATAATTCCACTAATATTACTACAAGGCAAACCACTATTGCTGTGTGGAAGATATACTATCAGACTTTTAAAACTTTGTCCCACTCTGCTGTGGAAATTCTAAACTTCAGACACAAGACTGCTTTTTGCTGCCTCAAGACATTTCTAGCATAACTGGGCGGTTGATTTAAACTGCACCTCTTCCAGCCCAGACCTGTTGCTCGCAAGTCTTCCTCACACAGCCGACCCTTCAACACAGTTCAACCTTTCCCCTGTCTCTTTCATATTCATTTCCATTGTCCTTAACCCCTCTTTGAAACTAAACTATCCCAAAATATAAAAATCTTTCATGTTCTCCCTGATACCCCCAATTCTGTGTTGAATAAAATTGATGTGGAGATGCCGGCCTTGGACTTGGGTAAACACAGTAAGGAGTCTAACAACACCAGGTTAAAGTCCAATTTATGAATAAAATTGAACAGCCTTGCTTTGTTTATTTATGACAGTTTCAAAGTTGTAAAACTTTCACTAGGGCAGCATAGTGGCCTAGTGGTTAGCACTGCTACCTCACAGTGCCAGGGACCTGGCTTCGATCACTGTCTGTGCAGAGTCTGCACATTCTCCCCACGTCTGCATGGGTTTCCTTCGGGTGCTCTAGTTTCCTCCAAAGTCCAAAAGGCTGGTTAGATGCATTGGTCATGCTAAATTCTCCCTCAGTGTACCTGAACAGGAGCCGGAGTGTGGTAACATTAAATATTTTCACAGTAATGTCATAGCAGTGCTAATGTAAGCCGACTTGTGACACTAATAAATAAACTTTCCTTTTGAAAGTTAACAGTTGAAATCACAAACGCTTACTTATCTCCTAACGCTAATTTCTATTCACTGCTTATTTACCTATAGAGAATTCACTTGGCCGTACCTATTTCAAATACATTCTGTTAACACCTACACACCTTTCATGTCTCAAACCATACCAGACAATTAGCACCCAGCTTAATTTAATTATTTTCACACACAGGCCTACAAACCATCTTCACAGTATTTTTTTATTCATTCATGGGACATGGGCGTCGCTGGCTGGCCAGCATTTATTGCCCATCCCTAAATGCCCTTGAAGGACAGTTGAGAGTCAACCACATTGCTGTGGGTCTAGAGTCACATGTTAGGCCAGACCAGGTAAGGACAGCAGATTTCCTTCCCTAAAGGACATTAGTGAACCAGATGGATTTTTCCAACAATTGACAATGATTTCATAATCATCAGTAGATTCTTAATTCCGGATATTTTTTATTGAATTCAAATTCCACCATCTGCCGTGGCAGGATTTGAACCCGGGTCCCCAGAACATTAGCTGAGTTTCTGGATTAATAATCTAGTGATAATACCACTGGGCCATTGCCTCCCCTATTACACAATAATCCTCCAAAATATTAAAAGAAGTAACATTTCTCGTCACACCAGCATAACATTCCCACTGAGCTCAGTGTCAGAGACATTCATGAAAGGTCCTGGGTAACGGAAATCAGCCCATCGGATGTTTAAACTTTCTAAGCAGTTTCAGCACCTGTGTGTGCTCAGGATTTTCGTGGGGTCCTGACACTCATCACCCAAATCAACCTTCTCAACTTTGACATACAGTTAGTAGAAAACTTTCATGTCCAAAGGAATAATGATATCAATCAGATGTTTTTATCAACCCCATGTTTATTAGTCGAGAATAATCAATCCCTTTCTGAACAAAACATATTCACCATCCACCTCTGTCAGACTTTAAAGAATTCCTACTTACTTGGTGAACCTAAACTTCAACGTATAATCTTTTATTCAAATTGCTGTGGAACACATTTTACCATTTTGAGTCTAAGTGCCGAATCTGGGTGTCAAATAGATCCGAGCCTGGAATCCTCTTTCCAGCGCGCCCATACGCGTTTTGCCGGCTCCAGTCCGATTTGCGCTGTGGGCGGGGCTTAGCGCTGGCAGACCGATCAGAGCTCTGAACTGCGCATGCGCAGTTCGAAAAAAATCTGACAGAGCGCGCCCGGGCGCAAAAGAAAAAAAAAGTAGAAAGCGGAGAGAGCGGCTCTCTGACGGTCATTCTCTGGGGTGGGGCGGGGGGGGGGGGAGGTGGGAGGAGGAGGGGCTGGGAGGAGGGGGGGGGCAGGACCCAGATCATCCTCTGGTCAGCGGGGGGGGGGGGGGGGTCCGCTGCCAGTCTGCGGCTGATCCCTCCTGCCGGAGTGGACATGCGGCCATGCCATCCCACAAAACCTTCAGGATGAAGCGATTCCTCGCTAAGAAGATGAAGCAGAACCGGCCGATTCCACAGTGGATCCGCATGAAAACCGGCTACAAGATCAGTACAAGTCCAAGAGGAGACACTGGAGAAGGACCAAGCTGGGCCTGTAAAGGGAGACACCATCACTGGTACACTACCAGCCACAGATTACTCTTCCCAGCAGGGGCAAGAGAGCGGGAGAGATGGCTGTGGCTGGTAGTGTACCAGTGATGGTGTATCCCTTTACAGGCCCAGCTTGGTCCTTCTCCAGTGTCTCCTCTTGGACTTGTACTGATCTTGTTGCCGGTTTTCATGCGGATCCACTGTGGAATCGGCCGGTTCTGCTTCATCTTCTTAGTGAGGAATCGCTTCATCCTGAAGGTTTTGTGGGATGGCATGGCCGCACGTCCACTCCGGGAGGAGGGATCGGCCGCAGACTGGCAGCCAACACCCTCCCCCCCGCCCCCCTGACCAGAGGATGATCTGGGTCCCGCCCCCCATCTCCTCCCCCCCCCCCTCCTCCCTCCCCCCCCCACCTCGACCAGAGGATGACCTGGGTCCTGCCCCCCCTCCTCCTCCCACGCACCCCCACCCCCCTACAACCAGAGGATGACCTGGGTCAGAGAGCCGTTGGAGGATCTGACCCCGCTCTTCGGAAGCTCCAGCGACAACTTCAGACTTTTATTCGGCAGGTCGATTACAGTGCGGATCCGCATCAAACCAGAAGATGGTAAAGTGGGATTTGGCGGTAGAGTTGGGCGCGTGGTTCATTAAGTCGATTTAAATGCATACAAATGCTTTTAAATTGTCGGGCCGCCCGATTCGGGCGCGGGTCCGACCCGCGCCCGAATTGGGTGTCGGTAAAGCCGCAATCTGCTCGGAATTGGGTGCAGATCACGGTATAGGCCCGACGCCCAACTTTACCGCGATTTCGCGCCCGAAAATGGGCGCGAAGCTTTGGTAAAATCGGGCCCATTGTGTATTCCTGTTGTAAAATGTATTGAAATGTGTCAAATTAATGAAATTTTGATCTTGCCAGTTAGAGTAGCATAGCCACAAATTCAATGTCAGAATGCAGAATATGAGAAAGGAAGTTTTGCATTTATAAAGCACTTTTCATGACCTTAGGACGTTCCAAAAATTTTAAAGGCAATAAACAGTTGTTGAATTATACTCATTGTTGTAACAATGAACATGGAAATTATATCCAGATGCCCATATAAAGTGGCTCAGAGCTGCTTGGAAGAACTTCTGAAAATAGCGCCGCAAACAGATTTTTGTTCCTGCTCTGGTATATATAGTCTTCTGAATATTTCTCTTTATGATGTAGACTGTTTACAAACAGGTCATGATGCATTGAACTGAGGGCTCTTGTACTGTTTTTACACCCCATGTGTAGTCGTTACTCATTGTAGCATAGCACATTGGTATGAATGCCTGCACAGTATTGAATTGCCTGGCCATTGAAGTATGTTTTCTCTTGTAAAAATGTAAAGTTAAACAGCCTTGATGGACGGCCACATGTGCAAGTGACTCACTATGATGCATGGCCCATCCATTTAAATAAATATTATCAAAGGCTTGAACACAAATCCTCCGTTCTATTCAGCTTTACCTGATCGTTCAAAGTTGGAAGGGCTATTTTGGCTTTGAAGAAAGAAACACTTCCTGTAAAACCACACAAATTGAATCTTAGGGAACCTAATTAATATTAGGACTTGAGCAAAGTTGAGAAAAAATCCAATTTCCATCATTTTAAGATAATGTGGCATTGATCTCTGCACATCTATGATATTAGCCATCAGATCAATGTACACTAAGCTTCAGGTGTTCTGCAGTAGTAGTGATATGTCAGTGCTATCTGGTAGAGTTGGGGCAGGATGAAAACACACCAGGCAAGGATTCACTTTCAGTGCAAGTGCAAAACAGGTGGAATTACATTGTCCGTTGTTTGAAGGCTTACCGTACTGACTTCAACAAAATTGAATATCAGGTGGGTCGGAAAACAGATGATTGACACACAATTCTATCTATTTTATGCTATTACCCAAGATGAATTTCAATTCCATTTTGTCTTTTGTCTGTAGTACTAAGTGAGTCCATGGCAGTTTCAGATTGTTTTTTTTTTAATATGCTATTTACTATAGGAACAGTTTTAGTAGACTGGTGTTTAAAAACTCAATCATTGGAATTGATATATTATTACAGCTATTTTAATACATTTTTAGAATCTGCATTTCAATGTTATTCATTAAATGTTATTTATCAGCTTCTGAGCGGCATTCTTTGTGTTTTCAAAAATGGGTTATTTGTGATGACTTTGAAAAATTACCTGATGGGTTGACCAATTATTAAAGATGATTGCTTTTTATACAGATCAAAGTTGTCAACTGTGGTAGCATTCTCATCTGAGTCAAAGGTTTTGGTTCCAAGTTCAACTGCAGAGACTTGGGCACATCCATAGAATCCCTACAGTGCAGAAGGAGGCCATTTGGCCCATTGAGTCTGCACCAACCACAATCCCACCCAGGCCTATTCCCATAACCCCATATATTTACCCTGCTAATCCCCTGGCACTAGGGCCAATTCAGCGTGGCCAATCAACCTAATCCGCACATCCTTGGACTGTGGGAGGAAACCGGAGCACCCGGAGGAAACCCACGCTGACACGGGGCGAATGTGCAAGCTCCACACAGACAGGGACCCGAGGCTGGAATTGAATCCGGGGTCCCTGGTGGTGTGAGGCAGCAGTGCTAACCACTGTGCCATTGTGCCGTATAATCCAGGCTGACACTGCAATACTGTATTCAAGGAGTGCTACTTTGTTTAAACTGCTAGCTTTTGGATGACATGTGAACCCAATGTAAAAAATCCCATGACACCTTTCAAAGAAAAATAGCGAGTTACCCCAAATGTTTGTCCAATATTTCTTCCTTAACCAAGCCCAGTTATGAATAATCCAATGATTACGCAGAAGGTTCGGGCTAATGTGCCTGAAAGTTCTGCAGAGAGGCTTCAGATTCACAATTGCAGCAGTCAGAATGCCATTGCAGGAATGTGGGCACAGTATTCTCCTTGGCATGCAGCAGGGCACAGAGTGAGCTGTACTTGACACTAGGATCCGGCTCGGCCTATCAGTGTCAACTCAACCATGCTGCACCTGGTCAAACAGTACAAAATGAATTTGAATGATTTTGCTCCATCAGACAATGTATGAGGAATCACACCTCCCAATAATGCACTTTACTAAATGCCTCCGTGAATTACAACCAGTTCAGGTTCACACAATATTGAAGTGTTAACTTGCTATTATCAATCTTCATTAAGGCAACACAATGCTCATTTAAACTCCACTCTTTACTTTGATGTTCTTTCATTCACAGCCTGACACACATTTACCCAGCTAATGTGATATGGTTATCCGGATACACAAATCACCAGAGGTTAGTGCACAATTACAAAAGGCAATTGGAAATCTCAGGGGATTCTGACCTTTATCTTAAGGGCGGTAGAATTCAAAATTAAGGAAGTTTCACTTCAGTTTTGCAGAGTTTTGGTCTGATGCCACCTGGAGTATTGCATTCAGGTTGAACATCGGACGACAGAAAAGATATATTTGACGTGGAAGCAGAGTGGTGCAGATTCACCAGACCAGGGCTTAAAGGGTTAAATTATAAAGATATTTAGATTGTATTACTTTGAGTTTAGAAGGTTGTGGGTGATCTAACTGATGTAGTTAAAATGCGGGAATAGAGAATCCCAGCCACTGGGCGGGATGAGAGAATTCTGGCCATTATTTCCTGTGATGGGAAAATCCTGAACAAAAGTGCACAATTTTAAAATTAGAACGCAGCCATTTAGTAGTGAAATCAGGAAGCACTTTTTCCAAATAAAGAAGAGAATATACAGATGCTGGACCAATTGAAATTTTCACAAGATGTTTGTTAGATAAAAAGAATCAAATGATCTGAACCGAGCTGTGTAAATGGGGTTGAGCAGCAGATTAGCTATGAACAGCTCACTCTTGCTCCCACCAAAACTGTTGAATGGAATGTAATTGCTTGTTACATGCATGGCATCATGCTTCAATGGGTTAAATGCATGGCATGGAAACTAAAGAGAAACCTTACATTTTGCATTCTTTTTCAAGGAGGAAACAGCTCATAACACTGAGGAGAGTGCTGCAGCAAGTGGCAACCTCCCCAGCAATCAAACTGCTGAACTCCTTGCATGAAGAAAATGGTAAAACATGTTGGAAAGAGGGAAATAAGAACACTTACAACTGTGGTTCCATGAAGTTCTGTTTCTCCTCCTTATTTTATTGAATCCTGTGTTAACTATCAGCAAACCATATAAAGCATTCACACAATTCTTACTGTAAATTTTATATGAACTTTGATCATCAATAATTTTTTTTCCCTGTCTCTAGACATGCCTGGGGAAGAACAAAGATTTTCCAGTATATCTAACCCTGCCAGTCCTTCACACCACATAATGTCGCTCCATCCATCCCTTCACAAGACCAGGGATATTCACCATGGGGAACAGTGAACCAGTAGGGAATTGGTAACATACAGTGAATCGAGACAACTTCTGATGGTCAATCAGAAGGAAAGTGTTGTTATCTGAGGCATCAGGTAGCTCCTCAAATGAAAAGCCCTATGGATCTGGATTTTAAAACATCAGATTTGACATTCTGGAAGTCCTATCTGTCCAAGTATGTTTATCCTAAGCCATATGAGGGAAGATGGTGGCCTAGTGATTAGACTATTAATCCAGAAACTCAGCCAATGTTCTGGGGATCCGGGTTCGAATCCTACAGCGGCAGATGCTGGAATTTGAATTCAATTTTTAAAAAATCTGGAATTATGAATCTATTGATGATCATGAAACCATTGTCAATTGTCGGAAAGATCCATCTGGTTCACGAATGTCCTTGAGGGAAGGAAATCTGCCATCCTTACTCGGTCTGGCCTACATGTGACTCCAGAGCCACAGCAATATGGTTGACTCTCAACTGCCCTCCAAGGGCCTCCAACGAGGGATGGACAATAATTGCTGGTCAGCCAGAGACGCCCATGTCCCAGGGATGAATAAAAAAAATGCAGAAAGTACGTTTGGACTGGGCTACCAAAGTCCCCTTTCCTCTCCTCCCCAGAAAATTACAACCCACAAGAAAAGGGGTGGAATGCTGGAAAGCCCAGGTTCAGCCCAGCGATGGGCTATTGGCCTGTTCATCATCCTTCGAAGCCTGGCCCTGGCAATTATGTAAGTACTGTCTCCAATGTTGTTTTCTGCCATTTAGGATCTCATTGAACGATCAATTTTAATATCACATTTATGTATGGACGTTTGACATTTATGTCGCCTTTGGTCAGAATCAGCTTAGTGACCCCTTTTGTATGGGCCCTATTGCACAAAAAATATTCAATTTCCCTTCTCTGCATTCCCAAATTGGACCCAATTGCTCTCGAGGAAGTCATTAAGCATTTTCCACTGGGCATATAGAGTCATAAAGTCATAGAGGTTTACAGCTTGGAAACAGTCCCTTCGGCCCAACATGTCCATGCCGCCCTTTTTTTTAAACCCCTAAACTAATCCCAATTGCCGCATTTGGCCCATATCCCTCTATACCCATTTTACCCATGTAACTTCTCTAAATGCTTTTTAAAGACAAAACTGTACCCGCCTCTACTACTACCTCTGGCAGCTTGTTCCAGAAACTCACCACCCTCTGTGTGAAAAAATTGCCCCTCTGGGCACTTTTGTATCTCTCCCCTCTCATCTTAAACCTATGCCCTCTAGTTTTAGACTCCCCTACCTTTGGGAAAAGATATTGACTATCTAGCTGATCTATGCCCCTCATTATTTTATAGACCTCGATAAGATCACCCCTCAGCCTTCTATGCTCCAGCGAAAAAAGTCCCAGTCTATCCAGCCTCTCCTTATAACTCAAACCATCATATCCCGGTAGCGTCCTAGTAAATCTCTTCTGCACTCTTTCTAGTTTAATAATATCCTTCTATAATAGGGTGACCAGAACTGAACACAGTATTCCAAGTGTGGTCTTACCAATGTCTTGTACAACTTCAACAGATGTCCCAACTCCTGTATTCAATGTTCTGACCAATGAAACCAAGCATGCTGAATGCCTTCTTCATCACTCTGTCCACCTGTGACTCCACTTTCAAGGAGATATGAACATGTACCCCGAGATCTCTTTGTTCTGTAACTCTCCCCAACACCCTGCCATTAACTGAGTAAGTCCTGCCCTGGTTCAATCGACCAAAATGCATCACCTCACATTTATCTAAATTAAACTCCATCTGCCATTCGTCAGCCCACTGGCCCAACTGATCAAGATCCCATTGCAATCAGAGATATCTCTCTTCACTGTCCACTATGCCACCAATCTTAGTATCATCTGCAAACTTACTAACCAAGCCTCCTATATTCTCATCCAAATCATTAATATAAATGACAAATATAATATAATTGGCCGAAGATGGATCAATCTCTTTCTAAGCTGAAGTGACAAGGATGTCCAACATAGGAAATTCATCCCGGAACCTTTCCCATCCATGTCACTGGACTAATGAGAGAATGCAAGAGCTCCACCTCTAATAAGGCCCTGTAGACAGGGATATGATGTATCCTGGCCCCAGCTTAATTTTTGTTCCTCAGCCACATTTTCTTTGACAGTATGGTGGGAATGCAACAGCAGAGCCAAGGAATTCTGGCTCCAGAGTTTTTCTCACAAATCCAGGTTAATGTGTTAATTATATATTAATTGTGCTTAATTGTATGTAAGTGATGAATATTAATTGGGCTTTTATTTGAGTACATATAAAGAGGCACTTATTGAAACTGTGTGGTTGAGTTAGGGGTTCTATGCTTGTAATGTTTAACTCTTTAAATAAATGCAAGACTGAGTAAAGGTTGGCTCCAGTGCTATCCTTCACCAACTGGCTTTCTGGATTATAACAATAGGTCTCTCTCTAGATCTGGGGTCAAGGGTAAAGGCAGGTGTAATCTGATGCAATTTTACTTGCCTGGCATCTCTCCTTTACTTCATTTCCTCACTCAAATGAGATGAATACAAAGGTATTCCAACAAGAGCTACCCCTGGTAAATTACACAAACTGAAAATCTAAATATGGAAACTCTCAGCAGAAACTGCATGCAAATTTGAATTATTATTGTCACACGTATTAGTATACAGTGAAAAATATTTTTTCTTGTGCGGCATACAGACAAAGCATACCATACATAGAGAAGGGAAGGAAAGAGTGCAGAATATAGTGTTACAGTCATAGTTAAGGTGTTCAGAAAGATCAACTTAATGCGAGGTAGGTCCATTCAAAAGTCTGATGGCAGCAGGGAAGAAGCTGATCTTGAGTCAGTTGGTACGTGTGCTCAGACTTCTGTATCTTTTTCCCGATGGAAGAAGGTGGAAGAGAGTATGTCCGGGGTGCATGGAATCCTTTTCCAAGGCAACGGTAAGTGTAGACAATGTCAATGGGTGGGAGGCTGGTTTGAGTGATGGACTGGAGTTCGTTCACGACCCTTTGCAGTTTCTTGTGGTCTTGGACAAAGCAGGAGACATACCAAGCTGTGTTACAACCAGAAAGAATGTTTTCCATGGTGTATCTGTAAAAATGGTGAGAGCTGCAGCAGACATACCAAATTTCCTTAGTCTTCTGAGAAAGTAAATGCGTTGGTGGGCTTTCTTAACTAGAAGCGTCAGCATGGGGGGACCAGGACAGGTTGTTGGTGATCTGGACACCTAGAAACTTGAAGCTCTCAACTATTTCCACTTCATCTCCACTGATGTAGACAGGGACATGTCCTCCACTACGCTTCCTGAAGTTGATAGCTACCTCATTCATTTTGTTGACGTTGAAGGAGAAATTATTGTCATCGCACCAGTTCACCAGATTCTCTATCTCTTTCCTGCACTCCATCTCGTCATTGTTTGAGATCCGACCCTTTGCGGTGATGTCATCAGCGAACTTGAAAATTGAGTTGAAGGGGAATTTGGCTACACAGTCTTAGGTGTATAAGGAGTATAGTAGGGAGCTGAGAACACCACCTTGTGGGGCACCAGTGTTGAGGATGATCGTGTAGGAGATGTTGTTGCCTATCCTTACTGATTCCGGTCTGTGTATTAAGAAGTTCAGGATCCAGTCGCAAAGGGTGGAGCCGAGTCCCAGGCCATGGAGTTTGAGGATGAGTTTTGTAGGAATAATGGTGTTGAAGGTTAACCTGTAGTCAATAAATAGGAGTCTGACATAGGTGTCTTTGTTGTCTAGGTGTTCTAGGGGTGAGTGCAGAGCCAGAGAGATGTGAACCTATTGTGGGAATAGGCAAACTGTAGTGGATCCAGGTAATCTGGGAGGTTGGAATTGATTCGTGCCATGACTAACCTTTCGAAACACTTCATAATGATGGATGTCAGAGCCACTGGACAATTGTCATTAAGGCACGCTGCCTGGCTTTCCTTTGGTGCCGGGATGATGGTCATCTTCATGAAGCAGATAGGGACCTCAGATTGTTGTAAAGAGAGGTTGAAGATATCTGCGCATACCCCGGCCAGCTGGTCCATGCAGGATCTGAGTGCTTGTCCGGGTACCCCATCTGGGCTTTCCGTGAGTTGACCTTCGAGAAGGCTGCTCTGACATCTGCAATGGTGATCCCAGATACAGGTTCATCCGAGGCCGGATGTGGAGGGCGTGCTCTCGCTGACCTCTTGCTCAAAATGGGAATAGAATGTATTAACTCATCAGGGAGGGGTGCATTGGTGCCAGCAATTCTACATGCCTTCATCTTGTAAATAAAGTGGGTCAAAATAAATATCCAAATTTAAAAAAAATCTATCCTTTCTGTCGTATCCAAACTGTTGGCTCAAAAAATAGTAGCCCTCCTTCAAATATTAACTTCCTGTGAGAGAGAGGTCACATGGTAATTGGGAATTCCTGTTTTATGTGGCTGCCTAGATATGTTACATACCTGGTGCAAATGCCAGGAATTGAGTATTTTAATCAAGCTTTCATCCGTTTTAAGTGTTTCCAACTGACTGGAAGTAATCGACTTCACAAGATGGGTTGAGATCCTTGAATTATCCAGAGCTCCAAAATAAGGCAGTGCTATAAACGGTCAGAATATTCACAATTAATTTCAGGGAACTGCTCAATTTGATGCTTGGAAAGTGCGCAAGCTGTAATTGAACGAGTTAGTTTTCTTTTGTAATTGCTATCAAATTCAGGTTGTGCAGAAACATTAGGAGTGAAATGAGGCATGAATGCCATCTTGATTTACTTCTTTTATTTTCCACAAAATGAGATACAATTACAGTTACTTCATGGTAAACAGGTGAAATATTGTCATGACATGACCTCAGCGAAATGCTGTTTGTTTCTATTGCAGTGACAGCAGATTCTGAGACACTCACTTGTTGGAACTAGGCAAACCTTTATTGCACATATCTTATTATAGAAACCCTACAGTGCAGAAGGAGGCCATTCAACCCATCAGGTCTGCATCAACTCTCTAACAGAGCTTCTTACCCAGGCCCTGTCCCTGTAACTCTATGTATTTATCCCAATAAACCCCTAACCTACACATCTTGGGACACTAAGGGGCAATTTAGCACGGTCAATCAACCTAACATGCACATCTTTGGACTGTGGGAAGAAACTGGAGCAGCCGGAGGAAAGTACCTTTAAAAAGTATCTATCTGGATGAGCACTTGGCGCATCATAACATTCAGGGCTGTGAGCCAAGTGTTGGCAACTGGGATTAGATGGGAGTTCAGGTGTTTCTAGTGTGTTGGTGCAGACTTGATGGGCTGAAGGGCCTCTTCAGCGCTGTATGATTCTATGAAACCCACACAGACACAGAGAGAAAGTGCAATCTCCACACAGACAATCACCCAAGGCCAAAATTGAACCCGGGTCCCTGGCACTGAGAGGCAGCTGTGCTAACCACTGTGCCACCATACCAGCCAGTTATTATATTTTTAAATGAGTTAATTTTATGCAAAATTGCTCGATCACTCAAAGGTGACTAGTTATAATAATATAAGATTTGTGGGTCAACCCACAGCAGTGATTCAAGAAGGCAGCTCACCACCACCTTCTCAAGGGCAACTAAGGATACACAATAAATGCTGGCCAGCCAGCGATGCCCATGTCCCGCGATTGAATTTTAAAAAAATTCCAATGCAGCAGCATATTCCTCGTATAACTCTCACAGTTAAGATGAGGGAATCATTCTTTTCAGAATTCAGCTGATTTCTGCTCCAAATGGACATCCTTTCCTGCCTGTCTTCGCAGTAGATGTAAATTTAAGTGAGGGCATTGGTATTCATCCACTAGCTTCTGTATTTGACATGGAAGTGTTTGTGCTGAATCTACCCATTCAAAGCAGCTGTGAAATGCAAGCAGGAATCCTCATACATGAAAAAGGAAATGCTGAACGGGTGGCCAATTTTGCCTGTGAATTTTGCCATTAAATATAGGATTTGACTTCAATTTTCCAAAACACAGTTTTGACGTTTGAAGTTTAAAAGATGAAATCTGGACAAATGCGAGGTGATGCATTTTGAAGGATCAAATTTAGGTGTGAATTATACTATAAATGGCAGAACCCTTAGGAATATTAACATACAGAGGGATCTGGGCGTGAAGGTCCACAGTTTCCTAAAAGTGGCAACACCGGTAGCCAAGGTGATTAAGAAGGCATATTGCATTCTTGCCTTCACTGGCTGGGGCATTAAGTACAAGAGTTGACAAATCATGTTGCACCCATTTAAAAACTTGGTCAGGTCGCATTTGGAGTATTGCGTGCAGCTCCGGTCATCACACTACCAGAAGGATTTGGAAGCTTTGGAGAGAGTGAAAAGAAGGTTCACCAGGATGTTGTTTGGTCTTGACGGCATTGGCTATGAGAAGATGTTCAATAAAGAACAAAGAACAAGGAAAATTACAGCACAGGAACAGGCCCTTTGGCCCTCCAAACCTGCACCAACCATGTTGCCCAACTGAACTAAAATCCCTTCCGGGGATCATATCCCTCTATTCCCATCCTATTCATGTATTTGTCAAGGTGCCTCTTAAAATTCACTATTGTATCTGCTTCCACTACCTCCCCCAGCAGCAAGTTTCAGGCACCCACCATCCTCTGTGTAAAAAAATCTGCCTCGTACATTTCCTTTAAACCTTGCCCCTCGCACATTAAACCTATGCCCCCTAGTAAATGACTCTTCCACCCTAGAAAAAAGCTTCTGACTATCCACTCTGTCCATGCCCCTCATAATCTTGTAGACTTCTATCAGGTCGCCCCTCAACCTCTGTCGTTCCAGTGAGAACGAACCAAATTTCTCCAACCTCTCCTCATAGCTAATGCCCTCCAAACCAGGTGACATCCTGGTAAATCTTTTCTGTACCCTCTCCAAAGCCTCTACATTCTTCTGGTAGTGTGGCAACCAGAATTGAACACTATATTCTAAGTGCGGCCGAACTAAGGTTCTATAAAGCTGCAACATGACTTGCCAATTTTTAAACTCGACGCCCCGGCCGATGAAGGCAAGCATGCCGTATGCTTTCTTGACTACCTTCTCCACCTGTGTTGCCACTTTCAGTGACCTGTGTACCTATACACCCAGATACCTCTGTCTATCAATACTCTTAAGGGTTCTGCCATTTACTGTATATTTCCCATCTGTATTAGACCTTCCAAAATGCATTACCTCACATTTGTCTGGATTAAACTCCATCTAGTAAGAGTTTTAACAACACCAGGTTAAAGTCCAACAGGTTTATTTGGTAACAAATGCCGTTAGCTTTCGGAGTGCTGCTCCTTCGTCAGATGGAGTGGAAATCTGCTCTCAAACAGGGCACAGAGACACAAAATCAAGTTACAGAATACTGATTAGAATGTGAATCTCTACAGCCAACCAGGTCTTAAAGATACAGACAATGTGAGTGGAGGGAGCATTAAGCACAGGTTAAAGAGATGTGTATTGTCTCCAGACAGGGCAGCCAGTGAGATTCTGCAAGTCCAGGAGGCAAGCTGTGGGGGTTACTGATAGTGTGACATAAACCCAACATCCCGGTTTAGGTTTTTTCTGTGCCAGTCTGTCATGAGGAACCTTGTCAAAGGCCTTACTGAAGTCCATGTAGACAACATCCACTGCCCTACCCTCATCAATCATCTTCGTCACTTCCTCAGAAAACTAAACTAGAATTGTTTTCACTGGAAAGACGGACGCTAAGGGAAGACCTGATAGATGTCTACAAAATGTTGAGGCGTAGATAGGGTGGTTGGTCAGAGGCTTTTTCCCAGGGTGGAAGTGTCAATTACAAGGGGGCACAGGTTCAAGGTGAGAGAGGGAAAGTTTAAGGGAGATGTGCGGGGGAAGATTTTCATGCAGAGAGTGTCTGGAATGTGCTGCCAGAGGAGATGAAGGATTTGCAACATTTGAGAGGCATTTGGATGGGCACATGAATAGGGAGAGAATAGAAAGATATGGACCGAGTAAGGGCAGAAGTTTTTTTTTAGTTTAGTTAGAGCATCATGTCAGACACAGGCTTGGAGGGCCGAAGGGTCTGTTCCTGTGCTGTACTTTTCTTTGTTCTTTGTTCTTTTTGTTCTTTGAAAAAAATTGCACCAAAAAATCAGTGGAATGCGTGCATTTATCAATGAACATCTCTGCCACTTACAAACTCTGGCACAACAACATGGCAATTTCACATGCAATCCTTTCAAGGATGGACCTTTTGTAAACACATGTATCACATTGTCAGGACTGACAAATGTACAATCATAACAAAAAGCTGTCAGAGCCTCTGATCTGTCCTCCATGACATTTATAATTTCACTAAGCTTTGCCACAACAGAAAATATCATCCTTTATGCCCATACATTTTGATCACATTTGTGACTGCAGGTTAGGGAGAAGGGTGAGAGTGGCATGATGGTAAAGTCACCATACCAATAGACCCACACTAATGCTTTGGGGACACAGGTACAGATGCCAGCATGGAATTTAAATTAATTTAGTAAAATCTAGAACTCAAATCTAGTCTTATCAAGGGTGACCATGAACTATCATCAATTGTTGTAAAAACCCACATGGTTCACTAATGTCCTCAGAGAAAAGAATCAGAAATGACTGATTCTTTTCTCTGAGGACATTAGTGAACCTGATGCACATCAATTTAGACACGAGGCTCGAAGCTCAGTAAATGAAGGCTTTTATTTACTATTAATGAAGCTATCAGAACTTATGTACACTATCCCAGACTGAAGGGGTCCCGGCCAGAGCAGGGACTCTTATACCTCTCCCAGGAGGCGGAGCCCGACTGGGATGTGCCACAACAGTATCATACAAAGGTGTAACAACCCCACCCTAACCCAACAGCAACAATAGCACAATCCAACAGTCACATATGTACATCCTTGTAGTCCTGGCCAGCCCCTGGCTCAGCACTATCCAGTGGGAACCAACGATGGTTCACCACAGAACCATGTGGGTTTTTCTACCTCGTTTGGATTATATGTGACTCCAGATGCACAGCAATGTGTTTGATTCTTAATTGCCCTCTGCACCAGCCTGGCAAACCACTCAGTTCAAGGGTAATTATGGATGAGCGACAAACGCTAGCCTTGACAGAAATGCCTACACCCCTTCAAAGAATACAGTTTTTAAAAAAGCAAGTGGGTGTGATCTTACTGAAATTTCTAGGAGATTTTTAAAAGTTTATTTATTTAGTGTCACAAGTTGGCTTACATTAACACTGCAATGAAGTTTGGCATGATGGTACAGTAGTTAGCATTGCTACCTTACAGCGCTAGGGACCCAGGTATGATTCCCGGCTTAGGTCGCTGTCTGTGCGGAATTTGCACATTCTTTCAGTGTCTGCGTGTGTTTCCTCCGGGTGCTCCGGTTTCCTCCCACAGTCCAAAAGACATGCTGGTTAGGTGCATTGTCCATGCTAAATTCTCCCTCAGTGTACATGAATAGGAATGTGGCTAGGGGAGTTTTGCAGTAACTTAATTGCAGTGTTAATGTAAGCCACTTGTGACACAAATAAATAAACTTTAACACTGATTTAGCGTGACAAATTTACCGAACCAGCACATCTTTCGGATGACGGTTCCAGCAAGAAAAATTATTCCCGATCTTGCATAATGCTAAAGTACATTAGAGAGGATTCATTGCAACAAGGTCTGCATGACAGAGCACATCAGGAATGGTGCCACATAGGCATGATATTGAACAGCTATCACCGTTCTAACTTGCTTGGGGTTCTGCATAATAATGTTCTGCTGTGTACTGCGAAAGGTTTGAATTGAAAGATGCATCTACATTCTTGGAGCTTGGTGTTCCAAAGGGTTAATCTTCTCCCCAGACTGCAACTAGATCTAGCCCTGGATATTAAACTGGCCTACTGGACTCTTCCAAGCTCCATCAGTTTGTCGCTCTGACAACAACATTCATTTTGACGAGACACAGCTGAATCTTGGGAGGTATGCAACTAGCTTTCGAAGCAATTGCCTAGTCATAGAATCATAGAGTCATCGAGGTTTACAACACGGAAACAGGCCCTTCAGCCAAACTTATCCATGCCACCCAGTTTTTACCACTAAGCTAGTCCCAATTGCCTGCGTTTGGCCCATATCCCTCTATATCCATCTTACCCATGTAACTGTCTAAATGTTTTTTAAAAGACAAAATTGTACCCACCTCTACTACTACCTCTGGCAGCTTGTCCCAGACACTCACCACCATCTGTGTGAAAAAATTGCCCCTCTGGACCCTTTTGTATCCCTCCCTTCTCACCTTACACTTATGCCCTCTAATTTTAGACTCCTACTTTCAGGAAAAGATGTTGACTATCTATCTTATCTATGTCCCTCATTATTTTATAGACCTCTATAAGTTCACCCCTAAGCCTCCTATGCTCCAGAGAAAAACGTCCCAGACTTTCCAGCCTCTCCTTATAAGTCATACCATCAAATCCCAGTAGCATCCTAGTAAATCTTTTCTGCACTCTTTCTAGTTTAATAATATCCTTTCTGTAATAGGGTGACCAGAACTGTACACAGTATTCCGAGTATAGCCTTACCAACGTCTTGTACAATTTCAACAAGACATCCCAACTCTGTATTCAATGTTCTGACCAATGAAACAAAGCATGCCAAATGCGTTCTTCACTAACTTGTCCACCTGTGACTCCATTTTCAAGGAGCTATGAACCTGTACCCCTAAATTTCTTTGATCTATAACTCTCCCCAATGCCCTATCATGAGCTGAGTAAGTCCTGCCCTGGTTTGATCTACCAAAATACATCACCTTGCATTTATCTAAATTAAACTCCATCTGCTATTTATCAGCCCACTGGCCCAATTGATCAAAATCCCATTGCAATCCAAGATAACCTTTTTCACTGTCCACTATGCCACCATCTTTGTGTCATATGCAACCTTACTAACCATGCCTTCTAAGTTCTCATCCAAATCATTAACATAAATGACAGATAACAGTGGACCCAGCCCTGACCCATGAGGCACACCGCTGGTCACACGCCTCCAGTTTGAAAACCAGCCCTCTACAACCACCCACTGTCTTCTGTCATCAAACCAATTTTGCATCCAATTGGCTACCTCAACCTGGGTCCTGGGAGACGTAACCTGATGTAACAACCTACCATGCGATACCTTGTCAAAGGCCTTGCTAAAGTCCATGTAGATAACGTCGACTCCACTGCTCTCATCTACCTTCTTGGTTATTCCTTCAAAAATCTCAGTCAAATTCGTGAGACATGATTTTCCACTCACAAAGCCATTCCGACTGTCCCCAATCAGTCCTTTCCCCAATCAGTCCTTTCCTCTCTAAATACCTGTAGATCCTGTCTCTCAGAATACCTCTAACATCTTATCCACCACAGATGTTAGGCTCACCAGCCTGTCGTTCCCAGACTTTTCCCTGAAGCCCTTCTTAAACAAAGGCACAACATTTGTCACACCCCAATCTTCAGGCACCTCACCTGTGACTATCAATGATTCAAATGTTTTTGCTAGGGAACCCGCAACTTCCTTCCTAGCCTCCCACGACGTCCTGGGATACACTTCATCAGGTCCTGGGATTTATATACCTTGGTGTACTTTGAGACTTCCAGCACCTCCTTCTCTGTAATATACACACTCCTCAAGACATCACTATCTATTTCCCCAAGTTCCCTAACATCCATGCTTTTCTCAGCAGTAAATACCGATGAGAAATATTCATTTAGGATCTCACCCATCTCTTGTGGATCCGTACATAGATGGCCTTACTGATCCTTAAGAGGCCCTATTTTTTCCCTGAATTACTTTTTTTCCCTTTATGTATTTGTCAAAGCTCTTTGGATTCTCCATTGCCTTATCTGCCAAGACAATCTCATGCTCCTTTTTTGCCCTCCTGATTTCTCCCTTTACTCCAACATGCTCTATACTCTTCAAGGGATCCACTTGATCTCAGCTGCCTATGCATCCCATTTGCCTCCTTCTTCTTCTTCTTGACCAGAGCCTCAATATCCCAAGTCATTCAGGGTTCCCTACTTCTACCAGCCTTGCCCTTCACTCTAAAAGGGATGTGCTTACCCTGAACCCTGGTTAACACAATTTTGAAAGCCTCCAACTTACCAAACATCCCTTTGACTCCCCCAATTAACTTTTGAAAGTTCCTGTCTAATACCGTCAAAATTGGCCTTACCCCAATTTAGAATTTTAACCTTAGGGCCAGATCTATCATTCTCCATAGCTATCTTAAAACTAATGGAATCAAGATCACTGGTCCCAAAGTGATGCCTCACTAAAACTTCTAACACCTTTACTATTTAACGTGCTCTCTTTAACTTCCGTGCTATCCTCAACCTTCTCTTCTATCTTCCTACTGCTTTGGGTCCCACCCCCTGCCAAACTAGTTTAAACCCTCCTGAGTGGCCCTGGCAAATCTCCCCACCAAGATATTGTCCCCCTCCAGTTCAGGTGTAACCCTCCCTCTTGAACAGGTCACCCCAACCCCAGAAGAGATCCCAATGATCCACAAATCTAAATCCCTGCCCCTTGCACCAACTCTCAAGCTACGCATTCATCTGCCTAATGTTCCTATTCCTAGTCTCGCTAGCACTGGCAGTAGTCCAGAAATTACTACCCTCGAGGCCCTGCACTTTAGCTTTCTGCCTAATACTCTATGTTCACAATTTAGGACCTCATCCCTTTTCCTACCTATGTGATTGGTACCAATATGTACAATGACCTCTGGCTGCTTACCCTCCCCCTTAAGAATGTCTTGCAACAACTCAGAGACATCCTTGACCCTGGCACCAGGGAGGCAACACACCATCCTGGAGTCTCAAGAGCCACAGGAACACAAGTTTGTGCTTCTAACTAGTCAGAACCTTTAAGAGTATTGATAGGCAAAGGGATCTGGGTATACAGGTACACAGGTCACATAAAGTGGCAACACAGGTGGAGAAGGTAGCCAAGAAGGCATAAGGCATGCTTGCCTTCATCAGCCGGAGCATTGAGTTTAAAAATTCACAGAACCTTAGTTAGGCTGCACTTGAAATATAGTGTTCAATTCTGGTGGCCACACTAGTAGAAAGATGTGGAGGCTTTGGAGAGGGTACAGAAAAGATTTACCAGGATGTTGCCTGGTATGGAGGGCATTAGCTATGAAGAGAGGTTGGAGAAACACCCTACGCTTTCGGGAACGACGGAGGTTGAAATCATAGAAATCATAGAAACCCTACAGTGCAGAAGGAGGCCATTCGGCCCATCGAGTCTGCACCGACCACAATCCCACCCAGGCCCTACTTCCACATATTTACCTGCTAATCCCTCTAACCTACGCATCTCAGGACTCTAAGGGTCAATTTTTAACCTGGCCAATCAACCTAACCCGCACATCTTTGGACTGTGGGAGGAAACCGGAGCACCCGGAGGAAACCCACGCAGACACGAGGAGAATGTGCAAACTCCACACAGACAGCGACCCGAGCCGGGAATCGAACCCGGGACCCTGGAGCTGTGAAGCAGCAGTGCTAACCACTGTGCTACCGTGCCGCCGTTGAGGGGCGACCTGATAGAAGTCTACAAGATTATGAGGGACATGGTCAGAATGGATAGTCAGAAGCTTTTTCCCAGGGTGGAAGAGTCAATTACTAGAGGGCATAGGTTTAAGGTGTGAGGGGCAACGTTTAAAAGAGATGTACGGGGCAAATATTTTACACAGAGGGTGATGGGTGCCTGGAACCCGCTGCCGGGGGAGGTAGTGGAAGCAGATACGATAGTGAGTTTTAAGGGGCACCTGGCCAAATACATGAATAAAATGGGATTAGAGGGATATGGTCCCCGGAAACGGAGGGGGTTTTAGTTCAGTCGGGCAGCATGGTCGGTGCAGGCTTGGAGGGCCGAAGGGCCTGTTCCTGTGCTGTAATTTTCTTTGTTCCTTATTCTTTAGTCACTCCCCTATTACTCCTGCTCGCTTGCTCTTTGCCCGACCCTGCTCTACAGCAGAACCAGATGTGGTGCCATAGGCCCGGCTGCTGCTGGTATTTTCCCCCGATAATTTATCCCCCTCAACAGTATCCAAAATGGTATACCTGTTTGAAAGGGGAATAGACGCAGGAGACTCCTGCACTACCGGCCTTCTTCTCCTGGTAGTCACTGTCTACCTGACTGAACCTGTGGTGTGACAATCTCCCTGCAACTAATGTCTAGATCACCCTCTGCCCCCTGTATGCCCCGCAGTGTGTTCAGCTGCTGCTCCAACCAAACAATGCAGTCTGCGAGGAGCTGCAACTGGACACACTTCTGGCATACAAAGTTGTCAGGGAGTTTAGATTGCTCCCTGATTTCCCACATCTGGCAGGAGGAGCATACCACTGCTCTAACTGCCATAACTATTAAAAATATAACAGAATCTCAACTCACTTTTCCCTTGCTTGTGGTCTTCACAGTGACTTTTTTGGCTACAGGAGGAGGGAGGGAGGGAGGGAAACACTGAAGTAGTGTTTCGGGTTTAACTGCCCCTTGACAACAGCTCCTGTTGAGGAGCTCCTCTAGAGGACAGCCTCATTCTTCGGGGTTTTCAATGCTGTGCACTTAAGCAACCTTGCATAAGAGCAATCAATGCATTCTCACTGCTGGATCTGGGAGTCAGAGTTTGCAGAGAAGTGGATTTGAACTTCCTGTCCATTAAGCCCCTCTGGCCTCACGCCATTGACAAAGTGATGGTTGTAGGTTTCACTGCATTTGCCCTCCCCCAAGTGAGGTGGTCTTTATGCTTCATGAGGCAGGGAAGCTCCCCATCACTGAGACCCTCATGCTGCCCTTGCAGCCTGGCCTCTCACAAAGCAGGACCCCAGGACCTTATAGTCGCCCTCAGTACTGCTCCTCTGTTGTGGCCACCTCCCACTCAGTTTGCAGCTCCAACAAGAAAGGACACTCACTCAGCTGCTGTTTGAATTGTAACCCAGCATGGAGAAACCAGGAAGCACATCCCCGCAGAACAAGGGGCAACCCAATATGAAGGGAAGGTAAGGCCTCTGCGCAACCCACACTCACCCTTCTCTTCTCCTCCCCATTGGCAACAGTGACACTCAGCCCTGGCCCTGAGCTGCACTTGTGTGCATCCCCAGCATTCTCCCTGGTGCTCCTTGTGTGTTGGACTGCCTGGGAAGTAATGGTCGCCTGAGTACTCACCTCCAATATCCTGTTCAGTGCTGATGGTTTATGTAGAGCTGCAGTAAATGGCACATCATGATGGCACACCGACACCAGCTGAGTATTCAGTGCGGGTTCAATATCCAGAGTGAGGGCTTGCTACTGATACGCTAATGCATTCAAATTAGGTTCGCGCCCATCCCTGGCATGTTCCACATCACTCCACCAGCGAGGTCAGTTCAAAATCAGAAAACATGATCTCACCGGCAAGAATCACGCTTTTCCGACCTCTCCGCATCTTGAGCCCTCCTCGCCATCCCCACAGAAGGTAAACGTGGGCCGAAGATCCCGTCCAGTTTCTTTAAGATACTTAGTGCCAACCAACTGAATAGGACATGACCTTGGTTGAAGAAGTGAAGAATAGTTGTTTTTTTTTTAGCAGAATCTCTTGATGAAAAAGTGGACACAAAATCATTGTCCCTCTAATTGGAAATAGAAACAAGTATTGGATAAGGATGAAATGTTGTAGCATTTTCCCTCAGAAACATCTATTGTTAATTTTAAGATTATTCCATAATTGAAACACAAATACTTAACACTTATGAATCTCCAATAGTTGATGATTTTACATAAATTGCTGTCAAAGCACTGGTTTCAAGCAAAATACAGCCATGATAAAATATTGAAGGAATTTTGAATCACATGCCATACAAATATATAGAATTGTTATTCATGGGTGGTGTAGAATACAAAATGTTTCTCATTTCTGTGATAACAATCCCAACCATCTGCAGACATTTCTTGATATGCCACTTTTTAATTCACATATTCCTGTACTTAATGGAATTTTGGTATCAATAACCCAGCCAAAATAAATCTGCACTTGATAGTTCCTTTACCATGCCTGTACACAAAAGCAGCAGAATATGCAGTCGACCTACACATTGTTCAGCAAAATTGTTAAACCAACTGTGCTTTAAGTATCTCTCCTCAGGGTAAATCTTCCAAATGGAAATACCTAACCTTTATGTCTAGGCAGAAAAATGCCCTTTTTTCTCTATTATTCAAGATCACTGCCCATTTTGCATTGATCCTGATGTTATCATTAGTGCAGAAAGTAGCTACTAGTTTGTAAATGGGTTCACATTAGTGTGTGCATCATAGCCTGGTGGCATAATTTTCCTTATTTTATTGTTTCATTAGGACCCCTTTCCTTTACCCGTCCATATAAACCAATTGTTCAGGCACCAACCTCCACACTCAATTCAATTTGAAGTTCCACTTCACCATTCAGGAGCGTTTGTGACAATGGGAGTGATTTTGAGCCCGCTCTCTCCGTCTGCGGGAATGGCGTTGCACACTCAAAATCCAGAAAGCACGATTCACACCAGCCAGTTTCCAAGTTCTAATCTTCCAACCCCCTTGCTGGTGGAGTGATGTGAAACACACAGTGGGACCGCAGAAAGCTCATTTTAATACATTAGCATGTCATTAGCGAGTACTCTCTCTCTGAGCAAAGACCAAGGTGGCTTTTCTGCACTCTCTCCAATACCTTCACATCCTTTCTGAACTGTGGTGCCCAGAACTGGGTGCAATCCTCCAGCTGTGGCCAAACTATTGTTTTATACAAATTCAACATAACTTCCTTGTTCTTGGATTCTATGCCTCTCTTAATAAAGCCGAGGATACGGTATACTTTATTAACCACGCTTTCAATCTGTCCTGCCACCATCAACTCATCTCCAAACTTTGTGGCCTGGGCCTCGGCACCTCCTTCTGCGACTGGATCCTGAACTTCCTAACTCACAGACCACAATCAGTAAGGATAGGCAACAACACTTCCTCCACGATCATCCTCAACACCGGTGCTCCCTACTATACTCCTTATACACCTATGACTGTGCGGCCAAATTCCCCTCCAATTCGATTTTCAAGTTTGCTGACGACACCACCGTAGTGGGTCGGATCTCAAACAATGACGAGACAGAGTACAGGAATGAGATAGAGAATCTGGTGAACTGGTGTGGCAACAATAATCTCTCCCTCAATGTCAACAAAATGAAGGAGATTGTCATCGACTTCAGGAAGCGTAAAGGAGAACACGCCCCTGTCTACATCAATGGGGATGAAGTAGAAAGGGTCGAGGGCTTCAAGTTTTTCGGTGTCCAGATCACCAACAACCTGTCCTGGTTCCCCCCGTGCAGACACTGTAGTTAAGAAAGCCCTCCAATGCCTCTACTTTCTCAGAAGACAAAGGAAATTTGGCATGTCAGCTACGAATCTCACCAACCTTTACAGATGCACCACAGGAAGCATTCTTTCTGGCTGTATCACAGCTTGGTATGGCTCCTGCTCTGCCCAAGACCACAAGGCACTACAAAAGGTCGTGAATATAGCCCAATCCATCACGTAAACCAGCCTTCCATCCATTGACTCTGTCTACACTTCCTGCTGCCTTGGCAAAGCAGCCAGCATAATTAAGGACCCCATGCGCTCCGGACATTCTCTCTTCCACCTTCTTCAAGGGTGTAGAGACGCAGAGGGACCTGGGTGTGCAAGTCCACAGATCTTTGAAGGTGACGTCACAGGTGGAGAAGGTGGTGAAGAAGGCATATGGCATGCTTGCCTTTATAGGACGGGGCATAGAGTATAAAAGTTGGGGTCTGATGTTGCAGATGTATAGAACGTTGGTTCGGCCGCATTTGGAATACTGCGTCCAGTTCTGGTCGCCACACTACCAGAAGGACGTGGAGGCTTTGGAGAGAGTACAGAGGAGGTTTACCAGGATGTTGCCTGGTATGGAGGGGCTTGGTTATGAGGAGAGATTGGGGAAACTGGGGTTGTTCTCCTTGGAAAGACGGAGGATGAGGGGAGACTTAATAGAGGTGTATAAAATTATGAAAGGCATGGATAGGGTGAACGGTGGGAAGCTTTTCCCCGGGTCGGTGGTGACGTTCACGAGGGGTCATAGGTTCAAGGTGAAGGGGGGGAGGTTTAACACAGATATCAGAAGGACATATTTCACACAGAGGGTCGTGGGGGCCTGGAATGTGTTGCCGGGCAAGGTGGTGGAGGCGGACACACTGGGAACGTTTAAGACTTATCTAGACAGCTATATGAACGGAGTGGGAATGGAGGGATACAAAAGAGTGATCTAGTTTGGACCAGGGAGCGGCGCGGGCTAATTGTTCCTGGTTTCTCGTTTCAAGGCTTCATTCTACGATCATCTTGCTGGTGCCAGTACAGAGTGAGACTGCGGATAGTTGGGAACCTGTCTCGGGGGCAGGGGATTCATATGGTGTTCGTGGAAGTGGAAATGACTAGGGTTGGGAAGCATTTTCCGATCGGGGCCATTGTGATCTCCTGGACTCGTTTCGATCGCCTCAGGGGGTCGGAGAGGAATTTCCCAGATTTTTTTTTCCCCATATTGGCCCTGGGGTTTTTCACTCTGGGTTTTCGCCTCTCCCTGGAGATCACATGGTCTGGAATGGGGGGGTGGGGGTGAGTTAATAGGTTGTAATGAACAAAGCATCGTAGCTGTGAGGGACAGCTCGGTGGATAGGATATTGGTATGTAGATAGGCTGGAAAATTGGGTGGGGATCCTGGATTCAGGATTCAATCCTGGACCGGGGAGCGGCGCGGGCTTGGAGGGCCGAAGGGCCTGTTCCTGTGCTGTATTGTTCTTTGTTCTTTGTTCTTTGTTCTTCCTTCGGGAAAAAGATACAAAAGTCTGAGGTCACGTATCAACCGACTCAAGAACAGTTTCTTCCCTGCTATCAGACTTTTGAATGGACTTACCTTGCATTAAGTTGATCTTTCTCTACACCCTAGCTATGACTGTAACACTACATTCTGTACTCTCTTGTTTCCTTCCCTATGAACGGTATGTCTTGTCTGTATAGCACTCAAGAAACAATACTTTTCACTATAAGTTAATACATGTGACAATAATAAATCAAATCAAAATCAAATCAAAAATCAATGACTAATACACACATATACTCAGGTACCTCTGCCCTTGCATCCCCTTTAGAATTGTACTCTTTATTTTATGTTGTCTCTCCATGTTCTTTCTACCAAAATGAATCGTTTCACATCTCTCCATATTGAACTATATCTGCCACCTGTCTGCCCTTTCCACCAACTTACTTATGTCATTTTGAAGTTCTACACTTTGTCCTCTCTCCCGCTGCTCATTGACTGAAACCTCCTTGGTTTCATCTTTTGCATTTTAGTGGACACTATTTCAGAAAGAAAAGTAAGTGTCTTGTTAGAGAAAGTGACCCGTTAGAGAAAATTTCCATTACAAGGGAGGAAGTGTTAGGTTTTTTAGGGAATATAAAGACTGACAAATCCCCAGGGCCTGATGGAATCTATCCAAGGCTGCTCAGGGAGGCGAGAGATGAAATCGCTGGGCCTCTGACGCAAATCTTTGTCTCGTCACTGGACACAGGTGAGGTCCCAGAGGATTGGAGGAGAGCTAATGTGGTCCCGTTATTTAAGAAGGGTAGGGAGGATAACCCGGGAAATTATAGGCCGGTGAGCTTGACGTCCGTGGTAGGGAAGTTGTTGGAGAGGATTCTTAGAGATAGGACGTATGCGCATTTAGAAAGGAATAAACTCATTAACGATAGTCAGCATGGTTTTGTGAGAGGGAGGTCATGCCTCACTAACCTGGTGGAGTTTGTTGAAGAAGTGACAAGAATGGTTGACGAGGGAAGGGCCGTGGATGTCGTCCATATGGACTTTAGTAAAGCGTTTGACAAAGTCCCTCATGGTAGGTTGGTGCAAAAGGTTGGATCTCATGGGATAAAGGGGGAGGTGGCTAGATGGGTGGAGAACTGGCTTGGTCACAGAAGACAGAGGGTGGTAGTGGAAGGGTCTTTTTCCGGCTGGAGGCCTGTGACTAGTGGTGTTCCGCAGGGCTCTGTATTGGGACCTCTGCTGTTTGTGATTTATATAAACGATCTGGAAGACGGTGTGACTGGGGTGATCAGTAAGTTTGCGGACGACATGAAAATGGCTGGACTTGCAGATAGTGAGGAACATTGTCAGTGGCTACAGAAGGATATAGATAGGCTGGAAATTTGGGCAAAGAAATGGCAGATGGAGTTCAATCCAGATAAATGCAAAGTGATGCATTTTGGTAGAACTAACGTAGGGGGAGCTATACGATAAATGGCAGAAACATAAAGGGTGTAGATACGCAGAGGGACCTGGGTGTGCAAGTCCACAGATCCTTGAAGGTGACATCACAGGTGCAGAAGGTAGTGAATAAGGCATATGGCATGCTTGCCTTTATAGGATGGGGCATAGAGTATAAAAGTTGGGGTCTGATGTTGCAGTTGTATAGAACATTGGTTCGGCCGCATTTGGAATACTGCACCCAGTTCTGGTCGCTACACTACCAGAAGGACGTGGAGGCTTTAGAGAGAGTGCAGAGGAGGTTTACCAGGATGTTGCCTGGTATGGAAGGGCTTAGTTATGAGGAGAGATTGGGTAAACTGGGGTTGTTCTCACTGGAAAGACGGAGGATGAGGGGTGACCTAATAGAGGTGTATAAAATTATGAAAGGCATAGATAGGGTGAACAGTGGGAAGCTTTTCCCCAGGTCGGTGGTGACGTTCACGAGGGGTCATAGGTTCAAGGTGAGGGGGGGGAGGTTTAACACGGAGATCAGAAGGACGTATTTTATACAGAGGGTGGTGGGGGCCTGGAATGTGCTGCCGGGCAAGGTGGTGGAGGCGGACACACTGCGAACGTTTAAGACTTATCTAGATAGCCACATGAATGGAGTGGGAATGGAGGGATACAAAAGAATGGTCTAGTTTGGACCAGGGAGCGGCGCGGGCTTGGAGGGCCGAAGGGCCTATTCCTGTGCTGTATTGCTCTTTGTTCTTTGTTCTTCGTAAGCACTTTGATAAAAGTACCTCAATCCTATAAAGTTCCTTACCTCACATGAATGAAGGTGGGAGAACCAGGAGACTCATTAACACCCCAAACTTTAATGCAGCAAAGTTCTTAATTTCTAATGAGTTCAATGTTATTCTGTATGCTGGAGTTTAGGGCTGGACTTCAATGCAGTGCAGTCATCAAATATGCAGCGGAAAGATCAGAGATCCTGAAGTATTAATTATTAATACATTCAAAGAAATTAGGCTGTTAGTGATGGTCCTATCCAGATCTGGAAAAAAATCATGAGCTCTGTTAATATTTGCAGTAAAAATTTCAGTATATGATGCTTCTATTGTATCCTCCATATTAAATGGGAGGACAGTTAAGAAAATACCGGTGTCCTTCTTGAAGTTTTCAGCCCAGTTTCCTCAACTCTCAAACAGTGAAAGTTCCAGTGCAAAGAAAGACACTCTGAGGATTCCTTTGAAGCTCAGCAGCAGTTATGTTAATCATAGAATCCCTACAGTGTGGAAGGAGGCCATTCGGCTCTTCAAGAATGCATCAATTCTCCAATAGAGCATCCACCCTGGCCTATCCTCCACTCTATCCCCCTGTCGACACACATTTATCCCATTAATCCCCCTAACCTACAGATCTTGGGACAATGAAGGGCAATTTATCATGGCCAATCCACCTAACCTGCACATCTTTGGACTGTGGGAGGAAACTTGAGCACCTGGAGGAAACCCATGCAGACAAGGGAAGAAGGCACAAACTCCACACTGGCAGTCACCCAAGGCTAGATTCAAACTCGCTTCCCTGGCGCTGTGAGACAGCAGTGCTACCACTGCCCCATCATTAAGGTGGAAGGATTTTACTATCAATCATTCAAAATGGCGGCAACTTATCTATCAAGCTGAATCACACGGTGAATCACCGCATCTTAGTGATGAGACGGAGCAGCAGAGGACCAGGAAAGAAAAGGAAGCAAATCCTCCATTTCAGATCCCATTATACCCAAAGATTTGTGAGTCAAGAATTAGCCTGTTCAGTCACATGAAGACCATGGCAGATAGTCATGACCCAGAGTAGACGTGATCCTCAAATCAAAGGGCAGCCAATGGTGATGATGCTGCTGAATTAAATATTGGAGTGACATTAGACAAAGTTAGACATTTTGTATTGTTATGGTCCCCATAGAGACCAATAATGTTTAAAGGATATTTAAATCTACAGTGACTGACTTAAAGAAATTGTACAAGATTTCTAGTTTAAAGACATTTACTGTAACAAACTAAAATCCACATCAACTAAATATTACCCAGTAAGCAACTAATACTTTAAACTCCAGAAAAGATAACACCTTATTAATGTTTTAACATGACCAATAAGCCTATACTCCATATATATACATTGTTTTACTCACTGCAGGAATCATAGCGGGCAAGCAGAAAATCCAGCAGACCATTCAAAGGTCTGTTGATTTTGATTGGGAATTTGCGGTTTTCGGGCACATGCAGCCCAAGAATCTTGTCCTCTCTGTCCAAAAACTCAGAGACCGAAGGTCTGTCCATTGTGAGCCTTTGTTTTCAAGTGTGAACATTTTACACCTTGTTCCCAGTATGTTTCAACCTCATTCCCCTGTCCCCATGGTAACTAAGGCACATGGTGCCCACCCATTCACCAATTTATCCATGTCCTTTTGAAGCTCAACACTTTGTCCTCACAGTTCATAATGCTGCCAAGTTTTGTATTGTTTGCAAACTTTGAGATTGTGCACTGTACGCCAAGGTCTAGGTCATTGATATAGAAACGTAGAAACATAGAAAAACTACAGCACAATACAGGCCCTTCAGCCCACAAAGTTGTGCCAAACATGTCCCTACCTTAGCGATTACTAGGCTTACCTATAACCCTCTATCTTACTAAGTTCCATGTACTTATCTAAAAGTCTCTTAAAAGACCCTATCGAATCCGCCGTTGCCGGCAGCCCATTCCATGCACCTACCACCCTCTGAGTGAAAAACTTACCCCTGACATCTCCTCTGTACCTACTCCCCAGCACCTTAAACCTGTGTCCTCTTGTGGCAACCATTTCAGCCCTAGGAAAAAGCCTCTGACTGTCTACTCGATCAATACCTCTCAACATCTTATACACCTCTATCAGGTCACTCCTCATCCTTCGTCTCTCCAAGGAGAAAAGGCCAAGCTCACTCAACCTATCCTCATAAGGCATGCCCCCCAACCCTGGCAACATCCTTGTAAATCTCCTCTGCACCCTTTCTATGGCTTCCACATCCTTCCTGTAATGAGGCGACCAGAACTGAGCACAGTACTCCAAGTGAGGTCTGACCAGGGTCCTATATAGCTGCAACATTATCTCACAACTCCTAAACTCAATTCCTCAATTGATGAAGGCCAGTACACCATACGCCTTCTTAACCACAGCCTCAACCTGCACAGCTGCTTTGAGCGTCCTATGAACTTGGACCCCAAGATCCTTCTGATCTTCCACACTGCTAAGAGTCCTACCATTAATATTATATTCCGCCATCCTATTTGACCTGCCAAAATGAACCACCTCACACTTATCTGGGTTGAACTCCATCTGCCACTTCTCTGCCCAGTCTTGCATCCTATCAATGTCTCGCTGCAACTTCTGACATCCCTCCACACTATCCACAACACCTCCAACCTTTGTGTCATCAGCAAACTTACCAACCCATCCCTCCACTTCCTCATCCAGGCCATTTATAAAAATCACAAAGAGTAAGGGTCCCAGAACAGATCCCTGGGGCACTCCACTGGTGACCGACCTCAGAATATGACCCATCTATAACCACTCTTTGCCTTCTGTGGGCAAGCCAGTTCTGGATCCACAAAGCAATGTCCCCTTGGATCCCATGCCCCTTCACTTTCTCAATAAGCCTTGCATGGGGCACCTTCTCAAATGTCTTGCTGAAGTCCATATATACTACATCTACTGCTCTTCCTTCATCAACGTGTTTAGTCACATCCTCAAAAAACTCAACCAGGCTCGTAAGGCATGATCTGCCTTTGACAAAGCCATGCTGACTATTCTTAATCATATTATACCTCTCCAAATGTTCATAAATCCTGCGTCTCAAGATCTTCTCCATCAACTTACCAACCACTGAGGTTAGACTCACTGGTCTATAATTTCCAGGGCTATCTTTACTCCCTTTCTTGAATAAAGGAACAACATCTGCAATCCTCCAATCCTCCAGAACCTCTCCCATCTCCATTGATGATGCAAAGATCATTGCCAGAGGCTCAGCAATCTCCTCCCTCGCCTCCCACTATAGCCTGGGGTACATCTCATCCGGTCCCGGCGACTTATCTAACTTGATGCTTTTCAGAAGCTCCAACACATCTTCTTTCTTAATATCTACATGCTCAAGCTTTTCAGTCTGCTGCAAGTCTGCACTACAACCACCAAGATCCTTTTCCATAGTGAATACTGAAGTAAAGTATTCATTAAGTACCTCTGCTATTTCTTCCGGTTCCATACAAACTTTCCCACCGTCACACTTGATAGGCCCTATTCTTTCACGTCTTATCCTCTTGCTCTTCACATACTTGTAGAATGCCTTGGGGTTTTCCTTAATCCTGCCTGCCAAGGCCTTCTCATGACCCTTTCTGGCTCTCCTAATTTCCTTCTATTATTATTATTATTCTATTGATCCTTCCTTACCTAGCTCCCTGAACTTTTTGTAAGCTTTTCTTTTCTTCCTGACTAGATTCATTACAGCCTTTGTATACCACGGTTCCTGTAGCCTACCATAACTTCCCTGTCTCATTGGAACGTATATATCAGGAATAGCAAGGGTCCTAATTTGTATGTTCATATTTATGTCCTTATGGCAAAGTCTGATGCAAATATTGTGGCTGGGTTAAAAAGTAAATGACTGCAGTGCAGTTGCTGTCATGTCTCACTCGCTACCAGATCCGCACCCACTTACCTTACATCGAGCAATTGATCAAATTAAAATTCCAACCCCCCCCCCAGCCCGGGCTCCCTGTCGGCAGTGTGGACCTGTGTAAGTGCCTCTTGTCTTCCAACAAAAACTGGCATTGCAATCATTGAAATTACACAGTAAAATTAGTAGTTGCTGAATCAAAATATCTTACTAGAAATCAGGCAACCATTTTGGTTTACTATTCTAGTGGTTTAAATTATCACTGGAGAATTATAAGTGCAGGAAATTTAAAACCAACTCTTCAATTTGCATCCTATTAAGTAAGACTCCATGCCAGGTGTCTCCCCTTACAGTGTTTACCCATTACTGCTTTAAATACGGATAGGTTTTGTATCAGATAATTTGGCACACCCCACTCACATTGGCACTTTTACGACATGACCAATCTAACAAAGGCTGTAAAATATTAAACAGCTACATTTGGAGACTGCAATAAAAAAAATGCTGCAGTCAAAAAAAGTGATGTATTGAGAATTAAGAATGATCAACTGTTGTTCAAGGCTTGGTAGAGGGTGCTCCCTGCTGTTTGATTCGCAAACATTGCACAATGACCCACACAGTGTATTATGTCTGTTGTCTGCTATGTGGAATTTACTTAGCAAGCCAAGCGAAAGGGTACTTGCTGCCAAACAGTAATCAGCACATTAGGAAAATAGTGAACTTTGCTTTTCCAACAAAAAGTACATATGGAAAACCCAAGAACATTTTAAAGAAAAACAGGCCTTATTTCTTTTAATGGATTAAAGTGTGACTCAAGACGACACAAAATGTAAGTGTGGGAATTATTCCTAATGCTGCCATGGTTTAGATTGAGCAAGAGTATTTTCTCCCTCATCAGATTTAGCCCCATCCAGGCAAGTTGTTTTTGACCTACACAGATAAAGTGCAATTTAATTAACTTCAAGTTTTGAATTAAAACACTTATCAACATTATAGCTCCATGATTGATTCCATTGTGTCACTGAGACCTATTCGCCGGTGTATAACATTGCATTAGGATGGAGAGGACGGCAATCTTATTCTTGTTCATTTTTATTCACTTGTAAAGCATTCTACAAGTTCATGTTAACCCGAGTGCACAAATCCTCTTATTTGTTGGCCTAATAGTATGAAAATAAGTTTAATATAATCAAAATACTCTGGATGCTGGAAATTGGAAATAAAACCAGAATATGCTGGAAAGATTCAGCAGGTTTGGCAGCATCTGTGAATAGAAAAACAGAGTTACTGTTACAAACAGAGTCATACGGACCCAAGGCATTGGGCAGAATCTGACCAAAAAACGGCAAGTGTCAAGATCTGACTGAAAGCTGGCATGTTTCTCTTCAGAGAAATAGACAGGTTTTCTCTCCAGCTCTTACGGCACTTGGTCACAAAAAAAGACAAAGGAGCGCGTTTCATTTTGAGGGGCGGGGCCTAAACGTGCCAGCAGAGTTGGCTGCACAGAAGTCGAGGTGCCGTTTTTAATGGGCACCCTGATCAGAGTAATAACACTCAACCCACCCCACCACAGAGGTACAGAGGCACCAGCAGTTACCCATAGCCCCCCCTCATCAAACAGTCATCACTGCCATCTAGCCCTCTGCCACTCATCATCACCAGCATCTTACCTCCTCCACCAGACCTCGCTATCATCGCTAGCATCTCCTTCTTACCACACCTCTCTCCTCCAAAAGCAGTCATTGCTGGCATTGGTCCCCTTCCCACCAAACATTGCCAGCATCCTCATCATTCCCACGTCCACTCTCCCCCCATCACTACAAATAAATGAGTCACAGCATGTGAGGCTCCCTGTGGGGCTCACCCCTGGCACTGCCCCAAGCATAGGTTGGCACTGCCTGGTTGGCAGTGCCAACCTGTGCCATGGGCGGTATTGGGGGGCATTGCCAGGGCACTGCCTGGTCATGTCTCTCTCCCGCAGGGGCTATACTCACCTTTTTGCCCTTGGAGGGACCCTTTGACAGGTTCACATCTGGGTGAAGCTGTTGCAAACCTTGTTGGCATCACGAAAACGAGGTATGAAAATTTAGTGAGGGGGAAGATCTGGTGATGGGAGTGGTTAATTGTATTTAAATTTATTAAAACGAATGTAAATCAAGTTTTTGCCCAATATGGATGTGAACCTGATTAGGTTGCCTGTGACACGCACAAAAATTGGAAATCACCATCTCGCTGGCGAGATTCACGATTTCTGGGTTTTGCGGGATCTTGAGCTCCCAACAGTGATCTCGTACACTGAGAGTGCAGGCTTAAAATCACAATCATTAAACTCTGTTTCTTTCTCCACAGATGCTGCCAGACCTGAAGAAACTTTCCAGGATTTTTTGTTTTTGTTATTATTTATGAAAGTTTATTTTGCATGATGGAACTTAAGGCGTTATTGGTCACAGGTTCAAGATGCGGATGGAAGTGAATGCACTGAACAAGGTGGAAGAGAAATGTAATGTTGTTGTTCCCATTTGATGGGTGTTAAATTGGTGCAATGAGTGCTAGGTTCAGGGATCAATGCCTTGTATCTGAAAGACATCCAGTTGGAAACTAACCCCACTGTTGCAAAGTTGAGTGTGTGAAGTTGGAATATGATGTTGATAAAGATGTAAAAATTGTAAAAAAAAAATGCTAGAGAAAAAAAAACAGTGCATGGTCCCTTTAAAAGCTGGTTTTATTTCAGTGCTTCAAGATTTAAAATACAAATTACATCCAGAGTCCAAGCTGAAACATTTGAATCAAAAAGTCAAGCAGTAGTCTTGACAAAGACAACCTGTTGTCGTTTGAATTTTGCCCAATCAATTTAAAGCAGGCACTCAGCTACCAAGAACCTATAAGATTTGAATTTGATGATGTTGAAAAAAATCAGACCAATCCTATTGCAGGAAAATTGATAGATCATCACAGGTATGAAAGAGAATGCAAGAGGGAAAACAGGAGTTAGTAACTGGCATCTCTCAAGTCAAGAGGGAGAGAGCAGATCTCCACCATACTAGCTGTATATATTTGTATAAGAGAAAGCACCATCTAACCAGCGAAAGATACCAAATCAAAAAGAACTCACAGACAGAGGGAATCCACAGAAGAATTCCAAAAGTTTCCAAAAGCCACAAAACCTGGTTGTATTTTTTTGACAGTGATGGAATTCTATTATATTTTTGTTTAATAAATGAGTATTGTATTTATTTGAACAGCATTCCAATAGAATCTTATTTTATTCAGTATGTTACTTGTTTAGTTAAAGTTCCCTGTTAGTTAAATAAATAAATCATTAAATGTTCATTTTAAAGTCAGTGTCAGGTGTTTCTGTTAGTTAACCACTAAACATTACTGAAGGACAGTTCACCCTCCCACACACCCCTAACATTTTGCGAGGTGAGGTGTTCCTCTTTGGGGGGATTCGGCATTATGTCTTAAAGAGAAATAACCTCCACATAATAACACCCACAAAGATCCAATTCAGAGGATCAACCTTGCATGCGAGCAGCGTAAGAAACAGATCTGATGCCATCTTAAGAACATAAGAAATAGGAGCAGGAGTAGGCCATCTAGCCCCTCGAGCCTGCCCCGCCATTCAATAAGATCATGGCTGATCTGACGTGGATCAGTACCACTTACCCGCCTGATCCCCATAACCCTTAATTCCCTTACCGATCAGGAATCCATCCATCCGCGCTTTAAACATATTCAGCGAGGTAGCCTCCACCACCTCAGCGGGCAGAGAATTCCAGAGATTCACCACCCTCTGGGAGAAGAAGTTCCTCCTCAACTCTGTCTTAAACCGACCCCCCTTTATTTTGAGGCTGTGTCCTCTAGTTTTAACTTCCTTACTAAGTGGAAAGAATCTCTCTGCCTCCACCCTATCCAGCCCCCGCATTATCTTATAAGTCTCCATAAGATCCCCCCTCATCCTTCTAAACTCCAACGAGTACAAACCCAATCTCCTCAGCCTCTCCTCATAATCCAAACCCCTCATCTCCGGTATCAAACTGGTGAACCTTCTCTGCACTCCCTCCAATGCCAATATATCCTTCCTCATATAAGGGGACCAATACTGCACACAGTATTCCAGCTGCGGCCTCACCAATGCCCTGTACAGGTGCATCAAGACATCCCTGCTTCTATATTCTATCCCCCTCGCAATATAGGCCAACATCCCATTTGCCTTCTTGATCACCTGTTGTACCTGCAGACTGGGCTTTTGCGTCTCATGCACAAGGACCCCCAGGTCCCTTTGCACGGTAGCATGTTTTAATTTGTTTCCATTGAGATAGTAATCCCATTTGTTATTATTTCCTCCAAAGTGTATAACCTCGCATTTATCAACGTTATACTCCATTTGCCATATCCTCGCCCACTCACTCAGCCTGTCCAAATCTCTCTGCAGATCTTCTCCGTCCTCCACACGATTCACTTTTCCACTTACCTTTGTGTCGTCTGCAAACTTCGTTACCCTACACTCCGTCCCCTCCTCCAGATCATCTATATAAATGGTAAATAGTTGCGGCCCGAGCACGCCACTAGTTACCTTCCTCCAACCGGAAAAACACCCATTTATTCCGACTCCTTGCTTCCTGTCGGATAGCCAGTCCCCAATCCACTTTAACACACTACCCCCAACTCCGTGTGCCCTAATCTTCTTCAGCAGCCTTTTATGGGGCACCTTATCAAACGCCTTTTGGAAATCCAAAAACACCGCATCCACCGGTTCTCCTCCATCAACCGCCCTAGTCACATCTTCATAAAAATCCAACATGTTCGTCAAGCACGACTTTCCCCTCATGAATCCATGCTGCGTCTGATTGATCGAACCATTTCTATCCAGATGCCCTGCTATCTCCTCTTTAATAATGGATTCCAGCATTTTCCCTACTACAGACGTTAAGCTGACCGGCCTATAGTTACCCGCCTTTTGTCTCCTTCCTTTTTTAAACAGCGGCGTAACATTAGCCGTTTTCCAATCAACCGGCACTACCCCAGAACGCAACGAGTTTTGATAAATAATCACTAACGCATCCACTATTACCTCTGACATTTCTTTCAATACCCTGGGATGCATTCCATCCGGACCCGGGGACTTGTCCACCTTCAGTCCCATTAGTCTACCCAGCACTGCCTCTCTGGTAACATTAATTGTATTAAGTATTTCCCCTGCTGCCAACCCTCTATCGTTAATATTTGGCAAACTATTTGTGTCCTCCACCGTGAAGACCGACACAAAAAACTTATTTAAAGACTCAGCCATATCCTCATTTCCCACTATTAACTCCCCCCTCTCGTCCTCCAAGGGTCCAACATTCACTCTAGCCACTCTATTCCTTTTTATATATTTATAAAAACTTTTACTATCATTTTTTATATTAATTGCTAGCTTAGCTTCATAGTCTATCCTTCCTTTCATTATCGCTTTCTTAGTCTCTCTTTGTTGTTTCTTAAATTTTTCCCAATCACTTGTTTCTCCACTATTTTTGGCCACTCTGTACGCAGCTGTTTTTATTTTAATACTCTCCTTTATTTCCTTCGTTATCCACGGCTGGTTCTCCCTTTTCTTACAATCCTTGTTTTTTGCTGGAATATATTTTTGCTGAGAACTGAAAAGGATCTCCTTAAAAATCCTCCACTGCTCCTCAGCTATCCTACCTGCCAGCCTGCTCTCCCAGTCTACCTTAGCCAATTCATCCCTCATCCTATCATATTTCCCTCTGTTCAAACAGAGGACACTGGTTTGGGACCAAACTTTCTCCTCTTCCATCTGAATCAGAAATTCGACCATATTGTGGTCACTAGACCCAAGAGGGTCCTTCACAATAAGATCCTTAATTCTACCTACCTCGTTACACAATACCAGATCCAAAATAGCTCGTTCCCTCGTCGGTTCCGTAACATGCTGTTCAAGGAAACTATCCCGACAGCATTCTAAGAACTCTTCCTCCATTCCACCCTTACCGACTTGAGTCTGCCAGTCAATGTGCATGTTGAAGTCCCCCATGATTATTGCCGTTCCGTTTTTACACGCATCCCTTATCTGCTTGTTTATAGCCCTCCCTACCTCAACATGCTCTTGGGAGCATCTGTTCTCTGTGCAAACTGGATCCATAGAATAATGCCTTTACTGGTAATCAGTCACAAGCTACCTATTTCTACTTCACCTGTGAAGCAGGAATAAACTTCCGACTACAGCGATCATGATCATCCAGGCCTTTTGAAAAAAATGTTATTCCTTTCTCAGAGTTACAAAGCCAGAGTAAACAGGCAAGCCCTTAATCCATCTCCTTGCTTGCTCCAAAATACAATTTAAATTCAAATTGAATCCAATTCATGGTCCCCACAACTAGAACCTAGCTGACAAGAGCAGGCATTACATCAGATCTCAGGGTTGATCCTTAATCTTAGCCAAAAGGCTGAGAAGCAAGAAGCAATCCAGGCCTTGTAAAAAAAATTTTTTAACTCCATCCTTAAAGTTATAAAGCCAATGCTGAGGGTAGACCGGATAACCCCGAACCCATCTCCTTCCTTGCTCCAAATACCAAATTCAAATTTGAATTGAATCCAATTCATGGTCCCCACAAAAGAGACAAATAAGATCTAAGCCGACAACATAAGGCATTGCACTGCATCTTGTGCTTGATCCAATGCTTGATCTTAGCCAAAAGGCTGAGCAGTAATCCAGGTCAGGAAGAGACTGATGTCTGGGAGCAGCCAGAAGTATTGCTAGGTGCAGGGGAAGCATTCCTGAAGCTTTTTCAGCAAAGAAGTGGCAAATGGAATACAACATTGGGGAAGTGTGAGGTTATGCACTTTGGTAGGAATCATAGAATCATAGAATCCCTGCAGTATAGAAAGAGGCCATTCGGCCATTCAAGTCTGCACCGACAACAATCCCACCCAGGCCCTATCCCTGTAACCCCACACATTTACGCTGCTAATCTCCCTGCATGGCCAATCTACCTAATCTGCGCATCTTTGGAGTGTGGGAGGAAACCAGAGCATCTGGAGGAAACCCACGCTGACTCGGGGAGAACGTGCAAACTCCACACAGTCACCCGAGGCTGGGATTGAACCCGGGTCCCTGGCACTGTGAGGCAGCAGTGCTAACCAGTAATAATAGAGGCATAAGTCAGAAGCGCAAAGGGACTTAAGAGCCCTAGTTCAGTATTCTCTTAAGATTGACTTACAGGTTGACTTGGTAGTTAGGAAGGCATTTGCAATGGTAGCATTCATTTCAATAGGATTAGAATGCAAAAGCAGAGATGCACTGCTAAGGCTTTATAAGGCTCTGATCAGACCACATTTGTAATATTGTGAACAAATTTGGGTGTTGATTCTATGAAAGGTTGTGCTGGTCTTGGAGAGGGTCCAGAGGAGGTTCGTGAGAATGGAAAGCTTGATGTATGAGGAGCGTTTGAGGATTCTGGGTCTGTACTCAATGGATGAGGGGGGGAATCTCATTGAAACTTACAGAATACTGAAAGGCCTGGATAGAGTGAACGTGGAGGTGATGTTTCCATTAGTACATGAGACTAGGATCCGAGGGCACAGCCTCAGAGTAAAGGGGTGACCCTTTAGAACCGAGATGAGAAGGAATTTCTGCAGCCAGAGGGTGGTGAATCTGTGGAATTCATTGCCACAGAAGGCTGTGGAGCCCAGGTCACTGAGTGTGTTTAAGACAGAGATAATTAAGTTCTTGATTGGTAAGGGAATCAAAGGTTACGGGGAAAAGGCAGGAGAATGAGGTTAAGAAACATATCAGCCATGATCAAATGATGGGCCAAATGGCCTAATTCTGCTCCTGTATCTTATGGTTTGATGGTCTTCTCCTGTCTCCACATTCTGGTAAATTTGACAAAAGTTTAAAAGCTGAAACTTGCTTAATTGGAATTAGTAGCCTTCATCAGTCCCTTTGAGGCCAACTGGTTAAAACTGAAAAACGAGCCTCCCCATTTGGAAATAAGGTCCTATGAAAGGCAATGGATTCTAAATCAGAACATTCAGAGAGCCTAATATGTATATTAAGCTGACGTCAAGGACATCTCTAGAATCATAGAACCATAGAAGAGCACAGAAATAATCCATTCAGCCCATTATGTCTACAGTCTACATTATGTCTACATTATGTCTATGGTCAAAAAACAGAAAAAAGAAACTAGCTGTTTATTTTTATACCATTTTCCAGCACCTGGTGTCTGTAGCCTTACGGGTTACAGCATTTCAGATACAGATCCAGGTACCTTTTCATTGGATTGAGCGTTTGGCCTCAACCACCAAATTAGACAGTGAATTCCAAATGCTCACCAACCCTCTGTGTGAAAGTTTTTCCTCATGTCCCCTCTAATCCAGTCACATTAAATCTATTCCCCCTGATAATTTACCCCTCTGCTAGTAGAAATAAGTCTTTGCTGTCCAAGCTACGTAGGCACCTCATAATCTTGTACACCTCAATTATGTCACTCCTTAGCCTCCTTCATTCTAACGAAAACAATTCTAACCTACCCAAGAATAAGCCAGAGACTAGGAATCCCACAGCAAGTAACTCACCTCCTGATTCCCCGAAGTCTGACCACCATCTACAAGGCACAAGTCAGGACTGTAATGCAATACTCTCCATTGCCTGGATGAGTGCAGTTCCAACAACACTTAAGAAGATTGACATTCTCCCGGACAAAGCAGCCTGTTTGATTCAATCCCTCCACCACCAATGAACAGTGGTAGCAATGTGTATCATCTACAAGGTGCACTGAAGGAACTCACCAAGGCTCCTTAAGCCAGAACCTTCCAAACCCACAAACACTACTATCTAGAAGGACAATGGCAGCTGATAACTGGATACACCACCATTTGCAAGTTCCCCTTCAAGTACTTACCAGCCTGACTTGGAAATATATCGCCAATCCTTTACTGTTGCTGGAAATAGCACTGAAAATTCTGAAACTCCCTCCCTAACAGCACTGTGTGTGTACCTACATCGCAAGGATAGCAGTTCAATAAGGGAGCCCACTCCCACCTTCTCAAGGGGAATTAGGGATGGGCAATAAATGCTGGCCTAGCCAGCAATGCCCACATCCCATCAATGATTTTTTTTAAAGCATCCAATCTCTTGTCAAAGATTCAATCTTCAACTCCTGGCAACTTTCTTGTAAATCTCTTCTGCACTCTGTCCAGAGCAGTTATCGTCTTTCCTGTAACGTGTTGTCTAGAACTGTATGCAGAATTCTAGCTGTGGCCTAACCAGCATTTTATGCAGTTCCATCATGACATCTTTGCTTTTATATTCAATGTCTGGCTCATTCAGTGTGGCATTGGACATATTTCTGATGCTGCTTGGGTGAGAGAGGTTGACCTCCTAAATTGGACATCTGTGTTTCAGTTTTCCAGCTGGGAATCGGACACAGTGAAGTCCTACTTTGCCCCATTAAATCTCAAGGCAGTGTGACTGCTGAATCCTCTAGCACATATTTTCCCATTAAAGTTTTGCGAAATCCAAAAATCACAAGGCCAATGACTAATTTGGCTGCTTATAGGTGGCAAATTGCCTAGAACTGTCAGTGTCACAGAAATTAACCAGAACTCACTTAAAACAATTACGTTTATCCTCCTTAAAAACAAATGGGCTGAATTTTATGCTCCCCCACAGTTGGGATTTTAGTTGGGGGAACATGAAATTGAAGGGACAGGATTCCCTTTAGGTTCCTACCTGCCCCAATCGCATAGTGATTTTACATTGGGATGGGAAAGACTTCAAACAGGAATCCCTCCTTTCCCCAGTTGAGGCCCTTAGGTGGCTAATTATTGGCCACCTAAGGACAGTTTCCCACCACACCTTAATTTTTTGGCTGGTGGGAGGATTGAACATCCATGGGGGAAGGAGGGGTGGCAGTGGTGGGGAGCATGAATAAAGAACAGAGCTAAATCTCAGGCCTCCATCAGAAGCCCCTTTCTGAAGCTGGATGCCTCCACCTTGAGGTCCAGTCGCATCCAGACCTCCTTCCCCACTAGCCTCTCCTCCGAGACCCCAATAGATCCCTTCCCATTCCCCCAGGCCTTCTGTAGCCTCCCTGCTCTGGAACCTCTTAAACTGATCTGGAATTCCAGTGCCCGGGCTTAGTTTTGGACATCCTCCTGAACTTCCACTTTTGTCCACTGCAGTGATGTTGCTGCGGGGGTTGGAGAGCTACTGCTGGAAGTATGTTCCCCGCCAACGCTTAGGATGGCAGGAAACAAGCCCCCACCATCCAAAAAAATTCAACCCAGTAAGTTTATGTCTCAATCAGGGACAGAAAATCAACATGGGTGGCTAACAAGTGTACATTTTAAAATGTTTTTTAATCAAAAGATCACAAAATGAAAGAAGGTGGGCTTATTTCACAGGTCCCTTCAGCATTGAGAAGAGCACAAAGAGGTTACTGAGCATCAAGTCCAGCTTTGCAGTGAATTGAATAAATGCTTTTGTAAGGCACAGGGTGTGGATTAGATGTAATTCAGCTGTTGGTGCACATGGAAGTTTGATGCAGTGCAGTTGCAAACTACAAGTAAAGCAGGGTTCTGTCACAGAGATTCTGATTATAGATCAATGGGCTGTTTAATTTGGCTGCCATTCATCAATGGTAGTGCAATAAATGATGGTGTTTAACATTTGCTGCAAGCAGTATTATTCTAGATTGTGATTTTACTAATCAAATCTTCTGGTCTCCAGAATGTCAGAGACCAGACAGACGACTGTGCTGTGCATCAGGATTCTGTGGAAATCCTGACGAGTGGATCCTTGTGGGAATTGCTGGGATGTTTCAACTTCTGACATGCAACTCCTCAGTTCCTAGGACCCTCCTTGAATTTCTCCAACTCTAAAAGAAAGTTTATTTATTAGTCACAAGTAAGGCTTACACCAACACTGCAATGAAGTTACTGTGAAATTCCCCTAGTCGCCACAGTCCGGTGCCTGTTCGAGTCAATGCATCTAACCAGCATGTCTTTCAGAATGTGGGAGGAAACCGGAGCACCCGGAGGAAACCCACGCAGGCACAAGGAGAATGTGCAAACTCCACACAGACAGTGACCCAAGCTGGGAATCAAACCCAGGGCCCTGGCATTGTGAAGCAGCAGTGCTAACCATTATGAGTGAGATTCAAAAATTTTGGACAGTTCTGATTTACTTACCTGGAAATGTTAGATAGATTAAAACCTAGTCTGGGGTTATTCCATAACTGACCCCCTGACTGACCCAGCTACTCCACTAACCACCCAACACAACGACACCCCCAATTCCATTGCTTCCTCAACTCAGCCAAACCTGACTACCCCTCAGGCTATCCTGCAACCCGGCCCAATTACTCCCAATCCAAACATATCCGACCACACTCATAACTTCCTGAATACCCATCAAGACACCTAACGACTCTGCCAACCACATGACCTGGCTACTCCCTCAATCTGACTAACCCCCTGACTACACAGCCCCCTGACCCTACCTGACTATCCCCCGACACAGTCCAACGTGACTACTCCTGACCCAATTACCTCCAGAACTGACCTGAACCATCTACCTGCCCGACTTGACCCAACCAGATCTGTCCAACACACCGACCACCTGAACGTACTAGCCTGATTGATGATCACCAGCCAACTACCTCCCTGACCTGACGACCCTCCCCTCACCCCGCGACTACTCTTCCAACCCTGACCCGACTACCTCCCAAACTGACCCGACTCAACCTGCCCAAACTTCACCCAACCCGATCTGCCCAACACCCTGATCACCTAAATAGCTCCCGATCCAACCATCCCCCAACCTCACCTGACTCGACTAACCACTGCTACTTGAGAGGGTGGCGCAGTGGTTACCACTGCTGCCTTGCAGCCCCAGGGACCCTGGTTCGATTCCCGGCTTGGGCCACTGTCTGTGCGGTGTCTGCACATTCTCCCTGTGTCTGTGTGAGTTTCCTCCGGGTGCTCCAGTTTCCTCCCACAGTCTGAAAGACGTGATGGTTAGGTGCATTGGCCATGCTAAATTCTCCTTCAGTGCACCCGAACAGGCGCCAGAGTGTGGCGACTCAGGGATTTTCACGGTAACTTCATTGCACTGTTAATGTTTATTTGTGACACTAATAAACTTGACCCGACCAGATCTGCCCAACACCCTGGTCACCTGAATAGCCCCCCCTCTTGAATGACTATCTCCCGAACTGACCTAATCTGTATATCCTCCCCTGACCTGACCCGACCTGACCTGACTACCCCCTAATCCGACTAGCTGACTTCCTTCCTGACTCGGCATCCCCATGACCAACTATCCCCTGACCAGACTTGACTCCCCCTAACCCATATACTACTTCATGCAGTTACCACCCCCATCCACCTACAACCTCACCCACCTACCAAATTATCCAACTACCCACCTATACCCTTACCCCCTTACTCACCCTACCCTCCTCACCCACTCCATCCATCCTATCCATTCATCCACTTACCCAGCCACTAACAGTCAAACTGGACATTTAAACTTACTGTATGGAAACTGGGGCCTAATTTTACCATCGCGTTGTGCCTGTTTTTGGGCGTGAAAACTTGATAAAATTGGGTGTGAGGCGAGTAGCGCAAAATGCATGCATTTAAATTGACTTAATGGGTTGCATGCCCAACTTTACCAGCACTTCCCCCTTTACCACCACGTCCGCCCATCGAGAATAGGCGTGAAACAAACATACTCCATTTAAGACCGATTCAGGCGCTCCATCAGTGAGGGTTAGTGAGGAGGTAAGTGCCGAGCGTCCGACGGCTCTCTGCTTGAGATCGGTGGGGGGAGGGGGGCAGGGGGTCCGCTGCCACTCTGCCCAAGATCAGTGGAGGGGAAGGTGGGTCTGCTGTCACTCTGCCAAACATCAGTGGGGGTGAAGGGGGGTTCACTACCACTCTGCCTGAGATCAATGGGGGAGGAAGGGGGGAGGGGCCCACGATTGGTCTGGGTGGCATAGGGGTGGGAGGATAAGCGGGTCAGTAATGTTGTGGGGGTAGGGCAATGTCTGTGGGGGTCAGCGGAGGCATTATCCAGCCCGGGAGGGATGTGGCAGGGGAGCCGCATTCTATCATCTTTGTCTGCGCATGTGCAGTTGGAGACGCTGATCGGAGCTGCAGGGTTTCGGGGCGTTAAGCCCTGCCCACAGGCTTGTGCAGCACGATTCGGAATTGTTGATATTTTTTCAGGTAGAGTGTGTATGGGGGCACCTCAGAACAGGCCTACAAGTCAGATCTGAAACACTCCCAGTTTCAAGTCCGCCTAGAACTTAGAATCAAAATGGTAAAATAGTGTCTTAAAAATGGGGAATGTCCTGTTTCCCCCGACTCTGCTCTGCTCCTACAGAATTCCCCAAGGGACATTGTGTTATACTTTTTCGTGAAAGCTGGGCTCTGAATATCCGACTAGGAATGCACAGCATTGTCGAGTCAGGAAATATTCAAGCAAAGTGCCAATCTGACGATTATTGCCTCTGCTCGGAAGATCCAGGCCATTGTTTTTAATTTAAAATTGTCAGAAAGTATTTGCCAGTTACTGGAGGTATTTTTAAAAAATCTGCTTTCTTTCCTTGTAAAAGAAACTGTCAATTATTTAGCTCTTGTCTAGTTAAGTGTCTTGTGGCATAAGAGTCAACCGTGACTCAATGATAGCATTCTCACCTCAGCCTGGAGATTGTAGATTCAAGTTCCACTTGACAGACTTAAGAATGAAATCCAGGCTGTCACCTCAGTGTAGTACTGAGGTTGCACTGTCAAATGAGGTATGAAGCCAAGGCCTCATCTTTCCTCCCAGCTAGACATCAAAGATTCCAAGACTATTTTAAAGAAAACTAAGAAGGTTCTCCCCAGTGTCTTGGACAATATTTATCCATCAGCCAACACCACTATTATAAAGATTATCTTCTAATTAACATATTATTGCTTCCAAGAGCTTGATGCATGTAAATTAGATGTCTGGTTTCCTACATTGTAGCAGTGATTACATTTCTTTTTGATCCTTTTATCTTCGAAATAATTGCCATTAATTTTTGATCATCAAGTATTTGCATAGTGGACTAATCTAAACAAGTAGTTACTTTAACATTAATGGTGAGAAAATTATGGAGTAGAGTTCGCTGTTGCGTGCTTAGGTTAAATGGCTCTTACTTCAGTGGGAGCTTGCATGACCCTCGAGTTGGTGACATTGGGAAATATGATGGAAGAAAGGGTTCTATTCTCAAGTACTGACAGCCTCTCATCTCAATGAGCCAAAAAAAAAAACAATAATGCAACTTAAAATAAAGCAGGACAAGATATAGCTTGTTGGTTGTTTACTCTGAGTTGAGGTCTTTTATTTCTCTCAGCTACTCCTCTAACAGCTTGGCAGAGACTCCTGACCCAGCACACAGATTCGTACAGAAAAAAAACTTGACTTTGGCAGCATTCTGGGAAGAACTGGTCAGTTTTAACAAGTGGCATGCAATGTGGCTTGGAACATATCTCTCTAAACCTGGCCAAATACAACAAGCAATCTTTTGCATGATCTCACAAATGGAAGACAGGCTCAGTTCCAATTTGAACATAACTGTAGAATCACACTCCATCTATCTAACATTGATGTTCTTTTCCGTACTTCAAACTCAGCTTTAAAATTTGGACCCAGAACTGGGAAGAACTCTTCCCCCTTGTTCGTTGCAATTTACATAAATTCAAGCAGATGAGTTGTAATGATCTGTGTTGCATTTTTCAATGTAGTTTTACTGCTTTTGGAAATTTCATGATGCTACATCTGATTTTTAACTGCTAAACAGGCATTTAAGCCTTCAACGTAGTGGGCAGAAAACATGCACTCACTATGAGCTGGAACCCACCAAATTGGTAGAGACAAAAATGTCAGCCTCCAAAACGCAATACCTATTAAAAATATGTTGATATTTTGCATTTCCAAATAAGGGGCAACAGGCGAACAGATTTCAGGAAACCAGGTAGGGATGTACCCCAACCAGAGACCCTTAAAGGGAGCAGTGCAGACCTCACCCAAAAAGGTAGGGATGAAAATAAAAATTAACAATATAGGGGGCCAGGAGGAGCAGGAGTGTTCCACCTGACACAATGTTAGCACCCTGAGCCAGGGCAAAAAAACCCTTGAGACATCTCACTGCGCCATGATCACCTTCTCAACACCCCTCTCCCTTACCATCAACTCAATCTCCCTCCTGATCACCTCTTCCCACCCTGCCTATTGCAAATACAATTTCCAGCCCTTTATGTCAGGACACAGTGAGTGCAATGTGATGAATTGAAAGGCAAAACCTTCATCTCACTTCAGATGTTGCTAGGCTAACACAGAGGGATTTGGGTGCTGATTTAGTGCTTAAGGTTATAGAATCATAGAATGATAGAATCCCTAAATTGCAGAGGAACCATTCAGCCCATCAAGTCTGCACCAACTCTGACAGATCATCTTACCCAGACCCTCTCCCCCTAATCCCACATATTTACCCTAGCTAATCCCCCTGACACTAATGGGCAATTTAGCATGGCCAATCCACCTAACCTGCACATCTTTGGAGTGTTGGACGAAACCGGAGCACCTGGAGGAAACCCACGCAGACACGGGGAGAACAGTCACCCGAGGCCAAAATTGAACCCAAGTGCCTGAAGCCGTGAGCTGTCATCTTTGTTTTCAGAAGTGGAAAAAGAAGGGCGCTATGGCTGTGATGGACTGTGTTAGCATTGCTGTCTCACAGCGGCAGGAGCCCGGGTTCGATTCCTGCCTTGGGTCATTGTCTGAGTGGAGTTTGCATGTTCTCCCCATGTCTGTGTGAGTTTCCTCCAGGTGCTCTGGTTTCCTCCCACACTCTGAAGATGTGTGAGTTAGGTTGATGGATCATGCTAAATTGTCCCTCATTGTCAGGGGGATTAGCAGAGTAAATATGTGGAGTTATGGGGATAGGACCTGGGTGGGATTGTTGTCAGTACAGGCTCGATGGGCCAAATGGCCCCCTTCTGCACCATAGGAATTCTATGATTCTATGTGAGGCAGCAGTGCTAACCATTGTGCCACTGTGCCGCCCGTCATAACCATAGCACTCTTCTTTTTCCACTTCTAAAAACAAAGATGACAATATAAAAGTCCTTTAACATCAGGATAAAAATTATCATTTGAAAGAAAACTTTTGCCTTGGCCTATGATCGCAGCCAAGTCAGCAAAGTGGGCACCTGGCACTTCCTGGCTACAGAGAGGAAAATGGGCATGGGTCCTTTTTTGTGATTCCATTACTGGAAATGCCAATTCTTGGAGGACAGGATTGGGTATGACTATGTGACACTCTCTGCAATAAAACAGCTTGCTGATACAGTGAAGGGTGCTTCAATAACTAGTCAGTGGGGGAGAGTATGGTCAGTATGGATCATCCATAGCACAAGCATGAACTGGATAGAGAGCAGAGTGAAGCGTCTGCGGGGGAGGATCACACAATGATATCAGAGCATGTTGGATACTCTATTCTGATTTGGAGATTATCAACTTAAGTGTTAACTCTGTGCCTTTCTCCACAGGTGCTGCCTGACCCGCTGAGAATTGTCCAGCATTTCTGTTTTTATTTCAGATCTTCAGCATTCACAATGTCTCTGCTTTGGTTTTCCTGCCCGATTGTCCAACTGGCTCTGCAAGGGGTGCAGAATCCTTCCTGTCAGGGGAGAACGTGCCAACTCCACACAGTCACCCAAGGCTGGAATGGAATCTGGGTTCCTGGCGCTGTGAGGCAGCAGTGCTAATAGTTAACCACTGCAGTGATAACCACTGTGCTACCATGCTGCCCATGAAGTAGAACTACAAGTTTGTAGGGACAGTAGTTTACTGAATAATCAGTTATTCCATTTCACCAGCAATGGAATAAGGATGAAAATCACCCCGGTGCTTTCAAAAGAGAAATGGAAAAGGAGAAAACTTGCAAAAAATATTGGTGAGGAAAAGTCTTTTGCCTTAAAAGGTAAAGTTTAAAAAGTATAAGCGAAAGGGTGACCAGTCCTCCCAATGCTGTTGAATTGTAATAACTTTATCACCTGACAGTGATGTGAGTTGAATCATAGAATGATTGGTATGCACCAGCACAGCTTTGTAACACTCTGAGCAGATTAACCACATTTTAATTTTTAACACAAGTGAAATCTTAGCCCAGCTGGTGTTGAAATGACATCAGCGCATAAAATAATAAAACTGTGTTCCAAGTTACAGTTAGTGCTCGAACCTGAACCCGCAATCACATCACAACTCTTCACAATTTTATCAGTGCCTTCTCAGCTCATGAATTTTCTTGTAATTTGTGCAACGTTCTCCCCACCAATTGTTTTCCCTTTTATTATGTTTATTCTCTATACAGACAAGTGGGAGCACACAGCCACAAAGTATGGGAACAATTAAAGTGTCCTCAGATCAAGGTGCGTGTAGGCAAAGAAACATCCAAGGAGAAGCAGGAAAGGCATAACATACAGGAACAGGAGCTATCACCTGAGCTTTGCTGTCTATGCCCTTTGTATCCTACTACCGTTGATTTTTCACTGCTGGTTTTCCCTCTTTTTTTCTTGCTTTTGATTGCTTATTGTTTAATTTTTTTATTGCATTTTTCTTTTTGTTAACTTGCCAACAATTACTCTATGAAGTCTCACAACACCAGGTTAAAGTCCAACAGATTTATTTGGAATCATGAGCTTTCGGAGCACTGCTCCTTCTCCAGGTGACTCACCTGATGAAGGGGCAGCACTCCAAAAGCTCATGATTCCAAATAAACCTACTGGACTTTAACCTGGTGCTGTAAGACTTCTTACTGTGCCCGCCCCAATCCAACGCCGGCATCTCCACATCATAACAATTACTCTGGTTTGGTTTGATTCCCTTTGGGTTCACTAATACATTTTCTCACCTTCCTTTCTTTTTTGGCTCTTTCTCTTTCTTTGCTGATTTTCCTAGGTTAAATCATGCCCAAAGAATGCCAATGAAGTTGAAGAGCATCTTTTTTGTGTTTGCTTATTTGTGTTTTTCACTACTTTTAACTGGGCATTGATGATATTGGAAGAATTATATTGGACAACCTGGGGTTGATTTTTAACTCTCCTAGCTCTGGTACAAATTGGGCAGATTCAGATGGTGATGGTGGAGCAGGGTTCCAGGGTCCTGACATGTTGTTGGCCTCACCATAGTAACTGACCTCATGTTAAGCATGCAAGGGCCACCTGCACTAGAGAGACGTGGTCCTACTTGATAGTAAAATTTCCCAATCCAATTTTACTTACGGATCCACAAAGTTATACCATGATTGGAATCAATGGAGCAACTGTATATGACCCTTGGTGCCTGAGTGTCTGCATGGCCATGTGGCTGAAAGGTTTCAGGTCTTTCGGGTTTGTTTGTATGCGTACATTTTTATGGAGGTCTTACAATCCCTGAAGTTAAAGAGATGGGGTTAAAGGGGGTTAAAGGATTGATGATTTTGGAAACAAAACAAAAAGTGGAAAAGCTTTACTGTTGCCTAGGGACAGTGATCCAGGGACACTGAAAAAAGAGGCAGGACTGAGAGAGGGGAGTTCAGTGTGTGTATCAGAGATAGAAGATGGGATTTAAGTTGTCTGAGAATCATAGAATCATAGAATCCCAAAAGTGCAGAAGGAGGCCATGCGGCCCATCAAATCTGCAGCAACAGCAATCCCACCCAGGGCTTACCCCGCAACCCTACATATTTATCCTGCTAATCTCCCTGGTACTAAGGTGCAATTTAGCATGGTCAATCAACCTAATCTGCCCATCTTTGGACTGTGGGAGGAAACTGGAGCACCTGCAGGAAACCCACACAGACATGGGGAGAACGTGCCAACTCCACACAGACAGTCACCCAAGGCTGGAATGGAATCTGGGTTCCTGGTGCTGTGAGGCAGCAGTGCTAATAGTTAACCACTGCAGTGATAACCACTGTGCTACCATGCTGCCCATGAAGTAGAACTACAAGCCTGTAGGGACAGTAGTTTACTGAATAATCAGTTATAGGATTCAGTGAAATGATCTTTACTGAATAATCAGTTATAGGATTCAGTGAAATGATCAGTTTAGCAGAGATGCTACTGGAACACTGAGTTTAGGGAACTCATTTGTTTGTTCTGCAGTTGAAGAAACAGTGGGCCCTATTTTACCATTTTGATTCTAAATGCTAGGCAGACTTGAAACTGGGAGTGTTTCAGATCCGACTTTTAGACCTGTTCTCAGCTAAAGTTACTATGGGAGTATAATGGAAGAATTATGGATTCCTGGCCCAATTATATGCATGAGAAAGAATAAGGGAATGGGGTTAGAGTAGTTATCTCCACGTCAGCTTCCATAGTTGGACTGAAGTGGCTGTCATCAAGTAGTGAACATCTCTTTTAGTGCTGCTCTCAGTATTGCATTCTTTCTACTTGCAGTGAGCTCCACTTGAAAGAATTCACATGATAGATCAGACATGATAGACTTAAATGGCAAACCAGCTGGAGGGACTGAATGGCCTTTTCCTGGTCCTTTGTTGCAATAGAGTCCTTCCAAATTCCTTTGGCATGTTTTGAATGATTAGGAACATGACTTACATCAACAACATTTTATGACATTTATTGTGTGAAGGTGCAATTTGGATTTCTCTATCTCAGCAGATAATTAATCCGTTTCCAGGTTTTATGAAATTCAGCAGGACAAGCAAATGTTTGATAACCTGGTGTTACAATATTACAATGAGTATCCAATCCTGATGCAATACATTTTAATTATTTTTGAGATCATTTAGAATAATTTACAAGATTGTATTAAGGTTTTACATGCGGAGTGCAACTCCAGCATTTTTTAATGTGTCCTGCTGTCACCTTTATGCTTAAATCCTTCAAGAAAATGAGCGTTGTTTGCTGATTTAGCCTTTGTTCTTCATTGGCTTTCACTGATACCCCACGCTAAGATACTTCTAAAAGTAATGTATAATTACTAAACTGTCTATCATAATTAAATCATAAAAAAACCTATAGAGTAAAACATGAATCAATTTGTAATCTCACACTTTTCAGAGTAACTGATTAAATGTCACTAACAGCAGAAATATGGTCCCACGGCTAAGGATGAAAAAAACTGAATATAAATTTCCAATAAAAATAAATAATGTTCTATTTGTATCTATAGTATTAAGAGACTCTCTTGAGTCATTTAATATCATAACTTTAGAACTTTGTTTACTGTAAAAGTGGATTGAATGACACATTTGTAATGTTATTAGTTCCTCAGAATAAATAACATTCCGGTAGGCTTTGTATGAGCATCATTTATTCCATTAACAGCACAGAAAATATTTAACGTTTTTAGCAGTCAAAGAGAGCCAAATGTTTCCACTTGCGTTTATGAGAATGAAACTCTCAAATGCTTATAGGTGCTGCAAATTCTGAAAGGCTGTTTGCTCATGGCAAACAGCAATTTACTGTTTGGATTGTCGGTAACACGAAACAGTTGGTCCACAAGATATCTGAAATATGAAAATCTGAGCAACAGTTGAAGCTAGCTGTTTTTGGCTGCAGGATTCTGCCATTAAGCCAAAAAGACAACCACACAAAGGAGTCTGGTAATATAAGAATTTCAGTGCTGGTGGGATGCCGTGTATGTAGACCATGGGCGAGATTCTCCAACCTCCCAGCCACGTGATTCCAGGTGGTGGAAGGTGACACGCTTTTCACTAGGTAGGGGGATTCTCAAGTCCCGCGGGCGGGCGTGCGCTGCTGGCAGGACTGGAGAACCCCACTGGTGTGTTTGGCTGGAGAATTCTAGACCATCTGTCCCAAAATAACATTTGCGCCACACAAATGCCAGGCAATGACCATCACCAATAAGAGACACTCTAACCGCCACCCCTTGACATTCAATGGTGCTACAATCACTGAATCCCCCATTGCCAACATCCTTGGGGTTACCACTGACCAAAAACTCAACTGGACTCACGACATAAACACAGTGGCTACAAGAGCAGATCAGGGGCTAGGAATATTGTGGCGAGTAATTAACTTCCTGACTCCTCAAAGCCTATCCACAAGTCAGGAGTGTGATGGAATACTCCCCACTTGCCTGGATGGCTGCAGCTCCAACAACACTCAAGAAGCTTGACACCATCCAGGACAAAGCAACCCGCTTGATTGGCACCACATCTACAAACATCCACTCCCCCCACCACCGACGCTCAGTAGCAGCAATGTGTATTATCTACAAGATGCACTGCAGCAATTCACCAAAAATCCTTAGACAGCATCTTCCAAACCCATGGCCACTTCCAACAAGAAGGACAAGGGCAGCAGGTACATGGGAGCACCACCACCTAAAAGATCCTCTCCAAGCCACTCACCATCCTGGAAATATATTACTGTTCCTTCGCAGTCACTGGGTCAAAATCCTGGAATTCCCTCCCTAATGACAATGTGGGTCCCCACAGCATGTGGACTGCAGTATTTCAAGAAGACAGCTCACCATCACCTTCTCAAAAGCAACTAGATATAGGCAATAAATGCTGGCCTAATCGATGACACCCATGTCCCACAAATGAATAGAAAAATGACTGGCAGATCATGCCAAACAGCAAATCCATTTGGATGTTCACAATCGGATGAGTACTGACCATATTTCAACTAGCATGTGCGTGTAAAACTGAGAATGTGATGTCTAACGTTGGATGTGATTCAGCAATTGAACAGCACTTACTGAACAATCCCAACTATGCTAAGAATTATACCACTGTAAGATTATTAGTTGGACTCACAATTTGGCTCACTTATGCTTTCTGAAAGTTACATGGATTCATACACAGGGACCCGTCCTCTGCAGCAATAGAAAATGTCCAAGCAATGCACCTTTTTGAATTAAACAACAGCATGGAAACAATTGCTCCCTGGTGCCTGAATTCTCCATAGCAACATTTTGATCAATCAGAGTCAACTTTCTGACCAATCAGTACCATTTTCTCATGCAGTCTAAATTGTTGCTCACTTCGAAATTTGGCATTCTTTATCTGTCCTGGTGAGTGCAAGAAGAAAAGCTTCAACAGCATGTCTCTTTTTTCAGCAGTGTATTGAAATGGTTGAGAAACAAATATACATGTGGTACCTTGAGCATCATCAGATTTTCTTCTTTGGACTTTCTCTCCTGGGGAAAACAGGCCTGTGTGATTCTATCAATGAGTGGTCTTTTAACTCATCTGTTGATCCAGTAGTGGGTTATTTATTCACTTCTTACATTATTAATGACAAAGTATAGAAATTGTATTGATAATCAACAAGGGGTAATATAAGGATGATTTGCTCTGATTGCCAGAACAAAAGTTTAGGGGCTAGAAATTATTTGGCACCATACCTATTTTATGCACCCAATAATATGGACAATGTGTGCACGCATACTCTGAAAGTGCTCCCCCTGCCATGTTGATAAAGTTTGAAGTTTAGGTACCTAGCTGCCATGCTTGAAACAGGCATTAGGCTCTTTCATGGGCAAATAAGGGATCAAGCATCTGGTTCAGGTCTCCCTCCCAATACTGGTCTGCCCTGAACACAGTTGGTATCAGACCTTTGTACTCTAGATAACGAAGTCTACATGTGAACTAACCAGCAATCCACAAGGGAACCCGTAACCAAAAAGATAAGTTTCCTCAAAAAAATCTTACCTGAATATGTTACGGAGAGGAGTCTTTCCACTCTCCATTGCTGACAGCTGTTGGTCCCATTCCAATGGCCTCTCCCACTTCACCCGCTCATGGCACAAAAACAAAACCCTTCACAGAGCCTCAGTCAGCTACCAGCAGTGCTTAGGTCAAAATTTAAAACCTCTTTGCTATGGCATTGTCTGCTTTTGAACAGACCTAACATTATGTCTGCCTTTGAGCTCATCTGTTCTGCACCCAATTGGCACTGCCAGGTTTTCACTATCAAATGTCTCTCTCGGTGTTCCTGTATTTTAATTGTTTTTTTTAGTGTGCATCTTACAGCTGTGACTTCCAGCAAATTGGCTGAAGGGAAAATTTTAGATTGATGATTACTTAGTAGTTTTCGTGTTTACTGAAAAAGTCAAAACATCACTTTTGAATAACAATGTGCGTGTGGTCAAATCTTCTGGTCCCATGGTAACAGAATTACACACAGCTTATTGTGCTGCAGTGTGCTTGTTTTATTAGACTGTCCTTTCTTGTGTCCCTAACAACTGGACTATAATAAATGCGTCCATTTAGTTGAGCACCAAATGAACTCTTCAGCTTTCAAGTCATGCGCACATCTGCAGTCATTTATTTTTGAATACTTGTTATTTTTGTTTTTTGTCTCACTCTGTGCCCTTCTGTTCCGGAAAACCACATTCATGTTTGGGCACAGTTCCCATGAATTGGAAGAACCTTGGAAAATTTAGCATTTCTCTTGTTTGAACCTGAAGATTGAACAGTTGAATTTTCAGAAATAAAGGATGAATTTGTAATTATATTGCACCTTTCACAACCTCAGGATGCACCAAAAACATTCGCAGTCAATAAAGATCTTTAAGCAAACACAGCAAAGCTCGGTTCCACAAAATCACGAGATAAATGGCCATGTGATCTGTTTCAAGAGTGCCAGGATACCATGGGAATTCCCCAGCTCTTCTTCAAATGATATAGTGGGAACACTTATGCCACTTGTGAAGGCAGTTGGGGTCAACAATAAATGTCTCATCCAAAGGATGGCACCTCTGACAATGCAGCACTCATTTAGTACTGCACTTGAACTGTTGACCCAGGATTATGGTGACTTGGTAACAGTTTGAACTCACAGGGGTGAAATATAACCATGGGCAGAATTCTACCAAGTGTTGAATTCGCTGAAAAACTGGAGTAATTCACACTGGTTTTTTCAGTGGGAATCCACACGAGAACATCCCAAACTCTGTGCACTGCAGAGGCCACCAGTGTGAACCTCATTAAATTTCAAGGGGCGAAGCCTATTACCACCTGAGAGGCTGAAACCAGCGGGCCTTTGCACGTGTGCAGTGGCCCCAAACTGCCAGCCTCCCGACTGCTGGCCAGCTCGATCGCTGGTTGGGCCGGGACCCCCACAGCGCTGACCACCCCCCCCAATTCCCCCACAGACGGATCTTGCCCCACCGAGATTCCCGGCTGCCCCCATCCTGGACTCCCCTCCCCCGCACACCCCCCAGCCCGCCCTGATCACTGGCCTCCCTCCTGCCCCATCGATTCCGATACACAGCTGCAGCGGGACAACCCACCCAAACTGATCACCCCCAGGCCCTGCCCCATCAGGCCCCTCCCCCTTGGTACAGCCCCATGCCCGATGGGCAGTACCAAAGTGCCCCTGGGCATTGGCACTTTGCCCATTGGGCAGTGCCAGGGGACACAAGCTAGCACTGCCAGGGTGCCCATGTCCAGGAGGCACCACCACCCCCACCGCCCAACCTCCTGGGGACCCGATTGCCCGCCCTTCACTCCAGCAGGGTCAGGCTGCTAGCTCCCAAAAGTGGGGAGCTATTCTAAACCCTGCTGGAGTGAAACACTCTGGCGGGGTGGGAGAGACAAGCGGGCCTGGAGAATTCAGTCACACTGATGGCATTTAAATGATATTTAAAATACCATTTAAATGCTAGCCCCACCTCCCCACCGACTTCCGGCGTGGAGCAGACTGCGCCGGAAATCCGGTGTTGGGAAATGCTAGTCGGGCGCGAACTCTCGTGGGAACCCCGCGAATCACCCCCTGCATGATTCTCCTGACCCACTGCGTTAAAAAAATTAGCGCAGCGGGATGGGAGAATCGCCGCCCATTCCTCGTCTCTTTCTTGGCTTTTTAAATGGATGAAAGGCAGGCAATATCAGGTTCTGCATCCATAATCTCCAAAGCAAGGGCAGCAGCCGCAGGAGTACATCTCCTAGCTCCACAAGAATACAGTGGGAGGCTGTCAGCCCAGCCAGATCCATGTCCACATTGCCACCAATGTTGCCCCCTTCCTACACATGAACAATAATCTCCTTCCCCAGGCTTGTCTATATAAGCTGGCTTGACATTGGGCGCCAGCTGGGATGATCTGATCTTCAACTGGCAAGCTATGGCAGGATGCTCAATTGGTGCCTTGTAATTTGTAACTCTGTACATAAGTGTGTAAAAGCTGACTCCAGTTCTACCCTTCATTAACTGGCTTTCCGTGGGCATCACCCAGTAGGCATCCATAGCTTGCAAGTGAGGAGAATTTCAAGCTTGGGCTATTATGTTGCTGTCCCAGCCCTGGGAGCATGATATGCGTGCAGCGGATTAAGAAAAATTGGAGGGGCAGTGATCAGGGGAAGAGGCAATAATCCATCAAGATCAAATGTTTAGGTCCTGTTTCTGCAGGGATCAGTATCATTAAATCCCATTCATTTCAACCTAGCTTTACTTGAATATCTTACTTGACAATCACTGAGGATGAGTGCTCCAGGCTTAATGGACCCTGGGACTGTTGTTAATCTTAAACAGTAACACATTTTGCAAAGCAAATCTTGGCAAAGTCTCAGAGTTGGAGTAACTGAACACAAATTGACGAAAATTGCATGTGTTTCTTTTTGCATTCGAAAGTTCGGCTCCGCAGTCACCTTGAAAAGTAGCAATTGACTTAACACCATTATGTAAAATGTTTCTTTCCTCGGAAATGAAAACAGGAAAAAATATTCTTGCTTCCCCAGGTTGGTAGATATATTTTAAATGCATCAGGTAACGGTTTCACAGCTGTCACCCCTGGTATTTCAGACAAAATTTCATTTTCCACAGGAGATGCTGCCATCTACAGGAACCAAGAAGATTGCACATTGAACACAGGCTGTGTGGATTTCTGATGTGAAGATGCCGGCGTTGGACTGGGGTAAGCACAGTAAGAAGTCTCACAACACCAGGCTAAAGTCCAACAGGTTTATTTGGTAGCAAATACCATAAGCTTTCGGAGCACTGCTCCTTCGTCAGATGGAGTGGAAATGTGCTCTCAAAAGCATTCGATTCACAAAATGAAACTGGCCAAAACACCCTTGTGCCATTTGTAGTTTCTCTAGAATGGCTATTCCATCTCGTTGGACTAATTTGGAAGCTAGCTAAATACATGCTGCATTTCATATGCAAATGAAGCAGTAATCCCATGAAAGCACAAAACTCAATCACAAAATGATTTAGACATGGTAAACAAATAAATGCAAAGCTAAACAAACAAATTCCACCTAACAGGGAAACTATGCATTCATAATATGTAGTGTTGAAACTTTTTCAATTAGTAACAATTGGCAAATAAAGTTCAACACAGATAAATGAGCGTGGTGGCACAGTGGCTAGTATTGCTGCCTCACAGTGCCGGGCACCCAGTTTCGATTCTGGCCTTGGGTCGCTGTCTGTGTGGAGTTTGCATGTCTCCCCCCCCCCCCCCCCCCCCCGCCGCCTCCCACCCGCTCCCCATGTCTGTATGGGTTTCTTTTGGGTGCTCCGGTTTCCCCCCACAGTCCAAAGATGTGCAGGTTAGGTGGATTAGCCGAGCTAAATGCCTGGGGTTATGGGACAGGGCATGGGGTGTGGGCCTGGGTAAGATGCTGTTTCAGAGAATCAGTGCAGACTTGATGGACCGAATGGCTTCCTTCTGCAATGGCCACCTTCTGCATTATAGGGATTCTATGGAAACGTGAGGTAGTGCATTTTGGTAGGAACAATCGGGAGGTCATTCAGTACTTGAAAAATGCAAGTCTGGGGAGTGTTGAGGAACAAAGGGATCTCCTAGTGCAGATACATCAATCACCAAATGTGTCAGCATAGGTTAGAAGGCCATTAAAAAGCAAAGCAAGCACTCTATTTCTAGCGGGATAGAATTGAAAAGAAGTGAAGTTATGCTAAACCTGTACTGAACCTGTGTTAAATCACACTTGGAGTAGGGCAAGCAGTTCTGGTCGCCATATTCTAAAAAGGATATAGAGGCACTGGAGACAGTGCAGTGAGGATTTTCAAGGATTATATGAGAAAGATGTGTGTATACATATTAGGAAAGATTGGCAGATGGAGCCTCTTTCTTTTGAAAAAAGAAGGTATTAGCTAAGGGTGATTCCCCATTACTGTTAATGAGTTCGGATGGCACTCTCGCTATTTCAATCACTGTCTCCTTGATGAGTCATTTTGAGTCACCTGTAGCCTCGTGGACCCACCCCCGGTTCAAGCCATCTTTCTGGTATTGTAAACCCTCTTATCCTGCAAATACAACACACAAATGCAGTATGAGGTAAGGCCATTCTATCATGCTGTCAGGGATAAAACTTCCCAATGTGGCCATTCACATGTCAACCCATAATCACTTGGAACTACATGAGTACCTTGGACATACAATTGTCTATGCTATAGGAGGTATATTTGACAAATGTGCCCCAATAAGTGCACCATCCAGATGTCATCACTGCAAGGACCTCTGTGTGCTTCTCCCAAACTATTCACCTACATGGAGGGCAGCAGGTCATGGATGTTCACTTGCTGGACTCACAGTGGATGCAATCTCCTGTCACATTCTCTTTGTCATGTTCAGTGTGTTCCTACTTCCTCTGGGGTATTTGATCTCCTTCCTTCACTACGTCACTTCAAGCAACATCTGGAGATCCTGGTTGCAGAAATGGTGTGTCCTTTCTCCTGTACCTTCAGCAGCTGACCTCCTCTGCAACATTCTGGCATGACAATGAAGAAAACACCAGCAAGTAAGGCTTCTAGCTTTGCTAATCACCACACATAAGCTATCTCAGTTCACATACAAGAACCTGATTTTCATCAGGTTCAGCATTGACTGATGTTGATCAGGATGTCTGAGTGGTAGGGTGGTCTGGCATATGTGCCTGTCACGCCAACGTGGCATGTTGGCCTTCTCACTCCAAGTTACATTCATCTGCGATGATAGTGTGTTGCTGTGAGGGTAATGAACTATTGGATGCACACTTCTCCATTACAGAGGACAATACATAGAACATAGAACATAGAACATTACAGCGCAGAACAGGCCCTTCGGCCCACGATGTTGCACCGACCAGTTAAAAAAAAAAAAACTGTGACCCTCCAACCTAAACCAATTTCTTTTCGTCCATGAACCTATCTACGGATCTCTTAAACGCCCCCAAACTAGGCGCATTTACAACTGATGCTGGCAGGGCATTCCAATCCCTCACCACCCTCTGGGTAAAGAACCTACCCCTGACATCGGTTCTATAACTACCCCCCCTCAATTTAAAGCCATGCCCCCTCGTGCTGGATTTCTCCATCAGAGGAAAAAGGCTATCACTATCCACCCTATCTAAACCTCTAATCATCTTATATGTTTCAATAAGATCCCCTCTTAGCCGCCGCCTTTCCAGCGAAAACAATCCCAAATCCCTCAGCCTCTCCTCATAGGATCTCCCCTCCATACCAGGCAACATCCTGGTAAACCTCCTCTGCACCCTCTCCAAAGCCTCCACATCCTTCCTGTAATGTGGGGACCAGAACTGCACACAGTACTCCAAGTGCGGCCGCACCAGAGTTGTGTACAGTTGCAACATAACGCTACGACTCCTAAATTCAATCCCCCTACCAATAAACGCCAAGACACCATATGCCTTCTTAACAACCTTATCTACTTGATTCCCAACTTTCAGGGATCTATGCACACATACACCTAGATCCCTCTGCTCCTCCACACTATTCAAAGTCCTCCCGTTAGCCCTATACTCAACACATCTGTTATTCCTACCAAAGTGAATTACCTCACACTTCTCCGCATTAAACTCCATCCGCCACCTCTCGGCCCAACTTTGCAACCTGTCTAAGTCTTCCTGCAAACTACGACACCCTTCCTCACTGTCTACCACACCACCGACTTTGGTGTCATCAGCAAATTTGCTAATCCACCCAACTATACCCTCATCCAGATCATTAATAAATATTACAAACAGCAGTGGCCCCAAAACAGATCCCTGAGGTACACCACTTGTAACCGCACTCCATGATGAATATTTACTATCAACCACCACCCTCTGTTTCCTATCCGCTAGCCAATTCCTGATCCAATTTCCTAGATCACCCCCAATCCCATACATCTGCATTTTCTGCAGAAGCCTACCATGGTGAACCTTATCAAACGCCTTACTAAAATCCATATATACCACGTCCACTGCCTTGCCCCCATCCACCTCCTTGGTCACTTTCTCAAAAAACTCAATAAGGTTAGTAAGGCACGACCTACCTGCCACAAAACCATGCTGACTATCACCTATCAATTCATTTCTCTCCAAATAACTATAAATCCTATCCCTTATAATTTTTTCCAACATCTTGCCGACAACAGAAGTGAGACTCACCGGTCTATAATTCCCGGGGAAGTCTCTGTTCCCCTTCTTAAACAATGGGACAACATTCGCTAACCTCCAATCTTCTGGTACTATACCAGAGGCCAACGACGACCTGAAGATCAGAGCCAGAGGCTCTGCAATCACTTCTCTTGCCTCCCAGAGAATCCTTGGATAAATAGGCGGCATTAATCTTTATCTTTTCCTATGGAAGATCTAAGTTGACCAACTCTCCCAGTGTAATAACCAATTGGTCAATTATTGCAATTAGTACTCACCTGGCTTGTGATAAGACATCTCATCCATGATCCATCAGCACATTATTCGCTACCTTGCCTCACAGCAGGACCTACTTACAGGAGGGCCCTTTATACAGTGCCAAGATGTGCTCCACATGCAGGACTCACCTCCACATCCAGTCTGGGGTCGGTGGGCCCGATTCTATCCTGCACACAAATCCCTGGAACAAAGATCATTCGGGGAGGGTGTCTTTCTATCAAGGTGAGTCTGACTAGTCAGGAAATTTCCCAACTCAAGCTAACCACCTTGGCAGTGAAAATCCAGGCCTAAGTGTGGCCATTTGTATACCGATGCACACCTCCACATCCAGATGAAATTTTCCCCTTAGTCTTTTTTGGATGAAATCTGCTGAACCTCAACATTTTCCTCTGTCTTTTTGTGGGTTGGGGATGCCTAGTGCACAAAATGCATGCCCGCCAAGGGGGGGTTCCCATTTTAAATGGGGGACGAAAATCAGATTTCCTCTCACACATCATTTTCACCTAGTACAGTTATACTAGATGTATGGTTTTCTAAGCCCCTTAAAACATGTCAGGTTTGAGAGTTTGTGAAGAAAATGGAATGGAGTTTGGAACATTAGGCAGCACAGTGGTTAGCACTGCTGCCTCACAGCTCCAGGGATCTGGGTTTGATTCCCGGTTTGGGTCACTGCCTGTGTGGAGTTTGCACATTCTCCCTGTCCACGTGGGTTTCCTCTGGGTGCTCGGGTTTCCTCCCACAGTCCAAAGATGCGCTGGTTAGGTGCATTGGCCAAGCTAAATTCTCTTACAAGTGTTGTTCATCCTTTGGGTGTGTGCATAAATAAATCTCTCAAAGACAGTATCCAAAAGATTTGGAACAACTGGAAGATGAAAAAACATTCACTAACAGTGAAAATATCTGGACACCCTCACCAGCAATTTTATGCTAATAAGCCATAGACATATGGAATGAGCTTGACCCCAGTGTTGTCAAAAAATAATTTCTACGATGTTTTTTATTTTATTTTTATTTATTAGTCACAAGTAGGCTTACATTAACACTGCAGTGAAGTTCCTGTTAAAATCCCCTGATCACCACACTCTGGTGCCCATTCAGGTGCACTGAGGGGGAATTTAACATGCTAAGTATACTCCAGTCTTTATTATTTGATTTGAATTTGATTTGATTTGATTTATTATTGTCACATGTATTAGTATACAGCGAAAAGTATTGTTTCTTGTACGCTATACAGACAAGGCATACCGTTCATAGAGAAATAAAGGAGAGAGTGCAGAATGTAGTGTTACAACCATAGCTAAGGTGCAGAGAAAGATCAAGTTAATGCAAGGTAAGTCCATTCAAAAGTCTGATGGCGGCAGCAGGGAAGAAGCTTTTGTTGTGTCATTTGGTACGTGTCCTCAGACTTTTGTATCTTTTTAATTGTTCTCTCAACCCGACCTGTCACCTACAATAATCTATTCACATACACACTCAGGTTCCTCTGCTCCTGCACCCCTTAAGAATTACACCTGTTATTTTACATAGTCTCTCTGTGCTCTCCCTGTCAAAATGAATGATGTTATATCTACAACCAGGCTATCGGAAAGAATTTTTTTGATGATTCAGAGAGTGATTTTGAAGAATTTCAATCTAAGGTGTTTGTAGTTAATTCATTATTTTATACATTTGAATCCTGTTTTGGATGAAATGTATTGTAATGTTTATAAATGAATAAATGCAAAAGAAATAGCATGAATTGTTGTTCCTTTTTACGTTTTTCTCGTGTGATGGTTTTTTATGAACAGAATGTTTTCTTCCCTGCTGCCGCCATCAGACTTTTGAATGGACTTACCTTGCATTAACTTGATCTTTCTCTGCACCTTAGCTATGATTGTGACACTACATTCTGCATTCTCTCCTTTATTTCTCTATGAACGGTATGCCTTGTCTGTATAGCGTACAAGAAACAATACTTTTCGCTGTATACTAATACATGTGACAATAATAAATTAAGCATACATGACAATGTCTCAAAAACATTGCTCATGTGAAAGTCAACCCCATGACTCATGGCCTAAAATATTGGTGCCAAAATTTCAACATTTACACCAGTACGTTGTTAGACAAAGAATAAAATTAATATCCAGGGAAAAGGCTGCTCACAGTGAGTCAGTTCAACCAGTATAAAGGTACCAGTTAAATAAACAGACGGTATTGGCCCTGTGTAACATACTGAACAATGTTATTTGAAACAATGTTTCTGGGAGTCGTGCAATACCACTATAGGTACAAGTCATTTTCACATTGAGGTTATTGCTACAGTATTTCCCAGCATCAGAGAAGGAGGGATAATTTAGTTATTTACATCTCAGTGTGTGGCACAAGAGCTGACTTTATTATTTGACAGAAATTGTTCTATCTATTTCTGAGCATTTCACAGCAGCAGCATCAGGTCAAGCATGAACAGAACGTTTTCTTAATGTCCTGGGGCTAATCAATTGTGCACATGTGTGTTCTTGGACCACCTGCACACAATGGGATCTTCAAGAATAGAAAGCACTTTTAGCTGATGAATCTGCACGAAGCTGACCTCCAATATGGTTGCTATCCTCCCAGAGTTTTCTCATGACTCATGTAACCTGGTAAACTTTGCTCTGACACAAAGGTTTGACAAATCAAACATCAAAGCGACTGAGTAGCTTTGTGTATAACATAATTTTACTTTCTTGAGGGAAGAGCAGGATAAAAAATAAAGTTAAGAGTTATTGGGGTAATTCTAATCTAGCCCACTCAACAGAGAGCGGACAGGATCGCGTCAGAGCAGAGAGTGGGAAGGTGTGAATAGATTATCAGAGAGGGAGAGGGTGTGACTGGAGTTATCAGAGAGTGAGAGGCTGTGAGTGGAGTAGTCAGAGAGGGAGAGGCTGTGAGTTTAAGTTTATTTATTAGTATCAGAAGTAGGCTTACATTAACACTGCAATGAGGTTACTGTGAAAATCCCCCCTAGTCGCCACACTCCGGCACCTGTTAGGGTACACTGAGGGAGAATTTAGCGTGGCCAATGCACCTAACCAGCACGTCTTTCTGATTGTGGGAGGAAACCAAAGCATCCGAAGGAAACCCACACAGACATGTGGAGAATGTGCAGACACCCCACAGATAGTGACCCAAGATGGGAATTGAACCTGGGTTCCTGGTGCTATGAGGCAGCAATGCTAACCACTGTGCCACCTTGCTGCCCATGAGTGGAGTGGTCAGAGAGGGAAGAGGCTGTGAGTAGAGCGGTCAGAGAGGTTGAAGTAGTGAGTAGAGTTGTTAGGTGTTTAGTCAAGTCTTCGGTTTATTTAACTTATTCAGTCTTGGCCTGACAAGTGGCAAGTTACAATCATGCCACAGAAATGTCAGGCAACGATGATCTCCAACAAGAGAGAATCTACCCATCGCCCCTTGACATTCAATGAGATTACCATCACTGAATCTTCTTCTGTTAATATCCTGCAGGTCACCATTGTCCATAAACTGACTGGACTAGTCATATACATAATGTGGTTCCAAGGGCTGGTCAACCAATTAATAAATAAAGGTGTAGCCATCCCTATCAGTCCTTATCCATGTGAAACTTGAGGAAACTTCTTATGTCCTGGATACCTCCATGTGCAGTGTTGTCAGATCGAGATGTTTGTTTAAGGTGGTAGATGGGGTGTCAATCAAGCGGGCTGCTATGTTCTGGATGGTGTTGAGCTTCTGGAGTGTTGTTGGAGCTGCATGCATCTTCTCAATGGAGAATATTGCACCACACTCCTGACTTGTGCCTTGTAGATGGTGAACAGACATTGATAGATGTGAGTTATTCCCTCTGTCCTGCCCTTGGAACCACATTATGTATATGGCTAGTCCAGTCAGTTTATGGACAATGGTACCCTGCAGGATATTGACAGAGGGGTATTCAGTGATGGTAATCTCATTGAATATCAAGGGGTGATGGTTAGATTCTCTCTTGTTGGAGATCATCATTGCCTGGCACTTCTGTGACACGATTGTAACTTGCCACTTGTCAGCCCAAGACTGAATGTTGTCCAAGTTTTGCTGCATATGGACACAGAATGCTTCGGTGACCAAGGAGTCTCAAATGGTGCTGAACGCTGTGCGAACATCAGCTTGCAATGGCCCCTTGAAGTACACCAACTGCAAAACTGGAAGCCAATGACCACTAGGAATGCAGGTGCCAATTCTCCATCCACAGTACCTGTAGAGACTTTGCAGGGGTGTGTTTCCTGAGCTGTCCCTAACATTAGCAGAATACTTGAGGATCTCTGTTTGATTACAGCTCCTTTGTTTTCTGTTAGGAAAGCCAAAGGCCCCTGAACATTTTTTTTTTGCAATCTTATTAACTCAATAACTTGCAGAGAATCGTTCAGAACTTAGTTGGAGAGCTGCGACCATTTCTGTTTGCGACTTGACTAAGGTATCGTGAAAGAAATAAAAATGGAACTCTTGTATTTATATAGTGCCTCCCATATCCTCTAGACTTCTCAAAGCACTTTATAACCCAATGAAGTATTTGATGTGTAGTCATTGTTATAAAATAGGAAATGTGGCAACCTATTGACACATCACAAATAACTATAATGATCAGATCTTTTTTAGGTGTTGTTGAGGGATAAATATTCAGGGAGAGCTTCCCTGCTCTTTTTTGAAAAGTGTCCTCCTGAAAATGCAGGCTGGGCCTCAGTTGCATGTTTCATCTGAAAGGCAGCACTTCCAACATTACACTTCTCTCACAGAATCACACTTAAGCTGCTAAAGTCCTTGGACTAGTACTTGAATCCATAACGTTCTGATTCATAGGGAGGAAAGCTACCCACTGAGCCAAGACTGCCACCTGCTGGAGGGAGTAGGTTCATTCATTTACACAACAATAACACAACACTATTATTGCATTCCTTTTGGCTAAGATCAAGTGTAGTATCGACATGCTGTGCTTGGTTGAAGTCATTAGGTTACATTTTAGCTTCATTTGAAGCAATTTTTAAAAGCGGCATCTCGGCCTTTTGGCTAAGATGCAAATGAGATCAAGCCTTGGAGGAGGTGCAATGCCTACTCCAATCAGCTTGGATCATGTAGATCAAGCCCAAGACAGGAAGGAGGTGAGAGCCCTGTCTTGTCAGCTTGGATCGGGAATGTCTCAACTTGTTGAGACTCTGAATTGGACTGGATTTGATTGAATTGGAATAAAAATACAAAAGAAAAATTGCATTCCTCAAGATAAGCTGGCTAACACCAGTTAACCCACTTGCAAACCAACTTTGGGTGAATGAGTCAATTAAAATACGCACTAATGAATGAACTTGTCTTGCTATTTAGCTGAGTGTGTGCTGTCAGTGGCAGCTTCCTTCTTGCCTTATTCATTTACCTGTTCACTTGCAACCATATTTTTGCTACAATTCATACTTCATGCAGTTAAACAATATGACTGTATAAAAGTCTAAGCTGTATTGTAATTTTTGTGTGTGTGATGTTCGTTTTTCTGGAAAATTTCCAAACAGAATTATGAATTTGCCTCCATCTTAATGATTTATTTGTTCTTGGAATATTGAACACGTCTTCAAAGTGTTTGCCAGCAAGTTCTCACAAGAAGAGAAGCCCTGAGACTGAGGGAGAACATTGAGAAGTCAACACTGACTGTATTTATGAGCTTGGTTGAGCAGTTCTTTAATTTTTACATCACAAGCTTTGTAAATTTTTATAAGTTTCAACTTGGCGTCCTGGGAAAGAGCTGTCTAACTTGTGCCTATTGGGCATTCACTGTAACTTTCAAGAATCAGAACAAACTTTTCTCATAGTAAAACAACAGGCAGCTGTATGTGAATGACCAGAATGCCATTGGCCGTAAACTTAATTTCATAATTGTCATCATGATATAAATGATATAATGGGACGACACGGTGGCACAGTGGTTAGCACTGGTGCCCCACATCGCCAGGGACCTGGGTTCAATTCCCAGCTTTGGTCACTGTCTGTGTGGAGTTTGCATGTTCTCCCCGTGTCTGCGTGGGTTTCCTCCGGGTGCTCCAGTTTCCTCCCACAGTCCAAAGATTAGGTTAGGTGGATTGACTGTGCTAAATTAGTGTCAGGGTGACTAGCTAGGGTAAATGCATGGGGTTATGGGGATAGGGCCTCGGTGGGGTTGTGGTCGGTGCAGACTCAATAGGCCGAATGGTCTCCTTCTGCACTATAGGATTCTATGGTAAAAGAAAAACTTTTCAGCACTTTTCTGATGAATAAGGTAAATTTTGTTTTCAAAAAAAAAGTGGAGACAAAGAAGATGATTCAAGGGCCTAGTGGATAAAACTTCCTGTTCCTAGATTATGTCATCGAGTCATAATGGAGGAACATCACTCAGAGGAAAGAAAGCTGGTGGCCTAGATTTCAGATCACCATCAAAAGACCAAAGCAAGAGATTTGGGACACAATTTTACCGTCCACCTTCAGCAATATGCAGTGGGGGGGAGGGCCTGTCAAATTCTACTGGTAGTCTTTCCATCACCCTTCCACCCACCTATGACCTGTTCATAATTTTACAAGGGGCAGGCCAAGTCTGGAGTGGCCTGCCCTCACTCCAGTTAAGGCCCTTAAATGGCCAATTATTAAATGTCGCTTCTTATCCAGCTACAATTTTGAGGCTGGTGGGAGGAACTCAGCAATGGGGGAGAGGCCCAGCAGATCACCCTACTTAGATATTGGCCTCCATCATTGGCCCTCTTTCCAAATTGGGCACCACTCCCAAGGTTTACCTCCCCGCCACGCACCCCCCCCCACCCCCCCCACCCCCCCCCCCCCCCCACCCCGCCCCCCTCCTGTTACTATGCATTAAAAGCTGAGTAAAACACTGCTTGTAAACTCTATTCATGATGTGGAGATGCCGGCGTTGGACTGGGGTGAACACGGTAAGAAGTCTCACAAGACCAGGTTAAAGTCCAACAGGTTTATTTGGTAGCAAATACCATAAGCTTTCGGAGCACTGCTCCTTCATCAGATGGAGTGGACTCCATTCCACTCCATCTGACGAAGGAGCAGTGCTCCGAAAGCTTATGGTATTTGCTACCAAATAAACCTGTTGGACTTTAACCTGGTCTTGTGAGACTTCTTACTGTGTAAACTCTAGTGTCATTGTCTGAAGTGCTCAGAGCCTGTTGAAATAAAAAAAAACAGTAGTTGTCACCTCGAGAAAAAAAAGGAGCTATCTGCTCTTGGACTGACAAGACATCTGTTATAGCTTAGAGAAAAAGCCATCTGTTCTTTAATTTAAATAGCTTCCAATGTTTGACACTGAAAGTCTGCAAAGGGATATAGATAGGGGAGGTTATGTTGCAGCAATATAAGTTGCTGGTGAGGCCACACCTGGAGTACTGTGTACAGTTTTGGTTTCCTTACTTGAGAAAGGATATACTGGCACTGGCGGAGGTACAGAGGAGATTCACTAAGTTGATTCTAGAGTTGAGAGGGCTGGCTTATAAGAAGAGACTGAATAGACTGGAACTATACTCATTGGAATTCAGAAGAATGAGGGGGGGATCTTATAGAAACATATAAGATTATGAAGGAAATAGATAAGTTAGAAGCAGGGAGGTTGTTTCCACTGGCAGGTGAAACCAGAAGTAGGGGGCATAGCCTCAAAATAAGGGGGAGCAGATTTAGAACTCAGATGAGGAGGAACTTCTTCACCCAAAGGATTGTGAATCTGTGGAATTCCCTGCCCAGTGAAGCAGTTGAAACTGCCTGGTTGAATGTTTTTAAGGCAAAGATAGATAGATTTTTGAACAGTAAAGGAATTAAGGATTATGGTGAGCGAGCGGGTAAGTGGAGCTAAGTCCACAAAAAGATCAGCCATGATCTTGTTGAGTGACGGAGCAGACTCGAGGGGCCAGATGGCCTATTCCTTGCTCCTAGTTCTTATGTTCTTATGAAATCCATCTCTCTGAGATTTTCCAACCACGCTCGTCCCAAGACCCTAATATCCCGCCCGAGGTCAACGAACCTTTGCATGGTTTGTGTCCCTCCTGCTATGATTCCCATGGCAGGCAGGACGGGAAAATTCTGCTCTTTGATTCTGTGGACTGCTTGTAGTCCCAGCAGTGCCCACTACTCCCAGCCAATCGTACTTACTGGCAGCTCTCAGAGATGGGACTTCTGCCCAAGTGAAGGGCTAAAGACCCATCTCCAGCCAATTGTCATTCCATGGAGCATTAAATTATTGCAGGGCTGCTGTGATTGGTGGAGATACTGACTCTCTGGGTGGCAGGATGGGAAAGCTGGCCATCTGAAAAATCCTCCCCCATGGTGTTTCCCCTGGTGCAGAAGCCTGTTAAATATCTTAACAGAAACAGCGTCAGAAGCAACAACCATAATAGCTTTTAAAAAGCTAGCAGAAAAATAAAATTTGGATACAGCATGAAGTAGACCAGAGGAAATGGAACAAAGTATACTATGCAGTGCTGTGTTGGGTTTCCTCTCTCCTAATCAATTCTATGATCCGATGCTTTATAATAAGTTATTTAATAGCAACCACATCTATTATTTGAGATTGTAGGTTGCTTTGGAAGGATTAACTAGATGGGCCAAATGGCCTCTATTCCCTGCACTTATCATTGAGATGAAAAGGTTTTCAGGATTACTAGGAATGCTGCATTGCACTAAGCTCTCAAAGCCTAAGTACCATGGAGCTATGGAGCTAAGTGCTATGGAGAACCAATGGTATTAAGTTACATGATATACAGTGACTCCCATTTTCCTTGACAATAATACCTAATGGGTGCAAAATTGTTAAATAGATTTAGTGCATTTTTTTTATTTCTAATATGTCAACTTCCACAATTTATATTGCCACATGTGCATTCAACTGCATTATATACATTTTTGTTCAGATATGAGAAAAAGGCTTGAGGTACAGATTGCCAGGGTTTGATAGATCAGAGTCAATGGGCTGAATGGTTCACTCCTGCTCCCACATGGTAAAAAATCCCGTTTTATCCCAATGGTTCTTTATGATCTCAAAGATCAGCTTGTCTGTAAAAAGGGCTAAAGAATTCAGAAATATGTTTCTGCATGATTTTCACTTGCAAAATATTTCTAGATTAGGCCATTATGTTACAGTGGTGCCAAACATGTTTTTGAATCATGCCATAGATTAAATCATTTCTAAAGTGTATGAGGGAATAATAAAGCAATTTCAGAGCTTTTGAAAAGTCTTTAGGGCTTTATCCTAATAGAAGTCTCCATTTCTCACGTCACATTACTTAATTTGAATTGGCTTGTTGATGAGATTCAAGGTTTGTGTTCTGTCAGGGTTGAATTTTAAGTGGATCCAGATATTTCCATTTGACATCTAATCAGACCCTCCCTGCTGTCAAATATAAATTATTGAGTTGAGGGGAGCTCACTCAATTGGGATCTTACACAACTAAATATTTTTATAAAAGGTAGCCCAAGTTCTGTTGAGCTAAGTGTAGTTATTCTGAAGCATTAATGCCAGTCGTATAATGTGGACTATTCAGTTTAATTGCTGATGTAGCACTTAGATACTAAACAAAAATCTTTACCATTTTGCAGTTGTGTTTTAAAATTATTCACTCTAAGGGACAAATTAATTCTAGCTATTTTTTAATGGATAAACTGGATTAGGGTTGCTATGATCTCTCACCCTTAATTTCATAAGAACAGGATATGGCGCTCGACTCATTGATCAACAGTTCCGACGCGCCACAGCAAAAAATTGCACCGACCTCCTCAGAAGACAAACACGGGACACGGTGGACAGAGTACCCTTCGTCGTCCAGTACTTCCCCGGAGCGGAGAAGCTACGGCATCTCCTCCGGAGCCTTCAATATGTCATTGATGAAGATGAACATCTCGCTAAGGCCATCCCCACACCCCCACTTCTTGCCTTCAAACAACCACGCAACCTCAAACAGACCATTGTCCACAGCAAACTACCCAGCCTTCAGGAGAACAGTGACCACGACACCACACAACCCTGCCATAGCAACCTCTGCAAGACGTGCCGGATCATCGACACGGATGCCATCATCTCACGTGAGAACACCATCTACCAGGTACACGGTACCTACTCTTGCAACTCGGCCAACATTGTCTACCTGATACGCTGCAGGAAAGGATGTCCCGAGGCATGGTACATTGGGGAAATCATGCAGACGCTACGACAACGGATGAATGAACACCGCTCGACAATCACCAGGCAAGACTGTTCTCTTCCTGTTGGGGAGCACTTTAGCAGTCACGGGCATTCAGCCTTGGATCTTCAGGTAAGCATTCTCCAAGGCGGCCTTCACGACACACGACAGCGCAGAGTCGCTGAGCAGAAACTGATAGCCAAGTTCCGCACACATGAGGACGGCCTAAACCGGGATGTTGGATTTATGTCACATTATCAGTAACCCCCACAGCTTGCCTCTGGGGCTTGCAGAATCTCACTAGCTGTTCTGTCTGGAGACAATACACATCTCTTTAACCTGTGTTTAATGCTCCCTCCACCCACATTGTCTATACCTTTAAGACCTGGCTGGCTTTAGGGATTCGCATTCTAATCAGTATTCTGTAACTTGATGTTGTGTCTCTGTGCACTGTTTGAGAGCACATTTCCACTCCATCTGACGAAGGAGCAGCGCTCCGAAAGCTTATGGTATTTGCTACCAAATAAACCTGTTGGACTTTAACCTGGTGTTGTGAGACATCTTACTATCCTTAATTTCAGTCCAGGATCAATGAAAACCTCAAAGAAATTACTTAAACAAGGTGATGCAAAAGGCCAGAAACTCCAGCCACCAACTTAAAAATTGAAGCATACTTTAAGTTCATGTTTGAACTAACTTCCAACTGAAATTCAGTGAAATTGAATTGAACTGTTTTGAGTACAGACTGTAAAAAATTCCAAGTGTGAACAAATGATTGGTATAAAATGGGACAAACACATTTATATGATTTATTTAAAAAGCAGATAGGAATGCACTTAAACACATTAATAGTGTGTAGGATTATACGGCCTTGTTCGCCCCAGAACCGGAAAATCCTGCCTGAGGTCAATGGACCTTTCCATGGTCCGCCCCTCGCCCACTCCAATTTCTATGACGGGCGGGTTGGCAAAATTCGGGCCTATATTTTAATTTTTAAAATCTATAGTGTCTCACACCCCTTTAAAAACTTTTTTTTGCTCTCACCCAATTTCCTGTGACCTAGCTAAAAATTCCCATTGATCTTTTGCACATGTATCAAAGAGATCAGCATGGATCTGTGAAGGGTAGGTCATGTCTGACTAATCTAGTTAAATTCATGGAAGGAGTCACTAGCATGTTGGATGGGGAGGGTACATGAGTGTTGCTTGTATGGATTTCCAAAGGTATTTGAGAAGGTTCCACATATTAACAAAAATAAGAGTGCAGGAAAATACAGAGAACCTTCTAACAAATTTGGTGTGGAGGGAGGAGATATATAGTAGGGGGTGAAGCATTTGTTCTTGGATTGGCAGCAGATGGCAACTGATGCTCCCCAAGGATCTGTACTGAGGCCTCACTGTACATGTTAATATGTTAGCTAAAGGAATAGAGAGCTGTACAACCAAGTTTGCGAATCACAGTAAGTTAGGATGAAGAGTACGTTGTATAGATGGCAGCAGAAAATCTTGGCCAGGCCCCACCTCAAGAATTACATTCAATTTTGAACACTGCACTTCAGATATATTGGATTTGGAGACAGTGCAGCACAGATTTACCAAAAGAATATCAGAGCTTAAACAATTAAATTATGAGAATAAAATACATAAGCTTGGCTTATATTTTCTTGAGTTGAGAAGGTTGAGAGCCTTAACTAATCAACATATTTAAAATGAAAATGGAAGTCAACAAAGTAGGTACAGAGAAACTATTTTCTCTAGTGGGAGATATTAGAATAAGGGAACACAATCTTAAAATCAGAAGTAGCCACAGAGACTGGGGCAAATAACAAAGTAAGGGTTTCAAGAAAGGCTGGTAAATGACCTAATTGAATGGTAGAACAGCATCTAAATGGCCTTAACAATTCCTACGTAATTTAATATTATTTCTGCATTGAAAATTGCCCTATGTTAACTGATGTCCTTGAATAGCATGTCAGAGAGTAAGAGAAGCACAGAGCGAGGCAAGGCCTGAGAGTTGTGAGGAGCGAGTGCGAACTCAGGGATCTGGTACTGGTGGCAATTCAGTGCTGAGGGAAAGGAGGTGCTCCTTTTCATATCTGTTATCAAAATCCAGTCGCTGTTGAATGTTCTTCTTTAGTGTGTAAACTAGGAGAGTTATTATTACATTAGCAGTGTAGATTAATGACTAATTAACAAACAAATTAATAAATAAAGTTAGACAGACGTGGTAGGGATGGTGGTATGTCATAACTGCAGTATATATGAATTTGGAATACACTGCAATCCCAAACAACCATTTCTACAGGATGTGTCTGTGGCTTTAGTAGTTTCAGCTCAGAGTTGCTGAGCTCTGAGTTGCAGGCTTCACAGAGCATCAGGGAGGGGAAGAGTTACCTGAATACTTTGTTCCAGAAGATGGTTACATCCCTTAGGATTGGTATAATTTTAGAATTGTTCAATAGTAAAGGTTGATTGATATAAAATGGGACAAACACATTTATATAATTTATTTAAAAAGCGATAGGAATGCACTTAAGCACATTAATAGTGTATGGGATTTTACAGCCTTGTTCGCCCCAAAACCAGAAAATCCTGCCCGAGGTCAATGGACCTTTCCATAGTCCGCCCCTCGCCCACTCCAATTTCTGTGACAGGCGGTTGTGACTGAGAATTAGGCAGTATGGGAATCCAACAGGTAGGAATTGGGGAACATCAGCCCTTGACTTTAACCAATACATATGCAGGGCTTGTTACTTGAGTGGGTGACCATGCCATCATAGTGCAGATGCCATTTAAGTGGAGGGAAGTTAAAATGAATATGGTAGTGATAGGTGACAGTATAGTCAGGGGGATGGAAACTGTTCTCTGTAGATGTGACTGAAAGCTCTGAAGGCTGTGTTCGCTAGCTGCCATTACCAGAGTTAAGGCATCTTCTCGTAGTTGGAGATGAACTGGATTGGGAGGGAGACATCCAGTTGTCATTGTCCGTGTCAAAATCAACAACACAGGTAGAACTAGGAATGATGTTCTGCTGAGAGCGTTTGAAGAGTTAGCGTCCAAATTAAGATGCAAAACTCTGGACTGTTGCCTGAGCCGTGTGACAATTGGCATTGGGTCAGGCAAATTAGCAAAATAAATTTATAACTCAAAGAGTGGCGTGAGAGGAAGTGGCTTTGATTCCTCGGACTCAGTTCTGAAGAAAGAGGGAGCTGTTCCATTGGGATGGACTTGACCTAAACTGGGCTGGGACCACTGTCCTGAGTTGTATAGCTAGATCAGTAGACATAATTTTAAACTAACATAGTGGGAGGGAGGTTCAGTGAAGCGAGATTTAGGAATTTGAGAAGTTGAGGTAACAGAACAGTGTAGCGATGCAAGTAAAGACAATTCGATTGGCACAGGAATGGACAGAAAGTTTAACAGTAATTGTGCATCAGTAAGTAAGGCACATGCAGAGAATAGAAGGCAAAATATTAAATTAAAGGCTCTTTATCTGAAAGAAAGAACATGAAGCTTACCTGGATGGACACAACATGCATGATGTTCAGCAGCATTGCAACAGCATATACCCAAGGCCAAGTCAATGTCAATAATGTTAATGGTAAAGAGGGACATTAAGGAGAATTATTTGGAGACCTCTTGCAGGAATTGCCAAGCCCAACGCTTTAATGAACCACTGCATCACCCTTTCCATCTTGTTCTTTCAGGGAACAAGAGCCCACAATACCTGTGAACTCTGCAAAACCAGGGATGACCCCAAATCTGTGAGAGACCAGGCCTGTGGAGGAGAGGACCACATTGATTGTGAGAATGTCATCCACAGAATATGTGAGTGATGGCAAGTCCTCCCTCTCAGATGCACACATGTCAATGGCCTGTTCAATTAGAGTCATTTGTAGATGCGTTTCATTGTACCTTCTCAGGGCATCTGTCTGCTGTTGCCAAAGGAGTGTGAGTTGTCACCTCCTCAGGGTATTCCCCTTGTCCCCAAATATCCATCCATGCACCTTGACATTGGTCAGAATATTTAAGACAGCTCTGATTCTCAAAAATTAATGAACCATGGCAACTGCAGGTTAACAGCGCAGACATGAAGAAAACTCTTTTAGTGGTTACACAGCTATACATTCAAAGAGTGGGAGACCTTTCTGTTAATGTACCTATCAGCATGGGAGCTCTTATTACAACATACATACGGTTGACCAAGCCCTGCATCTACAAAGACAAATCTTTTACTCTGTGTCTGACACATTGATGTCAAGAAAGGTGAACTGGGCCAACCTCGTGACTAGGTCAGCCATTACTTGGATATACATGTATGCAGCTAACTGAAAGAAGACACACAGATCGGCTGCAGGGCCTGGGAACAAACCAGTTGCAAAAAAGGCTCAGGGCTATAGTGAGCTTCAACTCTATTGGTAGTGCAAGCCTTTGGCCTGCTGGTCTTCTTGAAGGAGGCTGTACAACTGATGCGCGATTGATTCACACGGGAGGCTAGGACGTACCCGGGAATAAAGGCTTTTATTCACAACAAGATTGGAGCACACTACTTAACAATACTATCCCAGACTAAGGGCTACTAGGAAGTAGCAGTGACCTTTATACTCCTGTAAGAAGGCGGAGCCGAACGGAGTGTACCACATAAACAATGATAACAGGTGGAACACCCCAACCCTAACCCCAACAGTAACAAGAGTAACATATGTACAAGTACCCATAGTGGTAACCATCTATGGTTCACCACAACAACTCAGCCATGACCTCTATTGATCGACACAGCATCCTCCTGCATTGTTATTCACTCACGTCAAGGTAAGTGACCTTGCTCCTGTAAAGTCTTTGTGGTGGGTGCTGCCACATTCTCTGATGTCCCATTATTGAGGGCACCTCCTGCCTATGGATCTCTCCATATAACAGATGACATTCTCGGGCTACTGCTGCACCTAACCCTCAATATCTTAGAGGTGCCCTGGTGTCATGCCCATGATCGGAGGGACAGTTTTAAAGAGAATGGCTGTATGTTCCAGGCTTTGAGGCAGCAGTGAAGCCCTGTTGTTGGTAGGTAATTAGGTGGGCTATGTATGGCCTTGACAGCTTCTTCACTCTCTTTCCTCCTCCCTGGCAGAGAATATCTTTGCCATCAGGCAAGGGCTGACTTTCCAAAGCAGAAGGAAATGTTTCTTTGATTCCCCAGAAGAATTGTGACGTGGGGACGACATCTCAAGGGAATGAAGTCTGAATATTCACCCGTTCCCAGCTACCCTGAGAAAATTAAGAGCCAACCAAGTTGAAATGGTACTGCACAACATTCGCGGAATTGTCGAGGCCTGACCGCAGTATTCCCAATGATGGAGGAAACATGTTGCTGGAAGCTCCCAAAACATGAACAAGCAAACAAAAATAGCAGCGGGGGGAAAAACAGATTTGCTGTGCCTCTAACAATAGCAGCCCCAATGTCAACAGACTTGCGCGCAGGGTCATTTCCAACCTGCAAAATGGTCGCATGAAAATAGCGTGGGATCGGGAAGACACAGGAAATTCAAAATCCCAGTTTTAAAAAAAATGTTTTGCCATTCCGACCTCCACTATTAGATGGAAATCCAGCCTTTTCTGTCCTTTTTCATAGTAGGAAATGTAAGTTGTATACCAGAAATAGAGCATAACGTGGGTGCTAAAAAGAGCAAGGAAATTAAGGTAATTATTATCAGCAGAAAAAAACTTCTTAAGAAACTTATGCGATAAAAATCCAACAAATCCTCAGAACCTGATGGCCTACATCCTAGGGTTCTAGAAGTGGCAGGTGCAGAGATAGTATGGAACACTGGTTATAATTTTCCAAAATTCCCTAGGGTCTGGAAAGGTGCCAACAGATTGAATGTTAACAAATGTAATGTGACATTGCTATTCAAGAAAGGAGGAGAGAATAAAAAGAGAAACAGGCCAATTAGTCTGATATCAATCATCATGGAATCTATTCTTAAGGAAGTTCCAGCAATGCATTTAGAAAATCATGATATGATCAGACAAAGTCAACATGATTTTATGCAAGGGAAATCAAGTTTATCGAATTCATTAGAGTGTTTTTAGTGGGAATCAGCAGATGTAGTATACCTGCATTTCCAAAAGGATTCCGATATGGTGCCGCACAAAAGGTTAATCCGCAGAAGGGCTCATGGGGTTTGGGTAATATTAGCATGGATAGAGGATTGGTTAACAAACGGGAAGGAAAGATTGGGGTTAAACAGGGATTTTCAAATTGGCAGATTATGACCAATGGACTGCTGCAAGGATCAGTGCTGGAACTTCAGATAATTACAATCTATGTTAATGACTTGGACAAAGAGACAGAGGGTAATGTTCCTAAATTTGCTGATGATACAAAGCTAGGTGGAAGTGTAAGCTTGTGAGGAAGGGATGGAAAGACAGGTTCAGTAAGTGGATAACAAGTGGAGGAGTTGATTTTTGATTTGATTTATTATTGTCACATGTATTAGTGTACAGTGAAAAGTATTTTTCTTGTGCTATGCAGACAAAGCATACTGTACATAAAGAAGGAAAGGAGAGTGCAGAATGTAGTGTTGCAGTCATAGCTAGGGTGTAGAGAAAGATCAACTTAATACGAGGTAGGTCCATTCAAAAGTCTGATGACAACAGGGAAGAAGCTGTTCTTGAGTCGGTTGGTACTTGACCTCAAACCTTTGTATCTTTCTCCCAATGGAAGAAGGTGGAAGAGAGTATGTCTGGAGTACATGGGGTCCTTGGTTATGCTGGCTGCTTTTCCAAGGCAGCAGGAAGTGTAGACGGAGTGAATGGATGGGAGGCTGGTTTGCTTGATGGACTGGGCTTCGTTCATGGCCCTTTGTAGTTTTTTGCAGTCTTGGACAGAACAGGAGCCATACCAAGCTGTGTTACATCTAGAAAGAATGTTTTCTATGGTGCATCTGTAAAAGTTGGTCATAGTGGACATGCCAAATTTCCTTAGCCTCCTGAGAAAGTAGAGGCATTGATGTGCGTTCTTAACTATAGCATCGGCAAGGAGAGACCAGGACAGATTGTTGGTGATCTAGTAACTTGCAACTCTCGACCATTTCCACTTCGTCCCCGTTAATATAGACAGGAGTATGTACTCCATTACACTTCATGAAATCGATAACTATCTCCATCATTTTGTTGACATTGAGGGAGAGATTATTGTCGTCACACCAGTTCACCAGATTCTCTCTTTCCTGTACTCCATCTCATCATTGTTTGAGATTCGACCAACTACGGTGGTGTCATCAGCAAACTTGAAAATCAAGTTGGAGGGGAATATGGGGTTATTTCTCTTCGATTGTAATAGAAAACTATTCTAGTTTTCAAAAGTTGTGAAATTTCTCAGTGTTGATGTTCAGAGAAACATGGGCATGCTTATACAGGGAACACAGAAAGTTAGCATACAGATACAGCATGCAATTAGGAAGACAACATGTTGGACTTTAACTACAAGGAGTACGGATTAAATATGGAGGCCTTAATTACACACAATATTCCAAGTGGAATCTCACCAAAGGCCCGTACAGTTGCAGCAAGTCTTCCTTATAAGGAATAGAAGATGAAATAAACATGTTTTGGGGAATCTAAAACATGAGACACAATTTCAGGATAAGGGAATCAGCGTCCAAGATGTGCAGAAATTTTTCACTCACAGGGTTGTGAATCTTTGGAATTCTCTACCCCAGAGGGTTGTAGATGTTCCATCGTTTAATACACTTAAAGCTGAGATAGGCAGGTTTTGGTCTCTCAGGAAATCAAGGGAAATGGTGAGCAGGCAGGGATCCACAGTCAGTCACGATCATGTTGAAGGGTGGAGCTGGCTCGACAGAGCACACGGCTTACTTCTGCTCCCTTCTCTGATGTTCTCATGTTGTTATCCCAGCTAAAAAAATAGTGTGAAGTGTCATCAATAGATTTCATTGCTCTAGTGAAAAATAATGTGAAAGTAAAATCAGTTTTTACACAATTCAGGGAGTACCCTGGAGATGCAGTTCATATCTCTTGATATGATGAAGGAAGGAGACTGAAAGTGATTTAGGACTTGATCTTGTAAATGACTGCATATCATGCATAAAACCACAATTCATTCTCAGTGAATCATAAAATTCTGCAGTGTGAATAAAAGGGTAGAAATTAGATGACTGCCATTTTCGGGCATGGGGGCCAAAATTCCCAGCATGCCTGTGCTGATTCCAATACAGGTGGGCATTATGTAATTATGGTGCTTCAACTTTATTTCCATGATTGTAATGTGGCCATGAGCAGATCCCGCAGCGCATTTTTCTAGGAACAATACTGCTGTTCTCTCTGTATCGAACTTGTGTTGCCTGAATGGTCCTGGTGTTTTTCCCTTTTTAAAGGTGCAGCCGTTAAGGAAGGGAAGTTGTTCTAATGGAGTGAAGGCTGCTATGTAATCACTGTAGAATATTCAGGCTGAAGGGTGCCACAGTGTACCAGGTAGAGGGTACCCAGATGCTGTGATGCTATTCTGGGGGCACTGCTGGCAGGAGTGGTAATTCGGATAGGTACCATGTTTCCGGCGGAGGCCAGGAAGCCTTCAAAGTTAACTTCTAGAAAGGAACTGAAACAGGTGGCAAGAGCCCAGAGTGGCAGCAATGCAGAAAGAAGTTCAATGCCCTTGCTCGGGTGGTCAGCATGAGTGAATGCATCTGCATATTGTGTTTCAAAGGCACCCCATGTTCTCTTTCCCCACTGTTAACACTACTCAATGCATCAGCAACACAGCCTGGAGCCTGGGACTGATCCCCAATGCTGTTATACTACAGCTCACCACCACACACCTGCCAAGCATGGTAACCTCTCTAAGGCTCAGACTCTCATCTCCGGGTTGGGTGTTCCTTCACTATCACTGGGTCAAAATCCTGCAACTCCCTTTGTAACAGCACTGCGAGTGTACCCACACCACATGGCCTGCAGTGGTTCAAGAAGGCATTCTCAAGGGCAGCTGGGGATGGGCCATAAATGCTGGCCTAGCCACATTGCGTGAAATTATAAATAAAACATAACTCACCTTCTCTAGATTATTAGTACAGGAACATAAACACATTGCCACCAAATCTGCACCACAAGTAAGCATGGCACAGTTAAAATATGCACTGGACTACAAGAATGGGGGAAATGTTAAGTTGTCAAAACAGGTATAGTGTCACAATTAAGATTCTAAACAAAATGATCTACTTCTATTTCCTTGCTATTATAACAACTGGACTGTGTGGTCCTATTGAAATCCGAATACGTTTTACCACTAATCCCAAGAAGATTATTCTGGTCATATATGAATAAAGGTTAGAACTGTGGGACAAGGCAGTTATCTATTATCTCAGTGAAGAATAATGTGAAGCTGTGAAAGGAAGTTACTCCCATGAGTCATTAGCTATTCATTGAGAAAACAATGCAGAACAATATTCTTAGAAAATTAGGGGAAGAATAAATGGAAGCGTTTCTAACAACATTAACAGTGGTGCCTTTGTATTATTAAGAATACTAATGGCAGAATTTTCCAAATAATGCAGGAGCAGGCGAGAAAAGCTGTGTGAAACTCGCTGGTTTCACAGCTGCCTTTTCTAACCTGATCAAACAGCACTCTGAGCAATTTCAAAGTGCTGGCAAGGATTACACAGCCAGCTGGGGGGATGGGGCCTAAACCACCGGGAAAGCTGGGATTCTGAATCCGGGGAAAGATCGTGACCCCCCCCCCGCTTCCCCCATCCTCCCCCATACCAGGCAAACATCAGGGTGACCCAATCCCTAAAGATCTCAAATTTGATGCATCCTGAGTATTAGTTCTGCCTTTAAAGTTTATTTATTAGTCACAAATAAGGCTTGCATTAACACTGCAATGAAGTTACTGTGAAATTCCCCTAGTTGCCACACTCTGGCGCCTGTTCGGGTCAATCCGCCTCACCAGCACGTCTTTCAGACTGTGGGAGGAAACCGGAGCACCTGGAGGAAACCCACACAGACATGGGGAGAACGTGCAAACTCCACACAGACAGTGACCCAAGCCGGGTCCCTGGCGCTGTGGGGCAGCAGTGCTGACCACTGTGCCACCGTGCCACCCTGAAGCATTAAGAAATTGTGCCCTCTAATATTCTTGAGACTCATACTCATCATACTAAATGGCCATCAAGAGTTAGTCCTTCAAAATGTTGGCTCCCCTCAATGTTGTTACTTCCCCACAGTTTCAAAATCAAGGAATGGGATGAATACTCCATGGGATAGAGGGGCAGCTGGAGTGAGCTCCAGGAGCCTCAGCATCATCTGGCACTGCCAGTCCTGGAGGTCCACCATTGTCTGAATCATGCAGTTGATCCCCTCAGCCTTAATAGTCAGGGACTGAGTTATGCTTCGGAGTTCCACCACCATGGATCTGACTTCAAGCCCCAGACTTTCCACTGAGGATGCCACCCATGCAATGTTGGCTTGCTGTGGATTGCTATGGATTGCTATGGATTGCTGTCACCATCTCCTGTGATAGAAGGCTTTGTGGCTCCTCCTCTGAACCTTGCAGCCTTCGGCATGTTGCTGACAATCCCTTCCTGGTATTCCTGGCTCTGCCTTTGCATCTCCAGAAGCTGAGGGACGAACATGTCAGAGGCACAGCACCTGACTGTGGTACAGCTGAATCCTGGGGTCCAGCAGACCTCCGACTATCTGATCCTGGGACATTCCAGACTGCGCCAGATGTGCATCAGAAGTTGTGCACCGCTCACCAGATATTGACCCAGAAGCCTGCTGGTATCACAGACCGAGGTATGTGTCTCTGCGATGTTAGATGGTGTGGGTGATAGCTGTGATGCTTCTTCACCATTCACCTCTGACATCTGCGAGGTTGTGTCGAGGGTGGGCAGTGGGACAATGTTGGTGGACGGGCCAGGCTGATTGGGTGATGTTCCTGCATGAAAAGGAACATGGTATTATAAAGCCAGGTCAGTGGTCCAAGATATACAGAACTCTTATGACTTTGGTCATCTGGATGAAGGTGCAGTGAGTCCTCACTTTTCTCCTGCAGGCCCACTTCACTCTCAACACAGGCCCATCCCTGCTGCTCCCCTGCAAGCCCCAGGACTCTTCCTTCCAAAGGAGTCAGGATCTTCAGCTCTGCCATCCTTCTGCCCCTCTTCACTCATTCACGGCAATTGCGGGCAAGCGAATCCTGCAGGAACACAAATGGGGATGATGTGAGCTGGCCACCTAACAGTCAGATGTCAATGATACCTGGCACATGTGGGCAGTGTGCATAAACAGGAAGGAGTTCTGAAGAGGAGTGCCACGGGTGTGAGGAAGCTTGTGGGTGATTGGGTGCTGGGTCCCTGCTGGATGGCAGCATGTGCGATCAAAGTGACAGCTAGGTGGAGTGTAGATAGGATACAGTGAGCACTTACCCTGGCAGAACAGTGTAAGTCATTCATCTTCTTGCGACATTGCATCCCTGTTCTCTTGTGCAAGTTGCTGGTGCAGACCATTCCTGTGACCATCTTCCAGGTGGGGTTCTTTATCTTGCTGGAGATTCCCCTCCCAGCATGGTGGTATATTGCTGCCATCTGTCCTCCACGGCATCCAGCATTCGGGTGAGGGCACCCTCCGTTAATCGAGGAGCAGGCTTCCTCAGTGCCATCCTCCTGGCTTGAATGAGAACAAGTGCTGTGGAGGCGTTTAAATGATTAAAGCGCTCAGATGACACCCAAGGCAGGCACATTAGATGCTTCACACCTCAGGCATGGAGTTTTTCACATGGGGAATTTGTTTTAAGTGTCTAAAGTTGGCGGTCCGGGTCCAGTGAGCATCGCACCAGTTTCCACGCCGAGATTAATACTTTGCCTTTTTTGGAAAATTATATATTTTGTGGCATAAAGAAAGTGTTTTTTTAAATCAATATTAATACAATTAAGACATTAAACAACTGGTAATTTATCTACCTAATATATCTAAAATTCTGCTATTAATATACATGACATATGTGATACATGTGATAGCACATTTTTTTTGATGACTGAAAACATTTAATGCATTAGAATAGGTCAATAAATGAGGAAATCCCTGATTAATGCTGGAATTATTAAGTGAACCTAATCAAAGATGCGGTCACTTCGATCCCACATGCAAATTGGGGTGAATGGGATCAAAGGTTATAGGGAAAAAGCAGGATTAGGTATTGAGTTGGATGATCAGCTATGATCATAATAAATGGCAGAGAAGGCTCAATGGGCCAAATGGCTTCCTCCTGCTCCTATCTTCTATGTTGCTATGATGCTTAGATTTCCCCATAGTTCAGCACAAGATGAACTATTGCAACAACAAATAATATTCAGACACATGTTGTCATTGTGGAAACAATATCTGATTTTGGAAAAATTAGTGCAGCATTGCAGTCAATACTTGTGCAAAAAGCTTCTTAAACTTTTGTGCTGTAGATATCTGAAGATTACTGTATTAAATATCTAATGTCAACTGTGCTGCAAAATACATTCACTGTGCACCTAATTTCCATGGCATCATCCTTGCCAGATGTCTTTGAATAGCCGTGCTGCAATTTGTAGACCTGTAAATAGAACACTTCCAGCAATCCATTAATTACATATAACAAAATAATACGTGATGTACTCACAGAGCTGTCAGTTTAACAAGTATTGCATCAAAACCGATTTGGAAGCCCTTCCTAATTGCCGCAGATATTTATTAAGGTCTTGTACTGCTTTCTTAAAAAAAATTCACAAATAGCTGCATCTATGCTCAATCTTCATTTCTCCTTCAGGAAGAGTCTATGTTTTAGAGTAGCGTTTTCAAAGTGGGGGCTGCAACCCGCAGGTGGGTCACGGGATGTTGAAAAATGGGCTGCCAAAAGTGATCCGCAAAGGTCGCCTGACTTTTTTCTGTTTTCTCTCTGGGTAAATTCTTGCTGCAGTAAAGTGAGTACAGTATAGTACCACATGAGGCAAGAATTAACAGCTCAGCATGCTCAGAACATGCACTTGGCACCAAGTGGTCTGTACATACATGCACTCCAATTTTCTTTCCCTTTTTAGTAAGTCAATTGTGGACATGGGTTGTTTTATTATATTAAAGAGAGGGCCAGGGAGACAAGTAGTAAGTGTATTGAGTGGGACAGTCATTTGGTAAAAGTGGGTTGCCAGAAAAAAGTTTGGAAGATTGAAAAAAGTTTGAAAAACACTCCAATCAGGTTTATGCATGAAATCCAAAAAGTCAATCTGGCCTCTTGTGAATCCCCTTGTTCCTCTGCTTTGCTCTTGACAGGCAAGCCCTAAGTTCTGGAATTCCTTCCCTAAACCTTTTCATCTAATTCTCTTCTCCTTCAAAATACTTCTTAAAACCTATTTCTTCCATCAAGCTTTGGGCTGCACCTGTCCATGGCGGCACGGTGGCACAGCGGTTACTACTGCTGCCTCACAGCTTCAGGGACCTGGGTTCGATTCCGGGCTTGGGTCACTGTCTATGTGGAGTCTGAACATTCTCCTCGTGTCTGCGTGGGTTTCCTCCCACACTCCAAAGATGTATGGGTTTGGTTGATTGGCCATGCTAAATTGCCTCTTAGTGTCCTGGGATGTGTAGGTTAGAGGGATTAGCAGGGTAAATGTGTGGGAGTGTGGGGATAGGGCTTGAGGTGGGATTGTTGTCAGCGCAGTTTTGATGGACTGAATGGCCTCCTTCTGCACTGTAGGGATTCTATGATTTCTATTGTTTCCTTCTTTGGTTTGGTTTGAAATGTTGTTCCTGTGAAATACATTTGGAATATTTTATTTGATTAGAGCTGTTGTATAAATGCATGCTCAAGCTGTTGCCATTTATGACAGTACAGTGAAATTAGGAGTGAGATTTGCAAAGAGCACCCAAAAAATGACCACTAGCATAACATTTAAAACAAACCGACAGGGGGAACGACAAAGAGCAAAGAACAGTACAGCACAGGAACAGGCCCTTCGGCTCACCAGGCCTGGAGAAGGGAAGTTTCTTCTTACTGGTTCATTTCATTTAAATTCAAACAGTTTCATTAAGTTTCTTCTGGAGCCAAAGAAAATGTTAATGATTTTATTGAACTACACCAATCAATAGTTTTATATCAGTTAGTGTCAGAGTTGTTGCTGACATTATTGTTTTTCAAACCATTCATCTTCAAAAATAAGACACCACCAAAACATTTCATAACAGAATGTACAGTTCCTCAGCCTCGTTGTGTCACAGTGATAAGTCATCAGCTTATGTCAATAATCTCAGCTAATGAATGTACAAAGTCTTGATTTGACCTCAATATTTTTACTAAAAGGTTCCACAGATAGAATTAGAGGTGTGCGTGACATGGGAGCAAAAGGAAGTCGGTCCCACAGAGGTGAAGGGTGCAATTATGAGCCACTTGTACTGGCTCAGATTTTCCGTCCTGGGTCAGATGCACAGTGATGGGAGAATTCCTGGATCTGCAAACCTGACCTCTAAAAATGTCTGCCTGAACTTCAGATTTTCATTTTGGGAGAGATAGACTTGAACTGGAGTGGGGCAGGCGGCTCTGGAAGTAGTGAGGAGGTGAAAGCTGACCCTGTGCAGGTTGGGTATCTTGGATTCAGAAAGAAAGCTGACTTCAGAAAGATCTGTGAGATGTAGTCATAAATGCTGAAGTCCCTGTGCCTCGGAGGAGCCATCATTGCCTTGTCAGGTAAGTGTCCAAGCTGTAAATATCACCCAACTGTTAACTGACCCTGGAATGGCCGTCTATCAGAGGGTTTTCCCTATGGGAGAATTATCATTGTTGCTGCCTAATCAATGCTGAACCACTGAAAGCATGGAGTGGATCCACAAGACACAGCCATGTATAAGGCAATGTTTTGCTGCCACTACCTGGTGCAGGTATTATGCAGTCACATCATTAGCTGCCAATATTCATTGGGCAGATGAATGATGAACAATTCCATGCTCATCATTCCAGCAAGGATAATGCCCTCTTGCCACCCATCTATCAGGACGCACCCACATTGTTGACCCTTGCCCAGGTTCCTCACAGCTGCACACTCATGGCATAACAGCGTGACTAAGAAGGAAAGAACTAACAGGTTTACCCTGGTTCCTAGCTGAAGTCACAGCTGCAACATAATATGGCACCAAGCATTTGTGCAGAAGCATTTTCTCCACAAAGCCTTACCAGTAATCACTAATGATATGGTGAAAATGGTTAGGAGATTTAAGCACATAAGCACGCAACACTGAATGAGGGCATTGTAACCTGAATGGCTCACAATCCTTTCTGCCGTACATTTTTATTCATAGAATGAAACATGGGCAGGAGGGATGTGGGGTGGCGGGGGGGGGGGGGGGGGGGGGGGGGCGGGGGAGGGGGAGGCCGGGGGCGGGGGTGTTGGAGTGGGGGGGGGGGGGCGGGGGAAGCGTGGAGGTGGTGGGAGTGGGACTAGGGAATGAATGAGTGCAACTGCCCAATGCTTCTCTGATTAGGGTGTTCATGGTGGAAGAGGTCCAGAAAGAGAAATCATTCCTCTAGCCTGCTGGCTGCTGGAATGTCCCTGCAGCAACCAAGTAGGCCTAGATTCAAATTATGGCTGCAGTGAGTACAGTAGTAGACCATCAGCATTCATGGATTCAGTGCCAGTAAAGGTTCAATGATCTGTGTCCTGGCAAGGTGAATAGCTTGGCTTATCCACACAGAGCTCCCAGGGAAGGTTCATATCTGCATGCTGCAGGTCAAGTGTGAGACATGCACATAGCTCTGCCTCAGCATTGAGGCTTGTATGTGTACACAGTTCATGTAGATGCGCAGAGAACACATATGAATGAGCACTCTGATGCACAGACGCAGTGAAAAGCAATATCCGTCCATGCACTATATATCAGGCTAACATAAATTCACATTGTCATTGGGAGTCAAAGGATGGGAGGCTGGTTTGTGTGATGGACTAGGCTACGTTCACAACCCTGGGCATTTCCGTTATTTTCGTAGTGATGGAGAGGCGCTCCATCATGATGAAAATCTGGGTTCAGATATTAGGTTCCCAATTTCAGCTTACCAAAATGAGGAAATATCAAGCAGCAGCCAGGCACTTATTCACAGAAAGACAATGAGTGATGGTCATTCAGGGAGTTTGCACACCTCCCAGTGCCCGGTTTCCGAGCACCAGTGACAGAAAGCTCAGAAAGCAGAACTGGCAAAAATCACCCACCAAGTGGAAGACTGGGAAATAGCTCAAAAGATGCAAAGTCATCTAAAGAAAAACGTTTTGCATGTAGCTATGGAGTCAGCAGTTGTGTCACTGTACACCCCGACTGGGCAATTTCTAGCTAGTTACAGAGACAATCACCTGCATGTCCTTTCAGTGGGGTTATGTTGAAGTGGGTGTAGCAGAGCTTGGGATAAACACGGAAGGGAGCACAAATAATTGAAAATGGATAGAAAGGAGTAATTGTCAAAATATGATCACAACTAGAATTGTCATTGTTAATGCGCATATTAGATGCATAAGGTTACAGAGTACATATTGTAGTTCTGCATTTGATGATTTCTCAGTAAGGATATTTCCAAGTAATGGTGAACGGCAATGGGAATCTTGCCAGCAAGCACAGACCAGGACCAAAATTTGTTGATTTGACCCAGCTTTGCACACGTTTTACTGAGTGTCCACTTATTCGATATCAGTACTCACAAATCTTGGAGATTAAATTTTTAAATTTAATCTGTACAGGGGGTTTTTGTTTCCAGCTAAGATCAGAGTGATGTTTCTAACCAAGTGCAATCAGTCATTTGCTTTCACATTCGTTATATAAGGTAAATGTGACCCTAAATTCATATGACCTTAAACTTATTGCTTAATTAGCAAAAAACCACAATTGGCTTCTTTTTTTGATTTTTCATTTATGTTTGTAGTAACTAAAACTGGGAAATGAAGCAGTATATTCTAAGAAATCAAGAATCCTAATTGAGACTAAAGATAAACAAGATTAAAATGTCTGACTGAGAGGATACAGACCTGGCTTGAGACAACAGCAGCAGTGTGTCTGCAAAACAAGGTGGTACAGTGTTGCTGGATGAAGCTGAATAGCATGTTTGTGCCAGTCGCATTGCTTGTTCCTCTATCAGCAGATGTAGCACATAACGATTGGTAACTGGTTTCTAGAGCTCTGATTTTAACTTGAGGCGTGATGTGGTGTTGCGGGGGCTGCATCAAGTGGCATTCCATCCAGCCCCTTCAAGAAAGATGCCCAAAGGATTTTAACTCCTAGCTCTCTTTAGCTCCAATACTGTCTCTCACACAAACCCAGTAGGAGCAAGGGAGGTCGAACATATTTAGTTGGAGGAGAGCTAATGCCCCTGGTCCACAAAGGACCATCATAAGGTTTTTTAAAAATAATTTACCCAGGCTTGAGACTGCGGGCATTACTATTAAGTTTAAGAGTGTGCGGGCCTGAAGTTTGGCCTGCAGTTAAAGTGGCATGTGTCTCAATCAGGCCCTGACTTCACTATCTAAATCAGGTGCGGTTGTCCTTCCTGTGCCTGATTTAAACACAACCTAGGTCAAGGCACAAAAATGTGCCATCGTGACCACTCTGCATGCACTGATCTTGCCAGGTTATGGAGGGGTTAACAACAAGCCTGAAGTCTCTCTTCTGGTCACAAATTCAATTAACTGAGTTTTCATTCGAAGTATCATTTTCATTTAAATTCAAGACAGTTGGAAATTGTTGCCAGTACAAGTGAGAATATTTCAATATTTTAGAACACATTAATGCCAATGTATAATCTTACAAATCATATAAATGCATATTTTATAATAATTGAGTGAGACTCCCCACCTCCTTGAATCAGCAGCATCCCTCTATGAGGGCAATAAAAGCTGTCAGAATCAAAATATCACAGTGCTGCAAAAAAAATTACAAAACAAATTAATATCACTTTATAAACTGGTGATTTTGGTGAATAGACATACTGTTAAGATGCATATGGGGAATTTTGAGATGATTGGACTTCCAATAGTTATGATTGGAAGTTTTTGTCAAACAGAAAATTAATTAATTGACTGTTTTTCACCATCATTAACGTTCAACAAATTAAATCATTTTCTTACAAATCACAGATTTGAAAAGCACATTTCGATGTTTAATTTTCAGTCGACTGCTAAGTGCAAATCAGAACATCATTGTTTCAATGATTTAGCATTAAAGGTAAAAGCACACCCTAGGTGCCTTAAGTGGATTTAATTTAACGTTTGTTTTTGTTCTCATTGAATATATAAATCAAAGTTAATTTAATTACACACTGGTGCTATATTTACAGGATAACCTAGCAATGCCATTTTAGCCAGTGTGGATACAGTTCTCAAAACCAAGAGGTAGGTGATGCGCGATATCACTCACGAGGCTTGAGATGCTCAAGGGAATAAAGGCTTTTATTTACTATTACAACGAAGCTACCATGTATAGTACACGATCCCAGACTGAGGGGTCCCAGACAGAGCAGTGACCTTTATACCTCTCCCAGGAGGCGGAGCCCGACTGGGATGTACCATAATAACTATAATACAGGTAGAACAGCCCAACCCTAATCCCAACAGTAACAAGTAGAACAACCCATCCCTAACCCCAACAGCAACATATATACAGACTCGTAGTACTGGCCAGACCCTGGCTCAGTACTACCTAGTGGGAACCAACGATGGTTCACCACAGTAGGTGTCTAAAATTTTCTCCTGAATATGCTTACCATTTCAAATGTCACCCTCATTTATTACATTTTACAGTAAATGAAATCCAGAAGCAATTAATATTATGAAGTATTTCCGAAGGGCGGCATTCTTAAACCCAGGAATATTTATAGCAATGACACTGTTGTCGACCGTGATTTACCCAAGTGATTCCAGCTGAATTGGGCCTACAGACCAGCAGAACTCTGTACTTTGGCCACTCTCAGTCTAAGTTAACTTGAATTCATACGAGGAGAGCCGAGATTTCACATTATATTGATCTCAAGGACCAATTTAGGACAGAAGTGATGAAAATGTGAGAAATGTAGAAGTCCTCCATCCCTTCATTTCAAAAACTTAATGAGAAAAGCTCACTATGTTCAAGAGATCATTACCATCATAGCAAAGAAAATGAACCAGAAGATCCATATCTCATTTTTATGATGGCGGAGACTACAGTAGAATGGCTGCAGACAAGTAGCTTTGATGAGCTAAATGGCCTTTCTTTGGTTCATACTTTGTTATGTTCTGATGAAACAAAGGCAGAATTTAAATACCTCGGAATCAATATTATGGTAACTGTTCCACGAACAATTTATATGCAGTCAACTCACTTCAACTCCAAATTTGCATACTATTTAATCATGTAGTGTCAACTTGGCTTTCTTGCTATCAATCTTACCTCTGAATTTGAAGGCTGCACCTTCAAGCAAAGAAAAATGGGAAATGTTGGAAACGCATAATAAAATGCTGGTAATGACACAGCAGTTGTGTTTTCATCCACAAAAGGAACAGTAGCTTGGTATTCAGGTGGGATCTTTCATCAGGTCAGAAGTTTCGTGTTTAGGAATTAGTGCTATCAATGTGGAGCAAAGCTCTATGAGCTGAATAAAGAACACTAACAAGATCAATAAATTGCTATCCATATTTAAACTGGAATGAGTTGGCCAGCAGGAATTGCTCTTACATTCACTTTGATCTGGCAACATCAGTACAAATTTCTGCACAATCTATGTTAGATTTTAGTCCAATTAGTGAATTTGGTTGAATGAATATACTTGTGGAGTGAGGCTTTGACTCTCAAGGGCAGAATAGTTGCTTTGAAGCTTAAAATCTTCAGTAAACAGAGGGATTTAGAGCACAGTTTAGTAGGTCTTTGCTCATTTTCAAAAAATAAATAAAGATATAAAAGAAAACATCACCACAGGTTGAATCATGGTTATGTTTGCATGCCAGCTTAGAACCAACATCAATGCAAGTAGCGTTTGATAAAATGTGAAAGGAAATCCAATGGTCCCCAGTGGTTTGCCTGCCTGCAGCCTTTATGCAGATGCCGTTGGATTATTCTGGGGAAACTAGATTACTCATATTTGTTTCCTAATTCAGCAAATTGTCACAGCATGATTGGCAAGAGGGAACCTGCAAAATGCAGCTCTTCTGAGCAAAAGAAACCAGAATTAACTGTATTACTTTATCCAGGATACTGCATCCAGAGGTTTAAACAGATGGTGCACTATGTAATTATTTTTCATAGCTACGAGCGCAGGATGGTGTTGGTGAGTCGTAGCGGACATGCCAAATTTCCTTAGTCTTCTGAGAAAGTAAAGGTGTTGGTCGACTTTCTTAACTATAGTGTCAGTATGGGGGTACCAGGATAGATTGTTGGTGATCTGAACACCTAAAAACTTGAAACTCTCGACCATTTGTACTTCGTCCCCATTGATGTAGATATCTTTTGGTGTTTTTCAAAAAAAAACAAAATGAACGGTTAGCTGGCTTTAGTTGGAGGGTTTAACTCACCCCATGTGTTTACTGACTCATTGAGCTTTGCATTAGTAGTCAGTAATTGGTGCTTCCTTTTGCGAATAATCTTTCAAGGCTGTTATGTCACTCCTTTGAAACAGAATAATAATGATCATGAGTTACTTCTTTTGCAGTTATAAAAAGGGCCAGTTTAACCTTATTCACCACAAGGTAAAATCGTTTAACAAAGAACAAAGAACAATACAGCACAGGAACAGGCCCTTCGGCCCTCCAAGCGGTGCGCTCATGTGCCCACTAGACCATTCATTTGTATCCCTCTATTCCCAATCTGTTCATGTGGTTATCTAGATAAGTCTTAAATGATCCCAGCGTGTCTGCCTCAATCACCTTGCTTGGCAGTGCATTCCAGGCCCCCACCACCCTCTGTGTAAAATACGTCCCCCTGAGACCTGTGTTGAACCTTGCCCCCCTCACCTTGAACCCGTGACCCCTTGTGTTCGTCACCTCCGACCTGGGAAAAAGCTTCCCACTGTTCACTCTAACTATGCCCTTCATAATTTTATACACCTCTATTAGGTCGCCCCTCATCCTCCGTCTTTCCAGGGAGAACAACCCAGTTTACCTAATCTCTCCTCATAGCTAAGACCCTCCATACCAGGCAACATCCTGGTAAACCTTCTCTGTACTCTCTCCAAAGCCTCCACGTCCTTCTGGTAGAGTGGCGACCAGAACTGGACGCGGTATTCCAAATGTGGCCTAACCGTCGTTCTATACAGCTGCAACATCATATGCTAACTTTTATACTCTATGCCCCGTCCAATAAAGGCAAGCATGCCATATGCCTTCTTCACCACCCACTCCACCTGTGCTGCCACCTTTAAGGATCTGTGGACTTGTACACCCAGGTCCCTCTGTGTGTCTATACTCCTGATGGTTCTGCCATTTATTGTATAGCTCCCCCTTACATTAGATCTACCGAAATGCATCACTTCGCATTTATCTGGATTAAATTCCATCTGCCATTTCTCCACCCAATGTTCCAGCCTATCTATATCCTGCTGTATTCTCTGACAATGTTCATCACTATCCGCAACTCCAGCAATCTTCGTGTCGTCCGCAAACTTACTGATCACACCAGTTACATCTTCCTCCAAATCATTTATATATATCACAAACAGCAGAGGTCCCAGTACAGAGCCCTGTGGAACACCACTAGTCAAAGACCTCCAACCGGAAAAAGACCCCTCCACTGCTACCCTCTGTCTTCTATGGCTAAGCCAGTTCTCCACCCATCCAGCTAGCTCACCTTTTATCCCGTTAACTTTTTGCACCAGCCTACCATGAGGGACCTTGTCAAACGCTTTACTAAAATCCATATAGACAACATCCACGGCCCTTCCCTCATCAATCGTTTTTGTCACCTCCTCAAAAAACTGGGCGGCACGGTAGCACAGTGGTTAGCACTGCTGCTTCACAGCTCCAGGGACCTGAGTTCGATTCCCGGCTTGGGTCACTGTCTGTGTGGAGTTTGCACATTCTCCTCGTGTATGCGTGGGTTTCCTCCGGGTGGTCCGGTTTCCTCCCACAGTCCAAAGATGTGCGGGTTAGGTTGATTGACCATGCTGAAATTGCCCTTAGTGTCCTGAGATGCATGGGTTAGAGGGATTAGTGGGTAAATATATAGGGAGATGGGAGTAGGGCCTGGGTGGGATTGTGGTCAGTGTAGACTCGATGGGCCGAATGGCCTCTTCCTGTGTTGTAGGGTTTCTATGAACTCAACCAAATTTGTGAGGCATGACCTCCATCGTACAAAACCATGCTGTCTATTGCTAATGAGATTATTCAGTTCTAAATGCGCATATATCCTATCTCTAAGAATCTTCTCCAACAACTTCCCTACCACGGACGTCAAGCTCACCGGCCTATAATTACCCGGGTTATCCTTGCTACCCTTCTTAAATAACGGGACCACATTTGCTATCCTCCAATCCTCTGGGACCTCACCTGTGTCCAGTGAAGAGGCAAAGATTTCTGTTAGAGGCCCAGCAATTGCATCTCTCGCCTCCTTGAGGAGTCTAGGATAGATGCCATCTGGCCCTGGGGATTTGTCTGTCTTAATGTTTCCTAAAAATCCTAACACTTCCTCCCTTGTAATTGAGATTTTTTTCTAACGGGTCAACACATCTCTCTAAGACAATACCAGTCAACATGTCCCTCTCCTTTGTGAATACTGATGCAAAGTATTCATTTAGGATCTCACCTACTTCCTTTGGTTCTGAGCATAATTCCCCTCCTTTGTCCCTGAGAGGTCCGATTCTTTCCCTAACATCCCTCTTGTTCCTAACGTATGTATAAAATAAGTAACAATAAGTTTTCTGTTAGACATATCAACTTGTATTCTCAATTTAACAAGTGGTTCACTGAATAACATTTTTTTATTCTAGGGATGTGGGCATCATTGGCATGGTTGGAATTTGATTATCCACCCCTAGCTGCCCTGAGAAAGTATTGAACTGCCATCCATGTGGTGAAGATGGGGAAACAGTTCATTCCCTGGTTGGTTCCTCAACAAACTGTTCTAGAAAACCATCTTGTATACATTCCAAAAATTCATCCTCCCACAGCATTAATATTAACTTGGTTCATCCAGTCTACAAATGATTGAAGTCCCTCATAATTACTGTGTTACCCTTTTTAAATACATCTGTAATTTCCTGATTTACACTCTCAGCTTGGTATGGCTCCTGCTCTGAGCAAGACCATAAGAAACTACAAAGGGTTGTGAACATAGCCCAGTTCATCACTCAAACCATCCTCCCATCCATTGACTCTGTCGACACTTCCCGTTGCCTCGGAAAACAGCATTATTCCGACGAAACTCGTCTCCAAACTCTGTGACCTGGGGCTCTGCTCCTCCCTCTGCAACTAGATCCTGAACTTCGTAACCCACAGACTACAATCAGTAAGGATAGGCAAAAACACCTCCTCCATGATCATCTTCAACACCAGTGCCCCACAAGGCTGTGTCATCATCCCCTTACTGTACTCTTTATATACCTATGACTTTGTGGCCAAATTCCCCTCCAACTCGATTTTCAAGCTTGCTAATGACACCACCATAGTAGGTCGGATCTTAAACAATGACGAGATACAGTACAGGAAAGAGATAGAGAATCTGGTGAACCGGTGCAATGACAATAATCTCTCCCTCAATGTCAACAAAATGAAGGAGATAGTCATTGACTTCAGGAAGCGTAGTGGAGGACATGCCCCTGTCCAAACCAATGGGGGCAAAGTAGAAATAGTCGAGAGCTTCAGGTTTTTAGGTGTTCAGATCACCAACAACTTGTCCTGGTCCCTCCATGCCGATGCTATAATTAAGAAAGCACACCAATGCCTCTACTTTCTTAGCAGACTAAGTAAATTTGGCATGTCCGCTATGATTCTCACCAACTTTCACAGATGCACCATTCTTTTTGGTTGTATCACAGCTTGGTATGCCTCCTGCTCTGACCAAGACCACAAGAAACTACAAAGGGTCATGAGTAAATCCCAGTCCATCACTCAAACCAGCCTCCCACCCATTGACTCCACCTACATTTGCCGCTGCCTCGGAAAAGCAGCATAATTAAGCACCCCCCACACCCTGGACATTCTCTCTTCCACCTTCTTCCGTCGGGAAAAAGATACAAAAGCCTGAGGACACGTACCAACCGACTAAAGAACAGTTTCTTCCCTGCTGCCCTCAGACTTTTGAATGGACCTACCTCGACCTAGCTATGATGTAACACTGCATTCTGCACTCTCTCCTTTCTTTCTCTATGTATGGTATGCTTTGTATAGCGCAAGAGACACTACTTTTCACTGTATACCAATACATGCGACAATAATAAATCAAATCAAACTCAAATTCCGTCAGGAAAAAGATACAAAAGTCTGAAAACATGTACCAACGGACTCAAGAACAGCTTCTTCCCGGCTGTCATCCGACTTTTGAATAGTACTATCACATATGAAGCTGATCTTTCTCTACATCCCACCTGTAACTGCAACATTATATTCTGTATCCTATCCTTTCCTTCTCCCCTGTGTGCTCTATGAATGGTATGTTTTGCCTATTTAGCGCACAGGAAACAATAATTTTCACTGTATCCCGATACAAGTGACAATAATAAATCAAATCAAATCCCTTCATTATAATTACTGTTCAGCAGCCTATAAACTACCAATATATCCTACTCCTTGCTGCTTCTTAGCTCCGACCTAACTGATTCTACATCTTGATCTTCTGATCTCACTAACGTACTGATCTCATCCCTAATTAACAGTGCTAACCCATCCCATTTCCTTTCTGCCTATCCTTCCTAAATATGGAATGCCCTTGAGCATTCAGTTCCCAGCTTTGGTCACCCTGCAGCAATGTCTCCATAATGGAAATTAAATCATACCCATTTACTTATATTTGTGCTGTAAATTCATAGAATCATAGAATTCCTATAGTGCAGAAGGAGGCCATTCGGCCCATTGAGTCTGCACCAACTGTCCAACAGAGCATCCCAGCCAGAACACACCCTCATAACCCCATGTATTTACCCCAGTAATCTCCATAACGTACACATCTTGGGACAATAAGGGCGATTTAGCATTGTCAAACCACCTAACCTACACACCTTTGGACTGTGGAAGGAAACAGGACCACCTGGAGGAAACCCACGCAGACACAGGGAGACCATGCAAACACCAGACAGACAGTTACCCAAGGCTGGAATTGAACCCTTGCCCCTAGCACCATGAAGTAGCAGTACTAACAACTGTGCCGCCCATCTACCTTGCTGTGGATGCTGCCTGCATTCAGGCAGAGTGTCTTTAATTTTGCCCTTTTTAACATTTATTTGTATTTTGACCCAATCTGAAGTTGGCCTTTGTTTCAGTTGCCTTCCAGTTTTGCTTAATACTGTTCTTTCTACCATTACCCACTTTGTTTCTCTCCGATCTGAATTCCTTTTCTGGTTCCCAGCCCCCTGCCAAGTTAGTTTAAACTCTCTCCAAAACCACTAGCAAATCTCCCAGTGAGGATATTGGTCCTGCTTGTGCTAAGATATAACCCATCTACCTGTACAGGTACCTGCTCACAAACCATTCCCTGTTCCTCAGAAATCTAAAGCCTTCCTGCCTGCACCATCTCTCCAGGCACTTGTTTGTTTGTTCTTTCTTCCTATTTCTGTACTCACTGGATAGGTTACACCTGAACTTGGACGGGTTACACCTGAATTGGAGGGGGTCTAATATCCTGGCGGGGAGTTTTGCCAGAGCCATTCGGGAGGGTTTAAACTAGTTTGGCAGGGGGATGGGACCCAAAGCAGTAAGGAGAAGGTTGAGGACAGCGCAGAAGTTAAAGAGAGCACATTAAGTAATAAAGGCAGTGTCAGTAATCCTAGTACCAGACAGATCAGGCAAAAGCAAGACAGAGAGCAAGGGAAGTCCAGATTAAACTGCATTTATTTCAATGCAAGAAGCCTGACGGGCAAGGCAGATGAACTCAGGGCATGGATTGGTACGTGGGACTGGGATATTATAGCAATTACTGAAACATGGCTAAGGGACAGGACTGGCAGCTCAATGTTCCAGGGTACAGATGCTATAGGAAATATGGAACAGGAGGCAAGAGAGGAGGGGGAGTTGCACTTTTGATTCGGGAAAACATCACGGCAGTACTGAGAGGGGATATATCCGAGGGTTCGGCCACTGAGTGTATATGGATAGAACTGAGAAATAAGAAGGGGGAAATCACTTTGATTGGGTTGTAGTGTAGGCCCCCAAATAGTCAGTGAGAAATTCAGGAGCAAATATGTAAGGAGATTACAGATAACTCCAAAAAAATAGGGCAGTAATAATCGAGGATTTTAACTTTCCCAACATTGACTGGGACAGCTATAGTATTAGAGGATTGGGTGGACAGAAATTTGTCGAGTGAATTCAGAACATTAAATACAGGAGTTGGGATGTCTTGTTGAAGTTGTACAAGACATTGGTACAGCCACACTTGGAATACTGTATACAGTTCTGGTCACACAGTAAGAAGTCTCACAACACCAGGTTAAATTCCAACAGGTTTATTTGGTAGCACAAGCCACTAGCTTTCGGAGCGCTGCCCCTTCATCAGGTAAGTGGGAGTTCTGTTCACAAACAGGGCATATAAAGACACAAGCTCAATTTACAAAATAATGGTTGAAATGCGAGTCTTTATAGGTAATCAAGTCCTAGTAAATCTTTTCTGCACTCTTTCTAGTTTAATAATATCCTTTCTATAATAGGGTGACCAGAATTGCACACAGTATTACAAGTGTGGCCTTACCAATGTCTTGTACAACTTCAACAAGACGTCCCAACTCCTGTATTCAATGTTCTGACTGATGAGACCAAGCATGCAGAATACCTTCTTCACCACTCTGTCCACCTGTGACTCCACTTTCAAGGAGCTATGAACATGTACCCCTAGATCTCTTTGTTCTGTAACTCTCCCCAAAGCCCTACCATTAACTGAGTAAGTCCTGCCCTGGTTCAATCTACCAAAATGCATCACCTCGCATTTGTCTAAATTAAACTCCATCTGCCATTCGTCAGCCCACTGGCCCAATTGATCAAGATCCCATTGCAATTGGAGATAACTTTCTTCGCTGTCCACTATGCCACCAATCTTAGTGTCATCTGCAAACTTACTAACCATGCCCCCTATATTCTCATCCAAATCATTACTATAAATGACAAATAACAGTGGGCCAGCACTGATCCCTGAGGTACACCGCTGGTCCCAGGCCTCCAGTTTGAAAAACAACTGTCTACAATCACCCTCTGGCTTCTGTCAAGAAGCCAATTTTGTATCCATTTAGATACCTCACCCTGGATCCCGTGAGATTTAACTTTATGCAACAACCTACCATGACTCAGGTGGCCATCGCAGAAGGCTCGACCACCATGGGTAGGATGCAGGTGGTCCTCCAGGACTAGCAGTGCCAGGTGACGCCGGAGCTTCTGGAGCTCACTGCAGAAGCACCGCCGTCCCATGGAGTGACCCAGGGACCCACAGGAACCCCAAGGGAGGAGGAAGGGCTTGAGCCCATGCTGGGGCCTTCCACCCAGGAGACTGTGGCTGTGGCTACGCCTTCTGACTCCCCCCTTCCTGACACCGGGGCATCTCAGGGGCAGCGGGATGAAGAGGGTGTCATGGAAACGTCCTAGACACCTGGAAGCAGGTCAGGGCCCTCAAGGTCCAGGGTCTCTAGAGGACGTCCACCACGCGCATCACAGGCCACGCGGTGAGGTAGGCAGCTGGCCCCCTTCACCTCCGATGTATATTTTGGGGAGTCACTGAGATGTAATGGTAGTCATGATGTGGAGATGCCGGCGTTGGACTGGGGTAAACACAGTAAGAAGTTTAACAACACCAGGTTAAAGTCCAACAGGTTTATTTGGTAGCAAAAGCCACACAAGCTTTCGGAGCTCTAAGCCCCTTCTTCAGGTGAGTGGGAATTCTGTTCACAAACAGAGCTTATAAAGACACAGACTCAATTTACATGAATAATGGTTGGAATGCGAATACTTACAACTAATCAAGTCTTTAAGAAACAAAACAATGGGAGTGGAGAGAGCATCAAGACAGGCTAAAAAGATGTGTATTGTCTCCAGACAAGACAGCCAGTGAAACTCTGCAGGTCCACGCAACTGTGGGAGTTACAAATAGTGTGACATGAACCCAATATCCCGGTTGAGGCCGTCCTCGTGTGTGCGGAACTTGGCTATCAGTTTCTGCTCAGCGACTCTGCGCTGTCGTGTGTCGCGAAGGCCGCCTTGGAGAACGCTTACCCGAATATCAGAGGCCGAATGCCCGTGAACAAGACTTCGAACAAGACTTCTCCACCGCACGGGACCTTCAACCGATGCTATACACGAGATACATCGATGACATTTTCTTCCTTTGGACTCATGGTGAACAATCACTGAAACAACTCTATGATGACATCAACAAGTTCCATCCCACCATCAGGCTCACCATAGACTACTCTCCGGAATCGGTTGCATTCTTGGACACGCGCATCTCCATTAAGGACGGTCACCTCAGCACCTCACTGTACCGCAAGCCCACGGATAACCTCACGATGCTCCACTTCTCCAGCTTCCACCCTAAACACGTTAAAGAAGCCATCCCCTACGGACAAGCCCTCCGTATACACAGGATCTGCTCGGATGAGGAGGATCGCAACAGACACCTCCAGACGCTGAAAGATGCCCTCATAAGAACAGGATATGGCGCTAGACTCATTGATCAACAGTTCCAACGCGCCACAGCGAAAAACCGCACCGACCTCCTCAGAAGACAAACACGGGACACAGTGGATAGAGTACCCTTCGTTGTCCAGTACTTCCCCGGAGCGGAGAAGCTACGGCATCTCCTCCGGAGCCTTCAACATGTCATTGATGAAGACGAACATCTCGCCAAGGCCATCCCCACACCCCCACTTCTTGCCTTCAAACAACCGCACAACCTCAAACAGACCATTGTCCGCAGCAAACTACCCAGCCTTCAGGAGAACAGTGACCAAGACACCACACAACCCTGCCACAGCAACCTCTGCAAGACGTGCCGGATCATCGACACAGATGCCATCATCTCACGTGAGAACACCATCCACCAGGTACACGGTACATACTTTTGCAATTCGGCCAACGTTGTCTACCTGATACGCTGCAAGAAAGGATGTCCCGAGGCATGGTACATTGGGGAAACTATGCAGACGCTGCGACAACGGATGAATGAACACCGCTCGACAATCACCAGGCAAGACTGTTCTCTTCCTGTTGGGGAGCACTTCGGCGGTCATGGGCATTCGGCCTCTGATATTCGGGTAAGCGTTCTCCAAGGCGGCCTTCGCGACACACGACAGCGCAGAGTCGCTGAGCAGAAACTGATAGCCAAGTTCCGCACACACGAGGACGGCCTCAACCGGGATATTGGGTTCATGTCACACTATTTGTAACTCCCACAGTTGCGTAGACTTGCAGAGTTTCACTGGCTGTCTTGTCTGGAGACAATACACATCTTTTTGGCCTGTCTTGATGCTCTCTCCACTCCCATTGTTTTGTTTCTTAAAGACTTGATTAGTTGTAAGTATTCGCATTCCAACCATTATTCATGTAAATTGAGTCTGTGTCTTTATAAGCTCTGTTTGTGAACAGAATTCCCACTCACCTGAAGAAGGGGCTTAGAGCTCCGAAAGCTTGTGTGGCTTTTGCTACCAAATAAACCTGTTGGACTTTAACCTGGTGTTGTTAAACTTCTTACTATGTAGTGGTAGGCCATGGAAGGTTAGGAAGTTGTAGTTGCACTAAGATGGCAGGTGGAAAGGACTGCACTAGTTACATAGATCTTTAAGCCCTTAACGTTTTCTGCTCACAAGTTCTTAGAACATCTTGTTTAAACACCTTTATTGCAATTATTAAATGTTTTTTCACCACCCACCTGTGACTAATTTGTCTTAGATTTGTCTCAAATAGGAATCCACTTCCATTGATGATCACCTGAGCGATGCTTCATGTTGATGTCAGTTGGGGAGGCCCCTCAATGCTGTGTCATTGAGAAAAGGAAGCCATTGGTTCCCCAGAACCCATGAGTGATTCCCTCCCCTCTCCGACCCGACCCGCCTCAGGGCCCTGTATGGGGGTTTCAGGTCCCTTACCCACTACACAGATGTGGGCCCAGGTGCCAGGGTGCATGCGGGGCTCAGGTAGGAGTCACTAGTGCTTAGCGAGTCGTCATCACACTCCTGCCTGCCAAAAAAACTTGCTAACACAGCGTACCCAGGCCCCCACTCTGATGTGACAATGTTGCAGGAGATAGAAGGACCTTGGTGAGGGGGGAGGGGGATGGAACCCACAGACACAAGCTCATAGCGACTGAACCGCCTGGTAATCAGAGCCTCCCTAGCCAGCCTCGCATGCCTCATTTAAGCTGTCAGCCCTCCAGCGCCTGGCTGGTGTTCCTTGGCATGCTCTTCCTCTTCTTCCTCCTCCTCCTCCTCCTGCTGGTCATCCTCCCCAGCGACGCCCGGCTGGTCAGCCACTTCCACTTCCTCCTCCTCCTCTAATACGTCACCTCTCTGCTGTGTCAGGCTGTGCAAGGCACAGCACACGACCACAATGCGGGAAGAGATCACTGGGCTGTATTGTGGGACCCCGCCAGGTCGGTCCATGCACTGGAATCTTATTTTAAGGAGCCCAATGCACCTCTCCACTATCGCGCGGGTGGCTACATGGGCCTCATTATAGCAGGTCTCCGCCTCCGTCACAGGCCTCCGCACAGGCGTCATCAGCCATGTCCAAAGCGGGTAACCCATATCACCCAGAGCCACCCCCGCAGCCTGGACTCCTCCTCAAATGCCTGACAATGAAGCTGTCATGCACGCTGCCTGGACGTCTTGCGCTGACGTACATATTATGGTCGCACACCAGTTGCACATTCAGGGAGTGGAATCCCTTTCTGTTGATGAATCTTCGTGGATTCTGTAGGGGGGCCTTGAGGGCGACATGTGCTCAGTCGATCACCCCCTGCACATTAGGCATCCCCGCAATGGCTGCGAACCCTGCAGCCCGGGCTTCTAGATGGGCCTGGTCCAGGTTAAATTTGATGTACTACCCAGCCCGAGCATACAGGGCTTCAATGACCTGCTTGACACAGGTGTGCATAGCTGACTGGGAAATGCCACATACATCTCTGCTAGAGTCTGGAAGGAGCCAGTCGCATAGAAGTTCAGAGTGGCCGTCAATTTGACAGCCACCGAAAGTGGGTGCCCCCACCCCCGCCCCGAGGTGCCAGGTCCTGCAACAGGTTGCACAGGTGTTGCACTGTCGCCTTTCAGAGGTGGCGATGTTGGCAGCACACAGTGCCCGACATCTGTTCAAATGACACTCGTGCATGGAACTGTGGGGGTCTCTGCTCCCTCCTTCTCCTGCACCTCCCCCCTCTGGGTGAATGGCGGCCACCTCCTGCCTCTGGTGGTCGTCTCCCTCTACTCCTGCAAGTGGTAAGGCCTGGGCCTCCAGTGCCCGCGATTCTTCCTCCAGCTCTTCCCCCTCAGCTCCAGCAGCAACCAAAAGAACAGCAAGATCAATTGGTTGCATCGCAAAAGCCATCTCATCACTCTGAAGTGCGGGGGTGGGGATGGAGGTTGGAGATGAAGAGGAGCACATGTAGTGGTTAAGGAATGTTGTTTACCCTAGCCCATCAACAGCCACTGTCCATACTGCCTATTTCCCCCAGCCACATGCTCTCCAAAATCACAGGCCTCCACAATTCCCCCAGCTACATGCTCCCCACAATCACAGCACACCCCCCCCATTCCCTCAGCCACATGTTCCCCAAAATCACAGCTCCTTGAAAAGTTGAGAGGCTGCAGCAGTGCGATTTGCAAGGGCTTTGTGCACATCCTTCAGCTGGAAGAGTGCTGAGTGCACTAGGACCCAGCAGCACCACAAGACCCGAGGTCAATGCTGAGACCCGAGTCCATGCTGCAAGTCGGACATCGGAGACCCTGCTGAGCAACAGCTCCCACCCCCCTCCACACACTCGCAGAGCCCCACCGACCCAAGAAAGAAAATGATCACAACGAAACAGCAGAGAGTTGTCACACACTATTCACTTCCTCACTAACCCTCACTGATGGAGCGTCCGAATCAGACTTTTATGGAGCAATTCCGGATTGGCGAACGTGGTGGTAAAGGGGGAAGTGCTGGTAAAGTTGGTAAAGTTGGGCATGCAACCCATTAAGAAAATGCATTTAAAGGGCTGTCGCGCCTGTTTCGGTCACGGCCCCGATCACGTCCATTTTTGGGCCTTGGTAAAGGGGGAACCAGCACGGAGGCGGGTGCGGATCACGCTACTTGCCTCACGCCCGACTTTACCAAGTTTTCACGCCCGAAAACAGACACATCTTGATGATGAAATCGGGCCCATTGTGGTTAATTCACTTTCCTTCTAAATCACTTAACAATAATTATTTGCTTCACTTGATTTTATTGCTAAGCAGAGCTTCCAGAAGCCAAGATATTCTGTATTTTGTTTTTAATCGATTAACTCTTGAGTGTCAAAGAGCTTTTTTAATTTCCATCAATTGCACACCCAACATTTGGCAATCAAAACAGAACAGATTGGATCACAACTGCAATATAACTGAAGACACATGTGACCTTTGCAAATTCAATCTTAGCAACAAATGTTAACAGCTGGTTTAAATTTCATTTTCAATTCAATGGCTTGTTTCACAGCATCATATTTAGAGTCCTGTATTTGATCTCAGTTTTTCTAAGGCTTTTGGCTGCTCTGCACAGTCAGATGCAGCCTTGAGGTCAAAGGCAACTTTCTTCTGGCATTCAGCTTCTTATGTTCCTATCCCTCTCAGAGCTATGATGAGATCTATAGCAGAGTGATTTTCACAAACCCCAAACTGAGAATTAATGAGCATGTTATTGGTGACTAAGAATTGTGTGATGAATCCTTGACTTCTGGTGACTCCTTCCATTCCTAACAACTTGTTAATTGCCAGATTTCTTTTGGATAGGACAGTTCACACTTTTTGGCAGATCCCAGATCCCATAGTTACACTATAATAGCTGAGACTATGGTAGGTTGCTGGTTCTAGTGTTCAGGTCTTCAGCATAACATTCAGTGTGTTCAGTAAGAAGACTCACAACACCATTCAGTATGTTGTTAGCATCTACTGACTTTGCTCTGCTTAGTGCACATGGCTGCTTTTTTGATTTATTATTGTCACATGTATTAGCATACAGTGAAAAGTATTGTTTCTTGCACTATACAGACAAAGCATACCATTCATAGAGAAGGAAAGGAGAGAGTGCAGAATGTAGTGTTACAGTCATAGTTAGGGTATAGAGAAAGATCAACTTAATGCAAGGTATGTCCATTCAAAAGTCTGATGGCAGCAGGGGAGAAGTTGTTCTTGAGTCGGTTGGTACGTGACCTGCCAAAGATTTTGGAAAAAAAGGTCAATTAGGATTATTCACTTAAACTTTTGATTGAAGGTAGTTGCAAACACTTCAGCCTTGCCTCTTGCATCATTGCTGAGTACCACCCTCAATGGCAATTGGGATGTCCTCCCATCAGTTGCCTAATTAACAACTGCCATTCTAAACGGCTCCTGATCTGTAAGTTGTTTGAGAGCTCAGCTGTAATTATACCACTGCTTTTGCTGTCAAACATACAGGTAACCTTTTCAGATGAGTTAATGTTATTCTTTCCATTTCTATCTTCCTGTCCTGAAAACAGTTGTTTATGCTGGTAGCAGTTGACTCCAGTACTTCATCCAACTGGTCACTATTCACAAATGAGATTAAGAACATGAGAAATAGAGGCAAGAGTAGACCACTCAGTTCTGCAATCCCCCTCCACTATTATTTCAAGGAGATCATGGCTGATCTTTTACTTCAACACCATTTTCCTGAACAATTATTGCATCCTTTGATGTTTTTAATAGAAATATGTCTATGTTTAATATGTTTGACAGTGACTATCAATAGGCTAGTCCAGTAGGAAGGCATCACAGGTAAGTCTGATTCTATGCTCGCTGGTAGCCATGTGTGCACTCTATGATGGGCCAATTGAAGTAATTATGTCAACCAAGAGTGGGAACCTTGAAAGAATTATTTTCTCCCTCTCCCAAACTAGAGGCAATTTTAAAACCAAGGTGGTGTGTTACAGATCATTCAGGGAGTCTAATTTGCTGTGGCAACATGCATTTTTACATATATGTTGTAGTCGAGGGCTGTGGATAGTAATGATAGAGGCTCCAATTTATTCCGATCACATGGCTGATGAGAAATCTCTCCTACTCTTACTGCCTGCCATTGGCATCTGTTGGAAGGATTTACAGACTGTTAATCAACCTATTTGGCCTCATAATGAATGCATTCATGAGCATCAAGTCTTGGGGTGGGACTCAAACCTACAGCTTCTGACTTAGAGGCAGGGATGCGACTCAGTGCCCCACAAGACCTCCTAATACCATAACACAGATCAGTTAACTCTGCACAGAGTGGAGATCAAATCTCTTGCAACATAGATTTGGGTGTGCTTAAACATTAAGCTAGATGTTGCATTCTCTTATTAAGCCATGAAAGCACCTCTGCAAAGTGCAATTAAAATTTTGTCTCAAGGCAACGTGTGTCTGGAATCCTGTGTTGGGTGCAGCCACTGGTGCTAATTAAGTAGGTTTGAAATATATGCATCAAATAACCTTTGCAGCAACTTGCTAAATTAATATGGATTGGAGCATCATTGCATCCAGAGCGGATGTCTATTGTCTTAGATGATAACATATGCTCCATGAGGTGGTGTTGGTACAGTGCTATTCTTTTCACAAATAGTGTGAAAGAATGGAATTTCTTCACTCATGTTGACCCCACTTACAAAAAGGAGGGAATGAACTTGTTCCAGTTGTGTGACTCCATTTAGAAGTTTTTCATTAGTTTGAACAAAGAAATAGCCAATCTCACAACTTTTACAATAATGAGAATTTAACACTTCTTAAGTAACTTGTGATCCTGATATACATTTCCCAAACTTCATTAAATCAGATGTAGAATGAACAAGTTGTTAGGACTTATAATTAAGCAGCAAGTAGTAAAGTTAACTTTTATGAACATCAGGAAATTCTGGTGTTTTCAAGGTTCAATGAGAATTAGGACATTTTTGAGAGTGGCGGATGCCACACAACTGACAGAAAAAGAGGAAAACATGGAATCAATTTACAAGTATAGTTAGCTCTATAACCAGCACCAGAAAAAGATAGACATGTAGAAGTGATATGATTTAAAGAGAAGAACCAAGCAAAGGTATAGATACAACTATGCAATCCATAAGGAGCCATAATGATTATTAGGAGTGGCATGGTGGCACAATGGTTAGTTGTGAAATGAGTGATGGTCCGTGTGGAGTTTTCACATTCTCCCCGTATCTGTGTAGGTTTCCTCCGGGTACTCCGGTTTCCCCCCACACTCCAAAAATGTGCGGGTTAGGTGGATTGGCCATGGTAAATATCTGGGATTACAGGGATAGGACAGGGGAGAGGGCTGGGGAAAATACTCTTTCAGACAGTCGGTGCAGACTTGATGGCCTGAATGGCATCTTCTGCACTGTGGGGATTCTATGATAATTAAGCATTTCAAATGTAAATTTAAAGCATACTTGTGTAGTGAAATGTTTATATTGTAGCATGTATTTCATTGAGGGTTAAAATATCGAGGGTATTCCAAAATACATCATGGGATACTGCAATCATATACATTTTCAGACAAAGTTCCATGCTGGGAGTGCAATAGTGTAAAATTGTACTTTATGGGTGCAACTTAATGAAGTCGGCTAGAGGGAGATACATGATGGACGAGGCCATTGAATCATGCAGGAGGACTCTGACTGGGAAAATGAAAGTCAGTTCAGCATGCTGTGGGAAGGAAGTAAGGCCACAAAGCCACTTGAAAGTGGTGGGAAAGTAGATAAGCTCATTGACAAAGTTGACAAGTCAAATTTATATACCTCTGAATCAAATTTTGTGCTGCCTTGCAAATTTAACAGGAGATGCATGGGGATCAGAGGCTCATCATCATCAGCCTGGGGCTCAGCATAGGCACATCCTTTAATAGTCTTCCACTGCCATGGCCCTTGGCTGTCACCATCTCCATCAGCTGTGTCTGTATTACAGTGAGGTTCTCACAAGCTGGTGACCCCAAGACAATTTGTCAGCACATACGGACTGAGGTGAGTGTATATGTGCTGCTGGAGGGTGTTGGGGAAAGACGTGACGCTGTGCTCTCTGAGGCATAGGCATTTCCCAGAGGAGGAGGTTTGAAAAACCTCAGTAGCAGCTTCTCCATGCGCCTTCAGAGTGTGTGTACCTGCAAGGGCGGACAAAATCAGTTAGTTCCTCTGCATGCCAAACACTTGCATCCATATATGCATTGCACTTCCTTTCTGCCCACAAATGTATATAAGCCCTTCACGCTCAACACCTAACATCTAAATCTCTGCGTCAGAGATGAAATGGCCTCCTTGCTTTCCGGCCAACTTGAGTGCTTTCATCTCAGCAGGGGTCAGGGTTTGAATAGCCATGTTTTCCAGGTTATTGTGGTCCCTTTTCTCCTGCAGGCAGAAGGGAAGAATGAGTCGCCAGAATATGTGGACCCATCCTGATGGGCCGATGATGCACATATGTCTCTCTCATATGTCCATTGTTATACTACATGGAGGATGCTGGCATCTACATGCAACCATTCTTCCTGAGTAAGTTAGTACATAAGACAATAAGAAATAGGAACAGGAGCAGGCCATTCAGCTCTTCAAGTGAGTGAGCTAAAACTTGGTAGATGGAATTTAACATGGATAACTGTGTAGTTATCCATTTTGGTTGGAGGAATAAAAAGGCAATTTATTATCTTAATGGAGAAAAACTTTAAGATGCTTCGGTGCAGAGGGATTTAGGTATCCTCAGGCATAAATCACAGAAAGTTAATATGCAGGTGCACCAGGTAGTAAGGAAGGCAAATTGAATTTTGGTATTCATTGCTAATGGAATAGAGTATAAAAGTAGGGAGGTGCTGTTGCATCTATATAGTGAATTGGTAAGACTGTATCTGGAGTACTGCACAATATTGGTCACCTTACTTGAGGAATGATGTAATTGCCTTAGAGATAATTCGAAGAAAGTTCACTAGATTGATTCCAGGGATGAAGGACTTGTCTCATGAAGAGAGGTTGGGCAGTTTCGGCATATACTCGCTGGGGTTTAGAAGAATTTAGAAGAGTTTAGAGGAGATCTAATTGAGGTATATAAGATGCTAAAGGGGATTGACAGGGTAGATGTAGAGTGGAGGTTTCCCCTTGTTGGACATTCTAAAATGAGAGGCCATTGTTTTAGACTAAGGGGTGGCAGATTTAAAACAGAAATGAGAAGGAATCACTTCACTCAAATGGTCATGGATCTGTAGAATTCTGTACCCCAGAGTGCAGTGAACGCTAGAACACTAAATAAATTTAAGGAAGAGATAGATAGGTTTTTAATTAGTAGAGGGATGAAGGGTTATGGTGATCAGCCAGGAAGGTGTAAATAAGGTTGAAATGAGATCATCAATGATCATATTGAATAGTGCGGATTAGTTTCAAGAGGCTGAATTGCCTATTCCTGCTCCTACTTCATATGTTTATGTTTTTATGTTTCAATGTTTATAGCAGGCACAGAGGCTCAGAGAAGATGAAGGATGACATTGGTACCCCTGAAAGGTGGCCACTTGATCTGTCAGAGTTGTGGAAATCTATGGGTACTCAGTGAACTCAGCTCAAGTGCATGCTACTGTATACAGACTTAGAGGCCTCTCTCCTGGATTTCACTTACCTTTCTAGACCTTATAACGTCATTGGAATCACTTTCTGCACCGTCCCACATCCTTCTCCTCATTTCTTTGCTGCCTTCCACAATTGCCACCTCCATCCATGCCTCAGATGCATTTCATCTTCCAAACATGAGGAACAAGATACCTCTGCAGTCTGCCGCATCTTCAAGAATCCTGACGTTGCTTGGGGGTGCCTGCCAATACCAGCGCTGGCCCTTTGAGGTCTTTGGTGCTCCATCACATCAGCAATGGCTACCATTTACCTTTTCAAAGGGCCCTTGGGTAACTATGTCCTGCCTCCTGTACACTGAGCAATACTAATTGGCCATTGGGTCATGTCCCTGATGCTGTCATGTCATGATGCAATGCAGGCTGGGGATACAGAAATGATTCAAGCATCGGGTCGCTAACCCCAGATTGAAAATCCAGCCCGACATTTCATATGAACATACAAATTAGGAGCAGGCAGGTGAAAGCCACCTGGCCCCTTAGCCTACTCTGCCATTCAACAAGATCATGGCTGGTCTGATTATGACTTCAACCCCACATTCTTGCCTACCCCAATAACCTTTCACCCCTTGTTAATCGAGAATTAATTCTGAGGTCCTTAAATAGCAACCAACGTCTAACAAAATCATTCCGTGCGTTTCATAATATCTCTTTGCATTGTGTGCAGCATTTCCCGCAACTTTTAACACCCAATAATATTGATGAGAGGGATTGTGGCCTAACAACAATTAGTAAATGGAAAATATAACTCATCAAGCAATTCACAAACATATTTAATCCAGTATTAACTATGAAGATAAATCAATAACGTACTGAGTCTTGATTGTAAACAGAGACCCTGTGGGTTAGAACTTCATCCTGACAGTTAGGAAAAGCCATTTTATTGAATAAAAATGAGCATCTATTGGAAAATGTGTGGAGATTGGTATTGCTAAACGATATGGAGATTTGTTGTACCCAATATAGTTGCTAATTTGCTGTGATTTTCTTTCTTTCCAGGAAAGTACCTTACTCAGACAAGTTTGTTCTTGTTTGCTTTGCAAAAAAATATGATTTCATGCCAAAGGCTTTTGAAAGATTGTTTAATTGGAATCCTTCACAATTCTTCTGACAGGGAGATTTACATGACCCATAATTGCACATAGGTCACAATCAACAATTATGTATTAAATCTTGCACTTTCATGATGAAACCACACACTGCCTCACAGCGCCAGGGACCCAGGTTCAATTCCAGCCTCGGGTGACTGTCCATGTGGAGTTTGTACATTCTCCCCGTGTCTGCATGGGTTTCCTCCGGGTGCTCCAGTTTCCTCCCACAGTCCAAAGATGTGTGGGTTTGGTTGATTGGCCATGCTAAATTGAGCCTAGTGTCAGGGGGATTAGCAGGGTAAATAAGAGTTACGGGAATAGGGCCTGGGTGGGATTGTGGTCGGTACAGACCCGATGGCCTCCTTCTGTACTGTAGGGATTCTATGATTCTATGATAATTGCTTAATGCAGTCATATCAAAGTTCCTCTCCACACAATTTTAATAACTAGGTTGACGGCCTCATTTAAATATTGGATGGCCAGATTTAAATGAGCAAGTTAAGCATGATAATGAGCAATGTTGCCTTTAGAATATTTTTTGTGTGTGTGTGTGTGTGTGTGGACAGTTTTTTCAATGTGCAGCATCTTTCAGTTCTTTTCATGTAACCACCGTGTTGAACCTGGATAAGGCCTGCACAGTCGCATCTAGGTGTATGCAGCCATATGCATGTGCAGCTTAATGGCAACATTGCATATGGGTCTGATTTTTAACCTACCTCACCTGTAAGTTAGATTAAAATCAAACATTGGATAACATCACGTGCAGGCTCTTAAAATCATCTCATTTTATAAATAAATGCTCAAAGTAATAATTAAATAATGTCCACAAAAATATAATGTGTAAGTGCTGCCACCGTGTGCACACTTTCAATTATGACTTACTGGAGCATAAACAAACCATATTGGTGTTGTGTTGCAATCGTATCCATCCCATGATTGATGTACTTGGTACGCATTCACTGCAAGACATTGATCCCAGTGGCGAAAGCTAGCAGAATAGATTCCACACACAGATAATGGTCTGTTTCACATAAGAAACATTCCAATTGCATTAACTAAAATGTGAGTCAACGAATGGTGCTCTGCCTTCATGGGGGATGTTATTAAGTAGCTTTCTGACGCAGTACATTTATTTTAAATATTAACCTTTGTTGAGCTGTTTCCAGTAATAGCCCTCTTGATGTTGCCAATCCAGTCCGAAGATGTGCGGGTTAGGTGCATTGGCCATGCTAAATTGTCCCTTAGTGTCCCGGGATGCGTAGGTTAAAAGGATTAGCAGGGTAAATATGTGCGATTACAGGGATAAGGCCTGCGTGGGATTGTGGTCGGTGCAGACTCGATGGGCTGAATGGCCTCTTTCTGCACTGTAGGGATTCTATAATTCTATTCTATGATTCTTATGAAATTGGATTGAATGAAATGAATATAAAGACTCCCCATTGTTATCAATATGATCTAATTTCTGTGGTAAACACAGGACGACTTGAGCAAGTTTCTTAAAATAACAATGCAGGAGGATGCAAAATAATTAGACCTCAGAAAGTATCAGGTAAGGCATAGGGTGAGGCCCTGGTGGACAAGTTACTGTTTACGGGCAGGGAGGAAGTCTTATTTTCATACCTAACTTTTCTGTGTGCATTAAAATAGGAAAGTTGTCAACCCCTATCAAAAGAAAGCCTCTTCGTCCAGTCGAGGTTCATCATCATTACATCATTTGCTTCCACATATTGCTTTTATAAGGATAAATTGAATAATATTAAAATGGGAAAGTTGAAATCAAAGATGGCGTTGGTGTGAGAGGAAGCATGATCCACAGGTGGCAAAATCCTTTTTGAAATCCGGCTGTTTGTTGAGATCTGGAGAGAGGTTAATGTACATCAAGCAAGCTTTAAACATACCTGGAGTGTAGTTGCAAAGAGAGAACTTCAAAAGTCTAGCTGGAAAGGGTTATTTTTAGATTCCTTTCGATTGGTTGGAATTTACTGTGTGTGCTCAGCGGTGGAGGGGCTGTGGATTTCAGCTCAGTCTGCAAACTTTCTGTTTTTTTTCACCCAAGAAAGGGTGAATTAAAACGGGAAACAGGAGTCGCTGAGGTCCTGCTGCAAATTGCAAGCTGCTATTTCTACTTTTGGATTTTTCTTTGCAGTTAGAGCTCTATGAGGGGCATGTTGGGACTTGCAGTTCAGCCTGGAACCATCTTGTAGTTCTTTCACTCAGTCAAGTGTGAATTGATTTTGGGTGGGGGGCAGCCCAGGGAAGAAATCCTGTGTCATAAAAACTGCAACAGTCAGATCAGCCTGGGGACACTGTGCTGTTCCTTTTTTCACCCAACCAAGGGTGAATTAAAGTGAGGGAGAAGAGTTGCAACTTGCAGCTCAGCTGGGCACCCTTTGCTGCTTCTGTTCACGCAGTTAAGGGTGAAGTAAGGTGAAAAGGAATCCATGTCAGAACTCTGGTAGATCGAACAGCGATACGTGGACCAAGAAATAGCGCTGGAGGCTGGAAGAAATGGGTAAGCCCACAGGCACTGGTAAAATGGCAGGAGGCAAACCAAAATCGAAGAGTGGGACAAGGGCAGGGGTGGGGGTGGGGGTCCCCACCACGCTCTCCTGGAGGGGTCCCTGAACAGAGCATGCTGAGCGAAAGGACAGGGGAAGCTATTATGGAGGCCATGCAAAGATTGGACGGTAAGTTGGACCGGTGGGCCACTGAGTTGCAGGCCAAGATAGACAAGCTGAGAGAGGAGCTCGGATCATCTGTTAAATCTCTCCAAGGTGCAATTGTCGTCCATGAGAACCACTTGAAGGAGCTCGAGGACTCGGAGGCATTTAGTGGAAACACTATCTCCGAGCTGAAGAGCCAAGTTATTCATTTGACATCGGAGCTTAAGTCCCTAAGGGAGAAATGTGATGAAATGGAAGGACGCTAAAGGCGAAATAACATCTGTCTGATACGCCTTCCGGAGGGAATCGAGGGCCCAAATATCACAGACTTTGTCGCCCAGCTATTGAAGAACGTGCTGGAACTTGAGGATGAGCCACTTCTGAATCGCACACACAGAGTGTTACGGGCAAAGCCCAGACCGGGAGAAGCTCCTCAGCCCATTATTACACAAGTACATTACACCTCAGCATGAGATAGAATCCTGCAGCAAGCAGCGCAGGCACCACTCTGAGGTACCAGGAAAATAAACTCTTGATATTTCCAGATTTTACCCCGGTGGTGGCAAGGAGAAGGACGGCCTTCGCTGATGTCAAACAACTTCTGCGTGACTGTCCTGGGGTCAAGTTTGGGCTTCGCTTTCCAGCCTGCTTGAGGATTACTCTCAACAATGGAACTGAGCACAAGTTCACAGATCCGGAGGCTGCGATGAAATTTGTGGAGCAGACTTTTGAATCGGGTGACCGTACGGCGGATGTAAACTGATTTGTTTTTATGAACCTGCATTCTATACCTGGATCGAATTGTCGGCCAGGTTTTGCGACTGTTAGGTTAAGTGTTAACTGTTTGGTATTTCTACAGACCTTTTCAGGTTATAGCACCTGTGACCACGATGGGAATGGAGGTGGAGATCGTGCCCCGTGCGGAGTGCTGTTGAAGGTGCCACGATAAGGAGGTGTTGGAGACACAGGCACCCTGTTTGGGAGGGCGTGTGCGGTGGGGGGGTGGTTGCTTTGTTTGCAGGTTTGGTCTGTGTGCGTGTTTCTGTGTCTGCTTATATCTTTCTTTCTCTGCGGGTGTGGTTTGGCCTCTTTCAAGTCCACCCTCTCTTTCTCGTTGTTGGTTTCTCACAGCCGGTGGGGAGTGGGGCCCTGGGGTGTGGCATCTGTCGATGTCAGCGGTTGGGTGGCACGGTGGCACAGTGGTTAGCTCTGCTGCCTCACAGCGCCAGGGACCCTGGTTCGATTCCTGGCTTGGGTCACTGTCTGTGTGGAGTCTGCACGTTCTCCCCTTATCTTTGTGGGTTTCCTCCGGGTGCTCCGGTTTCCTCCCAATTCAAAGATGTGCACATTAGGGGGATTGGCCACACTAAAGTTGCCCCTTAGTGTCAGGGGACTAGCTAGGGTAAATGCATGCGGTTATGGGGATAGGGCCTGGGTGGGATTGTGGTTGGTACAGACTCGATGGGCTGAATGGCCTCTTTCTGCACTGTAGGATTCTATAAATCCCCAGTGAGGAGGGATACCAGACCACTGTTAGGAATGGGGGATGCTGGCTAGGAGGCCCTTACGCTCTGACCTTGGAGCGATCAAGTCCACTAACTGGAACGTCAGGGGAGTAAATCATCTGGTTAAGCACGGTAAGATATTTCAACATCTGCGACAACTGGGTATCCAAATTGCATTCCTCCAAGAGACCCACCTCAGGCCAGTGGACTATTTTAGGCTCCATAGAGGATGAGTGGGGGTGGCGGGGGTCAATGCTTTCACTCAACTTTTCACACCAAGGCATGGGGGGTGGGGGGAATCCTCATCCACAAGTCCTTACCCTTGATAGTAGCCAATGTCATTTCTGACTCAAATGGCCGATACGCCATTGTCACGGGTAAATTATATGGAACGCCCCTAGTGTATGTCCCAAACTGGGACTGTGAAAACTTTTTCTGGTCGTTTTTCGCACTACTTCCAGATTTGAATTCACATCGGCTGATACTGGGCGGAGATTGGAGGGTTGGTTGAATCCTGCCCTCGGCCGCTCCTCCCCCAGGACCGCTGTATCTTCCAAGTCAGCAGAAATTATTAAATCATTTCTCATGGAATACACGGTGTCGGACCCATGGAGGTTTCTTGACCCCACTAGTAGGGAATAATCTTTTTTTTCACCTCTCCAGCGAACATATTCACATATAGATTACTTTTTGGTAGATAATAAGTTGCTCCCGGCTGTGCGCTCATGCTCCTACAAAACCATTATAATCTCGGACCATGCTCCCTTGACAATGGATTTGGTAGTGGGTACGCATTGGGATTTGATACTTGTCTGCTCTCTGACAATGAATTCGTTAGATTCTGTTAACCCAGATCGATGATTTCTTAGAGCTTAATGATGCTCCGGGAGTCTCGGCAGCTACCTTATGGGAGACATTGAAGGCTTATTTAAGGGGCCAGATCATATCTTATTCAGCGCACAAGGCAAAGCAGAGAGGGAGGAGGTTGTTGGGATTGCTGGGGCGTATCACCCAAGTTGATGCCGCGTGCACTGTGGGCCCATCCCCAGAGGTATATAAGGAACGTTTACTCCTACAGGTGGAGTTTGTGATCTTGTCCACACGTCAAGCAAAAGAGATGCTGTTCAAATCTAAGTATACACATTATGAGCATGGGGACAAGGCAAGCAAGCTACTAGCTCATCAGCTGCGCTGATTTTCCACCAAAAGTCGAATACCACAAATGCAGACTCCGAATGGGGTCTCTACTGATCCACAGCGAATAAATGAACTGTTTAGGGACTTTTACTCAACCCTCTATAGCTCAGAGACTACCCTCAATGGAGCAGACTTTCAGGAGTTCTTTGGGGCACTGAATCTCCCCGTGGTGGACAGGAGAGAGGCCGCGGCACTGGAGAAACCAAGCGACGTTGAAGAAATTGTTAGGGCGGCCAGAACGATGCTGAGTGGGAAACGTCTGGGACCAGATGGATACCCCATCGAATTCTACAAAATATTTATGGATAGGTTGGCTCCCCTGCTACTGCACATGATCAATGAATCATATGAGAACCGTTCTCTCCCGCAGACTTTGAGGCAAGCGACAATTTTGCTTATCCTTAAAAAGAATAAGGACCCGCTAATCTGCAGCTCTTATAGACCAATCTCATTGCTGAATGTGGATCTCAGACTGATCTCTAAGATTCTGGCCATTCGCTTGGAGGACATTCTGCCCTCGCCTGACCAGACTGGATTCATTAAAAATAGACGTATGTACTTGAATATTCGGCAGCTGTTTAACATTATGTACACGCCTGCCACCTCTGAGCTACCAGAGATGTTAATCTCGCTGGACGCTGAAAAAGTGTTTGATCGAGTGGAATGGGATTATTTATTTTATGCTCTCGGGAGGTTCGGGATTGGCCCAAAGCTCATCTCCTGGATCAAAATACTGTACTCCGCCCCTCTAGCCTCGGTCCGGACAAACGATGTGCATTCAGCATTTTTCCCCTTGTCCCCCTCTCCCCACTGTTATTTGCCATTGCTATTGAACCTCTTGCTGCGGCTTTTCGCAACAGCAAACGAGTGGTGGGGATTGCTTGGGAGGGAATCGAGCAGAGTTTATCGCTGTATGCGGACGACCTCCTATTGTGTGTCAACGACCCGTTCAACTCGATTCCCAAAGTCTTATCTATACTAGAGAGGTTTGGTCATATTTCGGGGTACAAGCTTAACTTGAATAAAAGTGAGCTCCTTCCTTTGAATGCAGCGGCTTGTAGCCTCCTGCTCCACACCTTGCCTTTCAAGATTGTCACTAGGCAGTTTACTTGCTTGGGACTGCAAGTGACTAGTAAATTTAATGGGCTCTTTGGAGCTAACTTTGTTCCACTCATGGGGCGGACGGAACAGGACCTCAAACGTTGATCCATCCTCCCGTTATCGTTAGCGGGCCGTATCAATGCGGTGAAGATGAACGTACTACCTAAGTTTTTATATTGCTTTCAGTGCATCCCGGTGTTCATCCCCAAATCCTTTCTTCACAGACTTGATCAGCTCATTTCAAGCTTTGTTTGGAATAGGAAAAACTCAAGAATGCGGAGGACAGTCTTGCAAAGCCCCAAACGGGAGGGGGGGGGGTATAGAATCGCCTAATTTTCTATCTTATTATTGGGCAGCCAATATGTGAGTGGTAATGTGTTGGGTGCAGGGAGAGAGGCAACAGGAGGTTACTTGTTGGCTGCAGTTAGAATCCTCCTCCTGTGCTCCGTCTTCCCTGACTATGATATGTTCCCTGGTAAATTTTCCCTCCTCCCAGTATACTAGGAGTGCACTTGTCAAGTCAGCTCTTAGAATTTGGACGCAATTTAGACGCTACTTTGGGTTTCAGGCCTGGTCACTAGTCTCCCCAGTATCGGCTGACCATTTTTTTCCTCCGCCTGTTTTGAATGGTGCCTTCAACTTATGGGTCAAACACGGGGTCAGAACATTCCGGGACTTGTATGTGGACGGCACATGCATTAGTTTGCATCATTCCAGCAGATGGTGGATAAGTTTGCTTTACTTGCAACGCACTTTTTCAGAAATTTGCAAATTCAAGACTTTGTGCATAGGGCCGATCCCAATTTCCAACGCTCCCACCTCGTGTCTCCATTGACATCTTCTTAGTGCCTTTTATTACTATGTATGGTATCATTTCTGGTCTTTATTCTCAAATTCTGTCCCAACAAAACTCTCTATCAGTGGTTAAATCTTTATGGGAACGAGATCTTGGGAGGAGTTCTCGGAGGAGGATTGGGACATGATGCATCGAGTACACTCCTCCTCAATATGTACCAAGCCGGGTGTGATACAATGTAAACTCCTTCACAGAGCATATCTAACTCGGGTTAGACTCACTAGAATGTACCCAGGCACAAACCCCATTTGTGAATGGTGCCGGCAAGTTCCCCCCACCCTCTTACATATGTTCTGGGCTTGCCCATCACTGTGTAACTACTGGACATCGATATTTGAGACGATTGCAGCAACACTAGATATAGACATAAGTGCACCCCCCCAAACTGCCCTGTTTGGGGTCGTGGCTTTAAATCCACCGCTGCCGAAATTCCAAGCGGATTTTATAGCTTTCACTACACTCCTGGCAAGATGACTAATCCTGTTTAGGTGGAAATCAGGTGCACCCCGATGCACTCACAGTGGGTGACGGAGGTGGTAGATACCATTAAGCTGGAGAAGATGAGTTGCACACTACATGTGTCCACTGTTAGGTTCTATAAGACTTGGCAACCATTTATAGCGCAAGTTGGGACGCTGCAGTTGGAGCCGGGTGAGTAGTTACCCGATAGCCTCAGGACCCCGGGTGCTCCCACAGAACCCTTCTCCCCCGATTGGTGGACACGCCCTGGCCCTTTACCTGAGTTCACCCACCCACCTTGCTGGGGTGTGGGGACTGACACGAGAACTTCTCTCTTTTCCTTCTCACTCTCTTTCTTCTCTCTCCTTCGCTGTCTGTCCTTTTTTTTTCTGCTCCTAATTTATAGCCTGGGCTGTTTGGGTGTTCAGTTGGTTCTCCAGCGGCGTTCCTCTGCCTTTTTGTTTTTATATTATTACCGTCATTACCAGTGCAATTTGACGGGACTTGGGCGGAGTGGGTGCCTGGGGTACTAGGGGCTTGTCCCCTGGCCACCGGGAACCCTGTGCCCAGTCACGTTGGAATGTACACTGTGTGGATGTGTGTTTGTTTGCTATGTAAAATACAAAATTTTCAATAAACATATTTTTTAAAAAGGCGAAGTTGCCAACCCTATCAAACAAAAGCCTCTTCGTCCAATCGAGGTTTGTCATCATTACATCATTTGCTTCCACATATTGCTTTTATAAGGATAAATAGGCTCTACTGGCAATCTCTCATGTTGAGGATGATTCCTTCTTGGGGAGAGCTATGTGAGCTGTCAGTGTTGGATTGGGGTTTATTGAAGGTCTGTTAGCCCTATCTTAGCTTTACAGGCTCTCCCACAATGGGGACAATGGGTATTGGCCAGTGGAGATGAAGTTGAATTGTTGATGTAAGCAACTGTCCTCTCTTACCATTCTTTCTAATGGTGTGGAGATGCCGGTGTTGGACTGGGATGGGCATAGTAAGAAGTCTCACAACACCAGGTTAAAGTCCAACAGGTTTATTTGGAATCATGAGCTTTCAGAGCGCTGCTCCTTCATCAGGTGAGTGGAGAGCTCCAAAAGCTCGTGATTCCAAATAAATCTGTTAGACTTTAACCTGGTGTTGTGAGACTTCTTACTGTGCCCATTCTTCCTCAGTGTTTGATTGCAAGGTCTTGACACCACTGTCAAGAGCCCGATAAAAAATGTTACATTCTTTGGCATTCAAACAGTCATAACCAGTCAATTCTGATGAAAGGGCATCAATGCAAAACATCAGCTAGGATTTAATCGGCCTGAGGGAGGTTTCACCCACCAATAGGAGAATTGGTAGTGAGCCACCATCAGTTCTACAGGGGGAACTGATATTATGTGCCCTTCAGGCACTTAAATGGTCACTGCCGGGTCTTCCCTGGATTTCAGAACCCCAACAGTGGAAGACCCCCCCCGCATCGAGATCTGCCGACCACTCAGGCTGGCTGCTCCTCATTGCCATCAGTGCCACCAGGAGTGTTGGCAGTGCCTGGGAAATGTAGAAAAGTCCAGGGGCCTCCATTTAATCCCTGAACCACTGCTGAATTAATAATCAATACTAATTAGCTCATTAATCAGCCTAATTAACCTCCTACTACAGGCAGCCTGGAATCCCACATCCACCCCTTCCTCCCTCTGACTTAATCAGGGGATGTCATGCTGCAGGAGGGAAACTAATGCAGGGAAATCCCATGATTAAGTGGGTCTGGCTGCCATAGTTTCTGTGCAAGAGCTGGATTACATTCTGCCAATTATCTCTGTTTCTCACTCCACAGATGCTGCCAATTTGCTGATATTTCTGTTGGAATAAATAACTGAATGCATATGAAAATTAAATGCAGCCTGGGGAAAAAGATACTTACAAAGATGAAATTCAATTCAGCACTTTCTGATATTATTTGCAGTTGAAATGTTGGTTGTCTGGAGTGAAGGTTTGAAGAGTTGTGTTCAGCAGCTGCAATGGCTTCTGTAGTTGAGTAGTTGGTGTTTGTCTTTTCAGGTGGATTCAAAGGGTCAAGCAGGCTTTGGGAAAGAAGGAAGGTTTCTTGCCCTTCCCTTTCGCGATTGCAACATTTGAAGATTGCCTAGATTCTCGTCAGATTTTCTATCCATCTTCCTTTCTGTTCTTCATTGGCCAAGAGAACTCTGTGATGTTTGCTGGGACTTTCTGGCCCCGCCGCGGCAGATTGTCCCATGCTGGATCCCGCGATCAATTCAAATCCCTTGGAGGGACTGGAGGATCACGCCAGTGGGAGGGCCCGGAGAATCGCACCTGTTGGCCGGAATTTTACTGGCCCGCCCCACCACGGGAATTGGAGCGGGCGAGGGGCGGAGCACGGGAAGGTCCATTGATCTCGGGCAGGATTTTACGGTTTCAGGACGAGAGATGCCGTAAAGTCCCACCTGTTGTCTCTCAGTTCTTCCTGGGGGTTCTGCACAAAATGTTCTCAGCTACACTTTAAACAGTTCAAAACTCAATGGCTACAATCCCAAATTGACAAATCATATTTCCATATTAGATATTAGGTACCCCAGGTTTGGGAGCAAAGTCTCATCCATTGTCTTTTTGCCGAGGTGGTTTACTATTTAAATGACTCCACCATTAACTTGAATAGAACCCAATTTTCCAGGTTTGGTGAGTTAGGATGGAACTAGTCACAGCTCCAGGAAAGTTACTGTCAATGAGTTTCTGTTTACCCCTGTGGAAATGTGCACTGAATTTCAAATATCTTGACATATCTGGGTATGTTTATTTGCAATCCACTTGGAGCCTTCTAGAAGCTTGACAAACATTGCAGTTGTAAAAGATCAGGTAACTTTTGGCAGTCACTTTTAAGGCTCTTTTTGTGTCCATTGACAGGAAAGACTCGCTTTTTTACAAAATCTATAATATCATAACTACATGTTTGTGATAATTGAAAGGAGATTGTTGGCCATGCTAAATTCTCCCTCTGTGTACCTGAACAAGCGCTGGAGTGTGACGACTAAGGGATTTCCACAGTAACTACATTGCAATGTTAATATAAGCCTACTTGTGACACTAATAACTAAACTTAAACTTGCCCAGATTGGATTTGTCCTACTTTTTATGCCTGGATAATTTCCAGGTAGATGCCAGGTGTTGCAGCTGTGCTGGACCAACCTGGCTAGAGAGACGACTAACTCTAGAGCATGCGACAGTCATGTAAATGAGCAACAACTCAAATTGTGCATGCTGCCTGCAACAGAAGGAAGAGGCACAGATTAATTATGCATTGGTTTTCAGGGATTATCCAATTTTGCTCCATTATTATAGGTCATTCAATCATAGAACTCCTCCCGATAGTTTATCTTGCAAGAATACCACAACACACTAAGTTAGGTGGCATTAGGAGAAATCAGAGACATATATCCTATTCTATGCCTCCTTGCTGAAACATTTGCGTCATTCTTCCAAATGTTTTTGCTCTCCTCCAGACTGCCAGCTAGATTCTTTCCATCATGTCAAAGCCATTCACAAATAATGATGTGAATTGGAAAGTAAGCATTAAAGCAAATTTACACACATTCTTTTAATTAGAACTTAACAAGCATTAAGCAATTAAAACACAAAAGAATTCAATCTTAGGACAACTATTAAGAGTATGGAAAAAAAATTAGGTGAAAGCTCCCAGGTCAATGATCAAAATTACTAAACATTAATACCCACTTTGTGAAATCTGTTGACAGCACCACACAGAGAAATTTCACCTCTAAAGTACAAATACCCAAGGCTCCTTCGACAGCACCTTCCAAACCTACAAACTCTACCACCCCGTACAAGGGCAGCAGGTACATGGGAATACCACCACCTGCCAGTTCCCCTCCAAGCCACTCATCATCCTGACTTGGAAATATATCACAGTTCCTTCACTGTCACTGGGTCAAAATCCTGCAACTCTCTCCCAAACAGCACTGTGGATGTACCTGCACCTCAAGGACTGCACCGGTTCATGAAGGTAGCTCGCCACCGCCTTCTCAAGGGCAACTACGGATGGAAAATAGATGCTGGTCTGGCCAGAGATATCAATGCCATGAATAAATAAAGTAAAAATAAACAATTCTGAACTTACCAGGGAAGGGCATTGAAATTGAAAGTATAAACATTTTCAAGTTAATTACATTCATTGCTGGAGAGAGAGAAAAGATTAATGAGCCAAAAGAGAAGTTGATCAAATAGAAATGGGCCTTTTTTGTTCCTAAAAATGCTTATGTTTTTATTTTTATGATGTGTCGTGATCTGTTCTCACTATTGGGAATCAAGCTTGTTATAAATATTGTTTAATAAGTTTGCCCATGAACTAATGTATATTAATGTTAGACCCAGGAAGAAAAAACAGTTCGGACTAATATTCGTATTACCCCTGAGATAAAATGAAAATACTGCTGATGCTGGAATCTAAAATAAAAACAGAAAATTTTGGAAAATCTCAGCAGGTCTGACAGCATTTGTGGAGAGACAATGGAGCCAATGCTGACTCTATTCTCTCTCCACGGTTGCTGTCAGACTTGCTGAGATATTCCAGCAATTTCTGTTTTTGATTCTTATTTCCCCGTTTTATTGGTGTTCCATTTTAAAGAGTACGAGACCAGTTCAGACCAGTGTTCTTATTTCCCCGCTTTACTCCTTTTTTCCTTCTGGGGAGTATAATGTTGAGTATTCTGAGCCATGTTAAGAACATTTTAAAATATATTTACAAAATATCTCCTATCGATTTTGTGAAATCAGTTCTTTGAAATTAATGGCCTAGAACCGTCAGAATTTGCTCTTTACAGCATTGAAACTAACAGCAACTTCGAGAGCCTACTCATGTAAAGGATAACACAGAAATACAGAAGTTGCTGTCAGAGATTCAATGCTTCTCCTGAGATGCACTGCTGAGATTCCCCCCAGACTGCAACCCCCAAGCAATTATTTGAATTAATAAGAACTTCCACTTTTAATTTGTTAAGACTCGCTGTAAAAAAAGAGGCCTTGAAAAAGTTACACCTTGTTAAATGATGTTGTTGTGGTAATGTGGCTCCTTTTAGGGGGTAATCCTTTGAGGGCCACGTGATTGGGCAGGACCCAATGGAGAGGCCATGATGGAAGCCAAGCCAATCGGGAGCAAATGCGTATGTCCTGAGAGGAAGGAACGTCATTTGGAGCCAGGGAGGAGAAGGGAGTGGATGAGATTTGCTGTTCTGTCAGACCCTTATCTTGTATTTATAGCATTGTTAATAAATCAATTATTACCTGAAACTACAGCAAGTCGTCTTTGGCTTTACTATAACTGTTAACAATATACTAACTTCATAATTACCTCCTACCTTCACTGCCCCAGAAAGATCATTTTTTGGAAAAAAGTTGTTTATATTGATATTTTAGTTGCAATAAAATCCAATCAATAATCATTTATTTTGGTATCTGAAAGTTTAGATTAGAAGTGAAAAATAATTAGTACTTTTAACTTCTTGAAATAAAAACAGAAAATATATTGCCAATCAGTCAGAAGAGTCATTGGCTTAAAACATTTATGCTATTTCTCTCCACAGATGCTGCCTGACCTGTTGAGCATTGAGGGATTAATAATCAGTTTTTAAAAAATGAAATTAATTAAATAATATAGGAGACTAGTGTTTTTAGCTATTAATATTTATAGTGGATATCTAGCACCAGGGAGTTTGGTGAAACAGACACAGAGGCCACAAGGGAGAGTGCTGATTGGTAAGTAAGTGTTATTCTTGATTCTCTGAAACTGACAGTGAGGGTTCGGACTAAAAAAACTGAAAAGTAACATCACAGGAGGGCTGTGGTTTGGTTGGCTAATAGGGAGCTGTGCTAAATTTGAAAATCCATTTAAATTACTGGTTAGAAATTGCATTGAGATCGAAGTAATGAGGAGATATATAAAAAAAAGCTTAAATAACAAAATATTAAAAACCAAATTAAAAACGAATTAAATAAAATAGATTTGGAGGTTCAGGCGATATGTTGTTCATGCATGATGTGGGAGATGGTGTACCCCATTGTGGTTCCCAGTGAGCACGTAAGTGTTGGTTGCTTGAGGAAGTCCGGCTGAGAGTTGATGAGCTGGATTCTGAACTTCGGACCCTGCGACACATCAGGGAGGGGGAGAGATACCTGGACACTGTGTTCCAGGAGGCAGTCACACCCCTTAGATTAAATACCTTGAAGTTGGCCAGTGGACAGGGACAGGAGGGTGTGGCTGTGAGTGAGGCAGGTAGAGGGATCCAGGAGGTAGGGTTGCAGGAGTCTCAGTCCCCGAACTTGTCCAACAGGTTCGAGATTCTTGCTCCCTGTGTGGACGGGAATGGGTACTGCAGGGAGGATGAGCAAACTGATCACGGTGCCATGGTACAGGGAGCCTTTCAAATGGGGGGAGAAAAAAAAAATGTAGTTGTAATTGGGGATGGCATTGGGCATTGACACTGTTCTCTGTGACTAGGATCGAGAATCCTGAAGGTTGTGTTGCCTGCATGGTGCTCGGGTTCGGGATATCTCATCTGGGCTGCAGAGGAACTTGGAGTGGGAGGGTAAAGATCCAGTTGTCATGGTCCGCGTAGATACCAATGAGATAGGTAGAACAGGAACAGATGTTCTGCTAAGGGAGTATGAACAGCTAGGAGCTAAATTAAAAAGCAGAACCAAAAAGGTAATAATCTCTGGATTACTACCAGAGCCACGAGCTAATTGGCACAGGGTCAATAAGATTAAGGAGGTAAATGCATGGCTCAAAGATTGGTGTGGGAGGAATGGGTTTGAATTCATGGGACATTAGCACCAGTATTGGGGAAGAGGGGACCTGTTCCAATGGGATGGTCTTCATCTGAATCTTGCTGGGACCAGAGTCCTGGCGAATCATATAACTAGGCCTGTAGATAGGGCTTTAAACTAAATAGTCGGGGGGAGGATTCAGTTGTATGGAGAATTAGAAAATCAAGGTTAAAGGAGAGAGGAGAAGTGCAAGTTAATGATGAGCACTTTCAACTACTTAAAGGAGCCAAGGGCTCAGGACAGGTTCATAAAGTTTCCAGACCATTTAATAGAACAGAGAATATAGAAGGTGGCAGGAATCTAACTTCAGGCAGAGCAAAAAAAGCGACAAGTATGAGAAGGAGGTGGTGATGCGCGACAATCAAGCACGTGGAACAAGGCTTCAGTATTGAAGGCTTTTATTGTCTAACAATGGAACTACTAACACGAATACACCAGTTCAGACTGAAGGGGTCCTGCCGGAGCAGAGGGTCTTATACCTCGCCACCGGAGGCGGGGCCCCACCGGGATGTGCCATGATAACACTTATAACAGGTAAACACCCTAACCCAACAACATTGTACAACCCCCACAGTGACAACACCCTAGCCCAACAGTAACATAATAACAACCCCCAGTGGTAACCAACGATGGTTCACCACATTCACCCCTCCTTTAAAAACAAAGGCCAGCGGGGTGCAAAAAAAAACAGGTCATATGTACAGAATTCACAAGTCCAGACGGTCTGGAGGACCGCACCGACGCTGTGATCTCCTCAACACCGGTTGCGAAACCGGAGCAGGTGCTTGCGATGGCGTTCTCTCCAAAACAACGTCCGGCTGTCCCCTCAAGGAATCCCGGGCTGGTTGGCCCTGGTGAGGCGATGGTGCAGGGGATCCTGGAACCTTCGGTGGTGGCGCCGATCTCCGAGTCTCAGGCAAGCTGTACATGGGAGTAGAACTGTTATGCACTGGTCCCGGTGCTGACCGCGCCACATCTGGGGAAGCAATGAGTAGTAGTGGATTCGTGACAGGGGGTATGGGAGCGACAGGAGTTGCTACGTCCCCTGCGGGTGCCAGGTCTCTAATGGAGACAGTGTCCTCTCGCCCGTCAGGATATGCCACATAGGCATACTGAGGGTTGGCGTGGAGGAGTTGGACCGGTTCGACCAAGGGGTCGGACCTGCGAGCCCTCACATGTCGCCGCAGAAGGACGGGTCCTGGGTACGTCAACCAGGCTGGTAATGAGATCCCCGAGGACGACTTCAGAGGGAATGAGAACATCCTCTCGTGGGGAGTAGCATTGGTTGCCGTACACAGGAGGGAGCGGATAGAATGGAGCGCATTTGGAAGGACCTCCTGCCAACGGGAGACTGGAAGGCCCCTGGATTTCAGTGCCAGTAGGACAGCCTTCCAGACTGTAGCATTCTCCCTTTCCACCTGTCCGTTACCCCTAGGGTTGTAGCTCGTGGTTCTACTAGAGGCAATCCCGAATGAGAGCAGGAATTGCCTCAAGTCGTTGCTCATGAACGACGAGCCCCTGTCGCTATGAATGTAGCAGGGGTACCCGAACAGGGTAAAAAGCTCACTGAATGCCTTGATGACGGTGGCAGTCGACGTGTCCGCACAGGGGACAACAAACGGGAACCGGGAGTACTCGTCTATTATGTTGAGGAAATAGACATTCCGGTCCGTTGAGGGAAGAGGGCCTTTAAAATCCACACTCAGCCTCTCAAAAGGGCGAGTGGCCTTGACCAAATGTGCCCGGTCTGGTCGATAAAAGTGTGGTTTGCATTCTGCGCAAATCCGACAGCTTCTCGTCACTGACCTGACATCTTCCACCGAGTAGGGCAGGTTGCGGGCTTTGACGAAATGGTAGAGTCGGGTGACTCCAGGATGACACAAGTCATTGTGGAGGGCCTTCAAGCGGTCCTCCTGCATGATGGCGCATGTTCCGCGCGAGAGGGCATCCGAGGGCTCATTGAGCTTCCCTGGACGATACATAATATCGTAATTATAGGTGGAGAGCTCAATTCTCCACCGCAAGATCTTATCGTTCTTGATCTTGCCCCTCTGCATGTTGCTGAACATAAACGCCACGGATCGTTGATCCGTGATCAGAGTGAACCGCTTCCCCGCCAGGTAATGGCGCCAGTGTCTGACTGCCTCCACAATGGCCTGAGCCTCCTGCTCCACCGCTGAGTGCCGAATTTCAGGGCCTTGAAGGGTGCGGGAAAAGAACGCGACGGGCCTGCCAGCCTGGTTTAGTGTGGCGGCTAGGGCGAAATCAGATGCATCACTCTCCACCTGGAAAGGGATGGATTCATCCACCGCGTGCATCGAGGCTTTCGAAATGTCGCTTTTCAAAGCCTTGAAGGCCAATTGGGCCTCCGGCGTAAGTGGGAAGGTCGTGGACTTGATGAGCGGACGAGCTTTGTCCGCGTAATTGGGGACCCACTGTGCATAGTACGAAAAAAACCCGAGGCATCTCCTCAGTGCTTTCGTGCTAGCGGGCACGGGAAGTTCAGAAAGGGGGCGCATACGGTCTGGATCAGGGCCAATGACCCCGTTTTCCACCACGTATCCGAGGATGGCTAACCTGCGCGTAGGGAATACGCACTTCTCCCTGTTATAGGTCAGGTTCAGGCGAGATGCGGTGCGCAGAAAGTGTTGGAGATTCGTGTCATGGTCCTGCTGGTCATGGCCGCAGATGGTGACGTTATCCAGGTACGGGAAGGTAGCCCGCAACCCGTTCTGGTCCACCATTCGGTCCATAGCACGCTGGAAGACCGAGACCCCATTGGTGACACCAAATGGAACCCTGAGGAATTGGTATAGACGACCATCCGCCTCAAAAGCCGTATATTGTCGGTCCTCTGGGCGGATGGGGAGTTGATGGTAGGCGGACTTAAGGTCTATGGTAGCGAACACTCGGTACTGCGCAATCTGATTGACCATATCAGAAATGCGCGGGAGAGGATATGCATCCAGCTGCGTATAACGATTAATGGTCTGACTGTAGTCGATGACCATCCGAGGTTTGTTCCCGCTTTTGACTACCACGAGCTGCGCTCTCCACGGACTAGCACTGGCCTGTATGATCCCTTCCTTGAGGAGCCGCTGAACCTCAGATCTAATAAAGATCCGGTCCTCAGCGCTGTAACGCCTACTTTTAGTAGCGATGGGCTTGCAGCCTGGTACCAGATTCTTAAATAGGGATGGTGTAGTGATTTTCAGAGTGGAAAGATTGCATGCGGGGCGCTTTGGGCAATTTGGAGGCTGCGGCTGATTCCCTACTGCCAGTGAAGGGAGTGGCCCACCGTACTGTAGGATCACACTCTTCATGTGGACCATAAAATTTAGTCCGAGGAGAATTGGCGCACAAAGGTGAGGTAACACAAGGAGCCTGTATTGCTCGTAAATTGTGCCCTGTACCTCTAGAGTTACCATACATCGTCCTTGGATCGGTACGGACCGGGACCGTGATGCCATGGAAATTGTCTGCTTGGCAGGGAGAACCCGGAGTCCACACCTTTTAGCAGTTTCAGGGTGTATGAAACTTTCGGTGCTCCCACTGTCAAACAGACAATTCACAGTTCGACCATTTACCTTTATATCCATCATTGAATTCTCAAACCTGTGGTGCTTAGTCTGGTCCAGGGAGATCGACGCCACCGTTGGCCCCTGGGGGTCACTGCATGCCGCCGATGTTGATGCTGAGGACCCCTGCTGGTCGCTCCTAGTCGTCGTGGACCATGATGGCCGCCCCCATGAATCGCACGTGGGCGAGGGCGCCAAACGCAGCGACTCCTGGTGGTCTTCCTCCTCCTCCGTCAGCCACGATGGCGCCGTCCTGGGTTCGCACGTGGTCGGACCTCGTGGGTACTGCGACGCCGAAGGAGATTGTCTCCGTTCTGGAGGGTTACAAGCTGCACTGCCGTTTTTAGACTTCGACCTGCAGATTTTACCGTAGTGGCCTTTTTTACCGCACTGGCTGCAGATTGCCGTTCTTGCCGGACACTGTTGCCATGGATGCTTGGCCCCACCGCAAAAATAGCATCGCTGGCCACCTGGAGCTGCCGCCGTCGTCGGATCGATCTGGGAGCGCGGGTTTGCGGGGCGAGGATGGAGCTGAGCTTGCTCTTGCCACGTTGACTGCACGTGGTCCTCGGGGTACAGCGCCAAGCTTTTCGATGCCGCTTCCAGCATCTCAGCCATCTCCATCGCTTGGGTCAAGTCGAGGTTCCCCTTTTCCAGTAATTTAAGCCGGATGTACGAGGACCCTACCCCTGCTACGAACGCGTCTCGGGCGAGGTCGTACATGTATTGTTCGGCTGATACGTCTTTACAATCGCAACCCCTGGCAAGCTGTAGGAGCTCATTGGCGTAGTCCTCCATGGTTTCGCCCGACTGCCGACGTCGTGTAGCGAGGAGGTAACGAGCGTGTATCTCGTTGGGTGGTTTCGTGTATCGTTTCTTCAAGAGCTCGACGGCCCTCGGGTAAGTGGGAGCCGCACGAATCGCGAGATAAATCGCGTCGCTTACCCTTGCGTGGAGGACTTGGAGTTTGTCACTGTCTGTAGTAATAGCTACAGAGGCAGCCAGGTAGTCTTCGAAACACTTCCACCAGTGGTCGAAGGTGTTAGCGGCACCGACCGCACGTGGGTCCAGCGCCAGACGATCTGGTTTCAAGATCTGTTCCATACTCTTTTTTTTTGTACAGCTGAGAGTTTTCTGTTAGACAATAAAATTGATGCGTGACAATCAAGCACGTGGAACAAGGCTTCAGTATTGAAGGCTTTTATTGTCTAACAATGGAACTACTAACACGAATACACCAGTTCAGACTGAAGGGGTCCTGCCGGAGCAGAGGGTCTTATACCTCGCCACCGGAGGCGGGGCCCCACCGGGATGTGCCATGATAACACTTATAACAGGTAAACACCCTAACCCAACAACATTGTACAACCCCCACAGTGACAACACCCTAGCCCAACAGTAACATAATAACAACCCCCAGTGGTAACCAACGATGGTTCACCACAGGTGGTCAATGCAGGACTGAGAGTGTTGTACCTAAATGCATGCAGTATACGGAACAAGGCAAATGAGTTTGTTGCGTACATTGAAATTGGCCGGTACAATGTTGTGGGCATCACAGAGATGTGGCTGCAAGGGGAAATCAGGGCTGGGATCCAAATATCCCCAAGGATATGTGTCCTATCAAAAGAACAGGCAGATGGGCAAAGGGGGCGGGGTTGCATTGTTAGTAAAGAATGAAGTTAAATCGAAAGCAAGAAGTGATATAGGATCAGAAGGCATAGAATCTTTGTGGGTAGAGTTGAGGGATCGCAAAGGTAAAAAGACCCTGATGGGAGTTATGTACAGGCCCCCTAGCAGTCAGGACGTGGAGCAGAAATTAAATCAGGTGATGGAAAAGGCAGGTAAAAAAGGCAAGATTACAACAATCATGGGGGATTTCAGTATGCAGGTGGACTGGGAAAATCAGGTAGGCAGTGGATTCCAAGAAAAGGAATTTGTGAAATGTCTTGGAGATGGTTTTTTGGAGCAACTTGTGACAGAACCTACAAGGGAACAGGCAATTCTGGATTTGGTGATGTGTAATGAGGCAGATTTGATTAGGGAACTTAAGGTGAAGGAACCCTTCAGAAGCAGTGACCACAATATGATAGAATTTACCCTGCCATTTGAGAGGGAGAAACTGGAATCAGATGTAACGGTAATACAATTAAATAAAGGTAACTACAAAGACATGAGGGAGGAGCTGGCCAGAGTTGATCGGAAAGGGAGCCTAACAGTGAAGACAGTGCAACAGCAATGGCAGGAGTTTTTGGGGGTTATTCGGGAGGCACAACAGAAATTCATCCCAAGGAGGAGGAAACATGCTGAGGGGAAGACGAGGCATCCATGGCTGATGAGGGAAGTCAAAGGCAGCATAAAAACAAAAGAAAAAGCATACAAAGTGGCGAGGATTAGTGGGAAGCCAGAGGATTGGGAAGCCTTTAAAAGTGAGCAGAGGACAATTAGAAAAGCAATAAGAGGGGAAAAGGTGAAATGAGTGTAAGCTAGCTAGTAATATAAAAGAAGATAGGAAGAGTTTTTTTCAATATATAAAAGGTAAGAGAGAGGCAAAAATAGACATTGGACCACTGGAAAATGAGGCTGGAGAAGTAATAATAGGAAACAAAGAAATGGCAGAGGAACTGAATAATTACTTTGCATCAGTCTTCACGGTGGAAGACACCAGTGAGATGCCAGAGTTCCAGGAGAATCAGGGGGCATAGGTGAGTGTAGTGGCCATCATTAAAGAAAAGATTCTGGGGAAACTGAAAGGTCTGAAGGTGAATAAATCACCTGGACCGGATGGTTCTAAAAGAGATAGCTGAGGAAATTGTGGAGGCATTGGTGGTGATCTTTCAGGAATCATTGGAGGCAGGGAGGGTACAAGAGGACTGGAAAGTAGCTAATGTAACACTACTGTTTAAGAAGGGAAGGAGGCAGCAGATGGGAAATTATAAGCCGGTTAGCCTGACTTCAGTCATTGGCAAGATTTTAGAGTCCATTATTAAAGATGAGATCGCAGAGTACTTGGAAGTGCATGATAAAATAGGACTGAGTCAGCACGGCTTCGTCAAGGGGAGGTCATGTCTGACAAATCTGTTAGAGTTCTTTGATGAGGTGACAAGGAAGTTAGATAAAGGAGAACCAGTGGACGTGATTTATTTAGATTTCCAAAAGGCCTTTGACAAGGTGCCGCATAGGAGACTGTTAAGTAAGTTAAGAGCCCATGATGTTAAGGGTAAGATCCTGACATGGATAGAGGATTGGCTGACTGGCAGAAGGACAGAGATTGGGGATAAGGGTGTATTTTTCAGGATGGCAGCCGGTGACTAGTGGTGTGCCTCAGGGGTTGGTGCTTTTCACAATATACATTAACGATTTGGAAGAAGGAACTGAAGGCACTATTACTAAGTTTGCAGATGATACAAAGGTATGTCGAGGGGGAGGTAGTATTGATGAAATAGGAGGGCTGCAGAAGGACTTGGACAGGCTAGGAGAATGGGCAAAGAAGTGGCAGATGGAATACAATATGGAAAAGTGTGAGGTTATGCACTTTGGAAGGAGGAATAGAGGCATAGACAATTTTCTAAATGGGGAAATGCTTAGGAAATCCGAAGCACAAAGGGACTTGGGAATCCTTGTTCAAGATTCTCTTCAGGTTAACGTGCAGGTTCAGTCGGCAGTTAGGAAGGCAAATGCAGTGTTAGCATTCATGTCGAGAGGGCTAGAATATAAGAGCAGGGATGCACTCCTGAAGCTGTATAAGGTTCTGGTCAGACCCCATTTGGAGTATTGTGAGCAGTTTTGGGCCCTGTATCTAAGGAAGGATGTGCTGGCCTTGGAAAGGGTCCAGAGGAGGTACACAAGAATGATCCCTGGAATGAAGAGCTTGTCGTATGAGGAATATCTGAGGACTCTGGACCTGTATTCGTTGATGTTTAGAAGGATAAGGAACTTATAGGATACTGCGAGGCCTGGATAGAGTGGACGTGGAGAGGATGTTTCCACTAGTAGGAAAAACTAGAACCAGAGGGCACAACCTCAGGCTAAAGGGACGATCCTTTAAAACAGAGATGAGGAGGAATTTCTTCAGCCAGAGAGTGGTAAATCTGTGGAACTCTTTGTCGCAGAAGACTGTGGAGGCCAGGTCATTGAGTGTCTTTAAGAGAGAGATAGATAGGTTCTTGATTAATAAGGGGACCAGGGGTATGGGGAAAAGGCAGGAGAATGGGGATGAGAAAGATATCAGCCATGATTGAATGACAGAGTAGGCTCGATGGGCCGAGTGGCGTAATTCTGCTCCTATGTATTATGGTCCTTTGGTCCAGCATCTTCTGTTTTTATCTCAGATTTCCAACATCCGTGGAATTTTATTTTTGTTTTTTTTAAACTCACTGGTTTGCTGTCAGTGAGAATACTTCAATGTGATTGACTGTTAAGCCCTGTTTGCTGACATCATTATGCTGGACACCTGGCGAATTCTTTGACTTGGCATCAGATTTAAAGGTTTTAAGGCTGTACTACAGGGATCGTGAGATTTTATGGGTAGTTTTCTTCGAAGCGAGTGTCGAGCATCATTACTTTGCAAAGGAGAGTAAAATGTGACCCTGTAGAAATCTGAAATTGATCATGAAAAATGTCAAGATCCTTTAAAATGTTTGGACTGTGGAACCAATAAGTAATTTTTAAACAGTTAGCATGAGGGATTGAAAGTCACAATGAAATTCAGCACACCTCTGGGATCTTTACTTGAATCCAACTCCTACTAATAGACAGACATCTGCTCTTTTCCTCTCTCTGCTAGCTGTGAAGTTGTTATGTGAAATTAGTTTGGACAGTTTGAACACAGTTCCCAGTGGACATGAGTCCATAGTGCAAACACCCAGTTGTAGAGCACAAATTGCTATCTAAATTGGCAATCTTGCTCAATTAGGCCAAAAGGATGGCTAGCGTGGGAAATGGAATGTTACACTGGTTCAGCAAGGTTACAGTTCATTGTTGGAGCAGACCTCAGGGAGCCTTAGTTTGCATCTGATTGTGCTACACCAGATCTGAAAGTGTTTGTTGCTGATAGTGGATGTCAAAGCAGAAAAATATACCATGCCACAGCGTGGAATCACATTTCTTGTTTAAAATAATTCCACTTTTGTTTCTTTAAAAAAAAATCCACAGTGCTTAAAAATGCTATCTATTTCAAACTACAGTCTTTTGTCCATTCATTCATGCGATTTGGACCTCACTGGCTAAGCCAGCTTTTATTGCCCATCCCTACTTGCAATTGAGAAGATAGTGATGTTAAGAATTGGGGAAATATAAGATAAAAAAAATGAAATTGGGATAAAATAAAAAAGGGGATTGATAAGGACAGATGTCTAAATGGGTCTTTTGATATGTGAATTAGCATGACAGTGAGAAAAGCAAGTGTTTACCTATGTGACTAGGAGAAAACAATGGGGTGCAGAAGAGGTGGCTTCAAAGCGGAGAGATAAGAGAATTAGCACTTGTTGCTAAAAGCCGGGCGCACAGGGTGGGTAACATCAAAGGGAAAGAATGATATATCCATAGCACAAAAACTGGAGAAAGGTCCACAGTCAAAGCAGCTATTATCACAGCCACACCCCACCCACAGCTGTCTCCAATGGAAACAAGCTATTCCTAAAAGGATGGCTGGTTAAAATCCAAAGACTCAAACCAAGAAGAGTTACAGGAACTGCTTCAATATCTGAGGAGTCATGAATGATGCTTAACATTGTGCAATCACCAACGAACATGCCAACCTCTGCCCTTATGATGGAAGGAAGGTCATTGATGAAACAGCTGAAGATAGTTGGGCGTAGGACATTACCCTGAGGAACTCCCAAGTGATGTCCTTGAACTGAAATGATTGACCTCCAACCACAATATCCATCAAAACAAATTATTGCGGATGCTGGAATCTAAAACCAAAAGAGAAAACGCTGGAAAATCTCAGCGGGTGTGGCAGCATCTGTAAGGAGAGAAAAGAGCTGACGTTGCGAGTCCAGATGACCCTTTCAGATGACCCAGATGATTTTATTGAATGGCGGAGCAGGCTCGAGGGGCTAGATGGCCTACTCCTGCTCCTATTTCTTATGTTCTTATGTTCTTTGTCAAAGTTAAAAGGCATAGAACGTGGGAGATATTTATACTGCAGGGTGAGGGAATGAAAGATGAGTCATAGCCACAGAAGCCAGGGGAAAAGACTGCTAATAGCTGTCCATAGAGAGAAGAAAGGGTGTGAATGGCCAAACGGCAGAGAAACTATAAACTATGCCAGATGAAGATGTTGGCGGAGGGGGGGATGGGACAGAGGTAGAATGTAGAAAAGGGGAAGTGGGGGAGAAAAGGGAAGGGGGGATGAAGTGGGGGAAAGAAAAATGAAGAAAGACAATAAAGAAATAAGAGATCAATAAAATAAAAGAAATAAAAGGTCGAAACGTCAGCTCTTTTCTCTCCTTACAGATGCTGCCAGACCTGTTGAGATTTTCCAGTGTTTTCTCTTTTGACCACAATATCCATCTTCCTTTGTGCTTAGTTATACTCCAACCAGTGGAGAGTTTTCCCCCAATACCTATTGACTCCAGTTTTGGTATGGCACCTTGATGCCACACTTAGTCAAATGCTAAATTCTACCTTGATGTTAAGGGCAGCACTGTCACCTTACCTCTCGTGTTCAGCTCCATTGTCTATGTTGGAACCAAAGCTTCAATGGGGCCAGCTGCTAAGCGGCCCTGGCAGAACCTAAAACTGGGCTTCTGTGAGCAAGTACGACATGATAGCACTGTTGATGACTCCTTCCTCACCTTACTGATGATCCACAGTAGACTGATGGACTGATAATTGGCTGGGTTGAATTTGTCCTGCTTTTTGAGTACAGGGCATATCTGAGCAATTTTCCATGTTGTTCGGTAGATGCCATTGTTGTAGCTATACAGGAATAACTTGACAAGGGGCACAGCATGTTCTGGAGCACAAATCTTCAGTACTATTGTTGGAATATTGTCAGGGTCCTTGGCCTTTTGCAGTCTCCAGTGCCTTCAGTATGTATGGAGTCTTTACTAAAGAAATGGTTTTCATGCTTGAAAGGGCGATGGAACTATACTATTGTGCATTCTGTTTAAAAATAAGGCTGAAATTCACTTTGTCACTAACTTACATCAATATAGAGAGTTAACAGCAAAGACTGGAGTGGAGGAAAGCTGTGAACAAATTTTGTGTTTGGATTTGGTGAGCTTAAAAACAAAGTAAAAAGTTTCTGAAGTTGATTGTGCCTGAAATGCAATTCTTCTGATTTTCATAATGCACTCATTGAGTGTCTTTAAGACAGAGATAGATAGGTTCTTGATTAATAAGCGGGTCAGGGGTTATGGGGAAAGGGCAGGAGAATGGGGATGAGAAAAATGTCAGCCACGATAGAATGGCGGAGCAGACTCGATGGGCCAAATTCTGCTCCCATGTCTTATGGTCTTATGGTAAAGTCGGGCATGAGGCGAATAGTGCAATCCGTGCCCGCCTCCACACTGGTTCCCCCTTTACCAAGGTCCAAAAATGGCCGCAATTGGGACCGCGCCCGAAACGCATTTAAATTGACTTAATGGGCTGCACGACCAACCTTACCGGCACTTTCCCCTTTCCCACCGTGTTCACCATCCAGAATCAGCGCAAAGCAGACATGCTCTACAAAAGTCCAATTCGGGTGCTCCAGCTAGTGAGGAGGTAAGTGCCGAGCATGATAGCTCTCTGCTTGAGATCGGTGGAAGGGGGGGAAGGGTGGGGTCCGCTGCTACTCTGCCTGTGATCAGTGAGGGGGATGGGGGGGTCCGCTGCCACTCTGCCTGAGATCGGTGGGGGGAAGGGGGGACAGGGCTGCGATCAGTCTGGGTGGCGGGAGGGTGGGGAGATAAGGCGGTCAGTAACATTGGGGGGGTGGGGCAATGTCTGTGGGGGTCGGGAGAGGCATTATCTGGCTCGGGACGGATGTGGCAGGAGAACCGCATTCTATCTTTTTGTTCTGCGCATGTGCAGTTGGAGGCGCAGATCGGAGCTGCAGGGTTTCAGGCATGTTAATCCCCGTCCACAGGCTTGTGCAGCGCGATTCGGAATCGCTGATATTTTTTCAGGCAGAGTGCGTATGGGGGCGTCTGAGAACGGGTCTAGAAGTCGGATCTGAAACACTCCCAGTTTCAAGTCCATCCAGCACTTAGAATCAAAATGGTAAAATAGGGCCCTGGGCATCCAATTGAATTCTCCAATGGCAGACACCCACCAACACTGCCAGCAAGAGCAACGTTCAACCAAATCTTCCTTCACTGCAGTGGGATTGGAGAATCCCAGCCGTAGATAAGGTCAGGGAATTCTGGCCATCATGAGAAGTTACATTGCTGTTAAACTGTTGAAGTACTTAGTTCCCTTTGTTTTGTGCCTCAGAGAAATGCAGTGACAACTCTCACCGAATTCCATGTGTGAACAGGAGCTTTGTTTCAAATGTTTGTAAAATGTCTGCAGGCACAAGCTTACTGTTTACTTTCAGTTTCTCTGACCAAACCACAGGCTTGACTAACAACACATTGAACAATGAGTGGTCAACAGATGCATACAATAAACACCACACAACTGAACACAACATTGTAGCCAATATTTTTGGCTGTAATATTTGATGTATCCCGTTCTTAGAATCATAGAATCCCTACAAAGCAGAAGGAGGCCATTTGGCCCATTGAGTATGCACCAACTCCCCTGCCCTATCCCCATAATCTCACACACTTCCCATGGCTAATCCATCTAACCTGTTCATCTTGGGACACTAAGGGGCAATTTAGCATGGCTAATCCACTTAGCCTGCACATCTTTGGACTGTGCAAGGAAACCGAAGCACCCAGAGGAAACCCACGCAGACACAAGGAGAATGTGCAAATTCCACACAGACAGTGACCCGAGGCTGGGTCCTTGGTGCTGTGAGGCAGCAGCACTAACCACTGTGCCACTGTGCCGTCCAGAGGTAAAGCAAGTTTGTCCATCAGGACTTACTATTTCTTAAATAAGTAAATTCCACATTGAATTTGGGGTGGGGGCAGTAACAAGAAAACAAAACTCAAACAAAGCATTGAACCCCTCACACAGTCAGCTTACTCATTCTTAATCTGTGTTTTATGTGGATAAGAAATAATTTAGGAGAAATGATTGGCCGGTTTGTCATTGGATCTTAACTGCTGTATAAGCAAACCAGCCTCCCATCCATTGACTGTCTACACTTCCCACTGCCTTGGCAAAACAACCAGCATAATTAAGAACACCACGCACCCCGGACATTTTCTCTTCCACCTTCTTCTGTCAGGAAAAAGATACAAAAGTCTGAGGTCACGTACCAACTGACTCAAGAACAGCTGCCATCAGGCTTTTGAATAGACCTACCTTGCATTAAGTTGATCTTTCTCTACACCCTAGATATGACTGTAACACTACATTCTGCACTCTCTCACTTCCTTCTCTATGAACAATATGCTCTGTCTGTATAGTGCAAGAAACAATACTTTTCACTGTATACTAATACATGTGACAATAATAAATCAAATCAAATCAAAATCAAGCAGCATATACATTCTAGCCAAACTCTACAGAGTGAAAAATATCTTGGGGGAAAATGTTAAGATTTTACAGAATTACCCTGTGCCAAACTTGTCCAAATTGAAACCACCTTCACTGAAATACTAAATAACTGACATAAGTTTCAATTTGTACCAAGTATCTGATTTCAATACACAATGAAAATATTTCTACACTCTCATCAAAATTCCAAAATAGGGGAAACTGGAAATATACGGCAACATACTAATGTGAGCTATTTTTCTGTCTTTTGGGTGAAGGAAAAAATGGCTGCAGGTTGGATTTATTGACGGGAAATTTAGCCTGAATTCAGAAAGAATTGTATTGCATTTTGGAAGTCCACTCTGAAGAGAATGAAACCCGAACTAAAAGCAGGCAACAACGCAACCAAAATTATTAAGCAATTGCGCTATATTTTTGGGGGTGGCTACAATGATTCCTGAAACAATATACGGCCCATTCAGATGGCACAGAAGATTGCAGCAATCAAATTAAAATTAGTTCATCTAAATCTGAATTTATACCATAGTAAGCACCTGAATTTGTTGATGTGTCCCTTAAATAACAATTCCAGTGACGGTCCAATGCCCAGGTAGAATAAAGCTAATGAAGAAGCGTACAATGCAAGTCCATCCTGTAATACTGTGGGAACTCAATTAGGAAAAGCCACTGAAGCTGTAAGACTGATTACACAGACATATATTTATATTCAGTAATAAGTTTTTAAGAATGGCTGCATCTAAGTGTGAAAATGAAGTTATCATTTCGACTTTGCACAAATAAAGCATCTGGTTGCAACATACAGCAAGGCTGATAATGACCTCGCCAATCTTTTCATGTACCCAACATTTAAGTGAACTAGCAAAAAGTCAGCATAACTACATGTGCATTAAATTATGGAATAGAAATGTATTCAAATCAAAATCACCCTTTCCTGTAGTGTGGAACTGATGATGATTAATAGAATATAAAAATGATAATCAATAGAATGCATGTATTGGGGTGTAAAATTAAGTATGGTACAAAATGGGGATCTCATCTGAACTCATCAGTTTAGGGTTAAAATGACCCCCATAATGTTTTGCCTTTTCTGCGCTCTTGGAAAATAGAAGATTTACATTGGTAGCTGACTGAATCTCAAATTTTTATAAATGACCTGGATGAGGAAGTGGAGGGATGGGTTGGTAAGTTTGCTGATGACACAAAGGTTGGAGATGTTGTGGATAGTGTGGAGGGATGTCAGAAGTTGCAGCGAGCCATTGATAAGAGAAGTGGCAGATGGAGTTCAACCCAGATAAGTGTGAGGTGGTTCATTTTGGCAGGTCAAATAGGATGGTGGAATATAATATTAATGGTAGGACTCTTGGCAGAGTGGAAGATCAGAAGGATCTTGGGGTCCGAGTTCATAGGACGCTCAAAGCAGCTGTGCAGATTGAGGCTGTGGTTAAGAAGGCGTATGGTGTACTGGCCTTCATCAATCGAGGAATTGGGTTTAGGAGTCGTGAGATAATGTTGCAGCTATATAAGACTCTGGTCAGACCACACTTGGAGTCCTGTGCTCAGTTCTGGTCGCCTCATTACAGGAAGGATGTGGAAGCCATAGAAAGGGTGCAGAGGAGATTTACAAGGATGTTGCCTGGGTTGGGGAGCATGCCTTATGAGGATAGGTTGAGTGAGCTCGGCCTTTTCTCCTTGGAGAGACGAAGGATGAGGGGTGACCTGATAGAGGTGTATAAGATGTTGAGAGGTATTGATCAAGTGGATAGTCAGAGGCTTTTTCCCAGGGCTGAAATGGTTGCCACAAGAGGACACAGGTTTAAGGTGCTGGGGAGTAGGTACAAAGGAGATATCAGGAGTAAGTTTTTCACTCAGAGGGTGGTGAACAAAGAACAATACAGCACAGGAACAGGCCCTTCGGCCCTCCAAGCCTGCGCCGCTCATGTGCCCACTAGACCATTTTTTTGTATCCCTCTATTCCCAGTCTGTTCACGTGGTTATCCAGATAAGTCTTAAATGATCCCAGCGTGTCCGCCTCAATCACCTTGCTTGGCAGTGCATTCCAGGCCCCCACCACCCTCTGTGTAAAATACGTCCCCCTGACATCTGTGTTGAACCATGCCCCCCTCACCTTGAACCCGTTACCCCTTGTGTTCGTCACCTCCGACCTGGGAAAAAGCTTCCCACTGTTCACTCTATCTATGCCCTTCATAATTTTATACACCTCTATTAGGTCGCCCCTCATCCTCCGTCTTTCCAGGGAGAACAACCCCAGTTTACCTAATCTCTCCTCATAGCTAAGACCCTCCATACCAGGCAACATCCTGGTAATCATTCTCTGTACTCTCTCCAAAGCCTCCACGTCCTTCTGGTAGTGTGGCGACCAGAACTGGACGCAGTATTCCAAATGTGGCCTAACCATCGTTCTATACAGCTGCAACATCATATGCCAACTTTTATATTCTATGCCCCGTCCAATAAAGGCAAGCATGCCATATGCCTTCTTCACCACCCTCTCCACCTGTGCTGCCACCTTTAAGGATCTGTGGACTTGTACACCCAGGTCCCTCTGTGTGTCTATACTTCTGATGGTTCTGCCATTTATTGTATAGCTCCCCCTTACATTAGATCTACCGAAATGCATCACTTCGCATTTATCTGGATTAAATTCCATCTGCCATTTCTCCGCCCAATGTTCCAGCCTATCTATATCCTGCTGTATTCTCTGACAACGTTCATCACTATCCGCAACTCCAGCAATCTTCGTGTTGTCTGCAAACTTACTGATCACACCAGCTATATCTTCCTCCAAATCATTTATATATATATCACAAACAGCAGAGGTCCCAGTACAGAGCCCTGCGGAACACTATTAGTCATGATGTGGAGGTGCCGGCGTTGGACTGGGGTGAACACAGTAAGAAGTCTCACAACACAAGGTTAAAGTCCAATAGGTTTATTTGGTAGCAAATACCATAAGCTTTCGGAGCACTGCCCCTTCGTCAGATGGAGTGGAAATGTGCTCTCAAACAGTGCAAACAGACAAAATCAAGTTGCAGAATACTGATTAGAATGCGAATCCTACAGCCAGTCACAGACCTCCAACTGGAAAAAGATCCCTCCACTGCTACCCTCTGCCTTCTATGGCTAAGCTAGTTCTCCACCCATCTAGCTAGCTCACCTTTTATCCCGTGAGATTTAACCTTTTGCACCAGCCTGCCATGAGGGACCTTGTCAAACGCCTTATTAAAATCCATATAGACTACATCCACAGCCCTTCCCTCGTCAATCGTTTTTGTCACCTCCTCAAAAAACTCAACCAAATTTGTGAGGCATGACCTCCCTCGAAAAAAACCATGCTGTCTATCGCTAATGAGATTATTCAGTTCTAAATGCGCATATATCCTCTCTCTAAGAATCTTCTCCAACAACTTCCCTACCATGGATGTCAAGCTCACCGGCCTATAATTACCCGGGTTATCCTTGCTACCCTTCTTAAATAACGGGACCACATTTGCTATCCTCCAATCCTCTGGGACCTCACCTGTGTCCAGCGAAGAGACAAAGATTTCTGTTAGAGGCCCAGCAATTGCATCTCTCGCCTCCCTGAGGAGTCTAAGATAGATGCCATCCGGCCCTGGGGATTTGTCTGTCATAATGTTTCCTAAAAAACCTAACACTTCCTCCCTTGTAATTGAGATTTTTTCTAACGGGTCAACACATCTCTCTGAGACACTACCAGTCAACATGTCCCTCTCCTTTGTGAATATGGATGCAAAGTATTCGTTTAGGATCTCACCTACTTCCTTTGGTTCTAAGCATAATTCCCCTCCTTTGTTCCCGAGAGGTCCGATTCTTTCCCTAACAACCCTCTTGTTCCTAACGTATGTATAAAATGCCTTGGGATTCTCCTTAATCCTGTCTGCCAAGGACATTTCGTGACCCCTTTTTGCCCTTCTAAGTCCCTGTTTCAGTTCTTTTCTACTTTCTCTGTATTCCTCCAGTGCTCCATCTGTTTTTAGCTGCCTGGACCTCATGTATGCCTCTTTTTTCTTTTTGATTAGACCCACAATTTCACTGGTTATCCACGGCTCCCGAATCCTACCTTTCCTATCCTTCCTCTTTACAGGCACATGCCTGTCCTGCAGTCCTATCAACTGCTCCTTAAAAGACTCCCACATGCCAGATGTGGATTTACCCTCGAACAGCCTCTCCCAATCAACAGCCATCAAATCCTGCCTAATCCGGCTGTAGTTAGCCTTCCCCCAATTCAGCACCTTACCCATAGGACAACACTCATCTTTTTCCATTACTATCCTAAAGTTTACAGAATTGTGGTCACTATTTGCCACATGTTCCCCGACTGCAACTTTGATGACCTGACCGGGCTCATTCCCCAGTACTAGGTCCAGTATAGCCCCCTCTCTAGTTGGAATATCAACATATCGTTCCAAAGAGCCTTCCTGTACGCATTTTATAAATTCTTCCCCGTCCAGGCTCCCAGCCCTAAGCGATTTCCACTCTATGTGAGGGAAATTAAAGTCTCCCACTACAACAACCCTATTTTTTCTGCACCTGTCCAGAATCTCCTTACATATCCGTTCCTCAACTTCCCGTGGGCTATTGGGAGGCCTGTATTATACCCCCAGCATAGTGATTGTGCCCTTCCTGTTTCTGAGCTCCACCCACAGTGACTCGTTACCTGACCCTTCCATATTGTCCACCCTCTGTACCGCTGTAATATGCTCCCTAACCAGCATTGCTACTCCCCCACCTCTCCTCGCCCCTCCTCTGTCTCGCCTAAAACACTTGTACCCCGGAATATTCAGCTGCCAGTCATGTCCTTCTTTTAACCAAGTCTCCGTTACTGCAACCACATCCAAGTTCCGCGCAAGCATTAAGGCTCTAAGCTCGTCTGTCTTGCCCGTGACGCTCCTTGCATTGAAGCAGATGCACTCCAGACCTCCAAGCCCACTGAGGTCACCCTCCCCCAGAATGCTCTTCCTCTTAGATAGCCTTGTCTTGGCCCCAACCTCGTCCCCAGCCTCTATGCTTATTGACCTATTGTTCTGATCCCCACCCCCCTGCCACATTAGTTTAAACCCACCTGAACCACACTAGCAAAACTCCCAGCTAGGATATTCGTACCCCTCCAGTTTAGGTGCAACCCGTCCTTCTTGTACAGGTGCCATCCTCTCTTGAAGACTTCCCAGTGATCTATGAATTCGTAACCCTCCCTCCTGCACCAGTCCTTTAGCCAAAGCATGGAATGTGTGAGATGGGTGCGTGGAATGGGCTGCCAGCAATGGTGGTGGAGGCGGATTCGATAGGGTCTTTTAAGAGACTTTTAGATAAGTATGATGAGCGTTATCATACACGAGGCTAGATGCTCAGGAAATAAAGGCTTTTATTTGCTGTAACGAAGCAGCCAACAATTATATACACGATCCCAGACTGAGGGGTCCCAGCCAGAGCAGGGACCTTTATACCTCCCCCAGGAGGCGGAGCCCGACTGGGATGTACCACAACATACAATACAAAGGTGTAACAACCCCACCCTAACCCCAACAGCAACAAGTAGCACAACCCATCCCTAACCCAACAGTAACATATGTACATCCTTGTAGTACTGGCCAGACCCTGGCTCAGTACTATCCAGTGGGAACCAACGATGGTTCACCACAAAGTACATGGAACTTAGTAAGATAGAGGGTTATAGGTAAGCCTAGTAATCGCTAAGGTAGGGATATGTTCAGCACAACTTTGTGGGCTGAAGGGCCTATATTGTGCTGTAGTTTTTCTATGTTTCTATATAACAAGCTGATCAGTACAAGATGGTCAGTTCTTTCTTTTCTCTTAGAGTGTAGAGTACTAGACATGACCTGCAATTAACTCTGAACTCATATGTTGGCCTTTTATCCTTGAATCCGTTTATCAGATTCACTGAGCACCTGAGGCTAAGGCATAATCTTGCGATTTTGCCAGCTTCTTTTTACCAAGGCTGTTTTTTCATCTTTCACAACAATGAGGGGCGATTTTGCACATTGTCTGTGACCAGAAACAACACCTTTCCACTGATGAGAATTTTCTCACCTCCATATCTGCATAACTCTACTTGTGATTTTTCCAGCTGTTGTTGATTCAACATTTCGTGAGACAATGGTTCAGAAATCATGCTAACTGATGCACCAATGTTGACTTGTGTTTACCAGAACTCTATCCAACTCTACCTGGACCATGATGCCGTGATTTTCCTCTGGACGCCCTTATATTTGTGATTATATGGAACTCAGCTGATCCTTCATCAAAGTTGTTATTTGACACTGTATGCAGCAACTGACATTCCCTCCTGCCAATGTTTCCTCCGTGGACGTTCTTGCAACATGCTTTGGCAAGATGACCCTTCTTCTTACAGCTTAGCACTGTGCCTTTACAACTGGATAATTCTGTGCCTAAGTACCGGTAAGAAGATTCACTGTAGCCCCGCCTCTACCCTCCACAACGTGTTGTCAAAGAGACCTTCTTCTTAATCATCTGCAGCTTATTTACTTCAGCAGACGATTGGCAGGTATTTGAGTCATGTTCCGCCACGTCCATGGACAATACTGTTCAGCAAATCATCAGAGAGTAGTAAGGGCATGGAATGCCCTGCCTGCAGCAGTAGTGGAGTCATCAACATTAAGAGCATTCAAATAGTTATTGGATAAACATATGGATGATATTGGAATAGTGTAGATTAGAGGGGCTTTAGATTGGTTTCACTGGTCGGCGCAACATCGAGAGCCGAAGGGCCTGTACTGAGCTGTAATGTTCTATGTTCTATGTTCTATGTCAAAAGCCCACTTTGGCAATCTCATCAACTTATTGTGAATGCGCTCAATTTTTAAACTGGAATCTTGAAATTCTCCAAAACTACAATGAATTGAAGGCTTTTTCAAAGCCATAGTGTCATCAGCAGGAATTTTACCGGCACGTCCGCCCCAGAATCTGCGGGCGGGCGAGGCTCACAGATGGCATTTTCCATTGGCCTCAGGTAGGATCTTAGAGCCTCGGACGGGTGAGGCGGTAAAATTCTGGCAATCATGTAGCAGCTCTTCCTTATTCAAAAGCAACAGCTTTCTGCAATCTCCAAATGGTTAGGATTGTAGCGCTGAATCAAAATGTTCTTCAGCAACATGTCCTTTGATTTTGCTGGGGCAAGCAAATTTCTGAGTGTCTCGTGTATCTCTGGGCCTGCTTCAATCAAAAATATTGCCCTTTTCCTTTCCCACCAGGATCTTCAACAATACTGTTAGTGGTGAAAAACACCTCTAGACTCTCCATATAAGAAAGACTCTTGGACTGGAGACTCCCCGCAGTCGGAGTCTAATTCCCACAGTCGGCATTTAATTCCCATAGGCACAACCACATTAGAAGGTCAGTCCTTCCAGTTGTACAACCCCCTTTTTTATACTTGGTTCCAAGCATTTTTTTCAAACAAAAAAACTCTCACAATTTCCTCAGTTGGTTAGCTGGGGACCCCTCCAACCCAATGGTTTTTAGCCAGGGAATCCCGCAATCCTATCTCATCACCCAAACTCTCACATCTTTCCTGACAAAATCACTGGGATGTACAACAAGGAGGTTGGACACAAAATAGTTGGTTTAATTTTGATATATATAGCTCCAGATCCTCTGGCAACTAACTCATCCAGTTAAAGCTCTCACATTCAAGCCAGCTGCAAGGTGACTGGGTGAGAAGACATCACACCAGCATACCTCAAACCAAAAAGGGATCGAGTATTGCGAGCTTATTACCTCATTCCCATCCTCATTAAGTCCCTAGCATTCCAAACCAGGGTGTCCCTGGCATGTGTTACTTAACAGCTGTGGGATATTTTCTGTAACTGTACAGCCAGACAGCAATATCAGTTTTGCACCCGGAGAGTAAGTTGAAAATCTACCCTCAGTAGTTTGCTCATAACCATCATGAAGAGAAAGTAGAGATTGTGTTTTTTTCCTTCAAAATGATTTTAAAATATCAACTGTATTTTACTAGAAATTTAAATTTGCATTTGATGACAATGGCACTTGGGAATAAAACCGTAGCAAATGTAAACCGTTGAATTAACAGTGACATTTATAGGTAATTGGAAGCAGGTTTGGACTTGTTATTCAGGCAATCTTGCCCTTTGTAGACCACTGCTGTGCGTGCACAGACTAAACAGTCAGTGGGATCCCACCCTGTATTGGCTCCGTCAGTCTGACACTGTAATATTACTTTGCCACATGTTCCACTAATAAAATAAACCTGATGAAGCTCTCTGTACACTTCCAAACAACAGGCATTTAATGCTGAGGACAAAATCACAAAACAGTAATTTTTAAAACAATTACAGTAAACTGTTCATCTTTCAACAACAATGCATTGTAAGGTTAACATGATTTATACACCACTTGAATAATGCTGTATTAATAACCTCATAGCATTTATTCAAACCACTATTTAACATTTTAAAATTAATAGATAATTTCTTCAGCACAAGGATTAAGAGGAGTAAGCTATTCAACCCATCAAGTTTGCTCCGCTATTCTTACTGTGGCCTTAACTTCCTGTCTACAACACCCCCACCCCACCACTACCCCTCCCCCCACCACCCACAGAGACACACGCCCCTTGACTGCTTGTTGATCAAAAATGTATCCAACTCAGCCTTGAATATATTTAATGATGTGGAGATGCCGACGTTGGACTGGGGTGAACACAGTAAGAGTTTTAACAACACCAGCTTAAAGTCCAACAGGTTTATTTGGTACCAAATGGAAAATGGGGAGCTACCAAATAAACCTGTTGGACTTTAACCTGGTGTTGTTAAAACTCTTACTATACTTAATGACACAGCCACCATGCTTTCTGAGGAAGAGAATTCCACAGAGAGATTTAAAAAAATTTAATTCAGTCTTAAATAGTCTCCCAGTCTGCGATTCACCCAGAAAAATTCTCAGTGTCGAATTTGTGGGAAAACTGGTATAAATCACACTGGTTTTTTTCAGTGTGATTTCAGACTCGAATCTCCCACACTCTGTGCAATGCAGAGGTCACAATCGTGAATCACGTTAAAAGATTGTGGGGCGGAGCCTATTCACACCAGAGACTGACATTTCCAAACTCTGTACATGCGCAGTGGCCCTTATCTGTCAGCCTGCAATTTGCTGGCCAGCTCGATTGCTGGCCAACCCAGGAGCCTCATAGAAATCATAGAAATCATAGAAAATCCTACCTCGTAGTGCTGCCCCTCCACCCGCCCCCACAGTCCGATCACAGCCCCCTGTCCATTCGCGGGCTACCGCGAATGGACAGCCCCGAACTACCCCCCTGGTCCCGGACCACCGAATCGCCAGCACCCCCTGGAGGCAGGACCTACCCCCCTCCCCGGCAGACTCCCCTGCTGACCACACCCCCAGCCCACCCCAATCACTGGCTTCCCTTCAGCCCCCGTCGATTGCAATGGCAGAGTGGCAGCGGGAACCCCCATGCCCACCAATTGCCCCCTAGGCCTCGCCCCCAACAGGACTTCCCCCTAGGCCCCACCCCCTTGGCACTGCCCCACGCCTGATGGGCAGTGCTAAGGTGCCCCCTAGGCATGGACACTTTGCCCTTAGGCTGTGCCAGGGGGTGCAGGCTGGCAATGCCAGGGTGCCCTTGTCCGGGGGGCACCACGTCCCCTGTGGGGCCCCAATTTCTCTCCCTTCACTCCAGCGGGGTCGTCCCACTAGTTCCCTGAAAATGGGGAGCTAGGCTGAACTCCACTGGAGTGAAATGCTCCTGACAGGGTGGGAGATGCTAACGGACCCAGAGAATTCAGTCCCAGGCCCACTAATCAGATTTAAATTACATTAAAAGTAGATTTAAATCATTTACCTGGTGTTCCCGCTGGTTTCCAGCGCAGCTCAGACGGCGTCGGATATCCAGCACTGGGAGACGTGCACATGGCAGGAACACATGCGCGATTCTTCCAGCCCGCTGCACTAAAAAATTAGGATGGGAGAATCACCCCCCCCTAATCTTTAAACTGCATCCCCTAGTTCTCAGGTTATATGTGTTTCAATAAGATGATCTCGGATTTGCCTAAACTCCAATGAGCCCAACATGTTCAACCTTTCCTCACAAGACAGCCCCTTCATTCCAGGAATCAATCGGGTGAACCTTCTCTAAACTGTATCCACTGCAATTATACCCTTTCTTAAGTAAGGAGACCAGAACTGTACACAATCCTCCAGAGGCATTCTAACGAGCCCAACCAGAAAATGTTTACATCGTTTTGCATTCAGCAACATCAATTGGCATCATATGCAACCTTTGTGATAATTTAGCCATAATTTGCCATCCCAAGTAATCAAATAATGATCAACTGTCATCATTAGTCATCAACTGGCATCAAATGAATTCATGCAGTGCTCAAACAACATCACTTGTGATCATTTAGTATCGTTTAATTGCCTTCAAAGTACTCAGAAGCATTTGATTAGCAACAAATATGATCCTAGAGCTATTTGAAATAAAATTCTGATAATCACAGCAAAATTTGACTAAGTTTCAGAGATCAGTTGACAACAATATTGTGTCATGCCTTTTGCTAAGTCCCAGCTGATGCAATTTTTTATGCGTATGTAGTGTAGACTGCTTAACATAGAGTCGGTGTACAAAATACCAGTGGGGGTGAAAATAATTTCCCTTTTCTCCTGCACCTGTAATTTTAAGTAAGTCTTTTCCTTTCCAATGACAGAAGTTTTGTCTCATCTTGTCCATGCCTTGACCAATCATGTCTCCAAGTCAGTAGCCCACTGGACTCTTGGCAAAGTCACCTGACAGCTCTCCTTTTCACAATCCTATCAGTTCCATACCTGTAAATATAAGCTTTATAGGCATAACTGATGAGTATGGGGAGAACACATGTACAATATTAGCATTTTTTTTTCCAAAATTGTGATGGAGTGGATATTGAGCTGATTAATACCTCCACTGTTAAGAAGTTTAAAAATGGTATATTGTGTTACAGTTTGGGTTAATTTAAACAGAACTAATTTCTCCTCTCAGCACCTGTTCATAAACAGAAAGATGTTTTAATTTGTTTTCCTCTTTATAAGTCTTGGTGTATTTCCCCAATTCCTCAGCTTTTGTGCGATTCAAGTTTATATTAATAACCCCACAGCAACCTCGAGATAGGGTGAACTCAAAGGGTTAGTTTATTTGCACACACGCAAAAGATAGAAAGGTTGGTTCGCAACGTCACCTCCACACTCAGGCAGTAAAGAGAGGGTAGAAACCACCAAGTAGGTTTCCAGAGTTCCAGAGCCAGATGCAAAGACTAATGAGGTATTCCTTCATGGAGATGGGCAGGCTGAAAACCAATGTTGTAGAATTCACTTTTCTGGTGGTGCTGACTTCACAAGATGAGATAGACATGCAGAAGTGAATCAGTCTTATAGGCAATAGCACAGAACTTCTAACAGAAGCAGTGTAGATGCAGCCAAGTATTCAGTCTGGGCAGATTGCCTTTCTGTGTGGCTGTTAGTTATATGTTAAAGAGCAGACTGAGCTATTCAGCTCAACAAGGCAACATTGCTTGTTCAAGAAGCCAGAGACCTATGCCACATGACCCCTACCTCTCCACCAGGTCTTCAACAAAGCTTATGTATTCATCGTCGGGAATTTGGTTGAGTCTCAAAGGCTGCTAAACATTCTAGCCATTATGAGTTCAATGGAATTCTTGAGGGGGCCTTTGGGTCTTAGCAGACCCTCTCTGTCTCCTGCTAGCAAACCTGAATTATCAAACACAAATGGCCTTTGTATAGTTCCCTTTCAAGTTGGCCTGTAAGGTCTCAGGTGATCATTAGCAGCTCCTCAGAGATAACCAGAGGTGAGTTTTCCCAATACTGCAAAGTGGCTTCTTTTGTTTTTAGTTCACAGAGGCATTGATTCAGTCATTTTAAGGATTGTGTTAAGCCAAGTTCAAGATTTAGAATTTAGAAATAACAATGAGTATATAATTATATATCTTGTTTCTTAAAAAAAAGTATTGTGAGGTCATAGGCCATCACAATTGTAAAAAAGTATTTATTTTTCCAATTCCTGTTTAAGAGTGCCCATGAATGTACATGCAGCTTATTATACCTCATTCCATTTCACACAGAGAAAAATGCACTGGAAATATGTTCCATGTTTTGTTTATTGTACAATCAATTTGGTTCAACATTCAAATAAAAGACCCCAAAAATTTCTGGAACTGCTCGTCCAATCACAATCTATTTATCTCCTGCACTTGCTGCTGATAGGCTCACTCCATCTTTGGAGGAGCAGTGAGCAGAGGGAAGGTGGGTAACATGGGTGAGTGAGGCCCAAGGACTGAAGCAACATCGGTGAAAAAGGCCTGAGGACATGAGCGACAGCAGCAAGCAAGTCCTCATGACCTGAGTGCCAGAAAGTGAGGCTTGAGGACTGGAGTGGCAGCAGCAAGGAAGGTCTGAACATAAGAACATAAGAACATAAGAAATAGGAGCAGGAGTAGGCCATCTAGCCCCTCGAGCCTGCCCCGCCATTCAATAAGATCATGGCTGATCTGACGTGGATCAGTACCACTTACCCGCCTGATCCCCATAACCCTTAATTCCCTTACCGCTCAGGAATCCATCCATCCGCGCTTTAAACATATTCAGCGAGGTAGCCTCCACCACCTCAGTGGGCAGAGAATTCCAGAGATTCACCACCCTCTGGGAGAAGAAGTTCCTCCTCAACTCTGTCTTAAACCGACCCCCCTTTATTTTGAGGCTGTGTCCTCTAGTTTTAACTTCCTTACTAAGTGGAAAGAATCTCTCCGCCTCCACCCTATCCAGCCCCCGCATTATCTTATAAGTCTCCATAAGATCCCCCCTCATCCTTCTAAACTCCAACGAGTACAAACCCAATCTCCTCAGCCTCTCCTCATAATCCAAACCCCTCATCTCAGGTATCAACCTGGTGAACCTTCTCTGCACTCCCTCCAATGCCAATATATCCTTCCTCATATAAGGGGACCAATACTGCACACAGTATTCCAGCTGCGGCCTCACCAATGCCCTGTACAGGTGCATCAAGACATCCCTGCTTTTATATTCTATCCCCTTCGCAATATAGGCCAACATCCCATTTGCCTTCTTGATCACCTGTTGTACCTGCAGACTGGGCTTTTGCGTCTCATGCACAAGGACCCCCAGGTCCCTTTGCACGGTAGCATGTTTTAATTTGTTTCCATTGAGATAGTAATCCCATTTGTTATTATTTCCTCCAAAGTGTATAACCTCGCATTTCTCAACGTTATACTCCATTTGCCATATCCTCGCCCACTCACTCAGCCTGTCCAAATCTCTCTGCAGATCTTCTCCGTCCTCCACACGATTCACTTTTCCACTTATCTTTGTGTCGTCTGCAAACTTCGTTACCCTACACTCCGTCCCCTCCTCCAGATCATCTATATAAATGGTAAATAGTTGCGGCCCGAGTACCGATCCCTGCGGCACGCCACTAGTTACCTTCCTCCAACCGGAAAAACACCCATTTATTCCGACTCTTTGCTTCCTGTCGGATAGCCAGTCCCCAATCCACTTTAACACACTACCCCCAACTCCGTGTGCCCTAATCTTCTTCAGTAGCCTTTTATGGGGCACCTTATCAAACGCCTTTTGGAAATCCAAAAACACCGCATCCACCGGTTCTCCTCCATCAACCGCCCTAGTCACATCTTCATAAAAATCCAACATGTTCGTCAAGCACGACTTTCCCCTCATGAATCCATGCTGCGTCTGATTGATCGAACCATTTCTATCCAGATGCCCTGCTATCTCCTCTTTAATAATGGATTCCAGCATTTTCCCTACTACAGACGTTAAGCTGACCGGCAAAGATGACCAACAAACCCAAGTTTCCCCACCTTTGCTCTGCTGTCCCACAACCCATGCCTGATCTTCCCAGTATTCCATTTGTCCCATATATGTCCAGGCTATGACTGGGAAGGACCATTCAGGGTCTACTCAATGTTGCCTATTCATTTTTGGTGTCTGTGCAAAGACCAAAGCAGGCGGTCAGCACGAGAAGCAGCCAGAATAGGAGAACAAAGCAGAAAGTAGGGTGGCATTGGGTTGAATTGGGGATGGTCTACACTGCAGGCCTGAGTCAGGGCTGGTGGGGTTGGGGGGAAGGCTAAAGTCCAAGCAGGATCTCAGGTCTGGCAGCAGATGGCTGACGATAGGCCTGGGTTCGAAACGATGAAGGGGGAGGTCCAACCATGATCCTGGGGCCGGTAGGCGGCTGGCAGTAGATCTGAGTCAGCAGTGGCGGCAAGTGAAAGGTCCAGTCAGGGTCCTGGGTCTGGTGGCAGGTGTTAGGCCCAAGTTGAGGCAAGGGAATGAAGGGAAGGGGTGGAAGCTCTGCCACATCCAGACAAGTTGACAAAATGGATGTAGTACAGAAGGTGAAGAAGGAGGATGGATGAATGTGCGTAGGTGGGGAGGGAGGGAAGAGTTGAGTGAGTGGAACTGAGTGGGGAGGGAGAGCATGAGTGAATGAGTGGGGGCTAAGTGCGAATGGGATGGTGGGCATGAATGAGTGAGTGAATGAATGAGGATGAGAGGACATGTATGAGTAAGTGGGAATGTGAGGGCATGATGAGTGAGTGGGGATGGGACAGGACATGATTGAGTTGAGGCTAAGTGGGAATGGGAGACAGGGCATGAGTGAGCTTGGGCTGAATGAGGATGTGAGGGAGGACATGAGTGTGTGTGTGTGTGGGGAGGAGAGACCTAATGATTCCTTTTGATGCCTATTAAACACATATAATGCTTTGATGATCACTTCTGATGTATTTTGAGCACTTTTGCTGGCAACTAATGCCCGATTCACCACTTCACTACTTTTATACTTGATTTACCTTCCAATAAATACCAACATTCCACTTGCCTTCCTAATCATTTGTATACCTGCATACCAACATTTTTATGATTCATATACCAGGATACCCAGATCTCTACACTGTAGAGTTCTGAAGTCTCTCTCTATTTAAACAGTATATTGCTTTTCTATTCTTCCTGCCAAAATGTACACATTCACATTTTGCCACATTATACTCCATCTGCCAATTTTTTTCCCACTCACTTAATCTTCCTAAATCCTTTCACAGGGATCGTCATGACCTCATGACAATCTATTTTCCTACCTAACTTTGTGTCATCAGCAAATTTAGTGACCGTACATTTGGTCCTTTCATCCAAGCTATTGATATAGGTAAAGGTAAAGTCACCATAGTCCCAGATGACCATAGGTTGCTCTGCACTTTGAGGGGGAGAGCTGACTGTTGTGATTATAACCTGAGGATCACCATACCTGAATCGAGGGGCAAGGTTAGGAAGGCAGGTCTTCATGAATAATCCCAACCAGTACAGGAACTGAACCTGCACTGTGGGCATTGCTCTGTATCACAAACCAGTGTCCAGCTAACTGACATAAACAGCAAATAGTTGAGGCCTCTGCACTGATAATTGTGACACGCTACAAGTAACAGCTTGACAATCTGGAAATAACCCATTTATTCCTACTGTCTGCTTCCTGTTAGCTAACCAATTTTCTATCCATGACAATATGTTTCACCTTACACCATGAACTCTTATCTTGTGAAGTAACCTTTGATGTGATTGATGTGGCAGTAAGAGATTCTTTGCAACTTAACAATTAAAAGGGCTCAGTTTCTCCAAGGTTAAGGCAAAAAGCTATAAATCACTTTTAGTTCAAATTTGTGCTACTTGGGGGACAGTAGATAGTGGTAATACCGTAATGTATGGTAGTGGTACTAAACTAGTAATGTAGAAGCTTGGACTAATGCACCAGGGACATGTATTCAAATTCTAGCACAGCAGCTGGTGGAATTTAAATACGATCAATTAATCTGGAATAAAATGCTTATCTCATTAATAATGATCATGAAACTGCTTAATTGTTGCAAAAATTAATTTGGTTTATTATGCTCTTTAGGGGAGGAAATCCACTATCCTTCGCCTTGCCTACTGTTCTCCTTCACCTTAAGCAATAGCTTGGGATCAAAGATGATTTGCTTCTAATCCCGTTCTGACATGGTTGATAAATCCAATGCATGTTCTGCAGACTCTACCACATGTAGGCAGGTGGTGTTTGAAGGGTCGCAAAGATGAGTTGCTTCGAGGATTGTGTTCTCTCCCCACTGCCTCAGCTTTGCCTTTGCATGCTCCCTGCAAAGTCTGCCAACGTATTTGACGTCTTCCCAAATGAATTTTCTCCATTTTGGTGAGTCACAAGCCAAGGGCACACATGAGTCCATGTGGATATTTGGTTTCTTCAGAGATTCCTTGAGGACATCCTTACAGTGTTTCCATTGTCCTCCTGGGAGTCTCCCTTACTTGACTGAGTTCTGAATAGAACAGTTGCACTACGATCTATTATCAGCCATACAGGCGACATATCCGTCACAGTGGAGCTGGTTTTGAATGATTTGCACCTCAATGCTGAGCAATTTGGCTATGGAAAGGATGCTGCTGTTGGCATGTCTTTTTTGCCATGAATTTGGAGGATCTTGCAAAGGCAGTGGTTGTGATATTTCTCCCAAGGTTTAAGGAGCTTACTGTAGTTTGTCCAAGTCTCTGAAGCATATAGCAGTGTGGGGATCACTGCTGTCCAGTAAACCATCACCTCAGACCAGGGTTTGAGATCCTTTTCTTCAAATATTCTTTTCCTCCGTTGCCATCACCAAGAGGCTCCCAAGATATAGGAAATGGCCCGCATTTTCCAGGATTTCCCCTCTTTATGAAAGGGGAAGGTATTATGCTGGGAGACTAGGTTGGAAGAGGACTTTAGTTTGCTAGATATTTAGTGAAAGGCTTATTTTCTCAAATGCTTCAGAGAAGGAGTCAGCAATGAGCTGGAACTCAGTTTCTGATTGAGCATGCACACAAGCATCATCTGCATACTGAAACAACAGTGATTCAAGTGGTTTTGGTTTTGGATTGAAGGCAGCATGGGTCGAACAGATTCTTGCCATGTTCTGTACATTATCTCTACACCTGTGGGTGATATGTTGGAAGTGAGGTGCACTAATTCAGCAAGATAAATGGAGAAGAGGGTTGGTGCAATGACACTATCCTGTTTAAACCCAGTCTTCACTGAGATGGGGGTCTGTGGCGGTTCTATTAATGAGAATCATAGTTTCCACATCATCGTTTAGTGGATGGAAGATGGTGACACATTTTAGAGGGTAGAAATTTGTGGAGAATATTCTACAAGTCTTCATGTATGACAAGAGTCAAAGGTTTTCATCGGGTTGAAAAAGACCACAGACAACAGTCAAAGCTGTTTCTTGCATTTTTCATGAATTTGCCACGCAATGAAGATCATGGAAAGAATTTTATGCTTCCCTGCCAATGGATACATAGAGGGACGGTGGCCATAAAATTTTTCGGAGAGTCTTTCCATTGGGCTCCTGCCAGCCCCAACCTCTCCAAAATGTTACACTAGTAAGGGTGAGGCCTAGACCAGCTTGCCATTCCTTGCCTTATTTGAGAACCTTAAGTGACCAATTATTGCCCACTTTAGGTCATCTCCTGCCCAGCCTCAATTTTCAGGTTGGCGGGAGGAGTTTGGGAAGAGAGGGGAATTCCGAAGAGTAATCATGTTCAGTCCTTAGGCGGGAAGGGGGGCCTCCATCAGCTGCATCTTTTTAACCTCCTCTCAAAAGGTCTGGCCTCTGCAGGTGCTCCCTCCCTACCAGCCTGCTCACCAACATCCCCACATCCCCCTACCCACCCCTCTGGACCTCACCACCTCACCCCAACCCAAGACCCCCACTCTTACCTCGTCCTGAACTCCTGGGACTTAGGCTCATGGATGCTAAGTTTTGATTTGCTTTGAATCTAATCCAATGAGCACAGTGGTTGTGCCACACAGCAGGATGGCAGGTGTCCTCACTGTGTCGATGAGACTTCATCTCCTGAAGGAATGGTCACTCCTATTTTGGAGAGATGCATCTGCCACAAGTAAAGTTATGAGGATGAGGTCAAAACAATTTCTCCCTTTCGTTGGTTCTCTCACTACCTGCCACAGGCCCAGTCTGACAGATAGGTCCTTCAGGACTCAGTCAGCTCAGTCATTCATGGCACTGTCTGGTCACGCTTGGTGATGGAAATTGAGGTCCCCCATGCACAGTACATTCTGTTCCCTTGCTACCCTCAGCGCTTCTTCCAACTGCTGTTCCACATTTGGGGACATTGATTCATTAGCTGAGCTTTTTTAAATCTCTCTTTCCATCTTTTTCCTTCGCACTACCGTCTCCCCTTCCCTGACTTGACCAGGGCCATCTATTACATGTCTCAGGTCCTTTGACACTCTTCTTTGCAATGATCATGACCATTTACATTCCCTTTGTCTTTTAGTCTATGACATCTTTGGGGGGGCATTGAATCCAGCCCCAATTGTCAATCCAACTTAGTTAGCTAACAATGGTTCCTAAAGTAGACATTAAGGAATAGACAATGGTGCCTGGGAGTTGAGTCTTGTCCAAAAGATATATTCAGTATGGGGTTTGCATTTGTCTCATGGAACTCACTAACTATGTCCTCTATGGAAATTAACTGAAGAAAGTTGGGGTGAGTTATACAACAGGGATGCAATCCACTCAGTCCAATTTTCCTTGCTCTGCTCTGCTCTGTTGACACTTAAAGTTGGATGAGAAAGATGAAAATTTGCCTCTGTACTTTTTAAAATACATTTTTCAACAAAGTTTCATGGCTGAACTAGCTGCTATAAAAAGAGCTGTAATTATATCTCAGTCATTAAGCTGAATGAAAAATACTGTGATTTATTCACTAAGAGATGAATTGTGACAAGTACAGCAGTCCCTAAATAATGTGCCCACATTAGGTAAAAGTATTTCATACTTTCCATATTGCATTTTTTTTGCTTCATTCCTGAATTCAAATATAAGTTGGCAAATTCATCTGCTTTTCTCGGTGAGTGTCTGACAGGCAAAACAACCTTTCAAATTGTGAGACTGGGCATTAAGTTATTTGCTAATTTTAGCAAAAAGACCATGGCAGTAATTTTGGCACTTAGCTAAATCTCTGTTCACAGCAGCAGAACCAGAGAATCCCGCCGACATGAATGGCCAGAAAATTCTGACCCATATGAGAAAAATGTGAGTAGAAACACAAATAGACTATTCCTCTTCAATTAATATCATTCTCAGAATTCTTACACATTCAAAAGGAGGTTAGCCAAAATACTGTTTCTGCCTGTGAACATTCTGTTGCCACCTCCCAGCCTCTGATTTATCTCACTACTTACCCAAGGGTTGATAAAAGCAGTGTGGTTGATTTTGCATATATAGACAGTCAAACAGTTCGTTAGAAGTTTTTTTTATTTATTCAAGGAATGTAGGCATCGCTGCCAGGGTTAGTCTTCATTGTCCACCCCTAATTGCCATTGAGAAGATAGTGATGAATTGCCTTCTTGAACTGCTGCAATTTATCCAGTGTAGGTATACCCACAGTGCTGTTAGGGAGGTAATTCCAGGATATTCACTTAGCGACAGCGAAGAAATGGTGATATATTTCCCAGTCAGGTTGGTGAGTGGCATGGAGGAGAACTTCTAGGTGGTAGTGTTCCCATGTGGCTGCTGCTGTTGACCTTCTAGACGATAGCAGTCATGGGTTTGGAAAGTGCTGTCCAAGAAGCCTTAGTGAGTTCCTGCAGTGCATTTTGGAGATGGTGCACAGTGCTGCCACTCTTCATCAGTAGTGGAGGGAGTAAATGTTTGTGGAATTGATGCCGATCAAGCAGGGTGCTTAATTGTTCTGGACCGTGTCCAGCATCTTGAATGTTGTTGGAGCTGCACTCATCCAGGCAATTGGAGAGTATGCCATCATACATCTGACTTGTGCCTTGTAGATGGTAGACTGGCTTTGAGGAGTCAGGAGTTGAGTTACTCACTACAGGAGCCCTAGTCTCTGACGTTTTCTTGTAGCCACAGTATTGATAAAGCCAGCCCAGTTCAGCTCCTGGTCAATTGTGACCCCCAGGATGCTGTTGGTGGGGGCTCCGTGATGGTGATGCCATTGAATGTCAAGGGCTGATGGGCATATGGTTAGATTGCTTCCTGTTATGGTCATTGTCTGGCATTTGTGTGGCCCGAATGTTACTTGCCACTTATCAGCCCAAGCCTGGATATTGTCCAGGTCTAGCTGCATGTGATTAAAGAAGCAATGACTGCAGGGATATAAAATTGGCTAAAAAAAAGTTTATTTATTAGTCACAAGTAGGCTTACATTCACACTGCAATGAAGTTACTGTGAAAATCCCCGAGTCGCCACACTCCGGCGTCTGTTTGGGTACAATGAGGGAGAATTTAGCATGGCCAATTCACCTAACTTGCACACCTTTGGATTGTAAGAGGAAACCGGAGCAAATCCATGCAGACACAGGGAGAACGTACAAACGTAACTCAGAAAATTACCCGAGCTGGGAATCAAACCCAGGTCGCTGGCACTGTGAGTCAGCAGTGCTAACCACTATGCCACTATGCTGCCCTGTAAGGGACAGAAACCAGAGAATAATGCTCATCGGTGACTCTGATGTGAATCATTCCACCATTTGCAGCTGTGCATTTGCAGTCCATGGCCTATGTTCTGAAATTCCTGAACCAAAATCTCTCAACCTTTCTCCTTCTTTTTTCTCTTTTGAGATGCTCCTTCAAACTTACCTCTTTGATTAAGTTTTTGGTCATCTGCCTTAATATTTCTTTGTGACTCAGCATCATATTTTGTTTGATAACACCATGTGAAGTGCCTTAAGGATGTTCTCCTATATTAATGCTACTAGTTAAATACAAATACTTGATTTCTACACCATGAGCAAGTGTGTAACATTGATTACCAGGGGTTGGTGTTGAGCGCCTGCTCTTTTGGATATATATTAATGTTGCAGAGTATGTGGGACATAATTTCAAAGTTTGCAGATGTCATGAAACTTGGAAATGGGTAAACAGAAAGGAATGATTACAGACTTCAGAAGGAAAAAGATAGACTGGTGAAAGGGGCAGAAACCTCATTGGGCATTTCCCATTAAGTCAGAGCAATGGAAGGGGCAGGTGGGCCAGCGACAGGCACACCACTAATGGCATGGCATCCTAACTTGCAGACCACCCACCTATTTTCCCACTCGTGGGTGGCCTATAAAATTCAGCCCATGATCTATTTCAAAATGAACTGTGCGCATTTCATTAAAGAAAAGCACAGAAGACAATTGACTGCCTTTGTATCTGTAAACAACTTTGACTGTCTCAAAAACAATCTGGAACTCTCGAGATTTAAGTTCAGATAAAATATGAGTGAAACAATGAGTTGTTTTCTTTTTGCTGCATCATTCCCTTTATGTGTTTTCTCTTGAAACAGGCTCATGGCTGTCAAAATAATCAGAGTTTTCTCTGGTGCTCCAGGGTGGTGAAACTGTGCCAGCCCAAGGTCACTGGTGACTACCCCAAAACTAACTGCAGCTGTACTCCAGCTGTGACATTACCTCTCTGACACATCAAAATCAGTTTCAAAAGAATAAACATCTTCTGAAAGGCAAAATTCCTGGCTTTGGAAACAGAAGGTTTTCAATAGACACCATATACAACTGAGCAGCAGGAACTGGGATTGTCTGTGGACCTCCTACTAGTTCCAATTTGCCAACTCACAAGGGTGCGTGTCAATTGGCCAGATGTTGGTCCTCACTGTTATTGCATTTACATTCCAAGTGCTTAACAGGAGCATAGTCAAAGAAACAGGCTGAATCAAAGAAGAATTAGAAAGCATGTCCAAAAGCCTGGTTAAACAATGCTTTTTAAAGGTGGCTCTTAAAGTTGGAGATATGAACATATGAAAGGCTGAGGCCGTAAGCAATGAAAATGGGACTGATGGGTTAGTCCCACTTAAGTGTGGGATTGTATATGGATCGCCATGTTTTAAATGATCTAAAAAATCACAGAAGATGGAGTAATTTAGACTAACTTCAAAAGGACATTTTCTGTCACATAATTCTAGACCCCCATCTTCACAAACTGATTTCTTTGGCAATATAACTGTGATCAGCAAGAAAATGTTAAGGGAGCGGAACTAAGTTCACTAGGGGGATGAATCAATAACAAAGGATTTGCATCCATTTGCCATCAGGTGTTATTTTCCAAATCAGAAATTCATTCTCATAATAAATTAAAATGTCACCCCACATCATAAAGGCTTTACTGAAAAAAAATGCATTAATTTATAGGAAACACAAAATAATTGTCAAAAATGTACATTGTTATTTCTTTTGGTTCTGTGCCGCATATCAAAGACAAACTAAATGAAATACTGAGCCTTAATTTTAATTAGGCCAAATGGCAAAAGTGAGGCCCACAAGGTAAGTGCACACTGGACATCATGAGGCCCAAGGTAATGGTAAATCACAGGCTATCCTCCCTAGCCCTGTGCAATTAAGCAGCCTACTGGAGATCTCGTGCGGGCTTACTTTTGAACAACATTTAACGTGGGTTTGTACTTGTAATGCAAGGTGGAATTTCTGCTTGTAGTTACCACTCTGTTACTTCATTTGATGATATGGGAGAAGATTTTTCCAGATACTTCAGTCCCATTGTAAGAGAAATAAATACTTCATAAGAGCATTAAGGTTGAGTATACCTCTTCATCTCTGTATTTCTCCATGTCTCTCAGCAAAAGTTCACATTTCTTTTACCCCAATCTCTACTTAACACTCTATGTAATTCCCATCCATCTATCACATCCTTCAATTCTCATCCCATGTAGTGGGGCTGCTGCTGAACATTCATCACATAGTCAAATGATCTTTCAACATGCCCATGACCTTTACTTAGAAAGCAGGAGACATTAACAATGCAGATCACAAAACATTGCACTTAATTTCCAAAAGATATTGTTTTCCATGGAGCCACTATCCTTCAGCTCCTTCATCAAAACCTTGTGCTTCCTCATCATCCTCACTGCTGTTACTGATATATAGCGGAATGAGAGCAATGATGTTGGCCTTTTGACCTTTTTTTAAGACTATTACTTTAATTTCCCTCCGAAGATAGGACAGAAACTATTGAAGAGAGTAACAGCTATAACAAAGACTACTCATGCAATGAAGTGTTACTTTTAATTATATTACTTTTAAATATACCATTAATTTCTGTCACATTACAAGAGATGGCCCTTTCTACAGATTTATGTCACATGATGCCTTCTATCCTTCAAAACCATCAGGACTTTCTGCATGTCCAGTTCACCCCTCTCTCTTTCTTTATGTTGTTGATCAATTTAGTCTGCAAACAAACATTGCCAAGTTGATTGAAACCAATATAATGCCAGTTAGTCTAACATTTGTCATTGGGAAAATTCTAGAATCCATTATTAAGGAGTTAGTAGCTGCATATTTAGAAAACAACGTCAAGCAGAGTTAACATGGTTTTGTGCAAGGAAGATTGTGTTTGACCAATTTATTCGAGTTTTTTGATGATGTTGCAAGCAAGGTGGATAAAGGGGAACTAGTAGATGGAGTGTATTGGGATTTCCAAAAGGCTCTCGATCAGGTGCCAGATAAAATGTTACAGCACCAGACAAGAGCATATGGTGTTGGGGGTGATATATTAGCATGGGTAGACAATTGGACAACTAACAGGGAGTAAAGCGTCAGAATAACCATAGGAGGAAGGTGGTAGTGCAGTGGTAAAATCACTGGGCCAGCAATAGTCAGGAGGAATTGCCCAGCGAGTCCTCAACATCAACCTGGACCTCGTGAAATCTTATGACATCGGGTCAAATATGGACAAGGAAACATCCTGCTGATTACCACCTACATCACTCCATCAGCTGATGAATCAGTCTGCTTCCATGTTGATCACCATTAAGAGTAGCAGGAGTACCAAATGCACTCTGGGGGAATTTAATTTGCATCACTAAGAGTGGCTTGGTAGAAACACTACTGACCTAGCTGGCTGAGACCTAAAGGACATAGGTGCTAGGCTGCGTCTGTAGCAGAAAGGACCAACAAGAATGAAAACCCTATTTGACCTTGTCATCACCAATCGATGTGTTGCAGTTGCATTTGTCCATGACAGCATTGTAGGAGTGACCAGCACACTGTCCTTGTGGAGACAAAGTCCCATCTTCACAATAAGAATACACTCCATCGTGTTGCATGGCATTACCAATGCATTAAATGGGATAGAGTTTGAACAGATCTAGCAACTCAAAGCTGGCCATGAGGTGCTGTGGGTCATCAGCAGCAACAGAATTGTATACAACCACAACCTGTAACTTGCTGCTCTGGTACATCCCACACTCTACCATTACCGTCAAGCCCAGGGATTAAGCTTTGTTCAATCAAGAGTGCAGGAGGGCATGCCAGCAGCAACACCATTACTAAAAATGAGGTGTCAACCTGGTGAAGCTATAACGCAGGAATACTTGCATGCCTAACAGCAGAAGCAGAATGTGATAGACAGAGCTAAGCGATTCCACAACCAAAGTATCTAAGATCTGCAGATCTATTACGTTAAGTCATGAGTGGGAGTGGGCAATTAAACAACTCACTGCAGGAGGAGATTCTAAAAATATCTTCATCCTCAGTGATGGGGAAGCCCAGCACATCAGCGCAAAAGATAAGGCTGAAGCACTTACAACCATCATCAGTCAGAAGTGCTGACTGGATGATCCATCTCAGCCTCCTCGGCATCACAGAGGCCAGTTTGCAGCCAATTTGATTCACTCCATGTGAATCAGGAAGCAGCTGAAGGTACTGGATATTGCAAAGGTTGTGGGCCTTGACGATATTCTGGCAATAGTTCAGAAGGCTTGTGCTCCAAAGCTAGCCTTGCCCCTAGCCAAGTTGCTCCTGTAAAACTATAACACTGGCATCTACCCAGCAACGTGGAAAATTGCCCGGGTATGTCCTGTCCACAAAAATCAGGAGAAATCCAAATGCTTCATCAATGACCATCATTTGGTCAGAATTGGAGATGTTTACTGATTATTGCATAATGTTCAGCACCAATTGCAACTCCTCAGATACTGAAGAAGTCTGTGTCCATATGCAGCAATACCTGGACAACATTCATGCCTGGGCTGATAAATAGCATGTAACATTTGTGCCACACAAGTACCAGGCAATGACCATCTTCAACAAGAGATCTCCCCTTGACATTCAATGGTATTATCATTGCCAAATCCCTACTACCAACATCCTGATGTTGTCATTGACCAGAAACTGAATGTGATTAGCCATATAAAAACTGTGACTACAAGAGCAAGTCAGAGGCTGGGAATCCTGCAGACAGTAACTCACCTCTTGACTCTCCAAAACCCGTCCACTGCCTACAAGACATGCTCAGGAATGTGATGGAATATTCTCCACTTGCCTGGATGAATGCAACTCCAACAACACTGAAGGAATTCGGCAGCATCCAACACAAAACAACCTGCTTGATTTGCACACCATTCAGCACCATCAGCATTCATTCCCTCCACCATTGATGCACAGTGGCAGTAGTATGTACCATCTACAAGATGTACTACAGCAACTCACCAAGGATCTTCAGGTAGCACTTTCAAATCTGTGACCTCTACCACCTCGAAGGACAAGAGTAGCAGATTCATGAGAACATCACCATCTCCTAACCACAAACCATCTTAACTTGGAATTGTATCGCCTTCTCTCCCCCTGGGGCAAATTCCTGGAACTCCCTCTTGAACTGCACTGTGGGTGTAACTACACCACATGGACTGCAGCAGTTCAAAAAGGCAGTTCATCATCACCTTCTCAAGGACAATTAAGGATAAGCAATAAATGCTGAGCTAAATGATCAACAATGCATCCCATGAAAATATTTTTGAAATGGGTCATTTTCAGAAAACTGTAACTAATGGAGTACCACGGGGACCAGTACTGGAGCCTCAACAAGTTGCAATCTACATTAATGATTTGGATGAGGGAATGAGCTGTACTGTGGCCAAATTTAGTGATGATACAAAAATAGGAAAATAGGAAAGCAAGCTGTGAGGAGGAAAGAATGGGCTCGATTCTACCACCAAGTTGTGCCCGTTTTCGGGCACGAAATCTTGGTAAAGTCGGGCGTGAGACGAGTAGCGCAATCCGCTCCCGCCTCTGCGCCAGTTCCCCCTTTACCAAGGCCCGAAAATGGCCGCAATCGGGACTGCGCCCAAAACAGGCGCAACAGCAATTTAAATGGATTTGAATGCATTTACCCATTTACCACTGCGTTCACCAATCCAAAATCGGCGCAAAACAGACATCCTCCATATAAGTCCGATTCAGGCGCTCCATCAGTGAGGGTTAGTGAGGAGGTAAGTGTATAGCGACCGACGGCTGTCTGCTGTTCACAGGTGTCCTCTCGTTGCGGCCATTTTCTTTCTCGGGTTGATGGTGGCACTGCGAGTGTGTGGGAGCGGGGGGTGGGCTGTTGCTCTCCGATGTCCGACTTGCAGCATGGACCCGGTCTCAGCATTGACCTCGGGTCTTGCGGTGCTGCTGGATTCTAGTGCACCCAGCTCACTTCCAGCTGAAGGATGTGCACACAGCCCTTGCAAATTGCACTGCTGTAGCCTCTCAACTTTGCAAAGAACTGTGATTTTGGGGAGCATGTGGCTACGGGAATTGGGGAGGCTGTGATTGTGGGGAGCATGTGGCTGGGGGAATTGGGGAGCTGTGATTGTGGGGAGCATGTGGCTGGGGGAATTGGGGAGCTGTGATTGTGGGGAGCATGTGGCTGGGGGAATTGGGGAGCTGTGATTGTGGGGAGAATGTGTCTGGGGGAATGGGGGGTGCTGTGATTGTGGGGAGCATGTGTCTGGGGGAATGGGGGGTGCTGTGATTGTGGGGAGCATGTGGCTGGGGGAATTGGGGAGGGGGCTGTAACTGTGGATGTGCTAGGGGCAAGCAGCTATCCATAACCTCTATAAGTGTTCCCTTCCATGTCCCCTCCGCCCCCCCCCCCCCCTTCAGGATGACGACGTGGCTTTTTCAATTCAACGAATCGGCCTAGCTGTTCTTTTGGTTGCTGCTGGAGCTGAGGAGGAGGAGCAGGAGGAAGAATTGTGGGCACAGGAGACCCAAGCCTTACCATTTAGAGGACCAGAGGGAGACGACCACCAGAGGCAGGGGGTGGCCGCCATTCACCCAGAGGGGGAGTGTAGGAGAAGGAGGGAGCAGAGACCCGGCAGTTCGGTGCACGAGTGTCCTTCGAGCAGATGTCGGATACCATGTGCCGCCGAAGTCTCCGACTCCAAAAGGAGATCATACAATATCTGTCCAATTTGTTGCAGGACCTGGCATCTAGAGGCAGGGGGGCGGGGGTGGGGGGTGAAGGGGCGATGGCTGTCAAATTGACGGCTGTTCTAAACTTCTATGCTACTGGCTCTTTCCAGGCCCCGAGCGGAGATGTCTGTGGCATCTCCCAACCTGCCGTGCACACCTGTGTGAGGCAGGTCACATAAGCCCTGTATGCCCAGGCTGGGCAGTTCATCAACTTTAACCTGGACCAGGCACAGCAGGAAACCCGGGTTGCAGGGTTCGCAGCCATTGAGGGGACGCCTAACGTGCAGGTGGCCAATGACTGCACCCACGTTGCCCTCAAGGCCCCTGTACAGAATCCATACAGATTTGTCAAAAGAAAGAGGTTCCACTCCCTGAATGTACAAATCGTATGCGACCACAACATGAACATCATGCACGTCTGCGCAAGACATAAGAACACAAGAACTAGGAGCAGGAGTAGGCCATCTGGCCCCTCGAGCCTGCTCCGCCACTCAATAAGATCATGGCTGATGTTTTCGTGGGCTCAGCTCCACTTACCCGCTCGCTCACCATAACCCTTGATTCCTTAACTGTTCAAAAATTTATCTATCCTTGCCTTAAAAACATTCAATGAGTTAGCCTCAACTGCTTCACTGGGCAGGGAATTCCACAGATTCACAACCCTTTGTGTGAAGAAGTTCCTCTTCAACTCAGTCCTAAATCTGCTTCCCTTTATTTTGAGGCTATGCCCCCTAGTTCTAGTTTCTCCCACCAGTGGAAACAACTTCCCTGCTTCTATCTTATCTATTCCCTTCATAATCTTATATGTTTCTATAAGATCTCCCCTCATTCTTCTGAATTCTAATGTGTATAGCCCCAATCTACTCAGTCTCTTCTCATAAGCCAACCCTCGCAACTCCTGAATCAACCTAGTTCTAGCAGATTCCTAGTTCTAGTACATTCCTAGTAGGAATCAACCTTCCTTTCGAGACAGGATTTATTCCCACTTGGAAATGAGTGGACATATTAGTGAGAGGCAACATGGTTTTGTGAAGGGGAGGTCGTGTCTCACGAACTTGATCGAGTTTTTCAAGGAAGTGACGAAGATGATTGATGAAGGAAGGGCAGTGGATGTTGTCTACATGGACTTCAGTAAGGCCTTTGACAAGGTCCCTCATGGCAGACTGGTGCAGAAGGTGAAATTGCATGGGATCAGAGGTGAGCTGGCAAGGTAGATACAAAACAGGCTCGGTCAAAGAAGACAGAGGGTAGCAGTGGAAGGGTGCAATTCTGAATGGAGAGCTGTGACAAGTGGCGTTCCTCAGGGATCAGTGCTAGGACCTTTGCTGTTTGTAATATATATAAATGATTTTGAGGAAAATCTAACTGATTTGATTAGTAAGTTTGCGGACGACACAAAAGTTGGTGGATTTGCGGATAGCGATGAGGACCATCAGAGGATACAGCAGGATATAAATCAGTTGGAGACTTGGGCGGAGAGATGGCAGATGGAGTTTAATCCGGACAAATGTGAGGTAATGCATTTTGGAAGGTCTAATACAGATAGGAAATATACAGTAAATGGCAGAACCCTTAGGAATATTGATAGGCAAAGGGATCTGGGTGTACAGGTACACAGGTCACTGAAAGTGGCAATGCAGGTGGAGAAGATAATCAAGAAGGCATACGGCATGCTTGCCTCCATCGGCCGGGGCATTGAGTTTAAAAATTGGCAAGTCATGTTGCAGCTTTATAGAACCTTAGTTAGGCTGCATTTGGAATATAGTGTTCAATTCTGGTCGCCACACTACCAGAAGGATGTGGAGGCTTTGGAGAGGGTACAGAAAAGATTTACCAGGATGTTGCCTGGTACGGAGGGCATTAGCTCTGAGGAAAGATTGGAGAAACTTGGTTTGTTCTCACTGGAACGACGGAGGTTGAGGGGCGAACTGATAGAGGTCTACAAGATTATGAGAGGCATGGACAGAGTGGATAGTAGAAGCTTTTTCCCAGGGTGGAAGAGTCAATTACTAGGGGGCACAGGTTTAAGGTATGAGGGGCAAGGTTTAAAGGAGATGTACGAGACAGATTTTTTACACAAATAGTGGGTGCCTGGAACACGTTGCCTGGGAAGGTAGTGGAAACGGATACGGTCGTGACTTTTAAGGGGTGTCTTGACAAATAAATGAATAGGATGGGAATGGAGGGATATGGTCGCCGGAAGGGTAGGGGGTTTTAGTTCAGTCGGGCAGCATGGTCGGTGCAGGCTTGGAGGGCTGAAGGGCCTGTTCCTGTGCTGTAATTTTCTTTGTTCTTTGTTCTAGTGAATCTCCTCTGCACCCCCTCCAGTGCCAGTATATCCTTTCTCAAGTAAAGAGACCAAAACTGTACACAGTACTCCAGGTGTGGCCTCACCAGCACCTTATACAGCTGCAACATAACCTTGCTGTTTTTGAACTCCAGCCCTCTAGCAATAAAGGACAAAATTCCATTTGCCTTCTTAATTACCTGCTGCACCTGCAAACCAACTCCTTGAGATTCCTGCACAAGGACACCCAGGTCCCTCTGCACAGCAGCATGCTGCAATTTTTTACCATTTAAATAATAGTTAATTTTGCTGTTATTCCTACCAAAATGGATGACCTCACATTTAGCAACATTGTACTCCATCTGCCAGACCCTCGCCCACTCACTTACACTATCTATATCCCTTTGCAGACTTTCAGCGTCCTCTGCACACTTTGCTCTGCCACCGTCATCTGCAAATTTTGACACACTACACTTGGTACCCAATTCCAAATCATCGATGCAAATCGTAAACGATTGCGGTCCCAACACTGATCCCTGACACACATCACTAGTCGCCAACCAGAAAAACACCCATTTACCCCCACTCTTTGCTTTCTGTTAGTTAACCAATCCTCTATCCAGGCTAATACATTACCCGTAACACCTTGCACCTTTATCTTATGTTGTAGTCTTTGGTGCGGCACCTTGTCAAACGCCTTCTGGAAATGCAGATACACCACATCCACAGGTTTTCCATTGTCCACTGCACATGTAATGTTCTCAAAGAATTCCACCAAATTAGTCAAACATGACCTTCCCTTCATGAACCCATGCTGCGTCTTACCAATGGGACAATTTATATCCAGATGTCTCGTTATTTCTTCCTTGATGATAGATTCAAGCATTTTCCCTACTATAGAAGTTAAGGTAACCAGCCTATAGTTACTTGCCTTTTGTCTACCTCCTTTTTTAAACAGTGGCGTCACATTTGCTGTTTTCCAATCTGCGGGAACCACCCCAGAGTCCAGCGAATTTTGGTAAATTACCACTAGTGCGTTTGCTATTTCTCCCGCCATCTCTTTTAGTACCCTGGGATGCATTCCATCAGGACCAGGAGATTTGTCTACCTTTAGCCCCATTAATTTGCCCAACACTACCTCTTTCGTGATAATGATGGTTTTGATGTTCTCACCTGCCATAGCCTTCCTGTCATCAATTTTTGTCATGTTATTTGTGTCTTCCACTGTGAAGACCGACACAAAATACCTGTTCAATGCCCCAGCCAGGCAGTGTGCATGATAGCTTCATTGTAAGGAACTTGGACATCCCGGAGGCATTCGAGGAGGAGCCCAGGCTGCGAGGTTGACTCGTGGGTGATATGGGTTACCCACTTCGGACATGGCTGATGCACCTCTGCGGAGGCCTGTGTCTGAGGTGGAGACCTGCTATAATGAGGCCCATGTAGCCACCCATGCGATAGTAGAGAGGTGCATTGGGCTCCTCAAAATGTGTTTCCAGTGCCTGGATCGATCTGGCGGGGCCCTCCACTACAGCCCCCTGATCTCCTCCCGCATTTTGTTGGTGTGCTGTGCCTTGCACAACCTGGCACAACAGAGAGGTGATCTATTGGAGGAGGAGGAGGACGTGGAGGCTGAGCAGCCGGGCGTCGCTGGGGAGGATGACCAGCAGGAGGAGAAGGAAAAGGAGGAGGAGGAAGAAGAGGACGCGGAGCAACAACAACCAGGTGCTGGAGGGCTGGCAGCCCAAATCAGGCACGTGAAGGCAGCAAGGGAGACCCTGATCACCAGGCAGTTCAGTCACTAGGGTCTGTGTGTTCCATTCCCCCCACCCCCCGAAAAAAAATCCATCTGAGATGAGATGAGCTGGCAAGGTGGATACAAAACTGGCTCGGTCAAAGAAGACAGAGGGTAGCAGTGGAAGGGTGTGTTTCTGAATGGAGAGTGTGTTTCTGAATGAAGGGCTGCGACAAGTGGTGTTCCTCAGGGATCAGTGCTGGGACCTTTGCTGTTTGTAATATATATAAATGATTTGGAGGAAAATGTAACTGGATTGATTAGTAAGTTTGCGGACGACACAAAGGTTGATGGACTTGCGGATAGCGATGAAGACCATCAGAGGATACAGCAGGATATAGATCAGTTGGAGACTTGGGCAGAGAGATGGCAGATGGAGTTTAATCCGGACAAATGTGAGGTAATGCATTTTGGAAGGTCAAATACAGATAGGAAATATACAGTAAATGGCAGAACCCTTAAGAGTATTGATAGGCAGAGGGATCTGGGTGTACAGGTACACAGGTCACTGAAAGTGGCAATGCAGGTGGAGAAGGTAGTCAAGAAGGCATATGGCATGCTTGCCTTCATCAGCTGGGGCATTGAGTTTAAAAATTTGCAAGTAATGTTGCAGCTTTATAGAACCTTAGTTAGGCCACACTTGGAATATAGTGTTCAATTCTGGTCACCACACTACCAGAAGGATGTGGAGGCTTTGGAGAGGGTGCAGAAAAGATTTACCAGGATGTTACCTGGTATGGAGGGCATTAGCTCTGAGGAAAGATTGGAGAAACTTGGTTTGTTCTCACTGGAGCGACGGAGGTTGAGGGGAGACCTGATAGAAGTCAACAAGATTATGAGAGGCATTGACAGAGTGGATAATCAGAAGCTTTTTCCTAGGGTGGAAGAGTCAATTACTAGGGGACATAGTTTAAGGTGCGAGGGGCAAGGTTTAAAGATGTATGAGGCAGGTTTTTACACATAGAGTTGTGGATGCCTGGAACTCATTGCCGGGGGAGGTGGTGGAATCGGATACGGTAGTGACTTTTAAGGGGCATCTTGACAAGTACATGAATAGGATGGGAATAGAGGGATATGGTCCCCAGAAGGGTAGGGGGTTTTAGTTCAGTCGGGCAGCATGGTCGGTGCAGGCTTGGAGGGCTGAAGGGCCTGTTCCTGTGCTGTAATTTTCTTTGTTCTTTGTTCTTTGTATATCCTGCAACATTGTCACGCCTGAGTGGTGGGCCTGGGTACTCTGTGTTAGTGGGTTTTTTGGCAGGCAGGAGGATGATGATGACTTGCTAAGCACCATTATGCTGATGCCCTGGTGCAAACTAGTCCGACTCCTACCTGAGCTCCGCATGCACGCTGGCACCTGGGCCCACGTCTGTGTAGTGGGTCAGGGATCTGAAACCCCCACACAGGCCCCTGCGCAGGTGGGGTGGCGGACGGGAGGGAATCGCGCGTGGGGTCTGAGGAATCAATGGCTTCCTTTCCTCAGTGACAAAGCATTGAGGGGCCTCCCCAACTGACATCAACATGAGCATCCCTCCGGCGATCATCAATGGAAGAGGATTCGTATTTGAGACAAATTAGCCACAGGTGAGTGGCAAAAAAACATTTAATTGCAATAAAGGGGTTTAAATCAGACGTTCTAACATAAAAACGTGTGAATAGAAAATGTTAAAGTGCTTAAATACCTTTCGAACTAATGCAGCCCTTCACCCGTGCCATCTCAGTGCAACTACAACTCCCTAATCTTACGTGGCCTACCACTGTGTCTCAGTGACTCCCCAGAATGTATATCGGAGGTGGACGGGGCCAGCTGCCTACCATACCCCGTGGCCTGTGATCACATGGCAGGCGTCCTCTGGAGGCCCTGGACCTTGAGGGCCCTGGCCTGCTTCCAGGTGATTGGGATGTTTCCATGACACCCTCTTCATCCCACTGCACCTGAGATGCCCCGGCACCAGGAAGGAGTCAAGAGGTGTAGACACAGCCACAGTCTCCTGCTGGAAGACCCCAGCATGGGCTCGAGCCCTTCCTCCTCCCTTGGGGTTCCTGTGAACCTTTGGGTCACTCCATGGGACAGCAGTGCTTCTGCAGTGAGCTCCAGAAACTCCGGCGTCACCTGGTCCTGCCAGTCCTGGAGGACAACCTGCGTCCTACCCAGGCCTCCCGATTGCTGGCCTTTGTTCACTGGCCTTCCACAGAACCCCCCCTGAAATCTGGCTTTCCCGACCACCACGTTCCCCCCCACACCGATCCTGGCCTAGAGGATTCCCCAGACCAGCCCTGATCTCCTATCCTCGGGCCAGCCCTGACCTACCCCACCCCCCCCCCCCATTGGCCAGCGCCAACCATCTCCCCCCCCGATGACCAGCTCACTGCCACTCAACAGCGATCAGTGGGGGGAGGACAGCGGGGCCGCGATCGGTGGGGGAGGGAGGGGGTCCGCAATTGGTGTGGGCAGCGAGGGGGTCGGCGGGGACTACATCTCAAGCCACAGGCCCCCGCTATTGCAGGGGGGAGCTGCTTCAGGCCACCTACACTAGCAGTGGCCTAATAGCTCTCTCTTTGTCTGTCAGACCCCTGCTACCGCTAATGTGTATGTGTAGCCTCAGAAGTCTGTGCATGCGCACTACCTCCCTCTGCAGGCTTTCAGGTGCATTAAGCCCCGCCCTCAGGCTTCTGCAGCGAGCAACAGACTTGCTCAAAATTTTGCAGCCAGAGTGCATATGGGGCAGGCCTTGAAAACGCGCCCAAAAAACAGATCTGAAACTCTCCCAGTTCCACACCTGCCTGGTACTTAGAAATAAAGTGTTAAAATTCTGGCCAATTTCTCTGGTTTTCAATTTTATTCCCTGCGTAATAAAGAAGTTTATTGTTTGTCCTTTTCAATAGCTTTATGAACTTGTGTGACTACTTTTAATGATTTCGTATATCAGTATTCCTAGCTCTCTGCCTTATTCAGATTCTTATTTCCCAAGGAAATGTTTCTTCTATCAAAATGCACCACCTCACACTTAATCATATTGAAACGCTTTTTGCTGGGTTTTTTTGCTTTTTACACACCCACTTCACAAGTTTGTTCATATCTTCTTGTTTTTTGTCACAGATCTCCTCGATATTAACTATCCCCCTTAATTTGGCGTCATCTGCAAATTTTCATACTGTACTTCCAATCTCTGAGGCCAACCCACTGATGTGAGTGGTGAATAATGGTAGTCCCAGCATCAATTACTGTGGAACATCACCTCCCACCTTCTGCTAGTCATAACTGCCTTTAACCACTGCTTAGCTTTGAAGTCAATTTGCTATCCATTCTGCTCATTGTCCCCTGACTTCACATGCTCTAATTTTAATCATACATCTATTATATGGTGCGTTCTCAAAGGCCTTGAATTTCCACCGTGTGACTGAATTATTGACCTCAGCACTTAGTTTCTTCACTTACTGTCATTTCAGCTCCCAAGCTTACACACTGCATTAAACTTAACAAAGGATTTGTCCTCATACCCCTTTTACAGATTCGTTATTAAAATGATGGCTTGCTAAGGAATGATTCCAGCCAAACACTTTTCTCTTGTTAGACTGCTGGGGGCAAATTTTCGCAACTTAAGAAACATTAATCTTCATCACTAGAATGCAAATAAATGGATTACTTTATTACTGTAGTCCCAAGACATTTGGTAATAATGTGTGAGGCTTTGTCAACAAATAGCTCATAGGAATAGCAGCACTGCTGGCTTCTTTTACTCAGATCATTCGTGAGCCAAACAATACAAAAGCAGCTTTGTATGTCATGGAGATACAATCAAATGATATATGCATGCAATCTCATCCATATTTGCTTCGAGCCTTTGAAATGAAATGAGGTGCACTGACAACGAAGGACATTTCTGGCAAAAAAAATCCGTAAAATGTGTTTCTTAATGAGAGGAGAGCAATTATTGATAGTAATCTAATAAATTATGTCAGAAAGAAGGAAATTTCATGAACCCACTTTGGCTTTTACCTGGTTTTGTTTCACAGAAATGTTTGGAAAAAGTAGATTCAGCAAGATCCATTAATATTGTGGTGCAGAGAAGATAAGGCAATGACGTGATAGGGGATGCAATAATCCTGATTCTAATTGTGTCTGATGCCACACAATCATTATTGTTAAATTTGCAAAACAATATGATACCGTTAGATGATACAAACAATACTGCACAAGTTTGCATTGCAGAGATGTAGCATCCCATTGAACACCAACCCATTTGATAACTGCGAGTGAGCCTGTTGCAGTGGAATGTCCAGAGAAAGCCATCCAGATAATCCTGGTAAAAACTCTCCTGGACATTTGAACAGACACTTAACCTGATCCAATACTAATAATTCAGTAAAGGGACATCTATTCTTCCCTCCCAAAGTGTATTGTGAAATACTGAAGTAGGCTCTTGAGTTTTAACATGTTGTTTATGGAACCCCACTCCCCAGTAGAGTATTTACTTGTGTCCTCGTGAAAATCCCTATGTTAATTATAAATGGAATTATTTACATGAAAACCAGATGGTTGTTCCAAATGAAACCACAAAGGAGGGGATATTCAGAACTGATTGCCAGATTGTTGAATCTAAAGAAGGCTTTGGTAAAGAGCAAGGAAACTCATCCGATCGCTTTCATGTTCCCAGTGTTCTGTCACAGGCCAGAGACTTAAACACAAAAATCAAGGCTTATACTTGCAGTACAGTACAAAAATCAAGGTTGATACTCCACTGCAGCATTGAGGGAGTACAGCACTGTCCAAGGTGCCATCTTTCAAATGAACTGTAGTCCTGTCTGCTCTCGTAAGTTGGATGTAAAAGATCTCAAGGCACTATCTTGAAGAAATAACAATGTCCAGGCCAATATTTATCAATAAAGATCACAAAAACAGATTATCTGGACATTATCATATTGGCTTGTGCATCAGCTGCCTCACTTTCTACATTATAAGAGTGACTACATTTCAAAAGTATTTCAATGGCTGTAAAGCACTTTGCAATGTCAGGAAAGGTACTATATTCTTTTTTGAATCAACAGATTTGCAAATGAGTATAAATGGGAATTGATTCTGAAGCTCTCTCTAGAAGCCAATGGGAATGTAACATGCTACCCAGGCCAAGGTGAGAGAGGAGGTAACTGGTACACAAGAATACTTTACAATTGAGAAGAGGAGGTGTTAGTCTTTACTTAAAATAGGTAACGTACCAGAACCAGATGAAATACATCCAAGAGTATGAGGGAGGTGAGAGTGAAAATTGCAGAGGCACCAGTGATAATATTTCAGTCTTCCTTAAACACAGGAGTGGTGCCAGAGGACTGGAGAATTGCAAATGTTGCTCCTTTGTTCAAAAAGGGGTGCAAAAATAAAGTTGACAGCCACAGACTAGTACTTCAGTGGTAGGGAAACTTCTAGAAACTATAGTTCAGGATAAAATTAGACAATGCAAGTTAATTAAGGAAAGGCAGATAGATTCATTAAGGAAAAATCATGCAGGAGGTTTTTGAGGAGGTAACAGAGAAGGTTGATAAGGGCAACATTAGTGACATGGTGTTAATAATTTTCAAAAGGAATTTGATACAGTGCCACACAATAGACTTGTGAGCAAAATTCTAGCTCTTTGAATAAAAGGGAAAGTAGACACTGAAATTGGCTGAGTGGCAGGAGATGGTTGCTTTTCTGATTGAGGGAAGATTTGTAGTAGAGTTCTCAGAGGTCAATGATGGAAACCTTGCTCTTGCCCAGCCAGGGATGCCCACATCCCATGAATGAATAAAGAAAAGAAAGAATCTGAAGAGACAGGGTAAAATAAAGGGAGAATCTCTAATGGAGGTGCAGGAACAGAAGGACCTTGGGTATTTGTACATAAGTTATTGAAGGTGGCTGGTATGTTGAGAGAGCAGTTAATAAAGTGTTTCATATCTTAGACTTTATTGATAGGGGCATTGAGATCAAGAGTAAGAAGGTCATGTTGAACTTGTATAAGACACTAGTTAGGCCTCATCTAGAGTACTGCATTCAGTTCAGGGCACCATACTTGAGGAAGGATGTGAAGGCATTGGAAAGAGTACAGAGGAGAGTGACAAGAATGATTCCAGGGTTAAAGAACTGGAGTGATTAGGATAGGTTGAAGAGGTTAGGACTATTCTCCTTGGAGAGAAGCCTTGATAGAGGTATTCAAGATCCTGAAGGGAATGGGCTGGGTAAACAGTGAGAAACTGTTCCCATTCAAGAGAGGATCAAGACCAAGAGGGCACGGATTCAAAATAATTAGTGTAAGGAGTAAAAGTGATGTGAGGATTTTTTTTGACCCAGAGGGTTGGAGTCTGGAACAAACTCCCTAAGATGGTGGAGGAGGCAGGCTCAATCAAGGTATTTAAAAGGAAATTGAATTGCTATCTGAAAAGAAACTATGTGCAAGGTTATGGGAATAAGGGGGGATGGTGGGACTGGGTGGAATGCTCATTCATAGAGCCAGTGCAGACCTGATGGGCTGAATGACCTCCATCTGCACTGTAAGGATTTGTGATTTTGTGAACATTTGGATGTTAAGATCATGATTCAAGCTTATTCTATTATCCTATAATGCTAAGGAAAATAAAAGGCTTCACAGAAGATATATCTTTGATTTTAAGTGCAACACTAATATGTTTACAAATTTCTGATGTCCAAAAATTAAATTACAACAAAATAAATTACTTTCCAGGGGAAAAATTGAATGAATACTATGAACTGCAATGCTTACAGTTAACTTAGGATCCATGGAATTCACCAAAATTATTATTTATAATGTTATTTGCTTATTTGCAGGCTTGTTGTACACAGTACATTTCTCTGCTGCAAAACTTTGGTTTGTTGTTATTAATTCACTGTGTATGTGGGTTAGTGTCAATTATATCAATGGCTGGAGTGATACATGATGCACAAGAATATAATCATAGTTGTTATAAAATAATCAACCAATGGCATTTCGTATTACCTCATTGCACAATTATGTTGTGAATTATTTATTGGAAAGGTTTTTTCTCATTTCAGTTACAAGTATGACAAAGGACAAGAGTGCAGCCTTGTGGTGAAAAAGCACACTAGAACACCAAAGTAGAGGATTCAGGGTCAATCCTCCAGTGTTTTTAAATTCCTGACTTCTGCCTTGCTGCTGTGGAAAGAGGGCAATTCAAAGCGAGAGCAGCCACCAGACTGTGACTGACCTGGTTCCTTGTGGCTGACCTGCATGAAACGGGTCAAAACAAATCAATACACAAACAAGCACTAACTCCCTAGTTGGTTTGTGAGGAAAGAAGAACTGTGTTACCTTGACAACCGTTGAAAGAAAAACAATCAAGCTGGCTTCAACAATTAAAAAAAAATACTGTAGTGTTGTGAAAGATTTTCATACTTGCATATAAAAGAGCAGGTACTGTATCCTTGTGTAAGAGTGCCCCCTTGTGAGAGAAGTGCAGTCACTATGCTGGGAGGACGTTTTGTGTTTTGTACTGTTTCTTACACCAAGGCTTGATCTGAAATGTTTCACATATAAAACCGTAATGCACTGGATATTAGAACATAGAACATAGAACATAGAAAGCCACAGCACAAACAGGCCCTTCGGCCCACAAGTTGCGCTGATCATATCCCTACCTCTAGGCCTATCTATAGCCCTCAATCCCATTAAATCCCATGTACTCATCCAGAAGTCTCTTAAAAGACCCCAACGAGTTTGCCTCCACCACCACCGACGTCAGCCGATTCCACTCACCCACCACCCTCTGAGTGAAAAACTTACCCCTGACATCTCCTCTGTACCTACCCCCCAGCACCTTAAACCTGTGTCCTCTCGTAGCAACCATTTCAGCCCTTGGAAATAGCCTCTGAGAGTCTACCCTATCCAGACCTCTCAACATCTTGTAAACCTCTATCAGGTCACCTCTCATCCTTCGTCTCTCCAGGGAGAAGAGACCAAGCTCCCTCAACCTATCCTCATAAGGCATGCCCCCCAATCCAGGCAACATCCTTGTAAATCTCCTCTGCACCCTTTCAATGGCTTCAACATCTTTCCTGTAATGAGGTGACCAGAACTGCGCGCAGTACTCCAAGTGGGGTCTAACCAGGGTCCTATAAAGCTGCAGCATTATCTCCCGACTCCTAAACTCAATCCCTCGATTAATGAAGGCTAGTACGCCGTACGCCTTCTTGACCGCATCCTCCACCTGCGAGGCCGATTTAAGAGACCTATGGACCCGGACCCCAAGGTCCTTCTGATCCTCTACACTGCTAAGAATGGTACCCTTCATATTATACTGCTGCTTCATCCCATTGGATCTGCCAAAATGGATCACTACACACTTATCCGGGTTGAAGTCCATCTGCCACTTCTCCGCCCAGTCTTGCATTCTATCTATGTCTCGCTGCAACTTCTGACATCCCTCCAAACTATCCACAACACCACCTACCTTGGTGTCGTCAGCAAACTTACCAACCCATCCCTCCACTTCCTCATCCAGGTCATTTATGAAAATGACAAACAGCAAGGGTCCCAGAACAGATCCCTGGGGCACTCCACTGGTCACTGACCTCCATGCAGAGAAAGACCCCTCCACAGCCACTCTCTGCCTTCTGCAGGCAAGCCAGTTCTGGATCCACAAGGCAACAGCCCCTTGGATCCCATGCCCTCTCACTTTCTCAAGAAGTCTTGCATGGGGGACCTTATCAAACGCCTTGCTGAAGTCCATATAGACCACATCCACCGCTCGTCCTTCGTCAATGTGTTTGGTCACATTTTCAAAGAACTCAACCAGGCTCGTAAGGCACGACCTGCCCTTGACAAAGCCGTGCTGACTACTTTTGATCATACTAAACTTCTCTAGATGATCATAAATCCTGTCTCTCAGGATCCTCTCCATCAACTTACCAACCACTGAGGTTAGACTCACCGGTCGGTAATTTCCCGGGCTGTCCCTGTTCCCTTTCTTGAATATAGGGACCACATCTGCAATCCTCCAATCCTCCGGAACCTCTCCCGTCTCCATCGACGATGCAAAGATCATCGCCAAAGGCTCCGCAATCTCCTCCCTCGCCTCCCACAGTAACCTGGGGTACATCCCATCCGGTCCCGGCGACTTACCAACCTTGATGCCATTCAATAGTTCCAACACATCCTCTTTCTTTATGTCCACATGCTCGATCCTTTCTGTCCACCGCAAACCAGCAGTACAACCACCCAGATCCCTTTCCACCGTGAATACCGAGGTAAAGTATTCATTAAGCACCTCCGCCATTTCTAACGGTTCCGCACAAACTTTTCCCCCTTCACCTTTTAAGGGTCCTATGCCTTCACATCTCATCCTTTTACTCTTGACATATTTGTAGAAAGCCTTGGGATTCTCCTTAATCTTACCCGCCAAGGTCTTCTCATGACCCCTTCTCGCTCTCCTAATTTCCTTCTTAAGCTCCTTCCTACATCCCGTATACTCCTCTAAATCCTTAACACCTCCTAGCTCTCTGAACCTTCTGTACGCCTCTCTTTTCTTATTCACCAGGTTCATCACAACCTTCGTGCACCACGGTTCCCGTACCCTACCAACACCCCCCTGTCTCATCGGAACGTTGTCATGCAGAGCTCCAGACAAACATTCCTTGAAAATCCTCCACTTTCCTTCGGTACTTTTAATTTGAGATAATTGTGTATTCGAACACTTGGTGGCATTCTCTTGTTTCAGACTGGAAAATTATTATAATTATCAAATTAAAGCCTAATGCAATGCAAGAAGGCCGTTTAGCTCTTTGAAGCTGTTACTTCAGCACTAAAAGTGCCCAATGTGTTACCAAAGGGTTATGTGACTTAGCAAGGCTTGAAAAGACCTGTTTACAGTGCTTTTACTCAACCAGATGCTCCAGTTTCCTCCCACAGTCTAAAGATGTGCAGGTTAGGTGGATTGGCCACGTTAAATTGCCCATTAGTGTTAGCGAGATAAGCAGGATAAATACATGGGGTTACGGGCATAGGGCCTGGTGCGATTGTTGTTTGTGCAGGCTCGATGGGCCAAATGGTCTCTTTCTGCACTGTAGGTATTCTATGATTCTATGAAATTCTGAATCAGAATACTGAGATCTGATGCCATGTCAGCTTGGCTCAGTTAACACACCTGAGCCAGAAGATGGAGGGTTCAAGATCCATCTCATGATTGGAACACATAATCTAACACTACTAATGGAATGAATGGGCCAGAATTCATTAACATCAGTTGGAGCTACTGTCTTTTGGATGAAATGTTAAAACAAAGGTGTGTGTACCTGCTCAGGCAGGTGTACAGATCCATGGCGCTATATGAAAAAATAATGGAGTTCTCCAGGTACCCTGACCAACATGTATCCCTCAACCACACCATGAAAACAGTATACTTGGTCATTTATCCCATATTATTTGCTGTATGTAAATTGGCTACTCCTTACAACATTGACTGCACTTCAAAAAAAAGTACTTAATTGGTTCTTAATTGGCATATTCTGAGATGGTTAAAGGTGATTTATAAGTACAAATTCTTCCATTCTTTCTGAACTAAGTTATCAATGGTGCCTCCATTCAGTTTTCAAAGTCTGCAATCATTAGTAAATGCTTTCAATTTGGAGGATGTCAGTGTCCCTATGGACAATGGATGAGATTGTGCTTGCAGTTGCCACTCATTCCAGGAGGCACTGCCTTCTATGATGGTGTTACTGAGGGTATAACTGGCTTCTGCCACCAACCCGTCCATCTGCTGCATATCATGCAAGGTGCTTGGTCCACAGTTCACAGTTCATGCTAACAATTTATAGTTTGAATTTAAAAAACAAGCTTTTCAATTTGCAGGTTGCACTAAATTGGGAGGAATAATCAACCTCTGAGAGAAACTAAATAAGAAGAAGATATTAATAAACTTACAGATGGCATTTAATCAGCAAATAAATTTCAACAAAGATTAATGTGACTTATTACATTTTAGTCAGAGACGGATTGAGGTCCCATATTGAAAAATAAGAATCTAATTGGGGTAGAGGGACAAAGGAGCAAGGGGTACAAATACACAATGCCTTCTTTGCAAAACCCGCCACCCCCCCCCCCCCCTCCCCCAACCACCACCAACTCCTCTCTCCCTCCTCACTAGGTTCTAGGTTCCTTTCATAAGAACATAACAACATAAAAACTAGGAGCAGGAATAGGCCATCTGGCCCCTCAAGCCTGCTCTGCCATTCAATAAGAACATGGCTGATCTTTTCGTAGACTCAGCTCCACTTACCCGCCCGCTCACCATAACCCTTAATTCCTTTACTGTTCAAAAATTTATCTTTCCTTGCCTTAAAAACATTCAATGAGGTAGCCTCAACTGCTTCACTGGGCAGGGAATTCCACAGATTCACAACCCTTTGTGTGAAGAAGTTCCTCCTCAACACAGTCCTAAATCTGCTTCCCTTTATTTTGAGGCTATGCCCCCTCGTTCTAGTTTCACCCGCCAGTGAAAACAACGTCCCTGCTTCTATCTTATCTATTCCCTTCATAATCTTATATGTTTCTATAAGATCTCCCCTCATTCTTCTGAATTCCAATGAGTATAGCCCCAGTCTACTCAGTCTCTCCTCATAAGCCAACCCTCTCAACTCCGAAATCAACCCAGTGAATCTCCTCTGCACCCCCTCCAGTGCCAGTATATCCTTTCTCAAGTTTCTTGTCCACAAACACCACAAATGCCAGAACCGACCTATTTGAGGCAGCAATGATCTTCTTCATCCTTCTTCCTACAGTCCTGGCAGCACCCAGTTTAAAGTTTATTTATTAGTGTCACAAGTAGGCAACTGCAATGAAGTTACTGTGAAAATCCCCTGGTTGCCACACTCCGGCGCCTGTTCAGGTACACTGAGGGAGAATTTAATATGGCCAATGCACTTAACCAGCACGTCTTTCGGACTGTGGGAGGAAACCGGAGCACCCAGGGGAAACCCAAGCAGACACGGGGAGAATGTGCAAACTCCGCACAGACAGTGACCCAAGCTGGGAATCCAACCCAGGTTCCTGGCGCTGTGAGGCAGCAGTGCTAACCACTGTACCCACTGCTGAGCTTTGACACTGCCGGAACTGCCAGCCAATCAGATTGGCCAACAGCTTTCGACTGCAGAACCTCTTCTCACTGAGAGCCAGAAGACCCACTATTAACCACCTGAGATCATCCTTATTGGTGTGTTATTGCAGTAGGGTGGGCCTCCTCAGAACCTGTCAGCTTCTGGCTAACTTTCCTTCCAGGAGGGGGGACGGGACAGTGGCAAGCACTCTTGTGCCTACCACCTTCACCCCCTATAAACGCAGCCTTTGGAGTATTGAATGTAGTTCTGATCACCATGTTATAAACATAAAAACATAGAAATTTTGAACAGGAATAGAGGAATAGGTCATTAAAGAAGGTTATAAAGGCACCACAAAGGATGTAAAAAAAATTTGAAAGGATGGTACCAAAACTATAAGACTGTACCCATCAGGAAAGGATAAACATTTTGGCTTTCTTTCCTTTTAAAATGTTAAGTTTAAGGGGTGACCTATTAGCAATTAGACCTAAAATTATGAAAGCTTTGATAGCATTATACAGAGAACGCTGTTCCACCTGTAGACAAGAACAAAACTAGAAGCATCGTGATAAGATTATCACTACGAGATCAAATAGGGAACTTGGAAGAAACATCCTTATCTAGAAAGTGTTTAGAATGTGGAACTCATGGTTACAGTGAAATAGTTGAGGTGAATAGTATAGATGCATTTCAGGGAAGCCGGGGAAGTATATGAGGGAGAAGGCAATAGAGGGTTATGCCAATTGAGTTAGATGAGGAGATGCTCATGTGGAGCATAAACCCTGGCATGGACAAGTTGGGCTGAACCACCTGCGTTTGTACTTCATATTCTGGACTAAATCTTTGCAATTGCCTCCACATGTTTTCAATCTAGGGATGAATGTTTCCAAAGGAACATCAGCTTTTGTTACATTACTTCCTTGTATTCATAGAATCATAGAATCCTACAGTGCAGAAGGAGGCTATGCAGCTCATCGAGTCTGCACTGACCACAATCCCACCCAGGCCCTATCCCCATAACCCCATGCATATACCCTAGCTAGCCCCCCTGATACTAAGGGGCAATTTAGCATAGCCAATCCACCTAACCAACACATCTTTGGACTGTGGGAGGAAACCGGAGCACCCGGAGGAAACCCATGCAGACACAGGGAGAATGTGTAGACTCCACATAGTGACCAAGCTGGGATTTGAACCTGGGACCCTGGCGCTGTGAGACAGCAGTGCTAACCAGTGTCACCATGCCGTCCAATGACTCCAAATAACACTTCCTTGTACTATCTAACTCACCTTGAATTTCAAAGCTCCATTGGTATTATCTTCCAAGCCTGAATCTTAAACCACCTGGAAGGACAAGAGCACCACCTGCAAGGTCCCCTCCAGGCCACACATGACCCTAACTTAGAATTGTTCCTCCACTGTCACTGGGTCAAAATCCTGAACTACCTCCACCTGTGGATTGTAGTGGTTCAAGAAGGCAGTTCACCGCCACCTTTTCAACTTCAATGGACAATAAATGTTGGTCTAGACCGTGACGTCCACAACCCATAAAAGAATGAAAATATATAAATATTGTGAAATTGACCACAGATTTCAGAGAGTCTGAGCTGGTGTTCCTCGAGGGGAGTAGATGTTTGATTATTCAGATAGATTTCTGGTCTCTCAACCAAGCCTGATTGCATACGCTCCAACCTGCACTCAATCCCAGCAAAGAAGATCCCACCTTGACCGGCACTTTCTTTTGAGGTGGACAGGCTGAGCTGAGAATTTTCCCCGCTCCCCCGTTTACCTCAAGAATGAAAATCAAGGCCAGTAGCTATCCACCTGTCCTTTATCATTGCCATATTCCTTTCCACTTTCCCCACTGGAAGGGCATCCTGCACCATGTTCATTTTCTTACCCACCCTGCAGACCTTGTTCTCATGCACATAGGCAAAGTCAAGGGCTGCGGCTTCTCCAGCACTGCATTCTGGATCCTTATCCCTGCCTGACACACAGCCACAGACACCCAAACCTGACCATTGACCAATTTGAGAGCCTTGCTTAATTTAACCACTGTGCCTACTTCAGGAATAGTGAAAATTTAACTCTCCCCTTCAGCGCCCCATAATTCCTACAGTTCCAACTCTAGCTTGATAATTCTGAGCTGACTTTGATTTGATTTATATGATTTATTATTGTCACATGTATTGGGATACAGTGAAGAAAATTGTTTCCTGCACGTTATACAGATAAAACATAACGTACATAGGGAAGAAGGGAAGGGTGCATAGAGTCATAGGGGGGAATTTTACCATTTTGAGTCTAAGTGCCGGATCTGGGCGTCAAATAGATCCGTGCCTGGAATCCTCTTTCCAGCGCGTCCATACGTGTTTTGCCGACTCCGGCACGATCCGTGCTGTGGGTGGGGCTTAGCGCTGGCGGACCGATCGGAGCTCTGAACTGCGCATGCGCAGTTCGAAAAAAATCTGACAGAGCGCGCCCGGGTGCGAAAATAAAAGCAGAAAGCGGAGAGAGCGGCTCTCTGATGTTCATCCTCTGGTTGGGGGGGGGGGGGGGGGGGGGAGGTGGAGAGGAGAGAGGGTGTGACCGATCATCCCCTGGGGGGGCGAAGGAGAGGGGGTGTGACGTCTCATCCTCTGGTCGGGGGGGGGGTTCCGCTGCCTGTCTGCGGCCGATCCCTCCTGGCACCATCACTGGTACACTACCAGCCACAGCCATCTCTCCCGCTCTCTCGCACCTGCAGGGAAGAGTAATCTGTGGCTGGTAGTGTACCAGTGATGGTGCCAGGAGGGATCGGCTGCAGGCAGGCAGCGGAACCCCCCCCACCCAGGGGATGATCAGTCACACCCCCTCCCCTCCCACCCCCCACCGCCCTCCCCCCCCCCCCCCCCACCCCAGGGGATGAGACGTCACACCCCCTCTCCTCCTCCCACCCCCCTCCCGCCGCAACCAGAGGATGACCTGGGTCAGAGACCTGCTGCAGTCTCTGACCCCGCTCTTCGGAAGCTGCAGCAGCGACTTCAGACTTTCATTTTGCAGGTCGGTAACAGCGCGGACACGGAATGGGTCAGAAGACGGTAAGTCGATTTAAATGCATGCAAATGCATTTAAATCGTCAGGCCGCCCGATTCGGGCGCACGCCGGACCCGTGCCCGAATCGGGTGTTGGTAAAGCCGCAATCTGCTCGGAATCGGGTGCAGATCGCGGTATAGGCCCGACGCCCAACTTTACCACGATCTCGCGCCCGTTTTCGGGCGCGAAGTTTTGGTAAAATCAGGCCCATAGAGTCATAGAGGTTTACAGCATGGAAACAGGCCCTTTGGCCCAACTTGTCCAAGTAGGGTCAGTGCTGAGGGAGCGCCGCACTGTGGCAGGGTCAGTGCTGAGGGAGCACCACACTGCGGCAATGTCAGTGCTGAGTGAGTGCTGCACTGTGGCAGGGTCAGTGCTGAGGGAGTGCTGGAGTGTGGGAGGGTCAGTGCTGAGAGAGCACACTAAACTAGTCCCAATTGCCCGCATTTGGCCAATATCCCTCTATACCCAGTGCAAAATATACTGTCAAAGTCACAGTTAGGGTGTAGAGAAAGATCAGCTTAATATATAGTAGGTCCATTCAAACGTCTGATGGCAGCAGGGAAGATGCTGTTCTTGAGTCGGTTGGTATGTGTACTTAGATTTTTGGATCTTTTTCCTGACAGAAAAAGATGGAAGAGAGTATGTCCAGGGTGCATGGGGTCCTTGATTATGCCGGCTGCTTTTCCGAGGCAGTGGGAAGTGTAGACGGAGTCAATGGATGGGAGGCTGGTTTGCGTGATGGACTGGGCTACGTTCACCACCTTTTGTAGTTTCTTGCGGTCTTGGTCAGAGCAGGAGGCATACCAAGCTGTGGTACATCTGGAAAGGACATTGCTTGAGTGCAGGCACTTGACATAGACACGTGAGTGAAAAGTAGAAATAATTAAACAAAGGCTTAGAATTGAATGAAGGATGATTGCAAATTTGCACAGTTCCATATTTTGGGAAAAGGAAGCAGTTTGATTCAGAAAATATTTCCCATCCCAACTATCTGAATCCTTGTTTAGCTGAAATCAGGAGCTATTCCGAAATACCATGCAATATGACTAAAAGCGACAGACATACGGCTCATCCTGAAGCTGGGGAAGCTGGAATCAGAATGAAAACCAAAAATGCTGGAAACACTCAACAGGTCAGGCAGCATAAGGAAAGAGAAAGACAGAAGGCTCAAATTTACCATCTAGTTGCGCCTGTTTTCGGGTGTGAAAAATTGGAGAGTCAGGCGTGAGGCGAGTAGCGCGATCCATGTCCGTCTCTGTGCCGGTTCCTCCTTTACCAAGGCCCGAAAATGGACGCGATCGGAACCGTGCTTGAAACGAGCGCAACGGCCATTTAAATGCATTTGAATGCATTTAAATTGAGTTAATGGGCTGCATGCCCAACTTTACCAGCGCTTCCCCCTTTACCACCGCGTTCGCCCATCCCGAATCGGCACAAATCAGACATGCTCCATAAAAGTCGGTCAGAAGAAGGAAGGAGCAGAGAGCCCAGCAGTTCTGTGCACGAGTGTCATTTGAACAGACGTCGGACACCGTGTGCCGCCGACGTCTCCACCTCCAAAAGGAGACTGTGCAACACCTGTGCTACTTGTTGCAGGACCTGGCACTTGGAGGTGGGGGGGAAGGGGGCGGGGGGGGGGGGGGGGGGGTGGCGGGCACCCACCCTCAGTGGCTGTCAAATTGACGGCCGCTCTGAACTTTTATGCGACTGGCTCCTTCCAGACCCCGAGCGGAGATGTCTGCAGCATCTCCCAATCAGCTGTGCACACCTGTGGGGGGGTGGAGAGGGGGGAGGGGGGCGGGGCGGTGGTTGGTGGATCAGTGCCTCAATGATTGGGGACAGGGGAGAGAGAGAGGGAGGTGTCACACAGCCATCGGAGTCCGGAGGAGATGGGGGCCTTGTGCGGGAGGGTCCGGGGTGGGGGTGAGGGGGGTCACTCTGCCTGATATCGGTACAGTGGAGGGGGGAGGGTGGATCTCTCTGCCTGCGATCAGTGGGGAGGAAGGGGGGGGGTCCGCTGTCACTCTGCCTGAGATCAGTGGTGGGGAATGAGGGTCTGCTGCCACTTCGCCTGAGATCGGTGGGGGGAAGGGGGATGGGCTCGCGATCGGTCTGGGTCGCAGGGGGATTGTGGGATAAGGGGGTGATTAATGCTGTGGGGGTGGGGCAATGTCTGTGGGGGCCTGGGGTGAAGCATTATCCGGCCCGGGACGGATGTGGCAGGGGAGCATTAGTCTTTCATTTTTTGTCTGCGCATGCACAGTTGGAGGCGCTGATCAGAGCAGCAGGATTTTGGACGCGTTAAGCCCCACCCACAGGCTTGTGCAGCGCGATTCAGAATTGCTGAGATTTTTGCAGGCAGACTGCGTATGTGGGCGCCTGAGAACGGCTCTGAAAGTCAGATCTGAAACATTTCCTGCTCCTGATTTCACCATTTTCATTCTAAGTGCTGAATCTGAGTGCAATTCAGATCAGACTTGGAAATCTGCTTTCAGGCGCCCCCATTAGCACTCGGCCTGGAAAAAAAATCACGGGACCGAATTGCGCTGTAGATGGGGCTTATCGTGCCTGAAATGATCGGCGCTCTGAACTGCGCTTGCGCAGTTAGAAAAAAATTTGAAAAAGCGTGCCCATGTGAGATTGCCCCCGGGCCGCAGAAAGTGGGGAAAGCGGTCCAGGAGCGAAAAGAGGGAGCGATGGCCCCCACAGACATCACTGTCCCCCTTATCCACTCACCTACCCGCTACCCAGACCAATCGCAACCCCCTACCCCCTTCCCCCCCACCGATCGCCCACAGAGCGGCAGCGGACCCTCCTGCCCCACCCCCCCCCCATCAGAGATACACCTCACCCGCCTCCTCCCCCCCCTCCCTAGAGATCCATCTGCCCCCCCTCCCCAGAGAATGATCTGGCCTCACTCCGCCTCCACCCCCAGAGAATGATCTGGCCTCAGTCCCACCCCCAACCAGACAACGATCTGCCCTCCCCCCCCCACACCCACCAACCAGACAACAATCGGGTCTCCCTCCTCCCCCCTCCCCCCTCACCAGAGAATGATTTGGCCTGCCTCCCTCCCCCCCCCCCACCCCCTACACCCCCCCACCCCACCCCACCCCCAACCCCCGCAACCCCCACCCCCAACCCCCCCCTACACCCCCCCACCCCACCCCTACACCCCCCCACCCCACCCCACCCCCAACCCCCGCAACCCCCACCCCCAACCCCCCCCTACACCCCCCCACCCCACCCCTACACCCCCCCACCCCACCCCACCCCCAACCCCCGCAACCCCCACCCCCAACCCCCCCCTACACCCCCCCACCCCACCCCTACACCCCCCCACCCCACCCCCAACCCCCGCACCCCCGCACCCCCCCACCCCCAAATGATGAAAGTGAGGAGGTGTGGGATAGATGGAAAGTTGGCCGATTGGATAGGTAACTGGCTGTCTGATCGAAGACAGAGGGTGGTGGTGGATGGAAAATTTTCGGATTGGAGGCAGGTTGCTAGCGGAGTGCCGCAGGGATCAGTGCTTGGTCCTCTGCTCTTTGTGATTTTTATTAATGACTTAGAGGAGGGGGCTGAAGGGTGGATCAGTAAATTTGCTGATGACACCAAGATTGGTGGAGTAGTGGATGAGGTGGAGGGCTGTTGTAGGCTGCAAAGAGACATAGATAGGATGCAAAGCTGGGCTGAAAAATGGCAGATGGAGTTTAACCCTGATAAATGTGAGGTGATTCATTTTGGTAGGACTAATTTAAATGTGGATTACAGGGTCAAAGGTAGGGTTCTGAAGACTGTGGAGGAACAGAGAGATCTTGGGGTCCATATCCACAGATCTCTGAAGGTTGCCACTCAAGTGGATAGAGCTGTGAAGAAGGCCTATAGTGTGTTAGCTTTTATTAACAAGGGGTTGGAGTTTAAGAGCCGTGGGGTTATGCTGCAACTGTACAGGACCTTGGTGAGACCACATTTGGAATATTGTGTGCAGTTCTGGTCACCTCACTATAAGAAGGATGTGGAAGCGCTGGAAAGAGTGCAGAGGAGATTTACCAGGATGCTGCCTGGTTTGGAGGGTAGGTCTTATGAGGAAAGGTTGAGAGAGCTAGGGCTGTTCTCTCTGGAGCGGAGGAGGCTGAGGGGAGACTTAATAGAGGTTTATAAAATGATGAAGGGGATAGATAGAGTGAACGTTCAAAGACTATTTCCTCGGGTGGATGGAGCTATTACAAGGGGGCATAACTAAAGAGTTCGTGGTGGGAGATACAGGACGGATATCAGAGGTAGGTTCTTTACGCAGAGAGTGGTTGGGGTGTGGAATGGACTGCCTGCAGTGATAGTGGAGTCAGACAGTTTAGGAACATTTAAGCGGTTATTGGATAGGCACATGGAGCACACCAGGATGATAGGGAGTGGGATAGCTTGATCTTGGTTTCAGATAAAGCTCGGCACAACATCGTGGGCCGAAGGGCCTGTTCTGTGCTGTACTGTTCTATGTTCTATGTTCTAATGGCCTCACACCCAACTTTACCGCATTTTCGCGCCCGTTTAATCGGATCCCCTGTTTCAAGTCTGCCCAGCACTTAGAATCAAAATAGGGCCCAGAATTAAACTAAAGTCTCAAATACCAATATTCAGAAGGCGTTGGAGATTAACTTTTTAAAGCAGGCATGAAACTGTGAAAAAGAGGGTGAAAGTGTAAAAGGTACTTGATTTGCTGGAAAGTCAAAGTGATGAAATGATAAAAGGATTGGTTGTGCAAGGCCAAAGTGGGTGATAATAGGGCAACAAAGGGATGGCCCCGGAAGAGGGGCAACTGGTTACAGCGGAATAGCAGAAGGAGAAGAAAACATGGAATATTTATCAAAGAGGAGAACACTTCGGGAGCCTGGGAAAATGGCAGAGAAAGGTAGATATACCCAAGAGTGCAGGACCCAGGCAGCCATATATTAGACAGGGCATCCCCTGGAAAGCTTTTAACGACAACTTACTCCCATTTTCTTGAAGGATGGTTGCATCAGAACCACTGGGAGCATGTGCTGCTGATTGGGGTGGAGGGATGTCACTCTGTAAAGGAAGTGACCCACTTATTGAAAAAATTGAGGTGTTTAAATAAATTAGTGAAGTGAAAATTAAACTACATTATTCAACATTTGAACTGATGCCGATAAACTAGTGATCAACATGTCACATAAACTGCACAAACTCATAAAAACCTTAAATGCCTTACTGTTGGAAGAAAGCCAAACTCCTCTAAGAAGTGAGGCAGCTAACAACATTATCCTCAAGAATCTGTAGAATACAATGAACAATGCCAGCTTGTACAGTGAAGTGCATTTTTTTAAAAAGGCCAATACACAGGCACAACCACAGAGACATATGTCAGCCATTTTTAGGACACAAAAGGGTTGAGTTCTGAGAGAATTCCTCTTAGAGTAGGGAAAAAAACACTATACTATTCAGAAATTATATGGGATTCTAATTACAATCCTCTTCAAATCAATATTTGTTTGAATATCTAAATTATTTCTTAAGGTGGATTTAAAAATTGCATGTAGAATTGTCATGTTATAATTTTCTTTAATTAACATCTATTCTATGATATAATATTAATCATTGTAATGCAATCTATAATGTATTTTTATAATAAATATTTATATGCAAATATAAAAGAGTTGTGGTCTCATACTTATATCCTCATGAACCCACATATAATAATAATATCCGTGAATTCTTAAATTAGAATTCTCAGCGCAGATATTGGGAAACTTAGAAATATTTTTCTGCTATGATAAACCTGTAGATATATTTTTCTCTGAGATCATTTTGCTGGTTTGAAAACACCTCGGAGAGGGAACATTTTGTTTCAGAATCCAGTCCACAGCTGGTAAAGCTGGCTAAGTTCCTTCAATGATCTGAAATTTCTCTTCATTGAGATTTTAAGCTAACAATAAGTTTTACTGGGTAAGTTTGCCTTGCCAGGAGATAAAGATAGTAGAACCACTAACAACCCAAGGATCCAAGAGCAGGGAAACCATCCATTCAGTTAAAAACATTTAAAGGATGGAATTGTACTGGCTTCATATATTTTGCTGCAGATGCATAACAATGATTCTATTCATTCTTATGAACCCTCAAAATCATATCAATGATTGAGTGAAGTCCTTCTGTATTCTATTTTTAATAAAGGCCCAATCCTTCCTGAAATGAATGGATTATAAACTTAATTCTAAGGTTGAACAATTATATTGTATATCAATGGATTACTTCTTTTATTATTAGCATTGCATTGTATATTTCAGCACTCCAGAAACATAATTTCCTTTGGTCCTAAATTGAATAATTCATTCATATAAAACTCCTTGCTGTGTTATTTAATAATGGGTGAAAATGCAACAAAATGTTTCTTAAATTGCACAATGTGTTGTCAAAGGTCCTCACAATACTAACATTTTGAGCATCTTGTAATATATGAGCACAGAATTTTACAGGGCATTTCACTAGTCATTCTGTGGTAGCTTTCTGAAAGGGCTACCCACGTAGCCCCATTCCCCTGCCCTTTCCCCATTAAAGTAATTCACTATCTCAAACCGAACAGCTAATGTAAACTCTCTTTACACCAATCCGAGGTCCCTATCTGCTTCAAGAAGACGACCATCATCCCAGTACCAAAGAAAAGTCAAGCAGTGTGCCTTAACGACTATTGTCTGGTGGCTCTGACATCCATCATTATGAAGTGCTTTGAAAGATTAGTCATGGCATAAATCAATTCCAGCCTCCCGGACTGCCTGGATCCATTACAGTTTGCCTACCGCCGCAATAGGTCCACAGCAGATGCCATCTCCCTGGCTAACTCTGGAACACCTATATAACAAAGACCCTACATCAGGCTCCTATTTATTGACAACAGCTCAGCCTTCAACACCATTATTCCGACGAAACTCATCTCCAAACTCCGTGGCCCGGGCCTCGGCTCTTCCCTCTGGGACTGGATCCTGAACTTCCCAACTCACAGACCACAGTCAGTAAGGATAGGCAACAACACTTCTTCCATGATCATCCTCAACACCGGTGCCCCACAAGGCTGTGTTCTCAGCCCCCTACTGTACTCCTTATACATCTATGACTGTGAGGCCAAATTCCCTTCCAACTTGATTTTCAAGTTTGCTGACGACACCACCATAGTGGGTCGGATCTCAAACAATGATGAGACAGAGTACAAGAATGAGATAGAGAATCTGATGAACTGGTGCGGTGACAATAATCTCTCCCTCAATATCAACAAAATGAAGGAGATAGTCATCGACTTCAGGAAGCGTAGTGGAGAACATGCCCCTGTCTACATCAATGGGGATGAAGTAGAAATGGTCGAGAGCTTCAAGATTTTAGGTGTCCAGATCACCAACAACCTGCCCTGGTCCCCTCATCCCAACACTATAGTTAATAAAGCCCACCAACGCCTCTACTTTCTTAGGAGACGAAGGAAATTTGGCATGTCACCTACGACTCTCACCAACCTTTACAGATGCACCATAGAAAGCATTCTTTCTGGTTGTATCACAGCTTGGTATGGCTCCTGCTCTGCCCAAGACCGCAAGAAACTACAAAAGGTTGTGAATGTAGCCCAATTCATCACGCAAACCAGCTTCCCATCCATTGATTCTGTCTACACTTCCTGCTGCCTCGGCAAAGCAGCTAGCATAATTAAGGATCCCATGCACCCCCAGACATTCTCTCTTCCACTTTCTTCTGTCAGGAAAAGATACAAAGTCTGAGGACACATACCAACCGACTCAATAACAGCTTCTTCCTTACTGCCGTCAGACTTTTGAATGGATTTACCTCGTATTAAGTTGATCTTTCTCTCCATCCTAATTATGACTGCAACCCTACATGCTGCACTCTCTTGTTTCCTTCTCTATGAACAATATGTTTTGTCTGTATAGCACGCAAGAAACAATACCTTTCACTGTATACTAATGCATGTGACAATAAATCAAATCAAATCAAATCAATTTAATGTGCATTAAAAAAACTTCAAGTTTCCCTTCTAGGATTTGAACAACTCTGCATTTACCATCAGACAAGCCCTTAACACAGCCCTTGAGCAGGCACATTACCCAGGTAGAGTGTCATAGAGTCACTGATACTCTGCCTTCCCTTGCAGGAGAAGATAGCCTAGAATAGGAGGGAAAATCGGACGACTGATAGAGGATTAGTACACCTACATCGCCTCAGAGTCCTTGAGGATGTGGTTCAAAGTATAATTGGGATAGATGCCACAGAGCCAGGGGAACCCAGTACTGCTGAGGTGAATGATAATAAGTTGCTGTCTTATTCACCATTTCTGTTATATATGTTGGGGGCATGCCCCTTTAAGGGAATGGGTCAGGTGACCTGGGACTTAAGCTCCACCCAGGCTGGAACTTGCCTCGTCAATCTTGTGCTGACTGAGCTCATGTTAAAATGTGTTAATAAACTGTTCCAGTTAGTTACTACCACTGATCTTGTAGTTTATTATTAGTTTCAATAGCACTCCACCTAAATAACAATTTCTTCTTATGCTTTACCTGTATTCTGATAGGTGACGTGAAATGTTAATTGCAGATTATGTTACTGTTGATCTCCTGCTTTCCTTCCCACCTCACCTCCCCCAATGCTCCCCCTTGTGCTATTGTGCTTTCAGATGGTCAAGCATTGATGCATGATCAGCCGCCAAAGAGCTGTCAAAAAGAGCAACCCACAACAGAGAAGAGGAAGCACTGTCACAGGATCTTACACTCACAGCCACGAGAGATTACTGACACTGCATAAACTTTACAGCTGGTTTTTGGGAGATCAGCACATGGTCGTCACTGGACATGAGTGAAGTGCTGCAAGGTCAGGAATAGGAAAATCTTTCTGTGAATTCCACAGAGGGCAAGATCGCAGGTAGGATTTTGCTGCAGAGGCTTCTTGGTGAAGAGCCTGTTGGCAGTAAAACTCTGATGGCACTGCACACATTGATGAACATGTGGGTCTGGAGAATCGTGCCCTGTGTCAATGGTGGATGACTAATCCATAACCAGAAGACTGTATCTCCCACGTCGTATGTCTTCATACTTGCATCCACTTTGTCGTTGTGCTTCCAAAGTGCAACCTTGGGGTTAGTCCAAGAAGCCTTTTTGGAGCACTTCCATAAGGTTAGAATGCTATCAGGAGCTTGATTATTCTGTCAGCCATCTTTGCTCCCATGAAGTCACAATGATGCTCCTGGGGTGAGATTCTCCGGCGTTCCAGCCAGGTGTTTCCCATCAGCAAGAGGTGATGTGTTGTTTGTTAGTAACGGGATTCTCGGACCCTGCCACTGTCAGTGGGAATTGATGTCACCCCCATGCCGGCAGGGAACCCGCAGGTGGGGGTACGCTGCTGGCGAGACCAGAAAATCCCTCGGCGTGAATGGCCAGAGAACTCCGATCCTTGTCTCTGAACTTAGTTATGAATTGGATAATGGTGTGTGGTTTTTGCTTAAGAAACATAAATCTAGACAGCGTATTCTGAAGTTGAGCTTCACTTCACTTCAAATGTGACCTTTTTTCAAATCTGGATTTTTAAGATGATCATCAGACAGACCAGATATGCCCTTAAATGAAGCAGGCCTTCATTGCCTGTAGCAATTTTAACTTCAATGGCTTGTCTATCTAGGTCAGAAATATTGAGGTCCAGAAAACACAGCTCTATGCATTGCAAGAAGAAAGTTAACTCAGATAGGAGATCTGTTAGCTTGCAATTGAGTGTTGGACGTTTTGTGGTCATTTTTGAGTGTTTTGCAGAATTTGTAATGCTTCCTGGAACTGTTGCCAGCTGTTGAGGCTGTTTTGACAGTTCTCCTAAAGTTAATCCAGGTCTTATGTGTAGCACCTTCCGTGGCCACTGTCTTAACTGGCCATAGTTTAAAACTTGACTGCAATGATAGCGCTGTTGAGTACTATGTGAATTTTCCCGGGTTAACTCCATGTTCTGCCCACAAATCAGCGACTTAGGCAGAGAAATAAATTGCAAGTTTCAAAAGTACAACTGAACAAAGCAAAAAGCTTTATTTTGCGGGTTATTCTGGCTGTTAGGAGCGGACTTTTTCTTCGCCAGCCAGTCTGCTGTATTTCAGATCCCCCTCCTCTCCTGTCCGGATAGTAAGCAGCAGTTATGGGGTTCCTCCTGTCTGTGCAGCCTTTGACTGCTGCAGTGGGAGCTTAGACTGAAACCAAGAACTCCATGCCTGCTGCCATTATGGGTGAGATTCTCAGTGCTCAGAAGGACATGCTGGCTCTTACAGTCCAGAGATCTTTGTTCCTACTGTTTACTCCTTGTTCCATGACAAGTACAGGAAGGTCTATCAGTGCATCAAACATTGCTGTATGCATGCTCATCAGCATTCTTCAGTAGATTGCCCCACTGAAATCCTTATAAGAACATAAGAAATAGGAGCAGGAGTAGGCCATCTAGCCCCTCGAGCCTGCCCCGCCATTCAATAAGATCATGGCTGATCTGACGTGGATCAGTACCACTTACCCGCCTGATCCCCATAACCCTTAATTCCCTTACCGATCAGGAATCCATCCATCCGCGCTTTAAACATATTCAGCGAGGTAGCCTCCACCACCTCAGTGGGCAGAGAATTCCAGAGATTCACCACCCTCTGGGAGAAGAAGTTCCTCCTCAACTCTGTCTTAAACCGACCCCCCTTTATTTTGAGGCTGTGTCCTCTAGTTTTAACTTCCTTACTAAGTGGAAAGAATCTCTCCGCCTCCACCCTATCCAGCCCCCGCATTATCTTATAAGTCTCCATAAGATCCCCCCTCATCCTTCTAAACTCCAATGAGTACAAACCCAATCTCCTCAGCCTCTCCTCATAATCCAAACCCCTCATCTCCGGTATCAACCTGGTGAACCTTCTCTGCACTCCCTCCAATGCCAATATATCCTTCCTCATATAAGGGGACCAATACTGCACACAGTATTCCAGCTGCGGCCTCACCAATGCCCTGTACAGGTGCATCAAGACATCCCTGCTTTTATATTCTATCCCCTTCGCAATATAGGCCAACATCCCATTTGCCTTCTTGATCACCTGTTGTACCTGCAGACTGGGCTTTTGCGTCTCATGCACAAGGACCCCCAGGTCCCTTTGCACGGTAGCATGTTTTAATTTGTTTCCATTGAGATAGTAATCCCATTTGTTATTATTTCCTCCAAAGTGTATAACCTCGCATTTCTCAACGTTATACTCCATTTGCCATATCCTCGCCTACTCACTCAGCCTGTCCAAATCTCTCTGCAGATCTTCTCCGTCCTCCACACGATTCACTTTTCCACTTATCTTTGTGTCGTCTGCAAACTTCGTTACCCTACACTCCGTCCCCTCCTCCAGATCATCTATATAAATGGTAAATAGTTGCGGCCCGAGTACCGATCCCTGCGGCACGCCACTAGTTACCTTCCTCCAACCGGAAAAACACCCATTTATTCCGACTCTTTGCTTCCTGTCGGATAGCCAGTCCCCAATCCACTTTAACACACTACCCCCAACTCCGTGTGCCCTAATCTTCTTCAGTAGCCTTTTATGGGGCACCTTATCAAACGCCTTTTGGAAATCCAAAAACACCGCATCCACCGGTTCTCCTCCATCAACCGCCCTAGTCACATCTTCATAAAAATCCAACATGTTCGTCAAGCACGACTTTCCCCTCATGGATCCATGCTGCGTCTGATTGATCGAACCATTTCTATCCAGATGCCCTGCTATCTCCTCTTTAATAATGGATTCCAGCATTTTCCCTACTACAGACGTTAAGCTGACCGGCCTATAGTTACCCGCCTTTTGTCTCCTTCCTTTTTTAAACAGCGGCGTAACATTAGCCGTTTTCCAATCAACCGGCACTACCCCAGAATGCAACGAGTTTTGATACATAATCACTAACGCATCCACTATTACCTCTGACATTTCTTTCAATACCCTGGGATGCATTCCATCCGGACCCGGGGACTTATCCACCTTCAGTCCCATTAGTCTACCCAGCACTGCCTCTCTGGTAACATTAATTGTATTAAGTATTTCTCCTGCTGCCAACCCTCTATCGTTAATATTTGGCAAACTATTTGTGTCCTCCACCGTGAAGACCGACACAAAAAACTTATTTAAAGACTCAGCCATATCCTCATTTCCCACTATTAACTCCCCCCTCTCGTCCTCCAAGGGTCCAACATTCACTCTAGCCACTCTATTCCTTTTTATATATTTATAAAAACTTTTACTATCATTTTTTATATTAATTGCTAGCCTAGCTTCATAGTCTATCCTTCCTTTCTTTATCGCTTTCTTAGTCTCTCTTTGTTGTTTCTTAAATTTTTCCCAATCACTTGTTTCTCCACTATTTTTGGCCACTCTGTACGCAGCTGTTTTTATTTTAATACTCTCCTTTATTTCCTTCGTTATCCACGGCTGATTCTCCCTTTTCTTACAATCCTTGTTTTTTGCTGGAATATATTTTTGCTGAGAACTGAAAAGGATCTCCTTAAAAATCCTCCACTGTTCCTCAGCTATCCTACCTGCCAGCCTGCTCTCCCAGTCTACCTTAGCCAATTCATCCCTCATCCTATCATATTATCCTGTCTTAACTTCAAGTTAGACATTCCAGAGTCAGTTATTTAATTTTTCTTCTTGCTTAAACTCCTCTGCATTAAAATTCATTGGCCGCTTTCAGAGGGCTTTTAGCCGTGGCATTCATAACTATAATGTTCATGTTTTCACACACTTCTGAACTCACCACTGATAATGGAGGAAAATTTGCCATTTGGGAATTTAGCTGGTGGCGCAAGTCCGGTTTCAATCCATTTCTCCATAATGTTGTCTGTAATCACCTTTTTGATCTTACAATCTCTCACTGTAGAAATACTAGTGTGGTCAGATGACCCATAACTTCCAAGAATGTTACAGAAACATTTATTCTTTTCATGAGCATGGATAAAAATTCAAAATGTTCACCCCCTGTACACCTCGCTGTATTGTTCATTCTATTTCCCTGAATGTAGAAATGGTGCTAAGCAGACACGAGCCGAGAGTCTTGCTCAGCCAACATTGGGTACTGTAATTTATCCTGTATAAGAACATAAGAACTAGGAGCAGGTGTAGGCCATCTGGCCCCTCGAGCCTGCTCCGCCATTCAATAAGATCATGGCTGAACTTTTTGTGGACTCAGCTCCTAAGCTCTTGGGCAACTTGTAAACCACTGTTGTAACAGACTCTACTTTTTCATATATATATAGTTATTTGTACAATATTTAAGAATTTACTAATGAATGTTTTTCTTCATTTTTCTTTTTTTTTCTATTGCAGTTTTATTAACAGTGTTATCATAAGATATTGCAGGTTGGAGTTAGGTATTTGGACACTTTGCCTGGAAACCTGGTAGTTAGTTACCTGTGCAATCAATGGTTTAGGCAGTGCTGTGATCCAACTTGCTTGAACCTCGCCAGATCAACAGGGGGGAATGTGGTCCGGTGACCCATGACCTCCAGGATTGTTACAGAAATACTTCTATTTTTCATGAGTAATGATAGAAACTCAAAATGTGGAAGCCAAGTTTAAACGAAGTCGGACTCTGCAATTTGTAAACTGCAGAGCTGGAACAGACAGTGTTCATGAAGCCAGGCCTTGAACAATCAACTTCCCATCGAAACCGGACAGGCTGGAACTGCATGGTAAGGTGCAAACAGCCACATTGTTTCAGAATAAACCGTTGTTTACCCCTCCAGTGAACCTGCTTTGTTAGAAGAATGCTACGCAGACTTGGTGGCACCCAACTCAATAGGAGGCCAGAGGCATAACGCGACAAGGATAGCATTTGACAGTTGAAGGTTCAAAACCATGGGTCTGCAACCTCCAAATATGAAAAGTAGTCACCTCATTGGATCTTCCTGTCTCTGCCTGATGCTAGTATTAGACATAGGCCACAGAATCTTTGAGAAGGATGCGAAGAGGGGGATAAAGATGGCAACCTGGAGACCCAGCTCTATCTGCTTTGGCACCTTCTTCAATACATCTCCAGAGAGCATCACCTGCACCTTGTACCTCATGGCGAGCATCATCAGACTGACCAAACTCAGAAAACCACCCCGGTGAGACAACCTGAAGACCAGAACCAACCCTAGCTGAGAGGGGAAGCTCAAATCAATGACTGCAGATCCTGAAACACCAGCCAATCCTCAAAGACTGAGGAATAGCCTGTCCCAGCCTTAGTGAATGGTTATTGCTAGTCTTTTCAAACAAGTAGTGCAAATACAGTGATAGGGACCCATAGTTAGGGTGTAGCAAATCCTCCGAAGAACATGTCAGAAGTAGATAGCTAGTGCATGTTTGAGACTGTTTACCTGGAAATTTAAGACTGTTTCCTAAAGAATCCTGTGAAGAAAGTGATAGAGTTTGATAGAGTTTAATTAAAGTCCAATAGTCCAATCTGATAAATATCATTTTTGCTTGATAAAGTTTTCAACAAAGTTGTGTGGGACCTTCACCTGACTCTTGTCCCCTTTGTCCATCTCACCGTGTAACGTGCCGGAATGCCAAATTCTCTATTCTCACTGGTAGCGGTTGTAGAGTGTATGAGATCGGAGAATTCCAGCCTAAATCTAGTTACAGGCCTACAAAATGTGGAATGAAAATATTTATGTCTTTATCCCATACCTAAATATCCATGCTAACTACCTCTTTAAAGTCATGTGCCACGAAACACTTACAATGAGAGATGACAATATCCTACAATACTTTTTATAGATTTCACACTTCTTACGAATTTCTTCAGTTAGCTTTATATACTCTTCAGTCACAACTGCATCCTTCAGTAGGGTTTAAACTTTGACAAGTAAGATTAGCAAATTGCCTATTTAACTTTAAGACAATTTAATTTTTCTCTGTGCAATTAGCATTTGTCTAAAACTCGGAGGAGAAACATCAGTTCTTGTTCAAGGGATATACTGCTGTCCTGACTAACATAATGGGTGGGATTTTATGACCTCACTGATCCCAAAACCATAAAACCGCACCCGAGGTCAACGGACCTTTCCATGGTCCACCCCTCACTTGCTCCGATTCCCATGATGGTGGGACAGGAAGATTCCGGCTAGTGGCATACATAATAAGGCATGGCTGAAAGCCCAAACCTCAATTAGAATAACAGATCGCTGCTACCCAGTGGAAGAATTGTTTGATTGACAGCTCAGGCTCTCTGATCATGCAGCTAATTTCACTATGTTTATTTACATAGCTCAATTAGTTTTGAGTGCTTGTGGTTTTTGAAACTTCAAAAGGCCTGGATGATTGATATTTTTATCACTTTGCCATCTAGACCTTTTTTTCCATAGGAGAAATTTATCAATGGAGTATATTTTTTCAGTGTTTTTACATACCCCGCATTACACTGTGATGTTCATTGCTTCTAGAAAATGTACAGTGGGATCAATGGGCATGGAAGTGCAATTCCTGAAAGTTAGTTTCCATCACGTGATTGCAAGCTTAACACTTCTGGGGTCCAGACTACAATCATACAATAATAGTCTGAAGGTCATTCACTCTTATCTCTGCCCCAACTTGAACTCAATCATTCTCCTTTGTTTAATATGGCACTCTAAGGTTAACAATCTAGAGATTTCATATTTCTCATATGCTGGTTCATCATTAAACAATGCAAATCGAATGTTGTCCACAGTTTAAATATCTATAGTGACATGTTAAGTTGCAGCTATCTTAACAGAGTTTGTGGCCACATTCATAAGGTATGAACTTACAATCCGTAGTGTCCAATATCCTCACACTTACACCGAGCATAACACCACACTTTAATAAATATCTCTTTATATTCTTTTCAGCAAACCAATATATAAATTAAATAAGTAACTACTCCTTGAGGGGCCACTGTAACTAAAACAAAACAACAAAAGAAACTTATAAATTAAAATAGTGTTCCCTGGACCGATGATGTACTCCAGCCCCTGTGGGGCCCACTGGCCATGAAAGGTACAAGCATACTGATGGACACCCCGTGCTCCCTTTCCAAGGATATCCAGGCATGAATGTAACCATGAAGAGGGACAGGCAGTCTAACTATCCCCTCAAAAGCTTGCTGCCTGCAGCTGTTTATAGCCACCGAAGGTACACCAGGAGCAGGCTGACAAGGAGACCCTCTGATCTGCCCATCTGCCCTCTTCACTGTGTGGCCAAAGGTCAGGAATGTGGTGACAAAGTGTGAGCAAAACTTTAGGGGCAGTCCCCTTCAAGTAGTGGAAAATGAGCTGCAACCTCACACACCCTGCATGTAGGTGGAACACAGACTCCTAAAATCACAGAGCTTAAAGTCGGTCTGGGAGTCTGTGAACCGATACTTAACCTTCTATTGCACTGGACTGCTGCAGGCAGCCCTTTTCATGTCAAATCCCTGATGTAAAAGGGAAGGATTCCCACCTACAGAGCCTTCCACCAGAGGCCCATGCCATTTCCGGACAGCAGGACGGAATGCCGTGTCAAGTCTAGACAGGAAACAAAAGCAAGGAAGTGGAGGGTATGCAGCAGCAACTTGTAAAGGAAAGCCCTCCATGGAGAATGGAATGGAACAGTGGGACTTTCCACATGACGGCTCAATTTGTGGGGCGGGGGTTCTCAAGGGAGTTTTCAGGACTGGGCCAAATGAGAAATTACAAACAGGGGTCAGTCTGGACAGTAGTCCACCACATGCTTGAGACACCTTGACACCTCAAGTGCAACCAGAGTGCTTTGAATGGTTTTGGCTGCAAGCTGGACATCTACTGACACATGACATGCAAATTCAATTGGTGACATCCATCATCCAACATGTCCCTGATTCCGGTCACCCCAGCAGCTCAAGCTCTCTCTCCTGCCAGCCACATGAACCTGTATTGGTGGAGGTATGGGTTCCTGAGCAGCGGGTCTCTGATAATACCCGCTATGCCTGACGGGAGAGAGATTTGGTATGAAGCCATGTTCCAGACTTTGCTCAGCTCCTGTAAAAGACAGACAAATCCTTCAAGACAGCATGGAAACTTCCCAAGGTATCTCGTTATTCTCTTTTGCATAAACTAAAACCAGATAAACAAATTAACTAATGAATAGCCCCTTTAGGGGAGACTGTAATAAAAACATAACTTCAAGCAAACTTACTTCATTAATATAACATTTTGCGGGGAGATAATGCACTCCAGCTCATGTAACACTCACCAGACATGGGAAGCCTCAAACACACGATGTGCTTCCTCTGCAAGGACACCTAAGACCAGACGTAGCCAGCGAAGAGGGGCAGACATTCAGGTCTAAAGATCAGGAGCATGGAACTGAAGTGCAAATAAAACTTGAGGAGAAGCCTCATCAGGAAGTGGAACAGGGGCTGCAACATCAGGCACCCTTTATAAACATGGAACATTGACTCCTCAAGGCCACAAGAATGGCAGATGTCCTGGAAGTTTGTGAAACATCTTAATCTTCTGTTATACAGGATTACTGCATTCAAGGTTTCTCTTTATATCCTTTTGAGTATGCCAATGAAATAAACAAATGAATTAATAATCAAATTAACTAATTAATAGCCCCTTAAAAGGACACTGTAATATAAATCAAAACTTTAAAGGAATCTTATGTAGATTGAAGTAATATTTTTGGGTGGGGGTCATGTACCCTGCCCACTGATCCCAGAAGGCCTCAGGCGTACTGGCAGACTCTAGGTGTTCCCTCTCGAAGAACACTTGGGCACAAACGTATCCATGGAAGAAAGGCTGTCAGTTAGGTCCAATGACCCCCCCTCAAGCCCCACTGCCTGGAACTATTAATGGCCACCTTGACCAAGCCTACTAGCAGCCTGATGAGGAGATCCGATAAATCTATAGAGACATGAAACTCTTCAAGGCTGCAAAAATTACAGCCAGGGACTCTGAAAACCATCTTCTATTACACAGGGCTGCTGCGTGCAATGTGTCTCTTTATGTTCTTTAGAGCAAATCAATCAAACTAACAAATTAACAACCCCTGTAGCTAAAAACAAAAACTTCAATAGAAACTTAGCAAATTAAATTAAGATGTCATTACCGAGACAATCTCTTGAGCATAATAAAATAAAATTAGATAACTAATTCAAGAAATCGAAAGAACCATCCCTGAAAATGGGCACTGAAACAAATGCAAAACTTCAAAAGAAGCTCAAGTCAAACTAAATTATCATTGTGGAGAAACTTAACGCATTCCAGCCCCTGCAACACTCAGTGGCCATGGAAGGCTTCAAGTGTACCAGCAGATACCATATGCTCTCTCACCAGAGACATCCAAGTGTGAAGATATGATGTGGAGATGCCGGTGTTGGACTGGGGTGGGCACAGTAAGAAGTCTCACAGCACCAGGTTAAAGTCCAACAGGATTATTTGGTATCACAAGGTTTCGGAGCGCTGCTCCTTCATCAGGTGAGGGCTCCAACAGCTCGTGATACCAGATAAACCTGTTGGGCTTTAACCTGGTGTTGTGAAATTTCTTAAAATGTGAAGATAATCACAGAAAAGAGGCAGGCAGTTGGACAGAAAGGCCTTCCCCACTGCCTGAACCTGTTAAAGCTCCAGGAGCAGGCTAGCTGGGAGGTCCCTGCTACCACCAATCCCACACCAAGTGCTCAACGATCAGGAGCATGGGGCTGAAATGCAAACAAATCTTGGAGAACAACCCCCTCAAATAATCAAAAAGGGGCTGCCACTTTGGGTAACCTACATATACCGGCAACACAGACTTCACGGGGCGGCACGGTAGCACAGTGGTTAGCACTGCTGCTTCACAGCTCCAGGGACCTGGGTTCGATTCCCGGCTTGGGTCACTGTCTGTGTGGAGTTTGCACATTCTCCTCGTGTCTGCGTGGGTTTCCTCCAGGTGCTCCGGTTTCCTCCCACAGTCCAAAGATGTGCGGGTTAGGTTGATTGGCCGTGCTAAAATTGCCCCTTAGTGTCTTGAAATGGGTAGGTTAGAGGGATTAGCGGGTAAATATGTAGGGATATGGGGGTAGGGCCTGGGTGTGATTGTGGTCAGTGTAGACTCGATGGGCCGGATGGCCTCTTTCTACACTGTAGGGTTTCTATGATTTCTATGATTTCTCAAGGCCGCAGAACATGAGGCACCTGGGAGTCTGTGAATCAACTTAATCTTCGATTACATGGGCTTGCTGCACCCACAATGTCTCTTTTGCTCAAATTAAACTCCAGTTAATGTCCACCACCCAAATGCAATTAATATACAACTAACAATCCCCATCTTTCATTCTTCTAAACTCCAGAGAGTATTGGTCCAATTTACTCAACCCCTCATCATGTGACAACCTTCACATCCCAGGAATCGATTTAATAAACCTTTAATGTACCGCTTTAAAGGCAAATATATCTTACCTTAGACAGGAGAACAAAACTGCAGAAGACTCCAGGTGTGGTCTCACTGATGTGCAACACTATTGTGGTAAGACTTCAATACTCTTGTACTCCAGTCCCCTTGCAATAAAGGCCAACAGGCCTTACCTTCCTACTTGAATGCTAACCTTTTATGTTTCAGAAAATGTGAGCAACGGAAATGTATACAGCAACATCATGCTGAGCAGAGCATATAAAAACTGCATTCATCGTGGACCCAAATGTATGGATTTCATTTTTGATGAGAGTTTGTAGAAATTGAAATGTTATTTTTACTGGAGTAGAAGTTTGATTCCGCGACAGTGAAGTAAAAGCAATATAGCCCAAGCCAAAATATAGTGTGGTTTGGAGGGGAACATGTGTAACTTGATGGTGTTTTCAGGCATCTGCTGGTTGTCCTTCAAGGTTGTAGAGACCACAGGTTTAGAAGGTGTTGTCAAAGAAGCCTCGGTGGGTTGCTGACATCTTGTACACAGTATCATACTGCTGCAACTGTGCGCCGGTAGTGGAGGAAGTGAATATTTAAGTTGATGGATTGGCTTTGGGGAGTCAGGAGATTAGTTACTCACTGAAGAATTCCCAGCCTCTGGCTTGTTTTTGTAGCCACACTATGCGTATGGATAATTCAGTTTAGTTTCTGGTCAATGGGAGCACCCAGGATGTTGCTAGTTGGGTTTCTATGATGGTAACAATGCCTTTAAATGTCAAGGGAAATGGTAAGATTCTGTCTTTTTTTTCATGGTGAGAAGCTTTCAAATGTTGAGAATCAGAAAACTATGAGTGATCTAGAAGGACAAGGACATTAGAAGCATTGGAACACCACCAAATTCCCCATGTCCCGCCCCCATATACTATCATGAATTGTAACTCATTACTGTTCCTCCACTACCACAGGGTCAAAATTTTATTCTTCCTACCAAAGTAAATAACCTCACATTTCCCGATATTGAATCCATCTTCCATCTATTGCCCACTCACTGAACTTGGCTATATCAATTTGCAACCTCTTTGCGCAATATTTTACTATTTTTTGTCTAAGTGTTGGGCAGACTTGAAACTGGGAGAGTTTTAGATCTGTCTCTTGGGCATGTTTTCAGGCCCCCCCCCCCCACACACACTCTGCCTGCAAAAATATCAATAAGCCTGTTGCTCGCTGCAGAAGCCTGTGCGCGGGGCTTATCATGCCCAAAAGCCTGCAGAGGGAGGTAGCACGCATGTGCAGACCTCTGAGGCTGCAGATGCGCATTAGCAGTAGCAGGGGTTTGATAGACAAAGAGAGAGCCGTTAGGCCCCTGCTAGTGCAGACAGCCTAAAGCAGCTCCCATCCCTGCAATCGCGGGTGCCCGCGGCTCGCGATACAGCCCACGCCAACATCCCCTGCTGCCCAGACCAATCGCAGACCCCATCCCTCCCTCACCAATCTCGGCCCCACTGCCCTCCTCCTACCAGTCACTGCAGAGTGGCAGTGGGATCCCTCCCCCATTAGCCCCTTTCCCACTGGCCACTCCCCATTAGTCCCACCCCACTGGCCCCTCCCCCATTAGCCCCGCTCCCTGGCACTGCCTGGTGGGCATTGCCCAGGTGCCAGGGCGGCACTGCCAGGCTGGCACTGCCCAAGGGGCACCCCGCTTTGCCCTCAACCTCCCTGGGGGGCCTCAATGGCCTCCAGTTCCACCGGTGAGGCCAAGTCAAGTGCTCCCCATTCACGAGGAGCATGTCTATTCCTCGCGGTGCGAACCTTTCTCGGCGAAGTCATAAAGGCAGGCGAGCCTGGACAATTGAGCACCGGGCCACTAATGACATGTAAATGCTTCTTTAAATAAATTTCAATACATTAACCTGCTTCATGCCCATTTCCGGTGTGAGGCTCGTAAAATGGCACCAGTCGCGAAAACCGGTACCAATCACACTAATTACTTTACACCCCACTTTACGACCGCCTCGTGCCCAAAAACAGGCACAAAGCGATGGTAAAATCGCCAGCATAATGTCCTCCTCAAGGCTGACTGTCCCACTTAGCTTTGAGTCATCAACAATTTGGATACAATACTTTTGGAACATACACCCGAGTCATTAATATATCTTGTAAATAACTCAGACTCCAGATCCTTGCAGCACTCTACTTGTTATAACCTGTCAATGTATTTATAAAATGAAGACATACAGGCATGATCATCTGCGCAGATGGCCTGTTTGTTGCTGCGAAGGTCATCACTGCAATCATCTGGTAGTTCAGGTAATCTTAAGAATCCTGTGAAATATCAGCCAAGAAGCCACCCGGCCATGTATTCATCTGTTAAGTGACACAGGAATTCCATTAGTCATATGGTATCATCAGGTAAAGATCCAACAACACAGAAATAGTTCATACTTTCTGCTTCAGTATTTTTAAGATATAAATGGCAGAACTCTTAGAAGTTTTGATACATATCGATGCATCTTGTTTCATTATATTCATCAAAGCCTTCATAACTTTGGCTTTGATTGAGAGAGCTGCTTAACAACAGTGACACCTCCATGGCTGCTCTAAATGCCATCCTGTAGGCACGTAGGTGGTGCTGAAAGGGCAATCTGCAGGCGAACTGCTCACAATTTCCCTCTGCTCCCACTAACTGTACATTTACCTTGGTTCTGCAATGCACTTGCAGACTCATTGAATTGGAATTGAGTCTGCAGGAAGACCAGTCAGGCCTGGATTTTTGTCAACTCGGGCCCACTCAGGTGTCCTTTAAAAATGACAACTAGAACCCGATTCCAGGATTCCTGTGACCATTCTCATTTCCGGCTAGTGAGTCTTGGAGCTCAGCCAAGCATGGATTTTTTAAATGTGTATTTCAAGACTTTTCACTGTTTTTCTATGGCTCATTGGTTCCGCATATAGTGCATACTGGGTGAGTATGACAGGGACATGGGGAATATGAAGAGGCATGGAAGGGCATGGGAGGCAGAAAGGGGGCATGTGGGATAAGAGGGCACATGAGGGATGTGGGGAGGCATGTAGTAGGCATGGGAGCTTATGAGAAGGCATGGGGATATAATGGCATGGAAGGGGCTTGGAAGCATGGAGAACAATAGGGATAAGGAGCAGGGGAAAGGGAATGAGTGGGGCGATGCTGACAGAGTGTAAGGGGTGAGTGCTAGAGGACCTAACCATGTTGCTTACAGCTGAGTCGAGGCCCCGGAGAACTCAAGTGGACCTTCTAACCATCCCAATGTTTCCTGAGTCAACCTTACTACCACCACCATGAAAATCCAGCCCATAGGCTCCATGTAACCATTATCTACCGAGGAGGACATGTACATGGCTCATTGGTTTTGCATACAGTGTGTACTGGGTAAGTGAATATGACAGAGGCATGAGAAATATGAGGAGATATGGAAGGGCATGGGAAGCATAAAGGGGCATGTGGGATATGAGGGCACATGAGGGATGTGAGGAGGCATGGGAGATTATGAGAAGGCATGGGGATATAATGGCATGGAGGCCAGGAACCTGGACAACATAGGGGATTGTGCTTGTCTCCAACCAGAACTATGGTGGGGGAATGTTGGAATCCCAGCAGAATTTTCAGACGATGTTTAATCAATAAGGCTAACTCTTATTACCTCAGTTTGAAATCCCAGCAGATCCTCCAAGATTGAGCATGACTAGAGTAATGAACATATCAGAATTTGCTGGGTCAGTCATTAGTGTGTGACAGGTGGGTATGAGTGTCACATTGGACGCCTCTCCAGTGTCCATTTCTTCATGTCTGCTGGAAAACATCACACCCTCCTGTTCATGGGTGATATTGCCCAGATCCATATTCCAATTTGTCAATCTCCTAAGCAAGATAGTTGACCTAAACTAATTTCTTATTCACAAAAATGATCATTTGTTTGAGGATCCATTCACTTGGTATAGCAACAATCACTACTACACTCAGTTCCTTTAAAGATCCAAGAGTGAGAACACATAGAATCATAGAAAGTTCACAGCACACAAAGAGGCCACTTGGTCCATCATGTCTGCACTGGCTGAAAAATGAACCACCCAGATTAACTTCACTTTCTGGCATTTGGTATGTAGCCAGCGGGTTACGGCATCTGAGGTGCATATCCAAGTTAAATGATTTGAAGGTTTCTGTCACTACTACCCTTTTAGGCAATGAGTTCTTGACCCCACTACCCTCTGGTAGAAAACCTTTTCCTTATCTCCCCTCTAATCTTTCTACCAATCACTTTAAATCTATGCCCCCTAGTCACTCTCTGCTAAGGGAAATAGGCCCATCCCATCCACTCTATCTGGATCCTTCACAATTTTGTACATCTCCATCAAATATCCACGCAGCCTCTTCTAACAAAGAACAAAGAACAAAGAACAAAGAACAAAGAACAATACAGCACAGGAACAGGCCCTTCGGCCCTCCAAGCCCGCGCCGCTCCCCGGTCCAGGATTGAATCCTGAATCCAGGATCCCCGCCCAATTTTCCAGCCTATCTACATACCAATATCCTATCCACCGAGCTGTCCCTCACAGCTACGATGCTTTGTTCATTACAACCTATTAACTTACCCCCACCCCCCCATTCCAGACCATGTGATCTCCAGGGAGAGGCGAAAACCCAGAGTGAAAAACCCCAGGGCCAATATGGGGAAAAGAAAATCTGGGAAATTCCTCTCCGACCCCCTGAGGCGATCGAAACGAGTCCAGGAGATCACAATGGCCCCGATCGGAAAATGCTTCCCAACCCTAGTCATTTCCACTTCCACGAACACCATATGAATCCCCTGCCCCCGAGACAGGTTCCCAACTATCCGCAGTCTCACTCTGTACTGGCACCAGCAAGATGATCGTAGAATGAAGCCTTGAAACGAGAAACCAGGAACAATTAGCCCGCGCCGCTCCCTGGTCCAAACTAGATCACTCTTTTGTATCCCTCCATTCCCACTCCGTTCATATAGCTGTCTAGATAAGTCTTAAACGTTCCCAGTGTGTCCGCCTCCACCACCTTGCCCGGCAACACATTCCAGGCCCCCACGACCCTCTGTGTGAAATATGTCCTTCTGATATCTGTGTTAAACCTCCCCCCCTTCACCTTGAACCTATGACCCCTCGTGAACGTCACCACCGACCCGGGGAAAAGCTTCCCACCGTTCACCCTATCTATGCCTTTCATAATTTTATACACCTCTATTAAGTCTCCCCTCATCCTCCGTCTTTCCAAGGAGAACAACCCCAGTTTCCCCATTCTCTCCTCATAACCAAGCCCCTCCATACCAGGCAACATCCTGGTAAACCTCCTCTGTACTCTCTCCAAAGCCTCCACGTCCTTCTGGTAGTGTGGCGACCAGAACTGGACGCAGTATTCCAAATGCGGCCGAACCAACGTTCTATACATCTGCAACATCAGACCCCAACTTTTATACTCTATGCCCCGTCCTATAAAGGCAAGCATGCCATATGCCTTCTTCACCACCTTCTCCACCTGTGACGTCACCTTCAAAGATCTGTGGACTTGCACACCCAGGTCCCTCTGCGTCTCTACACCCTTTATGGTTCTTCCATTTATCGTGTAGCTCCTCCCTACATTATTCCCACCAAAATGCATCACTTCGCATTTATCAGGATTGAACTCCATCTGCCATTTCCTTGCCCAAATTTCCAGCCTATCTATATCCTTCTGTAGCCTCTGACAATGTTCCTCACTATCTGCAAGTCCTGCCAGTTTTGTGTCGTCCGCAAACTTACTGATCACCCCAGTTACTCCTTCTTCCAGATCATTTATATAAATCACAAACAGCAGAGGTCCCAATACAGAGCCCTGCGGTACACCACTAGTCACAGGCCTCCAGCCGGAAAAAGACCCTTCCACTACCACCCTCTGTCTTCTATGACCAAGCCAGTTCTCCACCCATCTAGCCACCTCCCCCTTTATCCCATGGGATCCAACCTTTTTCACTAGCCTACCATGAGGGACTTTGTCAAACATCTAAGGAGAACAACCCCAGCCTATCCTATCTTTCTTCATGGCTACAATTTTCCAGTCCTGGTGACATTCTCATAAATCTTCTCTATACACTCTCTAATCTTTTCTGTAGTGAGGTGACCAGGACTGCACACAGTACTCATGTTGGGGCCTAATTAATGACTTATACACTTCCAGCATAACCTCCCTGCTCTTCGATTCCATACCTCGGCAAAGGATTCAATATGCTTTTTTAACCACCTTATCAAGCTGTCCTGTAACTTTCAGGGATCTGCAAGGCCCCACAGTTCCTCTATACCTCTCAGTATCCTGCCATTTATTGTGTAATTCTATGCCTTGTTGGACGTCCCTAAATGCATAACCTCACTGGGTTACCACTCTGGGTTACCACTGTTCTGCCCACATGACCAGTCCAGTGATATCATCAGCAGTTGGTGGTAAACCTCCTCGCTATCAACCACATAGCCAATTTTTGTGTTGTCTGCAAACCTCTTGATCATTTCCCCTACTTTTAAATCTATATCCCAAATATATACTAATAAAAGCAGAGGATCTCGTACTTAGTCCTGCGGAACCATACTGGAAACATCCTTCCAGTAACAAAGTCATCCATCAACAATTACCCTTTGTTTTCTGTCACTGAGCCAATTTTGTGTTCAGCTTGCTGCATTTCCCAGGCTCCCATGGGCTTTTTTTTTTAACTAGTCTGCCATGTGAAACCTTGTTAAAAGCCTCACTTTAATCCATGTAGACTGCATCAACTGCATCAATCCTCCTTGTTGCTTCTTCAAAATATTCACTCAAATTAGAACATAGAACATAGAACATAGAACATTACAGCGCAGAACAGGCCCTTCGGCCCACGATGTTGCACCGACCAGTTAAAAAAAAAAACTGTGACCCTCCAACCTAAACCAATTTCTTTTCGTCCATGAACCTATCTACGGATCTCTTAAACGCCCCCAAACTAGGCGCATTTACTACTGATGCTGGCAGGGCATTCCAATCCCTCACCACCCTCTGGGTAAAGAACCTACCCCTGACATCGGTTCTATAACTACCCCCCCTCAATTTAAAGCCATGCCCCCTCGTGCTGGATTTCTCCATCAGAGGAAAAAGGCTATCACTATCCACCCTATCTAAACCTCTAATCATCTTATATGTTTCAATAAGATCCCCTCTTAGCCGCCGCCTTTCCAGCGAAAACAATCCCAAATCCCTCAGCCTCTCCTCATAGGATCTCCCCTCCATACCAGGCAACATCCTGGTAAACCTCCTCTGCACCCTCTCCAAAGCCTCCACCTCCTTCCTGTAATGTGGGGACCAGAACTGCACACAGTACTCCAAGTGCGGCCGCACCAGAGTTGTGTACAGTTGCAACATAACGCTACGACTCCTAAATTCAATCCCCCTACCAATAAACGCCAAGACACCATATGCCTTCTTAACAACCTTATCTACTTGATTCCCAACTTTCAGGGATCTATGCACACATACACCTAGATCCCTCTGCTCCTCCACACTATTCAAAGTCCTCCCGTTAGCCCTATACTCAACACATCTGTTATTCCTACCAAAGTGAATTACCTCACACTTCTCCGCATTAAACTCCATCCGCCACCTCTCGGCCCAACTTTGCAACCTGTCTAAGTCTTCCTGCAAACTACGACACCCTTCCTCACTGTCTACCACACCACCGACTTTGGTGTCATCAGCAAATTTGCTAATCCACCCAACTATACCCTCATCCAGATCATTAATAAATATTACAAACAGCAGTGGCCCCAAAACAGATCCCTGAGGTACACCACTTGTAACCGCACTCCATGATGAATATTTACTATCAACCACCACCCTCTGTTTCCTATCCGCTAGCCAATTCCTGATCCAATTTCCTAGATCACCCCCAATCCCATACATCTGCATTTTCTGCAGAAGCCTACCATGGTGAACCTTATCAAACGCCTTACTAAAATCCATATATACCACGTCCACTGCCTTGCCCCCATCCACCTCCTTGGTCACTTTCTCAAAAAACTCAATAAGGTTAGTAAGGCACGACCTACCTGCCACAAAACCATGCTGACTATCACCTATCAATTCATTACTCTCCAAATAACTATAAATCCTATCCCTTATAATTTTTTCCAACATCTTGCCGACAACAGAAGTGAGACTCACCGGTCTATAATTCCCGGGGAAGTCTCTGTTCCCCTTCTTAAACAATGGGACAACATTCGCTAACCTCCAATCTTCTGGTACTAGACCAGAGGCCAACGACGACCTGAAGATCAGAGCCAGAGGCTCTGCAATCACTTCTCTTGCCTCCCAGAGAATCCTTGGATAAATCCCATCCGGACCAGGGGATTTATCTATTTTCAGACCCTCCAGAATATCCTGCACATCCTCCTTATCAACTGTAATACTGTCTATTCTACTCCCTTGCAACCCAGTGTCCTCCTCAGCTATATTCATGTCCCCTTGCGTGAACACCGAAGAGAAATATTGGTTTAATGCTTCACCAATCTCCTCCGGTTCCACACATAACTTCCCTCTGCCATCTATAACTGGCCCTAAACTTGCCCTAACCAACCTTCTGTTCTTGACATACCTATAGAACGCCTTAGGATTCTCTTTAACCCTATCCGCCAAAGTCTTCTCATGTCCCCTTTTAGCCCTTTTAGTCAGACACAACCTGATAAAATGTCTGTGGGTTCTCCTTGTCAATATTCTTTCATGCCCTCTCTTTATTTTCCTAATTTCCTTTTTGATTTCACCCCTGCACTTTCTGTATTCCTCTCGGCTTTCTGTTTATTGTGTTCTTGGTGTCTGACATAAGCTTTCGTTTTCTGCCTTATCTTACTCTGTAGACACCTTGACATCCAGGAGGGCATGTTTCTATCTGTGCCCTTGAGCACTACCAAACACTCTTCTTATTTACGACCTGTTGTTTTCTCAGCCTTCCTGACTCATTCACTGATTTTCTGCCTCCCATTTCCAAATTCTTATTTTGCCCTATCTGAGTCTACCCTTCGGTATCCTTTCCCCTAACACTTTCCAGTAATACTCGCAGACCTCCCAGCAAGTATATTAGTCCCAGCCCCATTGAGGTGCAAACCATCCGACTTGTAAAGGTCCCACATCTCCCAGAACACCAGTGGGTTCACCCACTGAGTCTATATGGGTAGAACTGAGAAATAGGAAGGGGGAGATCACTTTGATAGGATTGTACTATAGGCCCCCAAATAGTCAGTGGGAAATTGAGGACAAATATGTAAGGAGATTACAGATAGCTCCAAGAAAAATAGGGTGGTAATAATAGAAGCTTTAACTTTCTCAACATTGACTGGGACAGCCATAATGTTTGGGGCATACTTACAAATCTCCACCTGAATTTCAGGCACAGTTACTTTTTGACTTCCTAACCAAAAGACAACATAGCTGTGAATCACATATATTTATTCAACAGATATTTCAGTAAAACCATTGAGGCACAAGATAAAATTTAACACTAGAAATTCCCATTGTAACATAGTGGCACTCGCTTAGCCATAGGCTAAGAGACAACTATAAGGATTGGGATAAAAGTAAATGCATAACATAATAATCTGGTTAGCCTGGTGAATTATGCATTTTAAGAAAACCTTAGTAACTTGGCAGACAAGCAGTTAACAGGACACAGGCTGTTGTGATCGAGTGCTCCGATGAGTCACTGATGAACTACATTTTCAAACCACATGCGAACAGAAATACAAACTCATCTGAAAAACAATTGGCTCTTAAAGAGGAAGTTCTTGTGGTACAATATTCAAATGGAACACTGAGCGAACATATATTTTAAACTTCAAAGTTCAACATTGAATAATTCTGTGCTGAGCAAATTGTGGTTAGCTGTTACAGTTAGTTAGATACAGGCATGATGTTAACTAATGGAGTCAGAGACAGCTACAGTTAAGAATATATAAATTATCCATAGGTTGTGTGGATAAGTAAGTTATGGTTAAGAGTAAATAAAATTGCAGTGGATATAGCAAAGAATGTAGGCTGTAACAATATCTCAGCTATAATGCTAAAACCATGTGCTCCAGTGTTATAGCTGCACCCCTAGCTAAGTTGTACCAGTGCAATTGCAACACTGGTGTCTGTCTACCTGACATTTACCCTTGTATATCCTATCCACCGAAAGTAGAAAAAATCCAACCGAGCCAATCAATCTACTTCCAATCACCAGCAAGTGAAAGGAGCCGTTAATAATGCTATCAAATTCCTGTACTCACCTGTTCAGCAAGACTCCGTTTGAGTGCTACCAGAAACACCTAGGACAGGATTTTCCAGCAGCCTCACGGCATGTCTTCTGGTGGCAGAGGCGGCTCGCCATTGGCCACTGGTGGGACCTTCTGGGCTTGTCGATGTCTACAACATTTTGTGTGGCTCGCCCGTTTTGCCACCGGGTAACTCGTCGCAGGGGGTCACCTCCAACAGGACCAGAAGATCCCACCGTTAGGAAGGGCCGGAAAATCCCACTGCTAGTTTCAGAACAAAGATTTCAGAGATGAGGTGAGAGAGGACTTGACATCAGGGCAGAGTTTGACTGTGTGCGGCACTCAGGAGCCTTATATAAACTTAAGTCAGTAGGAATCGTTGGACAGCATGGTTGGTGCAGGCTTGAAGGGCCGAAGGGCCTGTTCCTGTGCTGTAATTTTCTTTGTTCTTTGAATCAGTGGAAATCTCCACTGGCCCGAGTTATATTTAGTGCAAAGGAAGATGGTTGTGATGATTAAAGATCAATCTTCTTAACCCTAGGATATTGCTGCAGGAATTCTTCAGGGCAGTGTTCTAGGCCCAACCATCTTCAGCTGTTTTATCAATGAACTTTGCTCCATCATAAGGTCAGAAGTGGTGCTTAGCTCCACGTGCAACTCCTTAGATTGTGAAGCAGTCCATACCTCCATGCACCAAGACCTGAGAAAAATCCAAGCTTAGGCTTATAAATATCAACTCACATTCATGTCACACAAATGTCTGGCAAAGACCATCCCCAACAAGACAGAATCTAAGCACCTCCCTTGAAAGTCAATGGCACTGCCATCACTGAGTCCCATGCTATCAATATCTTTCACCAGAAACTCAACTGTACCAACCGCATAAATACTGTAGCTACAAGTCAAAGGTTGGGCTTTCTATATTGACTGGCTCACTTTCTGATTAAAGCCTTTACATTACTATAAGGCAAAGGTTAGGAATGTAATGGAATATTCGCTATAGGCCTGAGTGGATGTGATCACAGCAACAGTCAAGAAGCTCAACACCATCCAGGACAAAGAAGATGATTTGATTGCTACCCTATCCACTGATTTGAGCATTCACCCCCTTCATCACTGCCAAACCATGGCTGCAGTAAGTACTATCACTGGATACCCTGCAGCAATTCACCAAGGCTTTTTCAGCAGCAACTCTTAAACTTTTGACCTACACCATCCAGAAGGACAAGAGCAGCAGATGCATAGGAAGTCCATTGTCTATTTCCTTAAATGGATTCAGTGATTTGGACTCCATAGCCTTCTGTGTTAGATAATTCCACAAGCTCACCACCTTCTGAGTGAAGAAATTTCTCCTAATCTCAGGCCTAAAAGGCCTATTTGTATCCTGAGACTGTGACCCCATTTTCTAGAACCTCCAGCCAGAGGAAACAACATTCCTGTATCCAGTCTATTCAACCCTGTCAGAAGCTTATACATTTTAATTAGGTCCCCTCTCATTCTTCTAAATTCCAGTGAATGCAGGCCCAGTCAACACAATCTCTCCTCATACAGCAATCTTGCCATCCCCAAGTATCAGTCTGGTAGACCTGCGCTGCACTCGCTCAATGGTAAGTATATCCTTTCTTAGATAAGGAGACCAAAACTGCATGATACATCTTTGATTCTGTAGACACGTCCTCTTGCAATGAGGGCCAATGTACCATTTGAATTCCTAACTGCTTGCTGGACTGGCACGCTTGCTTTCAGTAACTGGTGTTCTAGGACACTCAGGTCCCTTTGCACATTAACATTCCCCAATCCATCACCATTTAAATAATGATCTGTCATTCTGTTTCTCCATCCAAAGTGGATAACTTCACATTTATGCAGGTTATTTGCAATTACCACATATTTTCCCACTCACTCAACTTGTCTAAATTACCCTGAAGCTTCTGAACATCCTCCTCACCACTCACCTACCAACCAGGTTTTGTGTCATCAGCAAACTTGGAAATATTACTTTTGGTTCCCTCATCCAACTCATTTATGTATATTGTCAATAGCTGGGTCCCAACCCAAGCACAAATCCCAGCAGGACCCCATGAGTCACTGCCTATTACTGAAAAAGGCCCATTTATTTCTACTCCTTCTCTCTGTTTCCTGTCTGCTCACCAATTCTCAATCCATGCCAATATATTACCCCCGATTCCATGCGCTTTAATTTTGAACACTAACCCCTTATACAGGATTTTATCAAAAGCTTTCTGAAAATCCAAATATACCACACCTACTGGCTCACCTGTTGTACCAGTCTGTAATACCCATTTTAAGATTGTCAGGGACCTACATTAGTCTTCACTAATCTTTTTCTTTTTATATGCTTATAGAAGCTTTTACAGAATGCATTTGAGGGTTGTCAGGGTTAATTTGTGGAATCATTTGTCTTAAGTAATGAAAAGGTTTCCTAGCTGAAAACATTGGGAAAGAAATCTTGTCAACATATCTGCTTATTCAACCAAGTATGGCCTATCGCTGTAGAGATAGTTAAAAAGTGGATCCCAACAGGAAACACAGAGAAGCCACATTACATAGAACATAGAACATAGAAAAAATACAGCACAAACAGGCCCTTTGGCCCACAAGTTGCGCCGGTCATGTCCCTACCTACCTAGGCTTATATATAGGCTTACCGATAGCCCTCAATCTTATTAAGTCCCATGTACTCATCCAGAAGTCTCTTAAAAGACCCTATCGAGTTTGCCTCCACCACCACTGACGGCAGCCGATTCCACTCACCCACCACCCTCTGAGTGAAAAACTTACCCCTGACATCTCCTCTGTACCTACTCCCCAGCACCTTAAACCTGTGTCCTCTCGTAGCAGCCATTTCAGCCCTGAGAAAAAGCCTCCGAGAATCCACCCGATCTATACCTCTCAACATCTTGTACACCTCTATCAGGTCACCTCTCATCCTTTGTCTCTCCAAGGAGAAAAGACTGAGCTCCCTCAGCTTATCCTCATAAGGCATGCCAACCAATCCAGGCAACATCCTTGTAAATCTTCTCTGCATCCTTTCAATCATTTCCACATCCCTCCTGTAATGAGGCAACCAGAACGGAGCACAGTACTCCAAGTGGGGTCTGACGAGAGTCTTATAAAGCTGCATCATTATCTCCCAATTCCTAAACTCAATCCCTCGATTGATGAAGGCCAGCACACCATACGCCTTCTTAACCACCTCCTCTACCTGCGAGGCCGATTCAAGAGTCCTATGGACCCGGACCCCAAGGTCCTTCTGATCCTCTACACTGCTAAGAGTCTTACCCTTGATATTATACTCCTTCATCCCATTTGACCTGCCAAAATGGACCACTACACATTTATCCGGGTTGAAGTTCATCTGCCACTTCTCTGCCCAGTCTTGCATCCTATCTATGTCATGCTGCAGCTTCTGACATCCCTCCAACCTATCCACAACACCACCAACCTTCGTGTCATCGGCAAACTTACCAACCCATCCCTCCACTTCCTCATCCAGGTCATTTATGAAAATGACAAACAGCAAGGGTCCCAGAACAGATCCCTGGGGCACTCCACTGGTGACCGACCTCCATTCAGAAAAAGACCCGTCTACAACCATTATCTGCCTTCTGCAGGCAAGCCAGTTCTGAATCCACAAGGCAACAGCCCCTTGGATCCCATGCCCTCTCACCTTCTCGAGAAGTCTTGCATGGGGGACCTTATCGAGCGCCTTGCTGAAGTCCATGTAAACCACATCTACCGCTTTTCCTTCGTCAATGTGTTTAGTCACATTTTCAAAGAACTCCACCAGGCTCGTAAGGCACGATTTGCCTTTGACAAAGCCGTGCTGACTACTTTTGAGCATACTAAACTTCTCTAAATGTTCATAAATCCTGTTCCTCAGGATCTTCTCCATCAACTTACCAACCACTGAGGTTAGACTCACCAGTCGGTAATTTCCTGGGCTATCCCTATTCCCTTTCTTGAATATAGGAACCACATCCGCAATCTTCCAATCCTCCGGAACCTCTCCCGTCTCCATCGACGACGCAAAGATCATCGCCAGAGGCTCTGCAATCTCTTCCCTCGCCTCCCACAGTAACCTGGGGTACGTCCCATCCGGTCCCGGTGACTTATCTATCTTGATGCTATTCAAAATTTCCAACACATCCTCTTTCTTAATGTCCACATACTCAATCTTTTCAGTCCGCCTCAATCCTGTAGTACAACCACCCAGGTCTTTTTCCACCGTGAATACCGAGGTAAAATATTCATTAAGCACCTCTGCTATTTCTTCCGGTTCTGTACAGACTTTCTCACCTTCACCTTTTATAGGTCCTATTCCTTCACATCGCATCCTTTTACTCTTTATATATTTATAGAACGCCTTAGGGTTCTCCTTAATCTTACCTGCCAAGGCCTTCTCAGGACCCCTTCTGGCTCTCCTAATTTCTTTGTTAAGTCCCTTCCTACAAGCTGTATACTCATCTAGATCCCTATCATCGCCTAGCTCTCTGAACCTTTTGTACGCCTTCCTTTTCTTTCTCACTAGGTTCAGCGCAGCTTTCATGCACCACGGTTCTCGTAACCTACCAACACCTCCCTGTCTCATCGGAATGTTGTCATGCAGAACTCCAGACAAACATTCCTTGAAAATCTGCCACCTTACTTCAGTACTTTTCCTCGAGAATGCCTCCTTCCAATTTACGCCTCTAATCTCCTGCCTGGTGGCTTCATATTTCCCCTTACTCCAGATAAACACTTTCCTAGCTTGCCTGATCCTATCTCTTTCCAATGTTAGCGTAAAGGAGATAGAGTTATGATCACTATCCCCAAGATGCTCCCCCACTGAGAGATCCGACACCTGTCCAGGCTCATTAGCCAGTACCAGATCGAGTATAGCCTCTCCTCTTGTAGGCTTATCCACATGCTGTGTCAGGAAACCCTCCTGAACACACCTAACAAACTCCTCCCCATCCAAACGCCTTACCCTAGGGATATTCCAATCGATGTTTGGGAAATTAAAGTCTCCCATCACGACAACCCTGTTATTCCTACATCTCTCCAGGATCTGTTTCCCTATCTGCTCCTCAACATCCCTGTTACTATTGGGCGGCCTGTAGAAAACACCGAGCAAAGTTATCGACCCCTTCCCGCTCCGAACTTCCACCCACAGAGACTCGGTAGACAATCCCTCCATGGCTTCCACCTTCTCTACAGCTGTGACACTATCCCTGATCAGCAGTGCCACTCCCCCCTCCCCCCCCCCCCCCTCTTTTGCCTCCCTCTCTGTCCTTTCTGAAACATCTGAAACCCGGCACCTGAAGTATCCAGTCCTGTCCCGGTCCCCAAGTCTCCATAATGGGCACCACATCACACTTCCAAGCATCGATCCACACTCTAAGCCCATCCACTTTATTCACTACACTCCTGGCGTTAAAATAGACACATCTCAAACCTTTGGTCTGAGCTCTCCCCTTCCCCTCGCCCGTCTACTCTCCCTCTGACACTGTCTACAATCCTTCTCGATTTGCGGGCTAACCTCCTCGCTCTCAGTCACCTCATCATGATTCCTTCCCCCAACCTTTCTAGTTTAAAGTGTCCCCAGTAGCCTCAGCCAACCTTCCTGCCAGGATATTGGTCCCCCTGGGATTCAGGTGCCACCCGTCTTTTTTGTACAGGCCACACCTTCCCCTAAAGAGGGCCCAATGATCCAGGAACCTGAATCCCTGCCCCCCGCTCCAGTCCCTCACCCATGCCTTCGTCCTCCACCTCACTCCATTCCTGCTCTCACTTTCCCGTGGCACAGGCAGCAATCCTGAGATTACTACCTTTGCGTTCCTTCTTCTCAACTGTCTACCTAACTCCCTATATTCTCTTTTCATGACCCCTTCCGTCTTCCTACCTATGTCAGCAGTACCAATATGTACCACGACCTCTGGCTTCTCTCCCTCCCACCTCAGGATATCTGGGACGCGATCAGAGACATCTCGGATCCCGGCACCAGGGAGGCAGACCACCATCCGAGACTCCCGTCTGCCTCCACAAAAACGCCTGTCCAACCCCCTTACCGTTGAGTCCCCGATTAATACTGCCTTCCTCCTCATTTCCTTAGCCCTCTGAGTTACCGGGCCGGACTCTGCTCCAGAGACACGGCCACTATTGCTTTGCCCAGGTGGGCTGTCCCCCCCAGCAGTACTCAGACAGGAGTACTTATTGTGAAGGGGCACATCCACCGGGGTGCTCTCTATCACCCGAGCTTTCCCCTTCCTGGACATTACCCACTTGTCTGCCTCCGGTGGCCCTGGTATGACCACCTGCTGATAGCTCCTATCTATCACCTCCTCATTTTCCCTAACCAGACAAAGATCCTCAAGCTGCAGTTCCAGTTCTCTAACACGGTCCCTTAGGAACCGCAGCTCGAAACACCCATCACAGATATGGACGTCCGGGAGGCCAGGAGCCTCCAGGACCTCCCACATCCTACATTGGGAACAACAGACTGGCCTCACACTCATAATTTCCCTTCTTATTTCAAGGAACACAGAGAAATGTACTTAAGGATTAAACTTACCCGCCTCGCCCAAGCCCTTAGAGCCAAAGCCCTTCAGCTCTCACTCTACGCCCTTCTCACTCCCGCTGCCCGCTAATGATGCTGCCCGCTGAATAGTGCGGCCTGCTTTTAAACCTCCTGCGCGCTGAAGAAAAATTTGACCCTTCCCAGAACACCCAGCGGCCTACTTCCGGGTTAGAGTTCAAAGTTTTTTTTAAAGAAACACCCGCAAAAAAGTAATTTAAACAAAATTAAAAGTATTATTTTTAAATTAAAAGTATTTTAAAAGTAGATCTCTTACCCCAGCACTCCTGCAATAAATCTCTCCTCTCTGTCTCACTCTGGCTGAACAATGAGCAGTGAAGGAGTTATTTTATTTCTCCATTAATACATAAGAAAAAGTCAGGAGGTTCTTTGTTTTTGGGAAGCAAATCGTTTGTGGTTATGAGGAGACCACAAGAACTTTGCTTTATCATTGTGAAGAATTTCTATATATCACAGGAAGTTAAAATATTCACAAACACAAAGATTGTCACTATCAGTCTTCAGTTTCAGTTACATAAATCTCAAGAAGAAAAATACAGCCAAATTTGATGAAGAGATAGCATCTGATATTAAAACTCATTCTGGTAAGTTATGTTGCTGTTTGAAGTTATTCATCAATAAGTAATAAAATAATATTCATTAAATCTTCCACTGTTGACTTGCAAATACTACACTATCAATGGCATTAGTAAAGCATTGTGCATTTTACCTGTGTCCATAATAATTTTCTGTGCTTGAATTAAATATGGCCTGATTTCTGGCACAACATAACATACTGCAAGTTAAAGTGGAAGCCATTTCCACTCGTGTTCTACTTTCAAATTGATGTATTCAAGTTACCAATCATACTTTGGGCCTCCCTGAAAATCCCCCACTGAGTTAGTTTAAATAAGTGAAAATGATGGCCAGTGGTGAAATCCCAGCGGTTACGCTTTCACTGCATCAGGGTAACTTGTAGCAGGGTATGAGGTATTTCTTTTGATACCAATCAAGTAAACGAACTCAAATTAACTTAGGGACAAAGTAAAAGGGGCAGCTCCCCAAAAGGAAGGGGGGAACAGCCCGAACCAAAATCAAAGTCGAAAGGAAACTTAAAACGTCAAACCAAAAGGTGATTATCAGGGTCGATAATACACCCCAGCCCCTGCGGCGCCCAGCGGTCGCGGAAGGCGTCAACCGCGCCCGTGGACACCGCATGCTCCCTCTCCAGAGACACCTGGCCGCGAATGTAGCCGCGGTAGAGGGGCAGACAGTCGGGATGGACGGCCCCGTCGATCGCCCGCTGCCTGGACCTATTGATGGCGCGTCTCGCCAGGCCCAGGAGCAGGTTCACGAGGAGGTCGGCATCCCGACCCACCCCTCTCCGCACCAGGTGCCCGTAGATCAGGAGCGTGGGACTGAAGTGCAAACAAAACATGGGTATGAGGTATAACTGCTGGACCTAAGAGCTGAAACTGGAAGAAATGAGAAACTTTTGTCCGTGAACAGTGCATAAACTTTGCCTGCTAATTACTGGAGCCAGGAAGGAGCTTTTGGAATATTTTCTTTTAGAGTTTTAACGCAACCTATACTGAACTTGCCTGTGGCTGGTTACGGGATTGTCAGATCAATGGTCTATTTCTGCCCTTACCCAATTAACAAGACTTCCAGTGGGCATTCATTTTTTGACATTAGAATGGAAGAGGAGAAAGAACAAGTTCTGCCATCTCTTCTTAAAGTGACTTGACAATTTCTGGAATCCGCTGTCTTTCATCCTCTGGTTGCTCTGATTTTAAATTATTTATGCGGCAGTGCTGCGGGCAGTCAAAACACAAGTGATTTCTTCCACAGTAGCATTGCACTTGCAAACTTTTGTATCGTGATTGTAAAAGCTGCGTTTTTTTTAAAATCACTTTAACATGAATCTATTAATAAGATTTGAATTCTTACATCAGAAATGTTGTTATATATTTTGCTTTAGCTTTATTTTTATCGTTCTTATTCAATCACGCGACATGGGCAGGAAAAAGCCAAGATGAGAAACGCAAAACAGCAATGCGGACGACACAAAGGTTGGTGGATTTGAGGATAGCAATGAGGGCCATCAGAGGATACAGCAGGATATAGATCGGCTGGAGACTTGGGTGGAGAGATGGCAGATGGAGTTTAACCCGGACAAATGTGAGGTAATGCATTTTGAAAGATCTAATACAGTATGCAGTAAATGGCAGAACCCATAAGAGTATTGATAGGCAGAGGGCTCTGGGTGTACAGGTACACAGGTCACTGAAAGTGGCAACGCAGGTGGAGAAGGTAGTCAAGAAGGCATATGGCATGCTTGGCTGGGGCATTGAGTTTAAAAATTGGCAAGTCATGTTGCAGCTTTATAGAACCTTAGTTAGGCCGCACTTGGAATGTAGTGTTCAATTCTGGTCGCCACACTACCAGAAAGATATGGAGGCTTTGGAGAGGGTACAGAAAAGATTTACCAGGATGTTGCCTGGTATGGAGGGCATTAGCTATGAGGAGAGGTTGGAGAAACTTGGTTTGTTCTTACTGGAACGACGGAGGTTGAGGGTGACCTAATAGAAGTCTACAAGATTATGAGAGGCATGGACAGAGTGGATAGTCAGAAGCTTTTTCCCAGGGTGAAAGAATCAATTACTAATGGGCACGGGTTTAAGGTGCGAGGGGCAAGGTTTAAAGGAGATGTACAAGGCAGATTTTTTACACAGAGGGTGTTGGGTTCCTGGAACTCGCTGCCGGGGGAGGTAGTGGAAGCGGATATGGTAATGGCTTTTAAGTGGCGTCTTGACAAATACATGAATAGGATGGGAATAGAGGGATATGGTCCCCGGAAGGGTAGGGGGTTTTAGTTAAATCGAGCAGCATGGTCGGTGCAGGCTTGGAGGGCTGAAGGGCCTGTTCCTGTGCTGTAGTTTTCTTTGTTCTTTGTTCTTTGACACTGAAATAGAAAATTGACATCTGTAGACATATTGAAAAGGATAAGTATTGGAAGGTTTTGAGGAAAGAATATAATGTTGGCTCATCCATGACATACGATATCGGGGTCAAAAAGAACAATTGCTGAAGTTGTCTGCTAGTTCCAAATCAAATAAAACTGTTGAAGGACAATGTACCTAAGTTAGAAGAACTAGATAATGTTTTATGCAAATGGTTTTCTTTGAAACTTTGGAGAGTGTCCCTATCTCCAGTCCAATGCTCATTGCACAGGCAAAAATAATTCATGAGGAAATGAAATTGAACAAGTGCATTTTCTGATGAAGTGGCTTCACAGCATTAGAAGATTAGGTATATCCAGTGAACAAAAATCAGCTGCCCTGAAGCTTCTGAAAAATACTGTGAATTTTTTTAACAACTTAATTGCTGAACATAATCTTTCCCTTGATCAAATTCATGCTGGTGATGTTTGCTAAATTCTACCCTGACAGGTGCAAGTGAATCTGGTTCTACTGGTTTTAAGCAGGATAAATGTAGAATTACATTACTTATGTGTGCAAATGCTGTAGGCCCTCAAGGTGTTGTGCTCATAGCTGTAATTTATAATGAGCAGTGTAATGCATGGACAAATATATTTTTTAAAAGGTTTCATTATGTTTCTGCACCTGCAGTGAAAGAACATTTTAGAAAAATAGGTAAGCCTGAAGATAGTAAAGCTAATCTATTGCTAGACAGTTGTCAAGTTCACCCTCATGAATGTGAATTAGTGAACAGTAACATTTTTACGAATTTCCTGCCTCCCAATGTAATCACATTAATTCAACTAACGGACTTGGATGTCATCCAGAATATGAAATGTTATTGCAGAAGATATTTCATGAGAAAGTTAACCAATCTTGAAGACACTGTACTGAATTTGAAATCTGTCTATAGCATAAAAAATGCAATTCTTAATGTGGCTTGTGCCTGGAAATCAGTGAAAAGTGCAGGAAGGATTGTTGTTGCCCAGCTTTATGTTTGCAGAATACTCCTCTGATGAAGAAGATATTGAAGGATTTAACAAAAGGCCTAGAACATTATTCAAAATCACAGAAATGATGAATGATTCTCCTTCCACACAACTAATCAGCAAACTTCACGGAAATGAGATAGAAGAGTGGGTTGGAACTGACAAGAAGGCTGAAGAGACAGATATCATTAGTGATTCCGAGATTATGGAAAGTGTTTTGAATCCTCAAAAGCTGAAGGAGACTGAAAAAGACTGAAGGAGTAGATTTCAATGAAGAGGAGAAAATAACTTGGGCTGATGCTACTTGAGCTTTTGATACATTGATTAAATTTACTGAATGGTAGGCTTGTTACTCTGCACAAAAGTTATGCAATTGCACTTTCTGCACTCCACTTTCAGGTAGAAAACGCAGAAGGCAAATAGGCAAGTGACACCAAGGACTTAGTTGACAAAACATCCAGGCTTGTACAATTTCCGACACTTTCTACATCTTCAAGGACAGTTGTAAGAGCTGCTGAGAATTCGTTCTCTTGAGTACATATATACTGTGTAATTTTGTACTTTATTTTTCCTTTTCATACACTATTAAAGATTAGAAGTAAAAAGAACACTGTTCTTTAGTCAATGCTTACTTGCATATTATTTTCTACTTTACTCTTTGACAGCTCATGCTATAAGTATTTCTCTGTATTCCATCAGTAAAAACTTTTTGTTATCTGGCATTTTTGATTAACCGGGACCACCCATAGTCCGCACATGCCAGGTGATAAAGATTTTACAGTATTTGTATTATTGTAATACGTTTGCTGCATATAACTAAATCTAATTTAGTTATGGTATTGTGCAAAGTTTTAACTGTAACTCTTCCTACAGATGAAATATTGAATCACACTAGAATCATAGAGTCATAGAGGTTTACAGCATGGAAACAGGCCCTTCGGTCCAACTTGTCCATGCCGCCCCTTTTTTTTAACCACTGAGCTAGTCCCAATCGCCCGCATTTGGCCCATATCCCTCTATAGACATCTTACCCATGTAACTGTCTAAATGCTTTTTAAAAGACAAAATTGTACCCGCCTCTACTACTACCTCTGATAGCCTGTTCCAGACACTCACCACCCTCTGTGTGAAATAATTGCCCCTCTGGACCCTTTTGTATCACTCCCCTCTCACCTTAAACCTATGCCCTCTAGGTTTAGACTCCCCTACCTTTGGGAAAAGACATTGACTATCTAGCTGATCTATGCCCCTCATTATTTTATAGGCCTCTATAAGCCTCCTACGCTCCAGAGAAAAAGGTCCTAGTTTATCCAGCCTCGCCTTATAACTCAAACCATCAAGTCCCGGTAGCATTCTAATAAAACTTTTCTACACTCTTTCTAGTTTCTATAATGGGGTGACCAGAATTGTACACAGTACTCCAAGTGTGGCCTTACCAATATCTTATACAACTTCAAGACGTCCCAATTCCTGTATTCAATGTTCTGACCAATGAAATCAAGCATGCCGAATGCCTTCTTCACCACTCTGTTCATGTGTGACTCCATTTTCAAGGAGATATAAACCTGCACCCCTAGATCTCTTTGTTCTATAACTCTCCCCAATGCCCTACCATTAACTATGTAAGTCGTGCCCTGGTTCGATCTACCAATGCATCACCTCGCATTTACCTTAATACCAACATGTTGCAGGGGTCACGTTGATGCGTTAAACTCAGAGAATTCTCCTGGTATCCTAGTGAACAGCCCTCTCAAAACCACCAATAGATTTAATGCCCATTCACCTCCACTTTGCTGTTTTAGGTAGTTCAAAATAATTCACTGCATGTAAAGCACTGTGATGAATATGACAGACATGGTAAAGGTCTATTTAAATCAAACTGTTTTTTCTTTCAAAGAAGAATAATCTATCTTGATGTTTTATATGATTTAAAGAAAAAAATTTGTGTAAATAAATAATGAGACAGCAAATATGCTAACGCAAACTCTTGACCTCCATTACCTAGAGGGACATGAGTACCACGTGCAAGGAAACAATATTAACTCCAAATTCCCTGCCAAGATACACACTCTGCTGACTTGAATATACAACACTTGCATCATTGTCACTTGGTGAAAATCCTGGAGCTCCATTCATAACAGCAACGTGGGTACATTTTCACTACACAGGCAGAAACAGTTCAGATAAAATATGCATCCACCACCACCTTCTCAACGAAAACTAGGATTGGTAATAAATGCAGGCTTTCCCAATGACACACTTTTTCAGATTTTTATAAAAATCAGATACCTTAGATACAGTGTTGCAAAGAATGGCCATGCGTGAAGATCTATCAGATTAGCTGAATGAGGTTGTGCAATGAGGTCATATATTAAATCACCAACGACCAGCTCACTCAGTTCCAATTACAACTTTTCTGTTTGTCGCCACTGAGAAGGAGGAAAGCAAAATGAAAATTGTTTTCCACACCATAGAACTACACCTTCTGGTAATTGGCTCATGGAGGGCCTGGAAGCAGCCGAACTGCATTTCCCTCCTGCCCATGATTGGTAAGTAGCACCCCCTCCCCGCCTCCCCCGTCCCCATACTGATGCGCTATCAATAAGGCGAAAGACTACCGATATGCCAATATAAGTGTAGGCTTTTATTCACAACAGAATCAGGAGCAGATCCCAACAATTAACCGACCTGGACTGAACAAGGGGGAGGAGACAGCCACCTTTATACTAGGTGCTGAGGGGAGGAACCAAACTGGAAGGGGATGTGTCCAGGTATGACAAACACACACAACGGTGGTCCATATAGGACAAAGGCACAACTGAGGTCCACCACACATACAAAAAGGTGAAATGGAATCATTGAGGGATTCTTTGTTTAAAACATAACAAAAGTGAAACAAGGCTATTGAACATTAGAGGAAAGATTAGCTTTCAATGGGAATCAAATGAGATCACACATTATGGAATTAAAGGGATGAATGATTCTGATTACAAAAACTCTTCAAAGGGAACATTTTAGCAGGAATTGCATTTGCAAAGGTATAACATATGAGAAATTGTCTTCCATTGTTTATATGTTCAAGTATATTTCATGTGGATATATTCTGCATATTTTATCCTGCTGTAATAAACATCAGCCTTGGTTCTCCATTGACACTCTCACCTCTGCATCAGAATGTTGTGCACTCAAGTCCCATTTCAAAAGCTTTACATAATCCAGTCCAGCATTTCAGTACAGAACCAAAGGTGTGCTGTACTGTCTTAGGTACAATCCTTCAGATGAGAAGTTAAACCAAGGCCCCAACTACCCTTTCAAATGAAAATAAAAGATTGCACAGTGTTCAAAAATTGTCTGGACTTTGTTACATGCAAATTAGATTCCACATTTCCCAACATTACAACCATGGCGACACTTCAAGAAAGTATTTAATTGGGTCTTAAGTGATTTGGGACATCCTGAGGTCATGAAAGGTGAGACGATACTGTGCCTTTTGTGCCATGTTTCGTGTGAAGGAGCTGTTAAATTCAACTCTGTTTAAACTGCAACAATTTGTCTACAACCACTTACTGAAAATGCAGAAGATTAATTGCTCCTCATTATTGGGGTGCTTGTTTTAATCTGAGTTAATGGAGTTTTGTTATTTTTAGGATTGTCCCCTGGGTTTTCAGAGTAAAGTTTAATTAGGCTGCTTGACCAGAATGAATGGGTAGAGCTAGGCTTACAGAGAGACAAGCAGGCAGTTACTGTTTGAATTTGAAAAGGAGTGGCGGCTCTTTCTCTCCCCATTTCTGGAAATTGAAGTCTGGGACCTGCTAGAAAATAGGTATCTCTCTCCAGAGAGAGGGAGAAAACACCTCTTGCCTTTTGCAAGATTCCACACAGACAGTCACCCGAGGCCGGGATTAAACCCGGGTCCCAGGTGCTGTGAGGCAGCAGTGCTAACCACTGTGCCACCATGCCGATGTGCGGGTTGGGTTGATTGGCCATGCTAAATTGCTCCTTAGTGTCGGGGGATTAGAAGAGTAAATACGTGGGGTTACGGGGAAAGGGCCTGGGTGGAATTGTTGTCAGCAAAAGGCAAGAGGTGTTTTCTCCCTCTCTCTCTTTCTCTCTGCAGTTATGTTGTTTGAGGACAGGTCTTTCTCTGAAGGCTGCTGTCTGAGAGTCAGAAGACAGGTGTCACTCTGTACCTCTGTCCAGATGTGTTAAAAGGCTGGAGGACTAGCAACTCACGTAAGGCTCTGAGTTGTTGCTAACTGATTCTGAAGAGGAATTTACATCTATGGGAAATATTGCTTAAATTGGAACTAATAGATGTGGCTAGCAGTTAAGAATTGTACCTTGTCATGTTTAAGTATTTCAATTGGTAAAAGTTATGTTAATTCTTTTTTTTATAGTTAAACTATATTGTTAAATAGAGTTTGTTTTAATAAAATCTTCCTAATGGGTCAATAGAATCACACCTGGAGTGAAACACCTTATGCTCGCACTAATGCCAAATTCAAAAACAATTGGGGTCTAGGCTAACTCCATAATTCACCTTGGGGTTTCTGATTTGGTCTCCAACAAAATAAATATATTAATACAGGTTCTTTAATTTTTTTAATGAACAAGAAAACAATCATGTTTAACATGCCTTTAAAGCTATAGAGGAAAAACATTCTCAGGCAGCGAGTAGTTTGGATCTGGAATGCACCACTCTGGGACTGTGGTGGTGGCAGGTCCAGTTGAGTCTTTCAGAAGAAAATTGGATCATTACCTAATACAGAAAAAAATGCAGGCTATAGGGAAAAGGCAAGGGAGTGGCTCTTGATGAATTACTCCTTTTGGAGAGCCAGCACAAAAATGGCAGTCCGAACGGCCTCCTTCTGTGCTGTAACAATTCTATGATTCTATAATGGAACATTAGGACCAATTTTAATTTTAATTTACTATCACTTACAAAAACATAAGGCATTACAGTTCATGTAATTAGGTTTTCAAATAGCTATATCAATAAGGAATGCTCAATTATGTAATCTGATTTTTGCTTACTTCTATAGTGTTTTGCATTAATAGAATTTGCAAAGATCATCTCTTTCTTGTTTGCTCCTTTAAAAGATGAATGCATTTGAAGAAACCAAGAGAAGAAAGAAAACAATATCAGGGATGTTTTGTCCCACAAAGCATGTGTGCTTTTGAAAGAGACAGGCAATGAAGAACAAGCCTCTGGAGACAAAATGTCCATATGATGCCACGGACAAGTAAACTTCCATCTCAGTGATGTTGAATGATGTTTCAAAAACACATCGTAACTTACAATGGCAGGTACATTACATTTAAATTTACAGGACATGCAATGTTATTGACCTATCTTTAGAGTGATGTGAATTTGCTGTGACATGTTCACATATCTCCATCTGCATCGCATCTTTGTAGACCTAATAGGAAAGAAGGGACTAATTATATTAGGTAAAGATTTATGTTTGGCTTTCTGAATGAGGCATCGTAAGTGTTCTTTAGAGAATTTGCATTGTGCATTCAACATATGGCAGTGGTTTTCTGAGCGCTTGTCAAGTGTGAAATATCCATTTCTCTGTATCAGTGGAAATAATTAACATTTAAAATGTCACATTTGAAAATAATAAAGAAATACTTTGTTTTCTAACCTTTACTATTGACTACAAGAGATGTGGAAAGCTAAAAATCAAATGTTTTACCAGATTAGGAAATCGACTCTATCTTTTGAAAGTATTTTTGCCTTGTTAAACAATTTTGCTGACCAATCTATTTACAATTTACACTGCTGCAGATTCCGACCTCCAGAGGATCGAATCCAGGAGGTACCCCAAAAGGTACTCCAATATAAATCGGAGACTTTAAATGGTTCCGACTTACTGAGCGGAAAAGTTAGAAGGATTAAAACTAGTTTCTAACTCCTGGATAACAATGGGGTGGGGGAAAATTTTCTGCTCCCTCCACCGTTTTCAGTGGGCAAAAATGGCAGAATTTAGGGGGAGTCCCAAAATGGCTTTCACATCAGAGATGAAATCCCACTTTCAATTGCCCCGTCCCCTGCCAGTGGCATAATGGGGTTTCTGCCACACAATGACAGGAACACTATTACCATATACTAAGCAGATCTTCCCGTTGTATCATCCCCGCACCCATCCCCTGTAGGAAATTTACCTTTTCAGCTGGCGTGACATCAATGCGGCAGAGTTCAAAACACGTTTTGGAAACAGGGAATTGGGTGGGACAGTGGTTAGTACTGCTGCAGCACAGCGTCAGGGACCCGGGTTCGATTCCATCCTTGAGCGACTGTGTGGCGTTTACACGTTCCCCCCATGTCTGCGTGGGTCCAAAGATATGCAGGTTAGGTGCATTAGCCATGCTAAATTGACCTTTAGTGTCCAAAGATGTAGGTTAGGTGGATTAATAATGGTCAATGAATAGGGTTATGGTGATAATGCAGGGCTGTGGGCCTGGTTAAGATGTTCTTTCAGAGACTCAGTGTAGACTCGATGGGTCAAATGGCCTCTTTCTGCACAGGTGAGCAGAGCATGCTGGGGTGTATGGGTAACTACAGCCCCCAAGGGGGAGAGGGTCATGCCCAGGCAATGGCCTGGCAGTGCCCAGGCATAAAGCTCTGCCAGGGCAGCATCAGGGGGGACTGCTGGGGACAATGCCAGGGGGCAGTGCCAGTGGGGAGGGACTTTCATTGGGAAGGTTAGTTGTGGGGTTTCCCAGAGGGGTCTCATGTCCATGGGTGAGGGAGAGTCTCATGTCCATTGTCAGAAGGACTTACCATGAGTGTCCTCTGTCCATGGGAGAGTGGGGGAGGGGTTCCCTAAGTTGCTGGTGGAGCGGGCTCATTCAGAGCCCACCCCACCAGCAGGACATCGTGGGAAACACCCCGTCCATTTTTTAAAAGGCAGGAAAAGTCATCAAGGCAGCCGGCCTTGGGAATCCTCTGTGCTGTACTTTTCTCACCTGGCGCAAAATGGAAGGTCAGGCAAGAAATGTGCAGATTCTGACTAAGGTAAGTAAAAAGGAGCAGAATGGCAATCTGATTGTGATTGCTGCTTCTGAGGAATAATTTTGTCATATCATCAGTTGCGCATCTTACTTTTTAAATAAGGAACTCAGCATGAAAACTGCGGGGAAAAAGTTGAGTTGACCCGCTGTGACAACTCACCCCAGGTGAGGTTCCCATAAGTTGTTGGTCTAAGTGAGAGCCTTCAATTTGTCACCGTCCAGCCGGGATAACCCCAAATAGTTGCAATTCCAGATGAGCAGGCGTGAACTGGCTCCCTGTCTTTATTCAAAACCTTCTGCTGATTGCAGCAAAATGTAATTGAAAAAGGATCCCTCTCGATGATACCTTTTCCCCAGAGACAATAGTTATAATTTAAAATGAACCAATTCAATCAGGCTTCCATGAGTTAAAGATGTAGTTAGTTCATTACTTACTAACTGCAAGAAAATGGTAAAACACATGCATATACATTCATACAGATGGGAAGAGAGCATTGAGCTCAAAGCAAGTAAATATTTAAAAAGGTATACAGAACAGTCCTTAACTCGTGAGGAGTAAATGATTGAGTGCTGCAGCCATTGTGATTCCAAATTCCAGTATTGCCGATTTCAGTAATGATGCGCGTCAATAAGCACATGGAACCAAGGCTTCGGTATTGAAGGCTTTAATAGAGTAACAATGGAACTACTAACACGAATACACCAGTTCAGACTGAAGGGGTCCTGCCGGAGGCGGGACCCCACTGGAATGTGCCATGATAACTCTTATAACAGGTAAACACCCTAACCCAACAACATAGTACAACCCCCACAGTAACAACACCCTAGCCCAACAGTAACATAGTAACAACCCCCAGTGGTGAACCAACGATGGTTCACCACATTCACCCCTCCTTTAAGAACAAAAGGTGGCGGGGTGGACGAAAAACAGGCCATATAAACAGACAAATCACAGGATTCACAAGTCCAGACGGTCTGGAGGACCGCACCGACGCTGCGATCTCCTCAACACCGGTTGCGAAACCGGAGCAGGTGCTTGTGGTGGCGCTCTTTCCAAAGCAACGTCTGGCTGTCCCCTCAAGGACTCCCGGGCCGGCCGGCCCTGGTGAGGCGATGGTGCAGGGGATCCTGGAACGTTTGGTGGTAGTGGTGGTGATGATGATGGTGGCGCCGATCTCCGAGTCTCAGGCAAGCTGTACATGGGAGTAAAAGTGTTATGCACTGGTCCCGGTGCTGACCGCGCCACGTCTGGGGAAGTAATGAGGAGTAGTGGATTCGTGACTGGGGGAATAGGAGCGACAGGAGTTGCTACGTCCCCTGCGGGCGCCAGGTCTCTAATGGAGACAGTGTCCTCTCGCCCGTCAGGATATGCCACATAGGCATACTGAGGGTTGGCGTGGAGGAGTTGGACCGGTTCGACCAAGGGGTCGGACTTGCGAGCCCTCACATGTCGCCGCAGAAGGACGGGTCCTGGGTACGTCAACCAGGCTGGCAATGAGGTCCCCGAGGACGACTTCCGAGGGAATGAGAACATCCTCTCGTGGGGAGTAGCATTGGTTGCCGTACACAGGAAGGAGCGGATAGAATGGAGCGCATTTGGAAGGACCTCCTGCCAACGGGAGACTGGAAGGCCCCTGGATTTCAGTGCCAGTAGGACTGCCTTCCAGACTGTAGCATTCTCCCTTTCCACCTGTCCGTTACCCCTAGGGTTGTAGCTCGTGGTTCTACTAGAGGCAATCCCGAATGAGAGCAGGAATTGCCTCAAGTCGTTGCTCATGAACGACGAGCCCCTGTCGCTATGAATGTAGCAGGGGTACCCGAACAGGGTAAAAAGTTCACTGAAAAACTTGATGACGGTGGCAGTCGACATGTCCGCACAGGGGAAAACAAACGGAAACCGAGAATACTCGTCTATTATGTTGAGGAAATAGACATTCCGGTCCGTTGAGGGAAGGGGGCCCTTAAAATCCACACTCAGCCTCTCAAAAGGGCGAGTGGCCTTGACCAATTGTGCCCGGTCTGGTCGATAAAAGTGTGGTTTGCATTCTGCGCAAATCCGACAGCTTCTAGTCACTGACCTGACATCCTCCACCGAGTAAGGCAGGTTGCGGGCTTTGACGAAGTGGTAGAGTCTGGTGACTCCAGGATGACACAGATCATTGTGGAGAGCCTTCAAGCGGTCCTCCTGCATGATGGCGCATGTTCCGCGCGAGAGGGCATCCGAGGGCTCATTGAGCTTCCCTGGACGATACATAATATCGTAATTATAGGTGGAGAGCTCAATTCTCCACCGCAAGATCTTATCGTTCTTGATCTTGCCCCTCTGCGTGTTACTGAACATAAACGCCACGGATCGTTGATCCGTGATCAGGGTGAACCGCTTCCCTGCCAGGTAATGGCGCCAGTGTCTGACTGCCTCCACAATGGCCTGAGCCTCCTTCTCCACCGCTGAGTGCCGAATTTCTGGGCCTTGAAGGGTGCGGGAAAAGAACGCAACGGGCCTGCCTGCCTGGTTTAGTGTGGCGGCTAGGGCGAAGTCAGATGCATCACTCTCCACCTGGAAAGGAATGGATTCATCCACCGCGTGCATCGTGGCTTTCGAGATGTCGCTCTTCAAAACCTTGAAGGCCAATTGGGCCTCCGGCGTAAGTGGAAAGGTCGTGGACTTAATGAGCGGACGAGCTTTGTCCGCGTAGTTGGGGACCCACTGTGTATAATACGAAAAAAACCCGAGGCATCTCCTCATTGCTTTCGTGCTAGCGGGCAAGGGAAGTTCAGTGAGTGGGCGCATACGGTCTGGATCAGGGCCAATGACCCCGTTTTCCACCACGTATCCGAGGATGGCTAACCTAAGCGTACGGAATACGCACTTCTCCCTGTTATAGGTCAGATTCAGGCGAGATGCAGTGCGCAGAAAGTGTTGGAGATTCGTGTCGTGGTCCTGCTGGTCATGGCCGCAGATGGTGACGTTATCCAGGTACGGGAAGGTAGCCCGCAACCCGTTCTGGTCCACCATTCGGTCCATAGCACGCTGGAAGACCGAGACCCCATTGGTGACACCAAATGGAACCCTGAGGAATTGGTATAGACGACCATCCGCCTCAAAAGCCGTATATTGTCGGTCCTCTGGGCGGATGGGGAGTTGATGGTAGGCGGACTTAAGGTCTATGGTAGAAAACACTCGGTACTGCGCAATCTGATTGACCATATCAGAAATGCGCGGGAGAGGATACGCATCCAGCTGCGTATAACGATTAATGGTCTGACTATAGTCGATGACCATCCGAGGTTTGTTCCCGCTTTTGACTACCACGACCTGCGCTCTCCACGGACTAGCACTGGCCTGTATGATCCCTTCCTTGAGGAGCCGCTGAACCTCAGATCTAATAAAGATCCGGTCCTCAGCGCTGTAACGCCTACTTTTAGTAGCGATGGGCTTGCAGCCAGGTACCAGATTTTTAAAAAGGGATGGTGTAGTAATTTTCAGGGTGGATAGATTGCACGCGGGGCGCTTTGGGCAATTTGGAGGCTGCGGCTGATTCCCTACTGCCAGTGAAGGGAGTGGCCCACCGTACTGTAGGATCACACTCTTCATGTGGACCATAAAGTTTAGTCCGAGGAGAATTGGCGCGCAAAGGTGAGGTAACACAAGGAGCCTGTATTGCTCGTAAATTGTGCCCTGTACCTCAAGAGTTACCATACATCGTCCTTGGATCGGTACAGACCGGGACCGTGATGCCATGGAAATTGTCTGTTTGGCAGGGAGAATCCGGAGTCCACACCTTTTAGCAGTTTCAGGGTGTATGAAACTTTCGGTGCTTCCACTGTCAAACAGACAATTCACAGTTCTGCCACTAACCTTTACCTCCATCATAGAATGTTCCAGTCTGTAATGCCTGGTCTGATCCAGGGAGATCGACGCCACCGTTGGCCCCTGGGCGTCACTGCATGCTGCCGATGTGGATGCTGAGGACCCCTGCTGGTTGCTCCTAGTCGTCGTGGACCATGATGGCCGCCCCCATGAATCGCACGTGGGCGAGGGTGCCAAGCGCAGCGACTCCTGGTGGTCTTCCTCCTCCTCTGTCAGCCACGATGGCGCCGTCCTGGGATCGCACGTGGTCGGACCTCGTGGGTACTGCGACGCCGAAAGAGATTGTCTCCGTTCTGGAGGGTTACAAGCTGCACTGCCGTTTTTAGGTTTGGACCTGCAGACTTTGCCGTAGTGGCCTTTTTTACCGCACTGGCTGCAGATTGCCGTTCTTGCCGGACACTGTTGCCGTGGATGCTTGGCCCCACCACAAAAATAGCATCGCTGGCCACCTGGAGCTGCCGCCATCGTCGAATCGATCTGGGAGCGCGGGTTAGCGGGGCGAGGAGGGAGCTGAGCTTGCTCCAACCACGTTGACTGCACGTGGTCCTCGGGGTACAGCGCCAAGCTCTTCGACGCCGCCTCCAACCTCACGGCCATCTCCATTGCCTGGGTCAAGTTGAGTTTCCCCTTTTCCAGCAATTTAAGCCTGATGTACGAGGACCCTACCCCTGCTACGAACGCGTCTCGGGCGAGGTCGTACATATACTGTTCGGCGGATACGTCCTTACAGTCGCAACCCCTGGCAAGCTGCAGGAGCTCATTGGCATAGTCCTCCATGGTTTCGCCCGACTGCCGACGTCGTGTAGCGAGGAGGTAACGAGCATGTATCTCGTTGGGTGGCATAGTGTATCTTTTTTTTAGGAGCTCGACGGCACCCTGGTAAGTGGGAGCTGCACGAATGGCTAGGTAAATCGTGTCGCTTACCCTTGCGTGGAGGACCTGGAGTCTATCACTGTCTGTAGTGATAGCTACCGAGGCAGCCAGGTAGTCCTCAAAGCACTTCCACCAATGGTCGAATGTGTTAGCTGCACCGACCGCACGTGGGTCCAGTGTCAGACGATCCGGTTTTAGAATCTGTTCCATACTCTCTGTTTTTTCCTTCTTGTTGTACAGCTGTGAGTTTTCTGTTTACTCTATTAAATTGATGCGCGTCAATAAGCACATGGAACCAAGGCTTCGGTATTGAAGGCTTTAATAGAGTAACAATGGAACTACTAACACGAATACACCAGTTCAGACTGAAGGGGTCCTGCCGGAGCAGGGGGTCTTATACCTCGCCACCGGAGGCGGGACCCCACTGGAATGTGCCATGATAACTCTTATAACAGGTAAACACCCTAACCCAACAACATAGTACAACCCCCACAGTAACAACACCCTAGCCCAACAGTAACATAGTAACAACCCCCAGTGGTGAACCAACGATGGTTCACCACAAGTAAGCAAATAATCCGTTTTGAGGTTCCAGTAGAGTTGACTTCAACAAGCGTATAGCCAGTTTTGCAGTTCTAATGTTCTGTAGTTTAGCTGAGAATCTGCCCAGGGTCTCTCTTCAGCCGTGGTTTTTGCCGACTTGCCTGACTTCCATAGTCAGAGAGTGAGATTGAAATATACCTGCAAAATATGGACTGTGAGTGGGCTTGCTGGCTTTTACTTCTGTGTCTTGTTCTCACAGATTCATTCACACAATGATAGATAACCTGGGGCAGCAAGCCAATTTTTGCATGTTCCTAGTGGGAAGGCAAATCCACAACATTTCTCTGGGCATTACACAGGGAATCTCTTGATGAGATGGCCATTATATCCCTTTGTCTCCTCCTGAGATGGGAAATAACTTCCAGATGCTTTTTAAAAGTACCTTCTTTGGTAAAAGGCTGTGGTTCCATTGTCTCTTACTGAATCACCCTGCAGCAATTCAGCCGGTGGCTTTGTGTCCATTTTTTAAAAAACCTCAGGTTGTACTGAAAGTCCAGCATTTGCAGGCATAATTTGTTGTTTTTTCCTTCGTTATGATGCCGTATGGGGTGCTTTTACATAACCGGCTCAAATAAGTTTCACTGCAATATGAATGCTGCCTTTGCTTTTCACATTCAGTCAATGAATCAATTGCCGTCCCAAAACACAAAGCAAACCTTAAAAAAAGCCACCTGATTCATTCTAAAGTTGCACCAGGTGCTCAAACAATTATTTTTTTGTTGATGTTACAGGAGATCACTTATATTGGCTAAATCATTTCTAATAAAGTGAACTCACTTTAATGGAATATGGTTTCAGTCAGTTGTTGACAACTTTTATTTGATTTTAGTAGGATGACATGATGACATGTGACAGACGTCCATATGCTACTCAGATCTAACATCAAGTATTAAATACAAGATAACCAATGTGCTATAACCAAAGCCGTGGGCAAAAAATTTAGATTTTTTTTTCAGTAAAATATATTTTAAAGCAAAATTCGAGACTTGTCACATAATAGTAGTCACAGAATAATACAACAGAGAAGGAGGCCATTCTGTCCATCGTCTCCATGCTAGCTCTTTTGGTAAAGGTATTCAATTAATTCCACTTCCTGCACTTTCACCAGAGCCTTGTATAGCAATTCACTGTACTTTTTAAATTGTGCGGAACCGACAGTAGACAAGTTGGTGCCAAATTCCAAAGATGCAGCCAGCAGCAGTTCCCTGGCTGAATCAAGCAGAACCATCAAAAATTTATGGTGCAAAAAGAGACCATTCAGCCCATCATGTCTGCAACAGCCAAAAAACAGAAAAAAAAACTAGCTGCTCATTTTAATGTCACTTTCCAGCACTTGGTCCATAACCTTGCACATTACAGCATTTCAGTTACAGATCAAGGCAACTTAAATAAGTTGAGCATTTCAGCCTCAGACAGCAATGTAGGCAGTGAATTCCAGACCACTCTCTGGGTGAAACAAATTTTCTTCATGCCTTTTAGCAATCACTTTAAATCTATACCTCCTGGTAATTGACCCCTTAACTAAGAAAAACACATCTTTCCTGTCTACCCTGTCTAGGCCGCTCATTATTTCGTACACCTCAATTAGGGCGCCCTTTAGCCTCCTCTGTTTTAATAAAAACAACCCTAACCTATCCAATCTCTCCTCACAGCTGCAATTTTCAAGAGCCAGCAACATTCTTGTAAATCTCCCCACTTTTGGGGAGCTAGCGGCCTGAACCCGCTGGAGTGAAGGGAGGGCAATTGGGGCCCCCCCCAGAGGGTCGGGTACAGGGGATGTTGTCCCCTGGGCATTGGCACTTGGCAGTGCCAGCCTGTGCCCCCGACACTGCCCAATGGGCAAAGTGCCAATGTCGGGGGCACCTTGGCACTTTGCCCCTTGGCATGGCCTAGGGGGCAAGGCCTGATGGGGGTGGGGTCTGGTGGGGCAATCAGTGGGGGTGGGGGAGTCACGCTGCCACTCTGCAAAGGGATTGGTGGGTGAGGGAGGGAGGCCAGTGATCAGAGTTGGCTATCAGGGTGGGGGCGGTCTGGACTGCATGGGGGGGGGTTTGTGATTGGGAGGAGGGGGATCGGGCGGGCAGGAGATTGGGTGCTGCAGGGCATGGGGAGGTCGAGGCTGGGCCGGACATGTATGGGGAGCCAGCGATCAGGCCATGGGTGGGTGAAGAGCTGACGTTGCAGGGGAAGCGAGACCGGCCAGTGATCGAGCTGGCCATCAATCGCATGTGCTGATCTCAGCACTGACAAATCAGTGCATGCACAGTGGCCCGCTCAGCACTATGCTGCTGGCCTCTCCAGCAGGAATAGGCCCCACCCCTTGCACTCTGGAGTGAATCACACTAGTGCACTCTGCAGTGCACAGAGTGTGGGAGATTCATTTTGAAACTCCCGCTGAAAAAAAACAGCGTGATTTACTCCAGTTTTCACGTGAATTCGACACTTAGAACCAGGACTGGTTGTTGGTGATCGGGACACCTAGAAACCTGAAGCTGTCGACCATTTCTACTTCATCCCCATTGATGTAAACAGCGGCATGTCCTCCACTATATTTCCTGAAGTCAATGTTTATCTCCTTTGTTTCACTGACATTGCGGGAGAGATTATTATCGTCGCACAAACTTCACCAGATTCTCTATCTCTTTCCTGTACCCTGTCTTGTCATTGTTTGAGATCCGACCCACTTCAGTGGTGTCATCAGCTAACTTGATAATCGAATTGGAGCGGAATTTGGCCACACAGTCATAAGTGTACAAGGAATATCGTAGTTTTGTCACCTAGAAGACATCCATTGACATGAGTTTCTCATGAAGAGGTCATATGAAAGTCAAACTTTGAAAGTTGAATAGTAAAACCCAGGAACATTTAGGAAGCAGAGCTGTAGAGTGCTTAAAAAATCAGCACTGGAGTTTCTTTGCAGTATGATGCACCATCAATCAAGCAAAGACTAGTTTGTATGCAAGAACAAATAGGCTAATAGGCTTTTATTGTCAAAAGACTTGGAGCACACTCATGCCGATGAACTGGTCCAGAGACTGAGGCAGGGGGTGGGGAGCAGTCACCTTTATACCTGGACCAGGGGGGAGGAGCCCCGGGCAGGGCCGACAGGGACGTGTCCAGGCATGTCACACACACAGGCAATAAGCTAACAGTGGTTTACCACACATTATAGGCTGAATGGCTGAGAAACACAATAATGAGGCACTACAGTATCATTACAGTTGGTGAGAGCATGCATTATATCATGGAAAGTTTATGTAGTCAGTTCATTATACATGTAAACCTAGATTTTTTAGTGGAAAAAGCTGATAGGAAACATGCACGGATGCTTTTTAACACATGCTAGATTATTGTCGCATGGACAAATTTTTGAAAGTAAAATCTTGGAGCTTAAGGAAGGTGTATTTATCAAATTATTTTCTCCTTCCATTCCTGAATTTGTTTTTTTTTTCGCAAATCAAGACTGCAACCTCCAATTCCATATTTTGACACACAATGAAACTGGAAGAAGTAAAATTAGTTTTAACAGTGCGAAATGATGCTGGAAAAAGAAAATGGATTTGACATCTCTGAATGGAAATTCCGGTCCTACCAACACCAGGCAGCTTGGCGGATGGGGGCGCTTAATTTGACATGATACCAAATATCAGTTTCCCAATGGAAAGATAAGTTTTAGGAATCAAGTTCTCGGGGCTTTCAGGGCGGTTAAAGACAGGTCAGAATTCCTGATGAATGATGTCAGGAATCCTTTTTGCACGCATTGGCCAGCCATGCATATTTATTAAAAGGCAATCCCACTGGAATGAAGGTTCTCATTCAAATTATGTTCCCATCACCAAGAAAATTAAAACACTCACTTTTGCGACTATATATAAATGGCATGCACTTGGTGAGATAAACATCTTCCATGATGAACAATACAGAAACACTTGCAACAGCACCATCCAAACCCGTGACCTCTACCATTTAGAAGGTCAAGGGCAGCACACACATAGGAATGCCATCACTTGAGTTCCCCTTTAAACCAGACACCTTGGAACTATATCGCTGTTCCTTCACCTCTAGCTGTGGCCTAATGAGTGTTTTATACAGCTCCATTATAACCTCCCTGTCGCTGGGTCAAAATGCTGGAACTCCCTTCCTAATAGCACTGTGGCTGTTCCTATACCACGTGGATTGCAGTTGTTCAAGAAGGGGTCTCACCACCAAGGGCGATTGGGGATGGGTGGTAAATGCCAGCGATGGCCACATCCTATGAACAAATAAAAATAAAAGGGAACCATTTAGCCTATTCTGTTGGTGTCAGCTCTTTGAAACAGCAAACAAATTAGCATTCCTCCCCTACTCTTTCCCCATAACACTGTAAATTTGACATGAAAAGGTGCAAAATAAAAATGAATGATGAAGTTTGACAAAGCCCTCTAACCTACAAATTGCTACTCCTGCATACTCCTCCAATGGTTTATAGTTAGGTGGATTGGCAATGCTAAATTGCCCTTTAGTGTCAGGGCGATTAATGAGATATATGCTTAGGGTTATGAGGATAAGACCTGGGTGGGATTGTTGTTGGTGCAGACTCGGTGGGCTGAATGGCCACCCTCTGTTTTGTACAGTTTCTATGATATTGAACATCCCTTTGAGGAAGCGCTGAGGAAGCAAGGGAACAAAATATGCTCTCGGCGAGGACTTCAATGTGCCAAGTCAAGAATGACTCAAAGGCACCACATTGAGTGAGCTAGGCAAGTTGTGAAGGTATAGCTGTCAGATTGGGCCTGCATTCAATGGTGATGGAGCCAACATGACAATAAATGCAACTCTGCCAGCATTGGCCAGATCCCTAAAAGAATGAAAAATTACAATTGTATCTGTTGTCTATCAATAAACAGGAAACCCATGTCAGGAATACTCCCTAACAATTGTCAATTTTATTCACAAGTTGCATTTTTTCTGATAAAAGAATTGTGAATCTTAGAATGTTCCATGATCCATTCTGTAATTCTGATTCCAATTTCATAAGGGTTGGAAAGTTACAAAATATGCCTTTGCTGATCTTTTGATCAAACATAACTGCTGAAGATGCTACAGTGGTTAACAACAGTTTTTGCAGAAAGGGGTGTTATGTAAATTAACTTTGCATTAACCTATAAAGTTAAAGGGCAGGCGTTAGTTGATGCGGGTATGAACAGCTCTTGGGATTGCCAAACTAAGGTCTGTGACCAAGCAGCAAATACTATGGGATTAGTTTATCTCCTTGAATGTGATATAATGAAATGTGTTATTAAATTTAAAGTTTATTTATTAATCACAATAGGCTTACATTCACACTGCAATGAAGTTACTGTGAAAATCCCCTAGTCGCCACACTCCGGTGCCTGTTCAGGTACATGGAGGGAGAATTTAGCATGGCCAATTCATCTAACCTGCAGATCTTTGGACTGTGGGAGGAAATCGGAGTACCCGGAGGAAACCCATGCAGACACGGGGAGAACATGCAGACTCCTCACAGAGAGTGACCCAAGCCAGGAATCAAACCTGGGTCCCTGGTGCTGTGAGGCAGCAGTGCTAACTACTGTGCCAACGTGCCATCCTTTATTTATTGTAAAGGTCTGAGTAATGCTGCTGAACATGATAGTATGTAACATTGACATCACCCCCATCTACGCAGTTTTAACCTTTGCATCAGTTTAAAGTGGCAACACAAAGATCAGATAAAATACACTGAAGTAGCTGTTAATTAAATAAATCACAGTTTGTATCCACAATCAGCACACAAGTGCAATACTATAGCTGGAATTTTATCACTCTGCTCGCCACAGGAATCGGAGCGGGCAAGGGGTGGACAATGGAAAGGTCCATTGACCTCAGGTGGGATTTTACGGTTTTGGGATGAGCGAGGTCGTAAAATCCCACCCTATGGCTTTTGTGTATCATCTGCTATTCAAATTAAATATTCTACTTGCAATTCACACCAAATTGTAATCAGGTTTCAATCCCATGTACAATAATGAGGAAACTTTCTCTGTACACCTTGCTTGATCAACCAGAAACCATCTCCCAATGAAAGAATCTGCCTAGTAACAAAATGATGGAAACACACACACACACACACTGGAAGTCCATTGGCCTCTCTGTCAAGAAAGCAACATTAATGACTAATGACTAATGATTATCAGTCACTGACTTGTAAGTCCCCAGAAATAAAAACCTTTAACTAACAATATGTTGGAATAATTTCTGTTGCAAGTGAAGCAAGAAGAAATCCAATGATACAGCACAAGATGACCTAGCTCGCAAAGCATTCTCATGTGACAAGTAGCTGCACTGAATTATTCAGGTGGCTTGCCACACTGGTCTAGAAATAGGAATGTGACCAATTTAAAGTAAGTTTTATTCCCAAGCTTATCAAATATGCATTTTTGCATTTTACAATGGTCCAAGATTATTATTACTTTAAAATTAAAATATTTCTGATGCTAGAGAAATAGGAAATTGATATATTTTGCTCATTTTGAATTTTTTAATTTGAAAGTTGGAAGGATTGTATTATTTAAAGGGCAAATTTTATAAGGCTAGGGTCCCTTAATCTGTGATCCCTCATTAACCAGTAAGGCAGAATTAACCTGGATCTAACAAGCTCCACAAAACTTACCCTGAGCAATCTGCAATAACAAAAGAAGAAAGCTTGTTTCAAACTTGGAAACCACAGATTCAGTCCTCATCATCCTCACTTTTCAACCATCCACTTAACTCTGATTGTGGGTGCTTACACATAAGGTTCACATTGTCCTGATCAAGAGAAGACCTTCCTGAAATGGAGTGCCAACTGGAATAGGTTGTCCCGGAAACTAGAGATAGACATCATCTTTTCCAGCATCTCTCATGCATCCCAGTCACAATGGCAGCCTACCAGAAGCAGCAGCTGCTCTACTAACCCTCATTGGACTCGTCACTCCATGCCTCCATGTCACCAAGCTCCTCCCAACAGCAGCAACTATGCAACACTCTCTGTGTCACATTGAGGATCCTACTGACAGGTACTACTCGGGCCAACGCTGCCAACGACGGAATGCAGGTTTCCAGAGAACCATTTAGACATGTCGGCATCCTCCAGTGTCTCTCCTTGTTCTCAATTGCATTGACATCTGGTGCTCTCAGTCAGGGATGCTGGCCTGAATTCATCCTCGCCTTTCGATGGCTGTGAACCATTTGAGGATGACGTGTTTGTAAAAGTTGTCTGCCACATATTACAACATGTCCTCTTGAGTAGTGTGATTTCTTGGTGACTATCTTATATTGATGGCCTCCAGTTATGCTCTTCCCATAATGGAAACAATCCATCCGTATCCACTCTATCAAATTTTTTCATAATTTTAAATACCTCTATTAGGTAACCCCACCTTTTCCTTTTTCGAGAGAATAGAGAAATATCATTGGTTGAATCAAATTTTAATTTAGCTCTTTTTAAAAAATGTTTTACTTCGTGCCAAATATTTATAAGAAAATTTTTGTAAATGACCATAGCTTGTCGTTTCTCCATTAGGAGAGTTTACCCTCACCTTGGTGAGCTTGAAGAGAGGTAGTAACAGGTGATTTAATACTCTAAAATATATTGGGCAGATTTTCCTTTGCATTGTACCACACCTGTATCCAGGGTCTACACCCATCTGCACTCCACATGCACTTCACGTGTGGATTGGGAAAGGGCTGCTTTATTGTGTCTAAAATGGGCATTACAGAAAAGAGTGAAAGGCAAAAAAAGCTTTCATTTATATAGCACCTTCCATGATCTCAGGAAGCCCCATAGTATTTTGCAGCTAATGGAGTACATTTGAACTGTAATCACTTTTAATGTTGTAATATAGGGTTTAAATTGCAATGAAGTGAAGTGATTCTTGCTTGCACTGCTTTCCTCTTTCTGCTGGTCTTGAGTCATGGGCATACTTCCTCTACATATATTGGGTGTTTCAAAAGCTATGACAAAAAAAGACAGACAATGATCGGAACAGAGATTAAACAAGTGTTATTTTATTATTTGGGTAAGCTAGCTCGTAAATATACTTACTTTGGAAGGCACTACGGATAGGCACTCCAACTCCACCCAGGGAGTTCATGACTAATTAATGTTTAAGATTAAAATACAACATTAAAATTAATAGGAACCAGTTTGATATTTTTAAACAGGATTGCAATATCTTGAGTTAGAGTAGAATACTAGAAAATGAGTGATACGCTGTCAGTTTATTTGAAGGATTCAGAGGATAAATGATTTGTGAATATCATCTGATCTTTGGGATTTGATTACAGTTGTACACTCACAGCCATCTATAATTATATATGGGCCCTACAGCTCCACAAAGCTGAATCAACCAGTATCACATTAACATGAAAAAGAAAATTATGCTGATTGAAAACTGTGATGCAGTTGTGATGGTCTCATTATTGGGTATCTTGTTTTCTAATTTAGCTAAATGTTCAATACAAAGGCTTTTTCCCTGGTCTAAAACAGAATTTTAAGGAGCTTAACAGCCTGATAAATTTTAGATGTTTGTACTACTGGCAAGAGGTTTGTCCTGTTGGGAACACATCGGAAATCTGGATGTACGCTGCCCACAATTTTCCATCATTAAAATTAATGGACTGAAAATAAGAACATAAGAGTATAATAGGAGCTGGAGAAGATCATGCAGCCATCAAGCCTGATCTGCCATTCAATGTGTATTTGTTGCAATGGTCTATTTATGGGATGGGTGGTTTGCAGGATGAGCATATGACACTGTGCACCTCCAGACTGGTACGCACTGGGCTTTTAATGGGTTGGAGACATACCTTGCTTGATGTTGTTGTTGACTGTTCTCTGACAAATCTTTTCAGCAGTAGCCCCACAATGTCTGTGAGAGAGCCTGTATAGGAGGGGCATTCTGAACCTGGAAGTCTTGACTTCTTTTGAAGGTGACATGCTGGTGCTAATGGACACTGACTCATCTAAGCGTATAGGCAGAGACCTGATTGGAGGAAGGCTTGGGAAGGTTCAGACTGATAGAAAAGGGGACAGGGCAAGGGAAGGTTTAACAGAGAGTAGATATTACCCAGTGTGACAATAAAGAAAGAATTCGCAACATAGGAAAATAAATGTTTTCACTGCAAGATGTCAGATCATTTCGCACAGAAGCATTTGGCTAGAATAAACAAAACAAGCCAATACAGATGGTCACGGGAGAGATATCAGATACAGAAATGTCGAAAGAAGGACCATAAACCATACAACAGGTTGGTTCCATCAAGTCTTTAGGTGATAAATGGTTTGTGATTATTATAATGATGACCACAGAGGAAGAGCATCAAGTGAACCGGAAGAATCAGATAGATATTCGCGCATCATGTAATGTCATGACCTTTGCAGACCTGTTCAAAGTGGCTCACCGTGGCAAAAATGAAGCCCTTGAAAGTAAGGTGTAAGCAATGTAATGGCACAATACTCGTACCAAGATACCACATTGGTCTTAAGGTCCAATCTACTGGCAAGAATGGAGATGTGGACTTTCAGATCATAGAAAGTACACAACAGCCACTCATCTAAGATGGAGCAAATCTAAAACTTGGACTGGAAACCCTAAACCCTAAATCGTAAATGGGCCAACATAGATTTACAACATGCTGCAGCACACAAAATCTTTAACTGCTGAACACATCCTCGAGGATTACACAGATGTGCTTACAGATTTTGGATGTCTACTTGGAGAATATCATCTTGAAGTAGATGAGGGTGTAAAACCAATTCAGCATCAACCAAAAAGAGTTCCACCTTCCCTCAGGTCAAACCTAAGAACCAAGATAGAAGCAGCTATAAATAAGGAAATGTAAGGGAGCGGCACGGGCTTGGAGGGCCGAAGGGCCTGTTCCTGTGCTGTATTGTTCTTTGTTCTTTGTAAGGGAGGAAGAAAATCAGGAGAATTGCAATCACCAGAGAAGTGGTGCTGAATAAATTGTTGGAGCAGCAGGTTGCCAAGTGCTTGAGTCCTGATGGACTTCTGCTAGGGGCTTGAAAGAAGTGGCTAGTGAGATAGTTGATGTATTGGTTTTAGTTTTCCAGAACACCAGGTAAGTCCCATTAGATTGGAAGGTAGCAAATGTAACTCCATTATTCTAAAAGGGAGGAGATGGAAAGTACGAATCAACAGGCCAGTTAACTTCACATCTGTCGTAGGCAAAATGTGAGCAGTTAATATTAAAGAAACTAAAGGAGGGCACTTGGCTGAGTTCAAGGTAATCAGACACAGTCAACATGATTTTGTGAAAGGCAACTCATGTTTAACCAAATTATTAGAGTTACTTGAGGAAATAACTTGTGCTGTGGATAAAGGGGAACTAAAAGAGTACTGTACTCCCAGCAAGCACCGCACTTTGGGGGAGTGAATTCCACAGAATCACAACCCTTTGGGAGAAGTAGTTTCTCCTCAACTCTGTTTTAAATTTGCTACCCCTTATCCTAAGACTATGATCACTCATCCTAGAATGCCCCAAAAGAGGAAGCATCCGCTCCATGTCTACTTTATCCATGCCTTTTATCATCTTGTATACCTCAATTTGATCTCCCCTCATTCTTCTAAATTCCAGAGAGTATAGGCCTAAACTGTTCAATCTCTCTTCATACGACAAACCCCTCATCTCTGGAATCAATCCAGTGAACCCCCTCTGAACTGCCTCCAATGCCATTACATCTTTCCTCAGATAAGGGGACCAAAACTGTACAATACTCCAGGTGCAGTCTCATCAATACCTTGTATCATTGCAATAATAGTTCCTTACCTTTATATTCTATTCCTTTAATTATAAATGCCAACATTCCATTCTCTTGCTTTATTATCTGCTATACCTGCATGCTAGTTGTCTGTGACTCATGAACAATGACACCCAGATCCCTCTGCACTGGAGCACCCCAAAGTCTCTCCCCATTTAGATAATAAGTTGCCTTCCCTTTTGTCCGACCAAAATGAATGAACTCACACTTATTCACGCTAAACCCCGTCTGCCACATTTTGGCTCATTCCTCTAACCTTTCTACATCCATTTGTAAGGTTCTTATTTCCTCATTGCAACTTACTGTCCTGCCAAAATCTGCAAATTTGGTTATAGAGCTTCTATCCCTGTATCCAAGTCGTTAATATAGATTGTAAATAGTTGGGGCCCAGAGACCGAACCCTGTGGCACCTCACTAGTTACTACTATCCAGAAAAAAATCAATTTTTGCTATCCAGAAAAAAATCCATTTATCTTGACTCTCTGGGGGCGATTTTACCATTTTTTGTCGTAGTGCTGGGTGGACTTGAAACTGGGAGAGTTTCAGATCCATCTTTTGGGCGTGTTTTCAGGCCACCCCCCCCCCAATACGCACTCTGCCTGCAAAATTCTGAGCGAGCCTGTTACTTGCTGCAGAAGCCTGTGGGTGGGACTTAACGTACCCGAAAGCCTGCAGAGGAAGGTAGTGCACATGTGCAGGCCTCTGATGCTGCACATGTGCATTAGCAGTAGCAGGGGTCTGACAGAAAAGAGAGAGCTGTCAGGCCCCTGCTAGAGCATGCAGCCTGAAGCAGCCCCTCTTCCTGCAATCACGGGGTCCTGCTGACCCCTCCGCCACACAGATTGATCGCAGGCCCCCTCCCTCCCCCACCAATCGCAGACCTGCTGCCCTCGCCCCATCGACCACTGCAGAGTGGCAGCGGGCCCCCTCTCCCTCCCTCCTGCCGCCGATTGCTGCAGAGTGGCAGCGGGCCCCACCTCCCTCCCTTCCCCCCACCAACCACTGCGGAGTGGCAGCAGGCCCCTCCCCCTCCCTCCCCCCCCCACTGACGCTGCAGAGCGGCAGCGGGCCCCATCTCCCTCCCTTCCCCCAACCAATCGCTGCACAATGGCAGCAGGTCCCCTCCCCCATTAACCCACCCCCCATTGGCCCCTCCCCCATTATCCCCATCCCCTGGCACTGCCCAGGTTTCCAGACTGGCATTGCCCAGGAGCCAAGGTTGCACTGCCAGTCTGGCACTGTCAAAGGGGCAACCACCCCCTTGCCCTCAGCCTCCCCTGAGGGCCTCAATGGCCTCCGGTTCCACCGGCGAGGCGAAGTCGACTGCTCCCCATTCATGGGGAGCAGGATTATTCCTCGCTGGCAAGAACCTTTCCCAGTGAAGTCATAAAGGGGGCCGAGCCCAAACAATTGAGCGCTGGGTTCGCTAAGCAAATGTTAAGCAGCATTTAAATAAATTTAAATACATTAACGTGTTTCTCGCTGGTGAGAGGCTAACCACGCCGGAAATCCGGCACTTGTAAAATGGCGCTGGTCACGAAAACCGGCACCAATCGCACTAATCGTTTTACGCCCCACTTTACAACCACATCCGAAAATGGGTGCAACGCATTGATAAAATTGCCTCCCCTGTTTTCTGTCCATCAGCCAGTCACCTATCCAAGCTAATAAATTACCTCTAATCCCATGTGACCTTACCTTATCAAATGCCTTCCAGAAGTCCAGATATATCCAGAGTGCTCACTAAAATCAAACAACAAGTGACCACAGTGCCAGTGCTGCACTACTATGGTGAGAAGTACTACAGCAGCTCGACATGCTCTGGAAATCATCAACCCAGCAGGAACATTGATTCTGACAGACAAGTGTCTTGCTCAAATTAAGTGAACAACCCAGCAAGATGCAACCCTCCAAGTGCTACAAGGAGTAGTGATGAAAGGATATCCTGAGAGCACCAAGGGCACACCTGTGGTCACAAGAGCATATTGGACAGAGCAAGATGAATTGACAGGCCAAGGTGACAACTTGAATGAAGGCAATAATCATCATCCCTCAGGGTATGGCAGGACAGGTACTGAAGTGCATCCATACAAGCCATCAAGGAATTAAATCAAGTCTCAGGAAGGTGAGTTATGTGCTCTACTGGCCAAACATGGGCAATGAGATGAAAGATCATATTGGGTGGCATTTTGCTTGTAATGAGCACCAAGATAAACAACCTCGAGAGCTATTGATGATGCAAAACATCCCAGACAGACCATGGATAAAGCTGGGAGTAGACCTCTTCACTATAGCAGGAACTGATTATCTTGTTACTCTAGATTACTATTCTGACTACTGGGCAATAGACCAGCTGTTACTAAACAGGAGAGTTAGTAAAATACTTGAAAGCACACTTCAGCCATTACAGCATTCCAGACATTGTGATGAGTGACAATGGTTTTCAGTTCATGAGTGAAGAATTTAGCCGATTCACAAAGGATTGGGAAATTCAACACTATCTCCCATCCCTGCACTATCCCCAGTTGACTGGCTGACCAGGAGTGGAAATTTCCAAAGGAATCATCAAGAAATCAAGCAAATGTAACACAGATGTATGCAAGGCACACCAACTGAAGTCCAAAGACTAATTTCATGCCATATCTAAATCAGTATTCCAATAACAAAAAAGCTAATGGGTGGCATGGTGGCACAGTTGTTAGCACTGCTGCTACACAGGCACCCAGGCTCAATTCCACTCTTGGGTGACTGTCTGTGTGGAGTTTGCATGTTCTCCCCATGTCTGCGTGGGTTTCCTTCGGGTGCTCCGGTTCATCCCACAATCCAAAGATATGGAAGTTAGGTGGATTGGCCATATTAAATTACCCCTTAATGCCCATTAGATGGATTAGCCCTGGAACAATGAGTGGGGTTGCAATGATAGATAAAGATGCATTAAATCTCAGCAGGGTTGTGCAGGGCATACTGAATTCCAAATGACTTCAAACACTTTCTGACCACAGCAAAGACTTTGCCTTTTTTCTGCACTGCTGCCGAGAACTCCTGTAAGAACAAGCCTTTCTCCACATCATACAGTCAAGTCCCACCATGCCTGGCAGCCTCCAAAACTCTCTGGCAGTCCCTGAGCTATGGAAATGTATGTTAATAGGCCAAGAACAATGGTTGTCCCTGGGCCTCGAGGATAGGATATGATGCACCCCTCCAAGCTTGATCTGCCCCACCTTCATATCGAGGTTAAAAAAATGTAGCAGCCTGCCTTCATCAAATTTAACAGGAGCCTGCCTTTAGTTCCCGCTGGAAACCGATCACATGGGCATTCTTCCTCCAGCCACAATTTTCCAGATCCAAGGATATCTGACATACCATACAACTCATTCTCTGAGGATTGCAGCTGAGCCTCAACTGAAGAAGCAGCACTTTTAACATTAAGGATTCTAACTTCCACATCACTGAACCTTTTGCTGGTATTCTGAAGTTCATCCAAGCGAGCATTGATGTTCTATGTCAAAACACTGAGTTTGTCATCTGTAACTTTGATGATGTTTGCAGTCATTTCCTGTAGTGCCTTTGAGAGCACTGGTCCCAGAGACTGCTCTCTAGCCAGGTGAACTGCATGATTTAACAACTCTGTAATGCAATGCATCTGTGGATACTGACAAGAATAACAAAGTTTGTTAATGCATGAGAGCAGTTGTCATGTAGTGGGTAACTTGGATAACTCAGTTACACATGATAGTGCATGTAAAGTTGTCTGTTGTTTGTTATGGAAAGGGAAGTATTTGAGTTTTGAAAGGCAATCATTACTAAATGTCCTAACTAACTTCCCATCCCATGTGGGAATCTCTGGAGGCAACAATGTTACATTCAGTTGAATAAAAACCATACCCTTTGAGTTTGTAACACAGCCTCTGCAGGTCTTCTTTCCATTCCTGTCATTGTTGAAGCCAAAGGAACCAACGGACATTTCAGTCGTTCTGTCCCCTGCTGGGATCCTTTAACCAAAAGTCCTTTCTTTAACAGATTTGGCATGTCATCTTCATTCTCACTCTGATTGGTCGGAAAAACTGGAAGGAGATTGTTAATGCCATGGTTGAGTTAAAGAGCCATGGCAAAGCCCACTAAAATAACTAATGGATTCCCAACCTGTTACTGGCCTCCCTGCTGCTAGCTGGTTAGCTCTGCAACATTCCACTCTATGTTTCCAAATAAGTGTGCTTATCGTTAGAGTTTGTGAGCCTAACTACTTCCTGGCTTGACTTTATTTGTTATATCATTCGTACCATTAATTCAAATCTATTTCAGTTTGATAGAAATAACAGAATTTCTAAAATAGTAGGGGCCGAATTTTCTCAGTCCCACTAAAGCTGGTTTGTAGGCAAAGTTAGGAAGAAAATGAGAGAGTCTCACACCGGGTCAGTTCCCCGTCAGCAGCAGTTAGGTAACTAGGTTCAATTAAATTCCTCAAATTGCTAACACCTCTGGAATCTTCTTGATGGTGGATTGACCTCCTACTGAAGCTGAAGTGTAACCATTTTCTGGAAGTGGTCTCCCAGTGTTAGGCCAGTGGACCACCAACCTCTCCTTTCTTTAAATCCAGCAACGACAACCCCAGGCACCCCCCCCCCACCCCCTCCTTAGCCCAGAGCAATGGATGCCAGAGGGCCACACCAAAAGTTTAAAGTTTATTTATTAGTCACAAGAAGGCTTACATTCACACTGCAATGAAGTTACTGTGATAATCCCCCAGTCGTCACGCTCCGGCGCCTGTTTGGGCACACTGCGGGAGAATTTAGCATGGTCAATTCAGCTAACCTGCACATCTTTTGGACTGTGTAAGGAAACCGGAGCACCCGGAGGAGACGCACGCAGACGCAGCAAGAGTGTGCAAACTCCACACAGACAGTGACCCAAGCCAGGAATTGAACCCGGGTCTCTGGCACTGTGAGGCAGCAGTGCTACCCACTGTGCCACCATGTCGCATCAGTCACAGGCTATGGATGGGATTCCCCCTACATACCAATTACCAGGTAAGCACGGTAACACCTATTTTGACATTTTTTCAACTATTCAGAGGGCACCTCCACCATGAGGGTTCTTTGCCAGATATCTCTGAGGACGCACTTACGGAGCCTGCCAGTTACCTGGTCCACTGTCATTCTTAATTGGAGTAAGAAGTCTCACAACACCAGGTTAAAATCCAACAGGTTTATTTGGTAGCACAAGCCACAAACTTTCGGAGCGCTGCTCCTTCATCATCACCTGATGAAAGAGCAGCGCTCCGAAAGCTTAAAGTAATAATAATTTTATCTATGTTCTTAAATGGTCTAATCACCATTTAAGAACATAGATGAAATTAACTTCACTCTGGTAATAATAAAATTGTGGGCGGCATTTTACAGCCTCGCTCATCCTGAAACCATAAAATCCCATTCCAAGGTCAACAGACCTTCCCATTGTCCGTCCCTCACCCGCTCCGATTCTCGTGGTGGGTGGGGCGGTAAAATTCCGGCCATAGTCTCATCTTGGATTACTTCACCCAATCTAGCATTGCAAAATGATGTTGGAACTGAGCACGACTTTGGGGACATTTAGATTTTAATGGAGCTGATACTGTAGCAGTGGGAGTGGGCATTAGCAGCAAACATAATGAATAGACAGATGGCATCCTTTTTCTTCCAGGAAAACATTATTTTGTGCAGAATTGCAGAAAATTCAAAACTGAGGAATGAGCAGACAGATCTTAAAGTGTTCAATGGTTTCCAGCTGAAAGTTTAGTTGCTTCATCTGCTTTTTAAAAAGACTTTATCCCAATGTAAAATTTAAATTTGATAAATCATAAATTCATAGCTACCTATAATTTGAACAGAAGGTGCAAAACCCTTCCTCCTGGCATTATCACATAAGTGTCATTATAAATGGTAGTAATAAGTTAAGTGGACAATTGAGAGTAGCCTGTTTACTCAACACATTAACTCAGGGATGTGATTATTTATTATTAATAATTTTTTATTTTCCATACCTGAAAAGTGTTGTGAAATGATCTAATTGTACTTATTCATGTATTTTTTGTGACATAAACCAGTTGATGATTTGAAGCTGTATCTGATCGCAAACTGCTATTTCAATTCATCTTCTGTAAATAAGAGGCAGTATTTAACATCCAAAGTGCCCAACCTGTAACTGGACAAAATAGCACAAGAAAATGTGGGGAGGACATCCCGGCATCATCACGTATTCACGTGATATTTTGGCCGGTGGGTGCATGTACAAGTTAGACTAGCGCCCACTGACATTTCAGAAGGCAATGTAAATTTCTTAAACGTGAGTTAGCCTGGATTTAATGTTGCCCGTGCAATTTTTAGGTTAGCACATGGGCAACACGGGAAAGCAGCAAACCGTTTTTGGCAATTTGTCACCTAAGCGTGGGATAAAATGAGGTAGGAGCAAAGGCAGGCAGAGTTCATAGGAGCTCTCCAGAGTTTGGTGTGGACTTAGGCTAGAGTTTTGTGAATGTTTTCACTGGTTTTCTTTGAGGTTTGTGCATCTTGTTTGGACTTTTCAGGACATTTCAGTCTTGTAACATCTCTCTGATATTTCCAACCCTTTGGCACAAACAGTACACCGATCAGCCTCTTCTGCATATCAGCAGGTGGATTATTGTGTATTCATGAGAGAGCACCTTCCTTGAGGAGGAAGACAGGGGCCAAAGAGAAAAGAGGCTAGGTGGTCGCAGCCGTCATCTAAGAGGAGATATGCAGGAACAGGGTGTTCTGGGCCAACAGAAAGGGCAAGTAGTACGGCCCCTCAGAAAACACCACTGACCAGCTGCCAGGGTGTTCAGCCATTAATCCAACTACCCTTACACAACAGAGGTCCAGTGCCACACGAGGCTCTGACTTTCAAGGGAAAACATAATGTCCAATTGCCAGGTGATTGGGCCAGGGATAGCCTCCAATTGTGTGGGTGGACACCCAAAGCCCATGGCTCTCAAAATCACTGTGGCCCTTAACTTTTGTGGGATCTTTCCAGGAGTCTGTGAGCGATCTTTGCAGTCTCCCAGTCAGATGTGCATAGCTGTGTCAAGCTGGTGAATGACACTTTGCTCAGGTGGGTGAGCATATTGATCCATTTGGGGATGAACCAAGACAGCCAGGGTCAGCAGTCCAATGGATTTGTGGTTCCCCCGCATCTAGGTGCAATTGATTGCATCCATGTGGCCATCAAGGTGCCAGCCTGCCAGTTGATGGATGGCACCACTCAGGCATCCGAGGACAGGGGTAGAGGAAAGATGCAATTGCTGTCATATCATCATGAAGGCGGTGGTGGAGGGGACAATAGGTCTATTAAAAGTGAGGTCTGATGCCTGGACCACTCTAGGGGTGCCCTGCACCGACACATGATGCCTTCCTGAACTAAAAATTTTTGCCTCTACACAGTCCGTATCTGTCTATTCCCTGCCTATTCATGTATCTGTCAAGATGTCTCTTAAACATTGCTATTGTATCTGCTTCTACCATCTCTTCTGGCAGCACATTTCAGACAATTACCATCCTCTTTGTAAAAAAAACTTACCTCACACATCTCCTTTAAACTTTCCCCCTTTTACCTTAAACCTATGTCCCCTAGTAATTGACATTTCTACCCTGGAAAAAGACTCCGACTATCCATTCTATGCATGCCTCTCATAATTTTGTAAACTTTTATTAGGCCACCTCCATCAGCCTCCGAAGTTCAAGTGAAAACAAACCAAGTTTGTCCAATCTATCCTCATAGTTAATATCCTCCAAACCAGGCAACATCCTGGTAAACCTTTTCTGTGCCCTCTCCAAAGCCTCCATATCCTTCTTTAATGTGGCAACCAGAACTGTACACAATATTCCAAATGCGACCTAAGCAAAGTTCTATACAGCTGCAACATGACTTGCCAATTTTGATACTCTCTGCCCCAATAATCTGCAACCAATGAAGGCAAGCATGCCATATGACTTCTTGATCACCTTATCCACTTGTGTTGCCACTTGCAGGGAACTGTGGACCTGTACGCCAGGCATCCTGCCAGGTCACCATTGGATCCGGCGCCTGCCACATTTCCACCTCCACCGGCCTATCTGGATATTTCACACTGGCTGTCATTTAATCAGTTAGTCAGCGTAATATTGCACACATTCCAGGAAATTGGGCGGAACCGAGAAACGCGGTCGCTTCAGGTCCTTCCCACAGATCGTCGTGTTTAAAATTCTCGGAGATGTTTCTGGTGTATCACACAAAACATCTAGTAACTGGCATATGGAATATGGCTATGACTTCTGGGTTATGCTAAGATAGATCAGGTGCTTTGCAAGGAAAGGTACATTTTTGATCACATTGAGAGTGCAATCTGGCTATGACAGTATCTAGATATTTTCACATTCAGCGTCTCAGAAATTGTCACACTGCCACATCTTTAAAAAACAGTGACGAAAGTGAGCATTCTACTACAAACTTCCCCACCGCAACAGAATGTCAAGAAAAAACTAGTTTCTGGAGACACAGTAAGGAAAACAAAAAAATTGTAATTGTTTATCGTTGAGCGTGAGTGTTCAATTTATATAAAAGTGTTGGACAGGAACTTAGAAGTAGAAGATATCTTTGTAGAAGTGGTGGTCCTGAATATCTGCTGAAACTGAGGGGGTGCCTGCAGTAACTCCAGTGGGAGATTGACAGAATCCTTGAACAATTGGCAGGGTAGCAATGGGTCCCTCTGAGTCCAAGATTCTTGTGATTACTTGGATTGTGTCTCAACGAATGTTAGTACTGAAGTATTTTATTCTCTCCCTTTGGTTTGTACGTCATATTGACAAAAGTAAAAATAGTGCAGAAATTAAGGTTTAACTTAACAACCACAGTGACTTACTTTGTTTTATTCATTAGCGGGCTGTGGGTGTCGCTGGTTGGGCCAGCATTTATTGCTCATCCCTAATTGCCCCAAGTTACAGAATTGAAGCCACATGTTTCAGATATTCCTCGGATCAATAAATAAAACCTTAAACATTGTACCCAGTTGTTGAATGATGGCAGATGGAAAGTTATCTAGATCTGTTATGAAACTATTAATGAATTTCAGTCAATTGTAACTGTAAGGCAAATGAGTAACAAGAAGAATGAATTGTCAATAACAGGTTTTATTTTGAACATGTTCAATTGTGGATGAAGTGGTGGTACAGTAATCGAATAACTCCTAGGCAGCGCATTCCAGACTCTCACCACCCTCTGGGCAAAAACGTTTTTCCTCACATTCCCCTCTAAGCTTCCTGTCCCTCACCTAGAGCCTATTTTTCCTCGTGACTGACTCTTCAACTAAGGGGAACAGCTGCTCCTTATCCACTCTGTCCATGTCCCTCATAATCTTGTACACCTCTATCAGATCGCCCCTCAGTCATGAAAACAATGCAAGCCTGCCCAACCTCTCTTCATAACATAAATGTTCCATTCTAGGCAGCATCCTGGTGAATCTCCTCTGCACCCCCTCCAGTGCAATCACATCCTTCCGATAATGTGGTGACCAGAACTGCACACAGTTCTCCAGCTGTGACCTCACCAAAGCTCTATTCAACTCCAATTTGACTTCCCTGCTTTTGTAATTTATGCCTCGACTGATAAAGGCAATCTCCAGATTGAAGGATGAGAGATGATCTCAGTGAAACCTATCAATGGGCGGGGCGGACGAGTAAAATCGCACAAGAGCCGAGAAATCAGGATCAAGCCCAATTTTTCAGCTCCCGCGATCTTACAGGAGCCAGATTTCTGGCGGATTTCTGGCGAGGTTAGCCTCTTGCTGGAAATTGGCAAGAAGCCGAATAAATTATTTAAATATATTTTAATGCTGCTTTACATGTGATTAGCCTGGCACCATAGCACTGCCAACTGGGCACCTTGAAACTGCCCACCAAAATGTTGATGAAATTATTGAAGGAACCATTTAAAACATTTTTAACAGCCAACCTTAAAACAATTGCAAAATATCTTTACAGTAAGATTACTTGTATCTCCACCCAGTCATTTACAATTGCATATCTTGGTCCTCCATTCACCAAGTACTTATTTTTAATTAATTCACAAAATGGGGGCATCACTGACAAGGCCACTATTTGTTGCTAATCACTAATTGCCCTTGAGGAAGTGATGGGAGGTGCCTTCTTGAACTGTGGCAGTCCATGTAGGGAAGGTACTTCTACAATGCGTTAGATGGAGTGTTCCAGGGTTTTGACTCAAGCAATGATGAAGGAATAGAACATAGAACATAGAACATTACAGCGCAGTACAGGCCCTTCGGCCCTCGATGTTGCGCAACCTGTGAAACCAATCTAAAGCCCATCCAACCGACACTATTCCAATATCATCCATAGGTTTATCCAATGACCATTTCAATGCCCTTAATGTTGGCGAGTCCACTACTGCTGCAGGCAGGGCATTCCACGCCCTTACTACCCTCTGAGTAAAGAACCTACCTCTGATATCTGTCCTTTATCTATCACCCCTCAATTTAAAGCTATGTCCCCTCGTGTTAGCCATCACCATCCGAGGAAAAAGGCTCTCACTGTCCACCCAATCTAATCCTCTGATCGTCTTATATGCCTCTATTAAGTCACCTCTTAACTTTCTTCACTCTAACGAAAACCCTTCAGCCTTTCCTCATAAGACCTTCCCACCATACCAGGCAACATCATGGTAAATCTCCTCTGCACCCTTTCCAATGCATCCACATCCTTCCTATAATGTGGCGACCAGAACTGTATGCAATACTCCAAGTGCAGCCGCACCAGAGTTTTGTACAGCTGCAACATGACCTCATGGCCCCGAAACTCAATCCCTCTACCAATAAACGCTAACACACCGTACTCCTTCTTAACAACCCTATCAACCTGGGTGCCAACTTTCAGGGATCTATGCACATGGACACCGAGATCTCTCTGCTCATCCACACTACCAAGTATCTTACCATTAGCCCAGTACTCTATATTCCTGTTACTCCTTCCAAAGTGAATCATCTCACACTTCTCCGCATTAAACTCCATTTGCCACCTCTCAGCCCAGCTCTGCAGCTTATCTATGTCCCTCTGTAACCTGCAACATCCTTCCGCACTGTCCACAACTCCACTGACTTTAGTGTCATCCGCAAATTTACTAACCCATCCTTCTACGCCCTCATTCAGGTAATTTATAAAAATGACAAACAGCAGTGGCCCCAAAACAGATCCTTGTGGTACACCACTAGTAACTGAACTCCAGTTTGAACATTTCCCATCAACCACCACCCTCTGTCTTCTTACAGTTAGCCAATTTCTGATTCAAACCGCTAAATCACCCTCAATCCCATGCCTCCGTATCTTCTGCAATAGCTTACTGTGGGGAACTTTATCAAATGCTTTACTGAAATCCATATACACCACATCAACTGCTTTACCCTTATCCACCTCTTTGGTCACCTTCTCATGAATTCAATAAGGTTTGTGAGGCACGACCTACCCTTCACAAAACCGTGTTGACTATCCCTAATCAAATTATTCCTTTCTAGATGCTTATAAATCCTATCTCTTATAATCCTTTCCAAAACTTTGCCCACAACAGAAGTAAGGCTCACTGGTCTATAATTACCAGGGTTGTCTCTATTCCCCTTCTTAAACAAGGGGACAACATTTGCTATCCTCCAGTCTTCTGGCACTATTCCTGTAGACAATAACGACATAAAGATCAAAGCCAAAGGCTCTGCAATCTCCCCCCTCGCCTCCCAGAGAATCCTAGGATAAATCCCATCCGGCCCCCGGGACTTATCTATTTTCACACTTTCCGGAATTGCTAACACCTCCTCCTTATGAACTTCAATCCCGTCTAGTCCAATAGCTGTATCTCAGTATTCTCCTCGACAACATTGTCTTTTTCCTGTGTGAATACTGACGAAAAATATTCATTTAGCGATATATAAAGAATAGTGATATATTTTCAAGTCAGGGTTTGTGTGATTGGAGGAGTCCTTGAAGTTAATGTGGTTTCCATGCACTTTCTGCCCTTGTTCATCTAAGTGGGATAGGTTACAGTTGGGCTGCTGAAGAATTGTCCTGACAAGTTGTGCAGTGCACCATGAAGACGCTGCACTCTGCAGATAAAGATTAAGGTGGAAGATGGAGTACCAATCAAGCAGACTGCTTTGGCTGGAATGGTATTGAGCTTCTTGAGTGCTGTTGGAATTGCACTCATACAGGCAAAAGAAGAGTATTCCATTATACTCCTGTCTTATGTGGCGGAAAGGCTCTGGGGAGCCAGGAAATGAGTCATTCACTGCAAAAAAAATCCTCACCTTTGTACTTCTCCTTCCTTCTTAAGATGCTCCTTAAAACCTTTTGACCAGACCAAGCTTTTGGTCATCTGCCCTAATATTGATTTATGCTGCCCAGTTTCCAGTTTTGCTTTAGAATATTTGTAATAATCCTTGGACAGGTGCCAGGTTGTGGGTGAGATCTGGTTAGGGACCAAAACTGGTTTGTTTAAAGTAGATAAAGTTTGGGATTAAAGAGATTAAGTTTGAGATTCAAGATTAAGTGAATAAGGTCACAAGATTCCATGGGTTTTGAACAAACAAAAATAAACTTTACTATACAAGTTCAGAAAAATAAAACCATTTACAATATGTACTTTATACTCTAACATTCACATTAAGTATGGGGTACATGTGTATTAACAAACCGACATACCACACTACATAATAAGTGGGAGATGGGGCCAAAATGGATTCTATGGATTTCTCAAAAACTTAGAAGTTAGTCAACCAATCTCACTGAAATTCCATCTTTCTTATGAGCATTTCTAATCTTCACTTTGAAGACCTTGCTTTGGAATTCTCTCCAAAAGTTACTCCAACTCGGATGGCTTCAATGATGGCTAACCTTATAGGGCTTAAGTCCTGCCTTCCCAGATTCCATTTCCTTGGATTCCTGCCGACACCCAAGCATCAATTTACAAGCATAATTTTAGATTGTTGGCCATGCCAAGGAGAATACCACTGCTCCAAAGGGGCATCTTTGTCCCAATGGCCCTCTTTACTGAGAGTCTGCTCCCCACTGCACTTTCTATAACTTGAAGCCTGTTTCTCTGCTCCTTTATTTTCTTCTTAACTTAACTAGGACTTACTTCTGTCCCCTGTCTTTGGCCATTACCTTGTATTGGGGCTTCTCCTTGCCCCCCTCCTTTGTCCCTCTTTCGGAGCGTCATGGTGGCACTGCTGTTTCACAGTGCCAGGGACCCGGGTTCAATTCCGGTCTTGGGTCACTGTCTGTGTGGAGTTTGCACATTCTCCCCGTGTATGTGTGGGTTTTCCTCCCGGTGTTCCGATTTCTTCCCACGGTCCAAAGCTGTGCGGGTTAAGTTGATTGGCCATGCTAAATTGACCCTAATGTCAGGGGATTAGCAGGGTAAATATGTGGGGTTACGGGAATAGGACCTGGGTGGGATTGTGGTCGGTGCAGACTTGATGGGCTGAATGGCCTCCTTCTGCACTGTTGGAATTCTATGATTCTAAGGATTCTATGATTCACTGGAACATTTCCCTTTGTATTATTAGGACTCGCTGACTGGCCCTTGAACTGATCTGGTGACTTATCAAATCACTGTTGCCTTTGTAACGCGGCAGGAACAAATGTAACAACCATTATAACATCTTGTACTTTAAGTATTAAAATCTGTAAAAAATGCAAGCTTACATAGCACACAATGACACAGGAAGAATGGATTTCATTATGTTCCTATGAAGCACCTTGAGGCGTATTATTATGTTAAAGGTGCTATAAAAGTACAAGTTGTTATTGTTCATCCCCAATAACAAATTCAAGGAGCTCCTAAATCTCTCTGCCAGTCACATTGAGATTAACCATTTACTTGTCAATTAATCATGATCTAATTGAACTGCAGGACAAATTCAAGGGACTGAATAGGAACATAGGAACAAAGGAATATTGGGAACATGCATAGCTCGCTCAGTGTGAAATTTTGTGGCTTACATCTCCTTGAGAAGCACCTGGAGAATTTATACTCTGTTCAATAGTCGACAGTAGATGGAATAAGAACATGGAGCTGACCAAAGAAAACCTAGCAAAGCGTATTTAAGGAGGATCTTCAAGAGTGGGACACGACGTGGGCTGGAGCATAAGAGATTGTGATGGAGAAGGGTTGGTAGTGGAGGCTGGCTGCTCATTGTTCTGCATGGGATTGGACAAACTAAGTTTAAGTAAATCTTCGCAGATATCTTCTCATCACTTTCTGGGCGAAAATTTGCAAGGCTATGGAGAAAGGGGAGGGAATGGAATTAATTGGATATATCTTTCACAGAGTCAATACAGGTACAATAGGCTGAATTCCTTCTATGCTGTACCATTCCATGATAAGAAAAAGGACCAAGAAGAGTCCTCAAAGGGACTCAGGTGCACTGAAATGAAACCATTGCACCTGCGTTAATATCTTAGCCATCAGGTAGCACCTGGGCAAAGCACAGAGATGCGCCTGAGACAGACATGGCAGCACCTCTTGTAAATATATATTAACCCTTGGGGTATTCTGGGTTAAATTGAATAATTCCCCAAACCAAACTCAAAGATCACAATGTTTGAATAGCCCGAGACCTTCGATTGAAATATGGGTGGGATGCCAACTTTGGGTGGGACGTCCCCTTTAAGAAGTGCAGGTTAGCATTAAGTAGTGTTAGGCACTCAAATACGGGCCACCTGCTGACATGCAGCCAATGAACTGCGCGGAGACTGCATGCCCATATTATAGAATCCCTACAGTGCAGAAGGAGACCACTCGGCCCATCGAGTCTGCACCAACACCTATATAGGCTTATCCTGGAACCCCATTTATTTACCTTGCTAATTCCCCTAACCTATATATCTTGGGACACTAAAGATGCTGGTAGTTTTGGAGTGCCCCCTTCGATGATTAATTGGCATCTTTTGGGCAGCATGGTGGCACAGTGGTTAGCACTGCTGCCTCACAGCGCCAGGGACCCGGGATCACTTCCGGCCTTGTGTCATAATCTGTGTGAAGTTTGTACATTCTCCCCGTGTCTGCGTGTGTTTCCTCCAGGTGCTCTAGTTTCCTCCCACAGTCCATAGATGTGCAGGTTAGGTTGACTAGCTACGCTAAATTGTCCTTTAGTGTCCCAAGATATATAGGTTAGGGGAATTAGTGGGGTAAATAAGTGGGGTTCCAGGATAAGCCTATATAAGTGTTGGTGCAGACTCAATGGGCCGAGTGGTCTCCTTCTGCACTGTAGGGATTCTATAATATTGGCATGCAGTCCCCACGCAACTCATTGGCTGCATGTCAGCAAGTGGCCCGTATTTGAGTGCCTAACACTACTTAATGCTAACCTGCGCTTCTTAAAGGGGATGTGTAGTGTGGCTGTAAGTGGTGCTGAGCACATTCTGAATATTGCGATCTGGAAGACTAAACAATGGCTGATTATTGAAGAGAACGCACACCAAGGTTTTCAAACTTTGCACTGTAATTCTGTTGGATAAGGTGAAAAAAAGGAGTGGTGTCTCGTATTCACAAGAGGATTGGAGGCCCTCTTACACATGTTCAGAAGGCAATGGAAGGAGGTAGCAATAGAGGTCAATGTCAGGATTGTTTCCCAAAGAGCCTGGATGCAATGCAGTTTAATGACCTCACATGAGCTCTCAAGGTCAGTGAATGCATCTTCAAATGCCATAGCTCACACCGCTGACATCATGGATCTGGATACCAGTTTATAATTGGGTTGCCATGGCATTATAGCATTCCAGCAATCTGTTCTCCAACAATTTAGGAATAGTAAAGCGCTGCCTAGTAGAGTGGTAATTGCTCAGTGGGGTATGGACCTGCTATCCTCTCTCAGAATAACAGCATTCTGCTCTCATTCTTGCTACTCCACATGACCAAACCTCTGCAGCCTAGATTAAAATGGTGTATTCTGCAGATGGGCCAATAGGCCCTTAGCAGATTAACATTATAACCATCCTGCACTCTGCCCACTAAGACCATTTGCAATCTTCACTAAGACCATCAGCAACCTTTCACCAGTCATGCTGTAGCCTTTGGGGAAGCATCTCATAAGAGAACCAGGGCAGACAAAGACATGCAGAAGAGGCGCTTAGGGAATGTACAAGAGTAATTAGCATATTTTGTGTGAACTATGATATGATTTCATTTCTAAATTTGGATTGGAATGTGTATCTTGTGTTGGTTTTTATTTTAGCATTGTGGAAAAGAGGACAACATGATAGTCAAGTGACAGAGGAACACTAGGGAGTGTGGAAATGTTGATGATAGGGGAATTGAAGTTGTTGCTATTGGTACTGTTCATGAATTATTTGTTTACCTAGAGGCAAACAAAAAGGATCTGTTCAGGTTGCAGCCTCCTCTTGAATTCATGGTCCTATTCCTAAACTTCTTGCCTGATAGTTGTTCCTCGTGATGGACAGATTTTGCAACATGTAGCACACCACAGCAAATATTGAGATTCGTTCAGCTAAACATGGAAGGGCTGCTCCAGAACAGCTTGAGTAGCAGAAAGGTTGCATGAGAATGCCAATAGACCACTATAATAACCTTTGTGACAGTATGATTATCATATAGTATGTGCATGTGCGAATGGATTTCAGACTTAAGTCATAAACTATGTCAAGAGTGGATATCCCTCGTCACCCACTCTTGGTTTCCTGTGTTGACTGAGATATGACTGGATAAGTGGACTGTCACGGGAATGGAATCCTTTTTTCAGGTACATGTCTGAGTTCACAAGAGGCATATGCAAAACTACATGCATACAATCAATGGCATTCTACAAGATGAAGAAGCCTGCATTCCCTGAAAATCCTCATGCTTACTCCTTCTTCTTGTCTCTGGCAAGAGGAGTTGACATGATCTTCTCCCTCTTTGCATGGAGAGCATCAGTAACTACTTCCTTTATTCAGGAATACATTGCAAACTGAGTGTTACTTACATCTTGATCAGCAGCCTGGAAAGAGCCAGAGATATAAAGGTTGAGAGCCACAAACACATTCCCAGCCACAGGAAAGACAATTTTTGCCATATTTTGAGGTTTCAGTTGTGGATTCAGTAGTTAGCAGATTTCAGTCAGGACTTCATGAGTGAAGTACAGACGTTTGGAACATTGGTAATGATTAAAGTTCAGGAACAATAATTGATCCCTTAATGCTATCGGTAGATACTATCTTTTGCTAAGAACCCTTTTCCCCTTCACCTTCCTTCTTCGAGCAGCTGGTCCTGCTCTGCTTGCCCTCTACTCACTTTCCCAGTCATGCTCAATATTAACAAAAAGCCCTACTAGGCCACCTATGTCTGGAAGTAACTGTGTGTTTGCAAGCCTTAAGTCACCTAAAAAGTGGTTCAGCCAGAACACACCCTGTACTATTGAAACTTTTAGCAAGTACAGTGTGGAAAGTACTCAAAACACATAGAATTGCAGCAGCAGCCAGAGGAAATAATCTAGCAACTAACTTGTATCTAGTTCCTGACTCCTTTAAATAGCATCGTTTGTGGATCCTTCATACTGTTTAACATCAAGTCCAGCTGTGCAAGGTGAAGAGAGGTGTGAAACTTGCTATATACTATGCATATATATTGCTATATATGGGACATAGATAGGATGCAAGACTGGGTGGACAAGTGGCAGATGGACTTCAACCCAGATAAATGCGTTGTGGTCCATTTTGGTAGGTCAAATGGGATGAAGGAGTACAATATAAAGGGAAAGACTCTTAGTACTGTAGAGGATCAGAAGGACCTTGGGGTCCGGGTCCATAGGACTCTGAAATCGGCCCCGCAGGTGGAGGAGGTGGTTAAGAAGGCGTATGGTGTGCTGGCCTTTATCAATCGAGGGATTGAGTTTAGGAGTCCGGGGATAATGATGCAGCTATATAGGACCCTCGTCAGACCCCACTTGGAGTACTGTGCTCAGTTCTGGTCGCCTCACTATAGGAAGGATGTGGAAAAGATTGAAAGGGTGCAGAGGAGATTTACAAGAATGTTGCCTGGATTGAGTGGCATGCCTTATGAGGATAGGCTGAGGGAGCTCGGTCTTTTCTCCTTGGAGAGACGAAGGATGAGAGGAGATCTAATAGAGGTGTATAAGATGTTGAGAGGCATAGGTCGGGTGGACTCTCAGAGGCTTTTTCCCAGGGTGGAAATGTCTGCTACGAGAGGACACAGGTTTAAGGTGCTGGGGGTAGGTACAGGGGAGATGTTAGGGGTAAGTTTTTCACACAGAGGGTGGTGGGCGAGTGGAATCGGCTGCCGCCAGTGGTGGCGGAGGCGAACTCAATAGGGTCTTTTAAGAGACTCCTGGATGAGTACATGGAGCTTAATAGGATGGAGGGTTACAGGTAGGTCTAGAAGGTAGGGATGTGTTCGGCACAACTTGTGGGCCGAAGGGCCTGTTTGTGCTGTAGTTTTTCTATGTTTCTATGTTTCTGTGTTTCTATACTGATTGACACCATGTTATACCTGCTCTATATGCTGCTGAAATCGTTAGGGCTATGCATACAAACAGCTTATGGACACACATTTGTAAAGGATTTGCACAAACGCAATCATATGTGTGTCAAATTTGTATTTGCGTATATCGGAAGTGTGTGCATGGGGACAATTTACATAATTTAAGCAGCCTCAAAATATGGGGGTGGGCTACACAGCCCAAATTCTCTCCCATAAAGTCTAAGCTATGCCTTTTTTTTTCAGTAATTTCAATGAAACACAATTACTTCCATGCCTCCTTACTGAACTCTTGTCTCCTTAAGCAGACCTTTTCTGAGATATTCCTCAGGAAGCAGTGTCATGTGTGGACTGGTGGAAGAGTATTTGTTCTTTTCCTTCTCTTTTGATGTAGATTGCGCTGCGTTTCCTCCATCATTTCCTCTTCCTCCTGTTCCTGTTCTGTCTACATTATAAGGACATATATGGAAATATACACTGCGAGCTCCAGGATAAGGGCCCCATAATAGAATGGTGGGAAGGGAAAGAGACCTTTTGCTGAAACTATTGAAATGCAACTTATAGAATGCTTTCTAAGCAGTACAGCTGAAAACAAATTCTAAATACACCTGTTAAAAGTAATATTTCAGACAAAGCCGGAATTCAAAAATGTCCTGGTTTGACGCATCATGCAAGTACCTCAGCTGACTATTTTACAGACTTAAGATAGTTAGATACATTTGTGCTGTAAACACCAAATTTACGAGGCAGTAGGGTAGATTTTGAGTAATAGTATCAAACAGTTGATAGCGAATCAACAGCCAGTTTTAAATCATGCCTAACTTTTATTTCTATTCAAATTAATGAAAATACAAGTTCAGAGAACTGTAAAATAGGCTTCTGATTCACAATCACGCACTTTATACTGTTGCACCATGCCAAAATGATACCAGATGTGTTTGGTCCTCATTACCCTACAATGCACTATCGATGCACCACTTTGAGGTATTAGCGGCATAATCTCCCAACAGCCAATTCTACTAGGGTTTGATATTTCAGAGCAGCTCTATCTATTAACATTGTTTCTTTGGCAAGTCTTATCAGTCTCCCACAGAAATTACAGAAAAGGAGATTGTGAAAACCCCCCACAGAATTTAAGGACCAGAATTATATACTTTCCCAGCACAGGCCAGAGGAGCAACTTTAACCTCCTCAAACTGGGAGGAATATAGGTTAAAATCCAGTTCAAATACCTCTGTAGAGTGGCCTGTGGCTGCAGTTGTTGATAAATAGGCAGGGAAGGTGTATGGCAGCAGCCCCAGTCTGTGTCAAGAGACTATCGCTTGGCATCTAGCCTAGTTTCTGATGCTTTTGGGGCCCACAGGTCAATTAAAAAGTTTCAGTCAGCTTTTTTTAAGTGGGCAATTAAGGCCACTTAACTCCTGACAATTGGTTATCCACCGCTTACAATCCTCCCAATCTCCATTCCACCTCCAGGAAGATGACCTGGGAGCAAAATGGTGCCTGAAAACCAGCACACTGGCCAGTGGTGCAAATAATGTGCCAAACTGCCTCTGGACTCTTTCCCCAAATGTGAACGAAAATTCAATCAAAGGACACTTTTCGTCAAGTTTGTGTTGTGTTTCGTTGGATCATTGCAGGACACTAAGGACAGAAATATCAGAGTGGGAGAAAGATGGAGAATGAAAATGATAGGTAACTGGAAGGTCAGGATCACAGTTGTGGACTGAGTCGGAAGGAGTGTTTGGGCCTCAGAAGGTGGAAAGGGAGGAGGTAAATGGTATTGCATTTCCTGCACGTTTATGATGTGGTGCAGTGGGATGGGGAAAGATGTGGGGGTGACTGAGGAATGGACCATGGTATCATGGAAGGAACAGTCCCTTTAGAATGCTGAAAGTGGAGGGGAGGGGAAGATGTGTTAGGTGGTGGCATCACACAAGAGGTATGCTAACTTTTTGCCCCATGTCCATTTTAATGCAAAGGCAAAATACTGCAGATGCTGGAAATCTGAAATAAAAACAGAAAATGCCAGATAAACCCAGCAGGTCTGGCAGCATCTGTGGAGCAAGAAACACAGTTAACGTTTCAAGTCCATATGATCCTTCTACAGAATGGGTCTCTAGAAGGGTCATATGGACTAAAAATATTAAAAGTGTTTCTCTCTCCACAGATGCTACCAGACTTGCTGGCTTTATCAGCATTTTTCATTTTAATGTGCTTTATTTTGGCTTGATTGAGGCACCTGCCTGACTCAAAACTGGAACCTCATGAAGATATATATATTGGGGTCCTGTGCTACCATTGCATCCCTTATGAAATAGCTAGCTGCCTATTCAGTGTAGCATTTGCTGCAGGCACACTGTTAAATAAAACCTGGTGAACACTCAGTAATGTAAGCCGAGTGTGAAACTTATATTTGTGCACTCAAAACGTGGAGTGCTCCAAGGAGCCTCAAGAAGTTCCAGCCTTCCCTTGTACCCATCTGAACTGACTCCATGATCTGAAATTCACATTTGGGACATGCATGAAGTTGATGCACGTCAACACGCATGGCGGGAGAGGATGTGAAACCAACTCCTGCCCATGATCATGTTGTTCACGCAATGTTACACAGGGTGGTCAATGAAGGCTGCCTGAGCATGTAATGCATCTGCCTTTTGGGTCTTTGAGTAGGCGGGGGTGGGAACACATTGGGTGCCAAGTTCAATACAGACCAGGCGGGGGTTAAAATGAGAGGAGGCAGCTCCCTGAAGGCTGCCAGAAATTTTGGTAGAGGCTGACTCGGGTGCTGTGTGGCTGAAGCCCAAGAACTTTACTGGTTTCCAGGAATGTCATCAGTGCCAGGAATCTATAGAAAATGGGAAGGTAAGTCAGGTGGGTTAAGTGTCCCCCATTTCTCAAATGGATGCTTGTCTAAACTGGTCAGTGCCAGGTGCAACATCCCGATGTCCAGGGATGGGAAGACAAGGCCACCTATTATGTTGTGGCACTCGGGCGACGTCAAGAGATTTCAGACTTTGTTAAGTCAAAAGGTATTTATTGAGAAGAGAAACTAGGCACAGAAGTTGCAGCTCTAGGTTGCCCTTGAGTCAAGCTCCAGTCTTTGTGGTATTAACTATATGGTTGCTGGATGATTCTCCCTGAGTGAGAACTTCACCTGTTGGGTAATCCCTCACTCTGAGATCCCATTGATTCCTTACGTAAGGTGACTCTCTTCTGCCATGCTGTCTTAAAGGGACAGACACCACATACACAACACCGCCCCAGCTGATTAAGAAGATCTGGAATGAGGTGCTTGCCAAGGTCAGTGGGCACCATGTTGTGCACCGCACCTGGTTAGAACAAAAATCAAAGAAAATTACAGCACTTGTACAGGCCCTTCAGCCCTCCAAGCCTGCACCGACTATGCTGCTCATCTGAACGCAAAAGGTTCAACGATCTTCTGCAGCAGTGAAATGGCCCACTAAATGTTCGTATGGGAGAGGGGGCATCTGTACACTCTATTCAGGTGACAGTTAGCCAACCGGATGGGCAGGCAATGCAGATCTCTTACCCGCTTTCTGCTCACCAGATAAAAATCCTCTCTTAGCAGGGGTGAGGGAAGATGATTCTTCCACATATGTCATATGAATGATGCTTGGACTGTGAATCAAGTCTTGCTATAAAATACAGATGGCAGCAGTAATGTGGTTGACCAAAGATTCAACTGATATTTTAAGACTTCAAAGTAAAGGATTTGGTTCAAGAAGAAAGAAAAAGAAAAGTCATTTCCCACAAATCACAAGGCTTCTTAATTACAGTGTAACTGATTACTGATCAAGGCACTGAACCATTTTCTTCATTTCCTTGATTTAAGGATAAATTGTTTCCAGCACATTGAACTTGACTGGTATAACATGCAGCTTTTCTAGACTCCATGGAGGAAACACCCCAAGCATAATTTTCACTCCGGTAGGGTAGAGCTGGGGGACAACTGTCAGGGACGGGACCGGGGGACGGGATTGATCGAGACATGCCTTTGTCAAATGCTTTGACAAAGGGTCATCTGGACTTGAAACATCAGCTCTTTCCTCTCCTTATACCTTCTGCCAGACCTGCTGAGATTTTCCAGCATTTCCTCTTTTGGTTTCAAATTCCAGCATCCGCAGTAATTTGCTTTTACTTTTATAAAAGAGTGTTGGGCCCTCTGGCCCTCACCTTTCCACCCAACCCCATTCCCCTGATACCCACCCCCCCCCCCCCCCCCCCCACCCATCCATTCCGCATTCCCCCTTATATAGCCTTACCATCTAATACCCTCCTGCTCCTCCTGGGCTACATGCATGCAGCACTGTAAAGCCCTTCTTAACTTCTTTTACCTTCCGGGTTTCTGGAGGTCAGGAAAATCTGGCGGTCAGACCTCACTGCCCTCACCTATTATCATGCTTCCCCCAACCATGGTCTACCACTTTGCAGTTGTAAAGCTCTTGAACTTCCATAAACAGACAGCAAAGTTGTGCATTCAATTTAAATGCTTATAGAAAGAACAAAGAAAGCTTTTTCATTTAAATCATTATTTTGAACTATAAATAATTTCATTCTAAGTGCTTGATAGCACCCTGTAGAACAGAGAGCATTTAAATAGGCTCTGAATTTGCATGGATCTTCCAGCGCATGCCGGCTTTAATTCCTTTAGTAATGCAGTGGAAGGATCCAGAAATGGACCAAAACACTGATATGGCAGATTCTGTTCTTATGCTGGAAATTTCTGATGGGCCTTGTCGGAGGCAGATATGAACTGGAACCCTATGGAAAATAAACAATTTCATCGTAATGGAGCTGACAGGAGAGAAAAATAATTTCCCAGGTGAGGAAGGGATCTCGGTCCCACCATGACAGCATTTGGCTCAGAGGTTTCCATCTTTTGTGCATTGGCAAGTGTCCAAGTAGCACCCCGGGTGGCATAGGACTATGTTGGGGTCATGAGTCTGATCTGTCCTCCTCTGGTCCTATGCACTTTAATGGGGTCAGTATTGGAGGTCACTATGTGCATAGTCCTTGTGTAACTGGTGGGAGTGCAACCCATGCAAACGTGGGCCACAATAAAAACAGAAATTGCTAGAAATGTACTGAAGGTCACTCACCAATGAATGAGCCTTTGGGTTAGTGGTCCCTTTCTCACCTGTGAGCCAGGACAATCAAATCCTATTCCAGACACTCTTGAGAAGTGAGACCTGTTCCATACGATATGTAAAACGGTTACCTCCCTCAAGCCCTGAATTATCCAAACATCCCCCTTTACATTCGCCATCATTTTCAAATTATTCCGCATGCATATTCCATAAAGAAAATTATCACAAGTGAACAAAAAATATGTTATTCTTCCGAATCTGTTCGCATTTTGTTTGTCTCTACACAAGCTTTGCACATATCAGCCCAATGCTTCTGGTCTCCAGATTTGTTGGAGGCTGGACATACAACTGAAGATGCCATCAGGACACTGTGGAATTCCTGGCATGTGAATTTATGTGGGAATTGCCAAGGAATTTTAAATTTCCAATGGGCCATTCCCCTGCTGCAGGACCCTTGGTGAAATTGACACCTGGGATAGATTTGCAGCACTTTATTTATTCATACATAGGATGTGATGTCACTGGCTAGACCAACATTTATTGCCCATCCCTAATTGTCCTTGAGACGGTCGTGGTGAGCTGCCTTCTTGAACCGCCGCAGTCCCTGAGGTATAGGTACATCACAGTAAGAAGTCTCACAACACCAGGTTAAAGTCCAACAGGTTTATTTGGTAGCAAATACCATAAGCTTTCGGAGCAGAGCTCCTTCGTCAGATGGAGTGGATATCTGTTCTCAAACAGGGCACAGACACAGAAATCAAATTACAGAATACTGATTAGAATGCAAATCTCTACAGCCAGCCAGGTCTTAAATGTACAGACAATGTGGGTGGAGGGAGCATTCAACACAGGTTAAAGAGACGTGTATTGTCTCCAGACAGAACAGCTTGTGGAATTCTGCAAGTCCAGGAGGCAAGCTGTGGGGGTTACTGATAATGTGACATAAATCCAACATCCCGGTTTAGGCCGTCCTCATGTGTGCGGAACTTGGCTATCAGTTTCTGCTCAGCGACTCTGCTGAGGTACATCAGGTACATCTACAGTGCTACTAGGGGAGGAGTTCCAGGATTGTGACCCAGCAGCAGTGAAGGAACAATTATATATTTCCAAGTCAGGATTGTGAGTAGGTTGGAGAGGAACTTTCAGGTCGTGGTGTTCCCAGTATCTGCTGCTCTGCCCTTCTAAATCAGTGGTTCCCAAAGGGTGCGGTACGCCACACTGGTGCGGTGGGAGAGGATGGCAAGTGTGGCGGGAAGATTCAAGGACAGTCAAAGAAACATTTAAACATGGTTTAAGCAAGCATTGTTTTATACTTTCTGGATGTCCCATGATCATATTATAAAGTAGTTGTGTTCTATGTTATGAATCAAGCACTGCTAGGAATTGTTTTTTTTTTGTTTTTGAATGTATTTCTTATCAATAAAAAATTCGGTGTGGCGCGAGCAAATTTTTATTCCGAAAATACGGCCCAGTGAAAAAAATTTGGGAACCACTGTTCTAAATGGTAGTGGTCATGGGTTTGCAATTGAGTATAAAAATAGGAAAGTCTTGCTAAAACTATACATGGCACTAGTTAGACCACACTTGGAATACTGTGAACAGTTTTGGTCCTCTATTCTAAGTAAAGATATACTGGCATTAGAGGCAGCCCAGAGAAAGTTCACTAGGTTATGGAGGGATTTTCTTATGAGGAGAGATTAAGTACATTGGGTATTTAGAAGAGTGAAGTGACCTTATTGAGACATATAGGACTCTCAGGAGACATGACAGGGTAAATGCTGAGAGGATGTTTTCTCTTGTGGGAGAGTCTAGGACCAGAGGCCATAATCTCAGAATAGTGGGTTGCTCATTTAAAACAAAGTCAAGGCGGAATCTCTTCTCTCAGAGGATAATGAATTTGTAGAATTCTTTACCGCAGAATGCTGTAGAGGCTAAGTCATTAAATATGTTCAAAGCTGAGATCGACAGATTTTTAATCAGTAAGGGAATCAAGGGTTATGGGGATAAGGCGGGGAAGTGAAGTTGAGGATTATATCAGATTAGCCATGATCTCATTGAATGGCGAAGCAAACATAATGGGCCAATTGGCCTACTTCTGTTCCGACGTCTTATGGTCTTATGATAATTCTGTGCAGAACTTTAAATTGAATTAAGCTTAAATGAGCACAGGAGGATGTGGAGTTGACTCAAAGGAGGACCTCCTCCCACCAGTCATTAGCCCAAATTCAGCCTCCCAGTTGTTCCTTATTTTTTGGAGAGAAGAGGGTCCAGAGAATAGCATGAACAAAGAACAAAGAAAATTACAGCACAGGAACAGGCCCTTCGGCCCTCCAAGCCTGCACCGATCATGCTGCCCGACTGAACTAAAACCCCCTACCCTTCCGGGGACCATATCCCTCTATTCCCATCCTATTCATGTATTTGTCAAGGCGCCCCTTAAAAGTCACTACCGTGTCCGCTTCCACTACCTCCCCCAGCAGCAAGTTCCAGGCATCCAACACCCTCTGTGTAAAAAATCTGTCTCGTACATCTCCTTTGAATCTTGCCCCTCGCACCTTAAACCTGTGCCCCCTAGTAATTGACTCTTCCACCCTGGGAAAAATCTTCTGACTATCCACTCTGTCCATGCCTCTCATAATCTTGTAGACTTCTATCAGGTCGTTCCAGTGAGAACAAACCAAGTTTCTCCAACCTCTCCTCATAGCTAATGTCCTCTATACCAGGCAACATCCTGGTAAATCTTTTCTGTACCCTATCCAAAGCCTTCACATCCTTCTGGTAGTGTGGTGACGTGAATTGAAGAATTGAACACTATATTCCAAGTGTATGGAATTAAGAATCTACTGATGACCATGAAACCATTATTGATTATTGGATAAACCCATCTGGTTCACTAATGTCCTTTAGGGGAGGAAATCTGCCGTCCTTACCTGGTCTGGCCTATATGTGATTCCAGACCCACAGCAATGTGGTTGACTCTCACAATGTAGATGGGCAATAAATACTGGCCAGCCAGCGACATCCATGTCCCACAAATGAATAAAGAAAGAAAAATACAAGCAATAGGGTTAGTAATATATAATAGGAGGTCATCAGTGTATAAGGACATACAGTGCTTCACACCAGCTTGGTGGATACCATTTAGTAGTGTTGACAACTTTAAGGCTATGGACAGGGGATCTATCACCAAGGAAAAGAAGAGTGGAGACAAAGGCATCCTTGTCAGGTTCCTCTGGATAGAGGGAAGTACTTTGAGTAGAAAGAGTTAATTAGAATGCAGGTATAGAGAAGGCAAATCCATGAAATAAATTTTGAACCTAACCTAAATTTACCCAAAATTGTAAATAAATAATCCCACTCCACTCAGCCAAAAGCCCTCTCCACATCCAAAGAGACAACCATTTCAGGGTCAATCAAGGCATTTGGGGAAAGTATAATGTCAAGAGGACAACATATGTTTGAGAATAGGGTGGGCAATAAATGCTGGCCAGGCAATGACACCCATGTCCCACGAATGAATAAAAAAAAGAATAATTGATGTACTTTCCTAAAGCCAGATTGTCAGATATTATACCAGGAAGACAAGGCTCTAAACAGCACACCAATAGCTTAGCAGACAGCCTTACATCTGTGTTTAAAAGAGAGATATGTCAATATGAGTCACATTCCGCATGGTCTCTGTCTTTTTTGAGTATAACTGAGATCAAAGCTTGACTCAGTGTTGGGGGCAGGGAACCTTGGGACAATGAATCACTAAACACATCTAGCATTAAGGGACCAAGTTGACTGGAGAATTTTTTCCAGAATTCAAAAGGAAAGCCGTTGGGGCCTGGGGTCTTGCCACTTTGCATTGACTTAATGTAGTTTGTTACCTCATCCAGACACAAAGGATTGTCCAGTTCTCTATTCATGGATGGTATCTCCAAATTATTTTAGAATGTCAACCATTGCCATGCTATCCAACAGGGGTTCTGATTTATAAAGGTTACAGTAAAAAGTAGTGAAGGTTGAATTAATATCAAAGTTTGTGTCTTTATATGCCCTGTTTGTGAACAGAACTCCCACTTACCTGACGAAGGAGCAGCGCTCCAAAAGCTAGTGGCTTTTGCTACCAAATAAACCTGTTGGACTTTAACCTGGTGTTGTGAGACTTCTTACTGGGTCAGAAGGTGGCCAGCTTTATCCTTGCATTCACAAAATGTTCCCCTGGATCATTGTAACATATGCTCAGCTTTATTTGTGGAAAAATGTTAGACTGAGTCTGAGGTTTTAGTCTGTTTGCACATAACTCAGGAGTGGGAGTGATGGAATATTGACGGTTTATTTATAAGTCAAGTCCGGCAATATTCCATCTTGTTGTTTTAATTTTTTTTGTTTGATAATATATGCATTGTAAGAAATGTTCCCTGGGAAGACTGCTTTGAGGTCTCCCATTGTATTCTTGGGGTGGTGGAAACAGATTTATTCGTTTATAGAAAACATCTATATTGGTGGATATAGATTTACAAAAATCTTTGTCAGATAGTAAGGTTGTGTTAAGTCTCCATGGAGGCTGACCTGTAGCTTTGGGTGTAAGAGCCAGGTTGAGGGAGTGGGATGCATGGTCTGATATAACAACAGCAGAATACACAGCCAATTTAACTGTGGGACAAAAGCTCTGGAATATTAAAATATATGGAGAAGAAAACAAAGCCAAGAGGACCCATTACACCATGAGAATGGCCAAATACAAGAAGATTCTTGGTTACTGTCTCCACCTCAATCCCCAAACCAATCACCACACTCCCTAACCACAAGAATAAAAACCAATGTGGTAATAAACTTTTAACTGAATAAAAGTGTGAATCATAAAACTGTAACTCAAATCTTCAGCTTGCCATTATAAACAAGAGCAAAAGGTACTCCCCCTTCAATGGCAACCATGGCAACAACTAATCAACCTTGCTCGTGGAACATGTGCCCGACATATGAATTACGTTATGTCATACGCATTTGAAAAGTTGCTTGTTTTAAGAGCGGCAGAGAGACTTCACTGAGGTGCATTCTGGGAGAAGTCAGCACAGTCACACCTACTGAAAAGTGAGAAGCGGAAGAACCTCTCCAGTGACAAACAGGAATAAGGGGACCATTCAAAAGGACCATCTTTAGTGACCCTGAGTATAAACAACAGTGGCCAGGTATGAAAGGTATAATTTCCAGTCATTACTCCCATAAAATCTACAGAGGTTTTCAAAAGTTACCCAGTCGGGGATTAAGCATGCACCACTGTAGGAAAGAATCCACCTCAACTGGCATGTCAAAGAAATGATCTTCTCCACTAAGTGTGATGCAAAGGCAGGCAAGGTGAATCAGCCCAAAGATTGTTCCTTTATTGTACAGTGTGGATTTGATGTTGTTAAATACTGCTCATTTCCTTGCTAGATCTAGAACATAGAACAGTACAGCACAGAACAGGCCATTCGGCCCACGATGTTGTGCCGAGCTTTATCTGAAACCAAGATCAAGCTATGCCACTCCCTATCATCCTGGTGTGCTTCATGTGCCTATCCAATAACCGCTTAAATGTTCCTAAACTGTCTGACTCCACTATCACTGCAGGCAGTCCATTCCACACCCCAACCACTCTCTGCGTAAAGAACCTACCTCTGATATCCTTCCTATATCTCCCACCATGAACCCTATAGTTATGCCCCCTTGTAATAGCTCCATCCACCCGAGCAAATAGTCTTTGAACGTTCACTCTATCTATCCCCTTCATCATTTTATAAACCTCTATTAAGTCTCCCCTCAGCCTCCTCCACTCCAGAGAGAACAGCCCTAGCTCCCTCAACCTTTCCTCATAAGACCTACCCTCTAAACCAGGCAGCATCCTGGTAAATCTCCTCTGCACTCTTTCCAGCACTTCCACATCCTTCTTATAGTGAGGTGACCAGAACTGCACACAATATTCCAAATGTGGTCTCACCAAGGTCCTGTACAGTTGCAGCATAACCCCACGGCTCTTAAACTCCAACCCCCTGTTAATAAAAGCTAACACACTATAGGCCTTCTTCACAGCTCTATCCACTTGAGTGGCAACCTTCAGAGATCTGTGGATATGGACCCCAAGATCTCTCTGTTCCTCCACAGTCTTCAGAACCCTACCTTTGACCCTGTAATCCACCTTTAAATTAGTCCTTCCAAAATGAATCACCTCACATTTATCAGGGTTAAACTCCATTTGCCATTTTTCAGCCCAGCTTTGCGTCCTATCTATGTCTCTTTGCAGCCTACAACAGCCCTCCACCTCATCCACTACTCCACCAATCTTGGTGTCATCAGCAAATTTACTGATCCATCCTTCAGCCCCCTCCTCTAAGTCATTAATAAAAATCACAAAGAGCAGAGGACCAAGCACTGATCCCTGTGGCACTCCGCTAGCAACCTGCCTCCAGTCCGAAAATTTTCCATCCACCACCACCCTCTGTCTTCAATCAGATAGCCAGTTACCTATCCAATCGGCCAACTTTCCCTCTATCCCACACCTCCTTACTTTCATCATAAGCCGACCATGGGGGACCTTATCAAACGCCTTACTAAAATCCATGTATATGACATCAACTGCCCTACCTACATCAACACACTTAGTTACCTCCTCAAAAAATTCTATCAAATTTGTGAGGTACGACTTGCCCTTCACGAATCCGTGCTGACTATCCCGGATTAATCCGCATCTTTCTAAATGGTCGTAAATCCCATCCCTAAGGACCTTTTCCATCAATTTACCAACCACCGAAGTAAGACTAACCGGTCTATAATTACCAGGGTCATTTCTATTCCCTTTCTTAAACAGAGGAACAACATTCTCCACTCTCCAGTCCTCTGGCACCATCACTGTGGACAGTGAGGACCCAAAGATCAAAGCCAAAGGCTCTGCAATCTCATCCCTTGCCTCCCAAAGAATCCTAGCATATATTTCATCAGGCCCAGGGGACTTATCGACCTTCAGTTTATTCAAAACTGCCAGTACATCCTCCCTCCGAACATCTATTTCCTCCAGCCTATTAGCCTGTAACACCTTCTCTTCCTCAAAAACATGGCCCCTCTCCTTGGTGAACACTGAAGAAAAGTATTCATTCATCACCTCGCCTATCTCTACTGACTCCATACACAAGTATTTATGAATGCATTGCAGACACATCTGCAATGCATTCATAAATCGTACATTCTAATTGTTGATTTGATTTGATTTATTATTGTTACATGTATTAGTATAGAGTGAAAGGTATTGTTTCTTGCATGCAATGCAGACAAAGCATACCGTACATAGAAAAGGAAAGGAGAGACTGCAAAATGTAATGTTACAATCATAGCTAGGGTGCAGAGAAAGATCAATATTGTTAGAGAGTTTAAAAGAGTTAGAGTGGAGTTTCAGCAGCATAGAATGAGAGTAAAAGATAGAATTAGTGGGTATGCTGGGCACAGCTTGCAAGAAGTTGCCATGCTCCAGTGCTATTTTGGATGATGTGGCGTTGGTATGTGACATTGCAATGTTCCTTGCCCAGCAAAGAATATGACTTCACTTCATAACAATGGAAACGTACTACAATGGCTTGTGGAGGGTCGTCTTGGTAAGGTTTTCGTCAAAGGTATGGTGGCCTCTGTCTAGCTCCGGGGATTTGGGGAAGGTTTCCTTGCCCACCACGTTTATGAATAAATCTGACATAAATTGTGATGGTGTTCAGCTTTCGGTTCCCTCTGGTAGACCAAAATTGCATCAGTTTTGTTATCTAGATCGGTTTTCCAGGTCATTGGCTTTAACCCTCAGCAACATGCTCTGCAAAATCATTACAGTTGGCTTGGACTCCAGCATACAGATCATGTCCCTGTGGTCTGACAGGGCCCTCTCAATGTCGTTAAGGCTGTTGGCGGGAGAATCAACAGCTAGACAAATAATATCAAGAGAGATCGAATTGAACCCAACAACTTCACCGATGAATTTTTCAGCTCCAGGACCAAACTTCATCAGGATCAATTGGGGTCCACAATAAGAATTTTGCTTGGGTTTTCAGTCGTCAAAGGTGTGAGGGAGCTGGTCACTGTCTTAACTGAAGCTGCCTCGTCAAGCATGTCATTTTCATTCAACTTTTTCTCACCTGCATGCTTTAGGTTCCTAGGCATATTTGGATGAACTTGGTACCTGAGTATTTAGATCAGTTTTTGCGGTAGAAAATAAAAGATATATCAGCATAGTGAAAAGTAATTTGAAAAGAATTGTCGAGAAAAGACTACATTGCTCAAACATTGCTCAAATTGGATGGGATAATCTTTGCTTGCAGCAGTTCTGCTGTGCATAAGATTCAGGCCATCGCCTTTCAAGTTTTCAAGTCGTTTTATAGCATGCCAGTGATTTATTATTGTCTATTAATCTGATGTCTGTTGTTTCCTAAAATGACGTTGCTTCTCTGGGGAATGTTGTTGTTGGCAAGTATTGCTGCTGTGATCATTGATGCTGCTAATCCATTGCATTTGTTGGAAAACGGTTGGCCTCTGGGACTGATGATCATTTGGTTCTTTGCTCAATTGGCGAGCAAAGTACAATCAAGGTGATAAGTTCTCTACACAGTGTTATAATTCAGGTCAAAAACACCAGTGTTTTATGAAGCCTATCTGGATCACAAGTTTTGCACTTTGAATTTGGCTGGGGTAAGCATGATATGTTTCACTTCGGATATGATTCAACAGACTCACTCGGAACCTTTTATCAAAGAAAGTTTATTTAAAAATATAGTTAACATGTATGGAAAGAAAATTAGCAGTAACTTTTTTCAATTACAAACAAAAACAATAAAGCAACCACGATAATGTATAACCCTTAACAAATATATCTAAAATGTTCCAATCAAATAAAACTTCCCACAGGTTTAACACAGCAAAGATTAATGCTCATGTTATACTGGAACTGAGTCCTTTGGTTGGAGAATTGAAATTCTCACTTCTCAGCCTTGTAACTTGTAGCAGCTCTCTGGATATATCCAGAACAGTTTGAAATCAGAACAGCTTCCCAAAACACCTGGGAGAGACTCTGGTCAAGCCACCCAACAGCAGATTTTCTACTCCAGGAAGACAAGAAGCCTTGCTTTCAGCGAACCAGCAGAATTTCTAAAACCAGGGAGATAGAGAAACACTTCATTTCAGCTTGATGTCCCTTATAAAACTCAAACGGCAGCCAGTCAAACTGAAAATGAAACCTTAAATTCACCAGGAAGGAAAAAATTGTCCAAAAACAAATGACCTGCCAACCCATCTTCCTCCTAACAATGCAGGGTCATAAAAAATCGCAGAGTAAAAATAAACAAAACCCCATTTAAACCACTGAAGTAGCAATAAAAGGATTTCCACACTCAGTCCGGCACCAATGAGAGCTGAGGCTGGAAGAGCTGCAGAGAACATGATTTAACAAAACAAATCTCTTAAAGATACACTAACTTCACAGGAGGTCCCAAGTTGCCAAGTGGGTTGACCTTTCTTGACTGCGTTGAATGTTTGCTCTGACCGGCTCTCAGCTCTGGCAATAATTTGGCAGCTTCATCAAGATGAGATTTGGCTTTCTGTTGTTCCACTTTGATCTTGCCAATACTCCTGTTTTTATTTCTGGCTTAAATAATTTTTTAGCAGTTGGAAAAGTAGTCTGGGTCACATCACAAGGAAAATGGGGGGTGGAGGCTCAGTCTTTGCTGGGGTAGTGGGGGGTAGGATGGTTCGGGCCTCGGGGGTGAAGTGCTGGTGGAGTGATTGGGCCTCGGGGTGGGGAGGAGGGTTTGGGGCTGGGGCCTCAAAGGGGGAGTGATGGTAAGGGATTTTGAGCCACAGAGGGAAGAGTGGATCTTCAAGGCCTCCAAAATTTGATATGCCTTGCTTTTCTACTTCTCAGTGAGGTCTAGGATGCAATTCAGCTTATAGCACTCCTTCCCTATCACTGAAGACAGAGTTTCAACACTTATTTGTTTACATGCACTGTAAGAACTCACCAAGGCTCCTTAGGCAGCTTCTTCCAGTCCCATTACCATTTAGAAGAACAAGGACTGCAGCTACATGGGAACACCTCCAAATGGAAGTTCCCCTCCAAGCCACTCACCATCCTGACTTGGGAATATATTGTCATTCCTTCACTGTCATTGGGTCAAAATCTTGGAACATCCTCATTGACAGCACTGTGGGTGAACCTACACTACATGGATTGCAGTAGTTCAAGAAGGCAGCTCACCACCACCTTCTCTAGGGCAATTAGGGATGAGCAATAAATGTTGGCCGAGCCAGCGAAATCCACATCCCTTGAGTGAATTTTTTAAAAAGGGTTTTCATTCAACTCTGTGGTAATTTCATAATTCTGCCATTGAGACTGGAAGCACTGCTAATTCCCTCTCAAATCTCCCTTCTTGTCTATCGGAGCAGGTACTGGAAATAATGACTCATCCAGCTGTCAATGTCCTGTACAAAGTTGCAGACTGAGGTTATAATTTTGCTGAGAAGAAACATGTTGTTGAAGCTATTCATCGTGCACTCATCAAGACAAATGTAAGAATGCCAAAGTTCAAATTATCACAACAATTTATGCTGCAGGAGAAAAGGTGCTGATTTGTTGGCAAGTCAGTTCTGATTGGCTGAGGTATTGCCATGGAGAACGCAATGGGAAACTATAGGCTCTCCAAGCTCCCCAAACCATGGGAAATTGAATAAAAGGCACAAGCTTGACTATATTCCATGTTTGGAGAGCTCTCTGCCTATGATTGTATGTCAACTCTAGAAGCGTAAATTAGCCACATCATGAGCTCAACTGATCATCTTAAATTGTTTTTTACTTTGGCTGTTCGTGCACTCAAGATTGTTTAACAAGTGCTGCCCAATCATGGAATCTGAGCTAAAATATATATTTCAGGGGCAACTTTCCAACCTCGCCATGCCTGACGCAGATCGCACTGATCCCGGAAAATAATGTGTGGGCCTAAAAATCAGTTCTGCACCCAGCGCCAAACTGTTTGCAATCATCCCGGTCCCTTTCTATTGGAGGGAAGTGTACATAACTGATTGAAATTAGTAATGACAGAGGGGGAATGCAATAATGGGAGTAAATTATAAGGAGACTATCAACACAGCTGCCAAGGACCATGTTGAAGGAAAGATTGCTAGTGAGTGACAACACCCTAACTCTTAGCACCCGTCTCCAATAAAGATTAAAGATGAAAGTTTTAAGATTCCGCAAGATGAACCAAAAGTATCAGACCATTTCTAAAATTGCTGTCAGAAATATTATTGTGGCATTCATGATTTTCCTTCTGGAAACAAAGCTGTGGTGGAACTAAAAGATGTTTATGGGCTTGAGGCCTCCTGGGAGTGTTTTGAAGACTATTTTCTCCTTTCACAAACTGATTTCCAACATGTTTTGTTTTTATTTCAGATTTCCAGCTTTTTGTATTATTTTCTTTTTCTTTTGCTCAAATCTAATTCCAGAAAAAATTAAGAAGCATTTTGTTTGATTTTAAATAGCTGCAATCGTATTAAAGTGAATGGAAAACTGACTCTATAGAAACAGCAATGTGTACATGATGTCATCTTTTCGGAGAGGTGATCTGCTTGTGGATTAACAAAACATCCTGTTTGCATGTTGAGAATGATGAATATGTGACTTCCATAGCATAATGCGTGACAGCTATTTTAACCTGTATTTTATTCATGAGTTACTTTTACAGGTTTCTGTCAGCTTACATTTAGTTCAGGAAAGGCATGGATAAATAATAGAAAAAACTTATAGCCTTAACACTTAGAGCAGCAGTTCTTCAAATTATGAGGCCTGCAATCTAGTAAACCAATCATTCAGGCTGTTCTTAATTCTGTTTCAAATTCTGCATCTCTAAATAAGTAAAGTAAAGTAGATTTATTAATCACAAGTAAGGCTTACATTAACACTGCAATGAAGTTACTGTGAAATTCCCCTAGTCGCCACAATCTGTTCGGGCCAATGCAACTAACAGGCACGTCTTTCAGAATGTGGGAGGAAAACGGAGCACCCAGAGGAAACCCATGAAGACACGGGGAGAACATGCAAACTCCACACAGACAGTGACCCGAGCTGGGAATTGAACCCAGCTCCCTGGTGCAGTGAAGCAGCAGTGATAACCACTGTGGCCAAGTCAAAGGTGTAACGCCCCACCAACAATCAGAAGATTACACAGGGAGGTCTGGAAAATCCAGCAGTGCATGGAAAACAGAGAAGCATCTGTAAAGGTGGAAAAACTGCACTTAAAAGATTGACTATTCTTAAAACAGTGATTTGAATCATGATTGTAAAAGAAAATGGGAAGAGAGCCCAACTTCTCAAAGTGTATTTACCTAACTGAAATTAGGCTTGAGAGAGGAGAAATGTAATAGAGAGTGTGGATCGCAAGAGCACTACCCAAGCAGCAGTCAGGGACTGTGTTGATGGAAGCAAAATTGTCAGAGAGTGGTTAACCCCGAGCCCTACCAATCCTTTCCAATACAGAATGTAGTCCAATGATTCCACAAAATCAATAAGGTTATCATTTGCCAGAATATTTATATAATGAAAGGATGTACAGTTTGGGTCTGTTCTCTTGAGAAGGGACGCTGAGGGGTGACCTAATAGACTCTTTAAAATTACAAAAGACACAGAAAGGGCTAAATTGGATAACCCCAAAATTGGGCATGGAGATTATCAGGCTTGCTTGAAGCATGCTGGCTGCTAATTCTAATGATTGGGGTTTTACTGACAGTATCAGGAGAGAACTGAAACCCTGGTACCCTTTTCCTTATTGTCCGTAGTCAGTGTGATTTTGGATGGGTGATCAAGTTTCTTTATGGGTGGTTTGGAATCAGAATCAGGTTGGGAGACTTTTTAGATGTAGCAGTCTCCAGGTTTGAAAAAGCATGGGCTTACTGCCTTTTCTGCTGCTGATGTCTTGCAGCTTGGTGTTGTGTATGCTACTTGAGTTTTCTCTGGTCCTTGGGATAATAAATGCAACTGGTTTCAGTCACATGAAGGTATGTTTCAATGCCTTATATTGTCCACATTTTGGGTTGGAGCCAGGGTGGTTGATACGCAATAGAGGAATTATTGATCCTATGAGCATATCTGCCATGATTAGCTCACGAGAAATTCTTATTTGATATTCCATCCTCACGCCACTGACATGTCTGGCACTCAGTTTGTCAGATCTCTTTCACTGAGCTGGTAAAGATGGTCCCTTTGCACCTGGAAAACCCATTTGCATTTGAGAACTTTCCAGAGAGATCATAGAATCATAGAATCCCTACAGTGCAGGAGGCCATTCGGCCCATCGAGTCTGTACCAACCACAATCCCACCCAGGCCCTACCCCCGTAACGCCACCTATTCACCCTGCTAATCCCCCTGACACTAGGGTCAATTTAGCATGGTCAATCAACCTAACCTGCACATTTTTGGACTGTGGGAGGAAACTGGAGGAAACCCACACAGACAGTGACCTGAGGCTGGAATTGAACCTGGGTCCCTGGCACTGTGAGACAGCAGTGCTAACCACTGTGCCAGCGTGCTCCTCTCAGGTATGAGATACTTCTATGCATGAAGGATGTGAAGACTTTGGAGAAGGTACAGAAAAGAATTACCAGGATGTTGCCTGGTATGGAGGGCATTAGCTATGAGGTGAGGTTGGAGAAACTTGGTGTGTTCTCACTGGAACAGCGAAGGTTGAGGGATGACCTGATAGAGGTCTACAAGATTATGAGGGGCATGAACAGAGTGGATAGTCAGAAGCTTTTTCCCAGGGTGGAAGAATCAATTACCAGGGGGCATAGGCTTAAGGTGTGAGCGGAAAGGTTTAAAGGAGATATACGAGGCAAGGTTTCTTACACAGAGGGTGGTGGGTGCCTGGAACTTGCTGCTGGGGAGGTAGTGGAAGCAGATACAATACTGACTTTTAAGGGGCGTCTTGACAAATACATGAATAAAATGGGAATAGTGGGATATGGTCTCCGAAGGTTAGGGGGTTTTAGTTCAATCAGTGCAGGCTTGGAGGGCCGAAGGGCCTGTTCCTGTGCTGTAATTTTCTTTTTTCTTTGTTCTTATGTACAGAAATTGCAGAACTCACCTGACCCATGGCCATCTAAACAGTCTTGTTAGTGTCCATTTTCAAATAAATGACAGTTCTGAAGATTATATGTTTAAAGGGGTTGCCCAACTAAAACAGAGATGAGGTGAAATTTATTCACTCAGGTGGTCATGAGTCTTTAGATCTTTTCCTGAAAATGCTGTGGAAGCAAAGTCTTTGAATATTTTTAAGGCAGATGTAGATAGATTCTTGGTAAGCAGAAGGAGGTGATAGGTTATCGGGAGTGGGCAGAGTGCAGATCTGAGCTTACTATCAGATCAACCATGATTTTATTGAATGGCGAAGCAGGTTCAAGGGGCTAAATGGCATACTCCTGTTCTTTGTTCGCATGTTCAAACCTCACAATCCCCATCTGCTGGGTTGCAGTTGGTACAGCCCCCTGCACTGAAGGCTGCAATAGGCAAAACTGCACCAGCAGAGTTGAAAAAAAAGAAAGAACCCTCAGAACAAGGCTAACAAAGCAAATACTTCAGAGGCAACCAGAGGCAAAAGTCTGAAATCTCAAGACTAAAGCAACAGCAAACTCTCACCTGGACCTCTAATTACTCATACAGCAAATGCTTCAGCCCCCTTTTAACTTGCCTCTGGATGAGAAAAATTGGGATGGCCACCTGCCCACCTTGCCCATGTGCCACCCGAGAAATCACGCGGGCAACATAAAATTGGCACCAATTGCCCTCTTTAAGTATTTTAAGTGGCTGATTAGTGCCACCGACTCATGTTCAATTTAACATTCTTCTCACAATTCTCACAATTTAACATTCTTCGGCACAACATCGTGGGCCGAAGGGCCTGTTCTGTGCTGTACTGTTCTATGTTCTATGTTCTGGGTCAGTAGCACCCCCAAAAATAAAATATTGAATTCTCGCTATGATCAGCATTCCTTGCCTTGGTAGTGAAAATCCAGCCCTTTCACAAACCTGGCAAAAATACTCAACACAAACAACGAGACTTGAACATTGCTCTTTTCTCCAGTCTGTTCCTCCCAGTAAACTCACCCATGAGGCATAACTAGCAAAAATCAGCCCCTTTATCTCCATCTGTGCAAAGAAAAATTACACATAAATATTCAACATTTATGTAAATGAGTTGGAAACATGAACACAGGATCTTAGCATACATTTTCCACATTGCCCATGAGAGATCGGTACACATCTTATGTTTGATCAACAAAATCACTATTCTTCATATTTAAAGCTTTTACTTGCATTTAGGAAGGTTGATTACTATAATAATCCAGTCTAAATAAACACACAGCAATTGGTACACATCATTGAATTCTGCAACAGACACCAAGCCCATATATACTTCTCATAACAAAACATATGCTTCATGTCTATAACATGCTACTTCTGAACTGTTTCTTCTGCCACTCCAGTGATGCTAATATGTTATGAATATGCACAGCAGTTTGAAAGCAAAGCTGCAAGGCTCCACTATTTCAGAGTGGTAATTTTTTAACCTCTTAATGTCTTTTTTCAATGACACTATTACATTTCCCTATTCATGTTTATTCTGGAGCAGGAAAAGTAGTTAATGCATTCAACATTCACATCTTAAAATGGTTGTACATGATTATAAGTATTTAATAGAGAAAAAAGTGTTATTGGAAAACTACCATTGTAATTTGATGCTTGATACCATAACCATTAATAAACTTTATCCCAGATCTTTTAAATAAGAATTTAATAGCAAGTGTTGGTACAGACTCGATGGCTCAAAGGGCCTCTTCGACACTGTATGATTTTATGATTCTATATGAAAATCTATATAGACTTATCCTGAAAAGACAACTAAATTATCTGTGAAGCCAATGAGGGTTAGTGTGAATAGAATGACAAGACCTGCAGTATTTTGGATTGCACTTGCATTGTTGATGCCAACCATCTGCCTTCTCTGCAACATCAGTATTCGAGGGCCCTTGTACTCGGCAGCACTACTGAATTCCTACCAGCTGCTACCCATGCTGTGATTAATGACACTGAACACTGTGGGCAGGATTTATTTGATTAATTCCGGGAAGATGTCATTTGGGAAAGAGCCGTATTTCGATCAGTGCCAGGTGGAAAGACTTTAAGGAGTCAGGAGCTGAGCCATTTGCTGCAGATGACCCAGCCTCTGACCTGAATTAGTAGTTATACTAGTACCCATCACATTTATGTAATTGCTTCAGTTAAGTTTCTGGTCAATGATGATCCACAGAATGTTGATTGTTAAGTATTCAATGATGGTAATGTCTTGAATATCAAGGGGAAGAAGTTATGCTTCTCTCATTAGAGATTGTCATAGCCGGATAAGAATATAATTTACCAGTTATCATTCCAAGACTGGATGTTGTCTAGGTGTTGTTACCTGTCGGCATGGAATGCTTCTTCAGCTGAGGAATTGTGAATGAAGCTAAATATTGAGGGGAGAGTGGTGGGGGAGCAGAGAGAATGGCAAGGAAAGCAGAGGAAGCAGCAAGGAGCTGTCCATGACATCACAAGCTTTGATCACAGGATCTGCATGTGAACACATTGCACCTTCTTCCCAGTAAAACAATCTGGGCCTCCTTTAATCTCAAGCAATCAAACCATTCAGAACAGATACATGACACCATTCATTTTACTCTAAATTCACAGTCCCAAAACATAATAATCCTATAAACCTCATAATTGTAACAATAGATGCCAGTGTTGTAGCTTTATATAACAGATAGCTAAAGGTATAGATAGTTTTGGAGCATAAAGCATCAATGCTGCAGCCTGTGCCTCATCCTCAGGCATGGCTAATGCTACTCTTAGAATATTCTTCTATATTCTCACTGAACCACAATTGGTCGTCTGGCTTGATTGTGATGGAGGAGTGAAGAACATGCCAGGCCATAAAGGTTTCAGATTGTGGACTCAGTTCTGCTGGTATTGATTGGTGTATATTGTTATCGTTGTTTAAGGAAGAGGTTCAGAGACATAGGGCAGAGTTTTCCAACTCCCCCGTGGCGGGCCTGTTCCCCACAGTGGAGGTGCTCACCATTGGCCACTGGTGGGATCTTCCAGTTCTACCAAATTCAGTCACAATTTTGCATGGCTTGCCTGTCCTGCCACCAAGGGTCGACTTTGGCAGGACCAGAAAATTCCGCCAGCAGGAATGGCCAGAAAATCCCACCGTAGAGTCTGAACATTAACTATTCTTTGTAGAACATAATTTTGCACAGATATACGATACAATAGGCTTCTTCAAACCAAACCATGAGTTATCTCCACTCAGACTACTACCAGGCTCCTCCTAGTTATAGAAACATAGAAACATAAAAACTAGAAGCAGGAGTAGGCCATTTGGCCCTTCGAGCCTGCTCTGCCATTCATTTTGATCATGGCTGATCATCAAATTTAATATTCTGATCCCATCCTTCCCCCCATATCCATTTAGCCCTTCGAGCTATATCTAATTTCTTCTTGAAATCAGACAATGTTTTGGCCTTAACTACTTTCTGTGGTATTGAATTCCACACATTCACCACCCTCTGGGTGAAGAAATGTCTCCTCACCTCAGTTCTAGAAGATTTCCCCCTTATCCTCAAACTATGACCCCTAGTTCTGGATTCTCCCACCATTGGGAACATTCTTTCTGAATCTACCCTGTCTAACCCTGTTAGAATTTTATAAGTTTCAATGAGATCCCCTCTGACTCTTCTAAACTCCAGTGAATATAATCCTAACCGACTTAGTCTCTCCTCATATGACAGACCTGCCATCCCAGGAAGCAGCCTGGTCAAAATTCGCTGTACTCCCTCTATAGTAAGGATATCCTTCCATAGATAAGGACATCAAAACTGCACACAATACTCCAGGTGTGGCCTCACCAACACCCTATACAATTGCAGCAAAACATCCGTATCCCTATGTGGTGAACCATCGTTGGTTCCCACTGGATAGTACTGAGCCAGGGTCTGGCCAGTACTACAAGTATGTACATATGTTACTGTTGGGTTAGGGATGGGTTGTGCTACTTGTTGCTGTTGGGGTTAGGGTGGGGTTGTTACACCTTTGTATTGTAGTGTTGTGGTACATCCCAGTCGGGCTCCGCCTCCTGGGAGAGGTATAAAGGTCCCTGCTCTGGCTGGGACCCCTCAGTCTGGGATCGTGTATATAATTGTTAGCTGCTTCGTTACAGCAAATAAAAGCCTTTATTTCCTGAGCATCAAGCCTCGTGTATGATAACGCGCATCACCCTATACTCAAATCCTCTCACTATGAAGGCCAACATACCACTTGCCTTCTTTACTGCCTGCTGTACCTGCATGCTTACTTTCAGCGACTGATGCATGAGGACATCAAGGTCTCACTGAGTATCCAGCTCTCTCAATTTACACCATTTCAAGTAATAATCTGATGGCTTTAATTATCTGTGACTCCCTTTCACAGCATCATGTGGATGGTACTTTTTCCCCAGTTCCACATTAACCGTTTCAGTCCTGAACACTCTAATATTACACTGATGGCCCACAGAGACTGATCCTCTGTACTCAAAATTGATAAGGCATCCAGACTGGATGAAATGCATCCAACGATACGGAGAGAAGTGAGAGTGCAAATTGCACTAGCCATAAATTTCCAATCTGACTCCAGGGTGGTGCCAGAGCACTGGAAAAGTGCAAATGTTGCACCTTTGTTCAAAAATGGGAGTAAAGACCCTGGAACTACAGGCCAGTCTATTTAACCTCAGTGGTTGAGAAGCTTCTAGAAATGATAACATGAGACAAAATTGTCACATTGGTATATGCAGGTTAATTAAAGAAAGCCAGCTTGAATTTGTTAAGGGTAAATCATAGAAACATAGAAAACTACAGCACAAAACAGGCCCTTCGGCCCCACAAGTTGTGCTGAACATATCCCTACCTTTTAGGCCTACCTATAACCCTCCATCCTATTAAGTCCCATGTACTCATCCAGGAGTCTCTTAAAAGACCCTATTGAGTTTGTCTCCACCACCACTGACGGCAGCCGATTCCACTCGCCCACCACCCTCTGTGTGAAAAACTTCCTCCTAACATTTCCCCTGTACCTATCCCCCAGTACCTTAAACCTGTGTCCTCTCGTAGCAGCCATTTCCACCCTGGGAAAAAGCCTCTGAGAGTCCACCCGATCTATGCCTCTCAACATCTTATATACCTCTATTAGGTCTCCTCTCATCCTACGTCTCTAACTTTCTAGAGCCTTTTGATGAGGTAACAGAAAAAGTTGATAAAGGTAATGCTGCTGATGTGATGTACATGGATTTCCAAAAGATATTTGATGAAGTGCTGTGCAGCAGACTTGGGAGCAAACTTACACTCAGGCATAAAAGAGACAGTAGCGACATGGATACAAAATTGGCTGAGTGACAGAAGCAAAGGATAGTGATTAATGGATGATTGCTGGACTGAAGGAAGGTTTGCAGAGTAGATTGCCATGAGTCAGTCTTAGAATCCTTGCCCTTTCTGATATTTATGAATGACTTTGGTGAACAGGGCACAATTTCAATAGTTGCGGAAAATACAAAATTTGGAAGCATTGTGAACAGTGGGAAGATGGTGTAGAACTTCAAAAGGACACAGATAGGTTGGTGGAGCTGATGGACAAATGGGAGATGAAATTTAATAAGGAGTCTAACAACACCAGGTTAAAGTCCAACAGGTTTATTTGGTAGCAAACGCCACTAATATGAGAGGCCGAATGCCCATGACCGCTGAAGTGCTCCCCAACACTGTTGGGGAGCACTTCAGCGGTCACGGGCATTCGGCCTCTGATATTCGGGTAAGCGTTCTCCAAGGCGGCCTTCACGACACACGACAGCGCAGAGTCGCTGAGCAAAGACTGATAGCCAGGTTCCGCACACATGAGGACGGTCTCAACCAGGATCTTGGGTTCATGTCACACTATCTGTAACCCCCACAACTTGCCTGGACTTGCAAAATCTCACTGGCTGTCTTGTCTGGAAACAATACACATCTCTTTAACCTGTGCTTAATGCTCCCTCCACTCACATTGTCTGTACCTTTAAGACTTGATTCGCTGTAAAGACTCACATTCCAATCATTATTCATTATTCTGTAAATTGAGTTTGTGTCTTTTGCTGTTTATGAGCAGATCTCCCACTCACCCGACGAAGGAGCAGTGCTCCGAAAGCTAGTGGCGTCTGCTACCAAATAAACCTGTTGGACTTTAACCTGGTGTTGTTTGACTCCTTACTGTGTTTACCCCAGTCCAACACTGGCATCTCCACAAGATGAAATTTAATGCAGAGAAGTGTGAAGTGTGAAGTGATTCATTTTAGCAGGAAAAACACAGAGAGACAATATAAAATAAAGCATTCAGTTTTAAACAGTGCACAGGGGCAAAGGGACCTAGGTGCTTATGTACATTAGCCATTGAAGATCTCAGGATAGTTTGAGAGAGTGGTAAATTTTATTCTGGGCTTTATTAATAGGATCATATAGTGCATATAGTGCAAAAGCAAGAGGGTCAGGTTACATTATATAGAACACTGGTTTGGCCTCAACTGAAATATTGTGCCCAGTTTTGGGCACCACACATTCAGAAAGATGTGAAGGCATTAGAGAGGGTGCAGAAAAGATTCACAAAAATGATTCAAAGCCATGAGTGGTCTGGCAGAGCAGATAATAAAATACTTTTCCCATTGATGAAAAGATTGAGAACAAGATGGCATAAATTTAAGGTTATTGGCAAAAAAGCGTGGAAGACACGGAAAGATTTTATTTCACACGATGGGGGTGATTTTGATTCTAAGTGCTGAATCTGGGTGCAATTCAGATCCAACTTGGAAACCTGTTCTCAGGCGCCCCATACGCACTTAGCCTGAAAAAAAAATTGTGAGTCTGAATCGCCCTGTGGGCGGGACTTATCACACCTGAAACGCTGCTGCTCTGTGCATGAGCAGCCTGGGAATGGAGGGATACAAACGATTGGTCTAGTTGGACCAAGGAGCGGCACAGGCTTGGAGGGCCGAAGGGCCTGTTTCCTGTGCTGTACTGTTCTTTGTTCTTTGTGTGGTAGAGGAAGGTTTAATTGAGGCATTTAAAAAGGGAATTGGATTATTGGCCAGAAATTTACCTCCCTGCCCACCGCGGGAATTGGAGCAGGCAAGGGATGGACAATGGGAAGGTCAGCTGATCTCGGTATGGATTTTATGGTGTCGGGACGAGTGAGGCCGGAAAATCCCACCATTATCTGAAAAGAAGAGCATGCAGACCTATGAGGAAAAGGTTGGGGAATGGCACGAGGTAAATTGCTCCTTTGGAGAGCCAGCACAGACACACGTGTGCTGAATGCTTCCTTGAGTACTGCAATCATTTTGCGAGTCAGAGTCCTTATCAGCTGTCCTTAATTGGAGGAGAACTTGTCTCCTTGCCAATTAAACTGACATCCACAAAATGCCCAATGAGTGACAATTTCCCCCGGGGATAGGTTTGATACTTGGAAACAGTCCTGGCTGATGCTTTCTGCCTCTGGAGGGAAAATCTAGTCTATTTACTGTGTTTTACTTTTCACCAATGGTGCCTGGAGTATGAGTATTTCCTCCAATATTTGTTTTTATATCTCAGATTTCCAGCAGCTGCTGTATCTTGATTTCCTCATAAGTAATTTATTTCTTTGTGAAAATGTTGAAATATTACCCTAGAATATTCTGGAAGCAATCTTTACAATGGCTGAGATTTTCCTGCTAGTGGGATCTTCCAGTCCTGTTGATGGCAATGCCCTAGGGCATGTAGACATTACTGGAACTGGAAGATCCCACCACTGGCCAATGGCAGGCCACCACCGCTGCCAAAAATCTATACCAATCAGTTTGATTTCTCTTGATTTTTCATTTGTTAAATATACTGTATATACAGACCAGGAAGATCCGGGTTTGGTTTTTCATGTGATGTGTTAGCAGTTGCCACAATGGAGCATCACAAATGATGTCAGCATTCTTTGGGTTAGTGAGTATAAAATCCTAGCTAGAAAATGTGCCCATTGGATAAAGGTAGTCTTGGTTTAGCTGTGATTCATCACACAGTGAAAAGATCTACCAAATGACCTGACCAGATTCACACTTGAAAATGGATACTTGGGAAATGTACTGGAATGCCACCAGTAACTTGGAAGACTGAGAATGTTGTCTTCAAGAAAAGGATAAAAAGGAAAAAAATATTTTTTAAAATGTACTAGAGCATGATGTATGTTTCCACTTTTGCAGCTGTTGCACGCATCAAGTAATCCTGGGCAGATGTGCCTGTTGGTGCAATGTAATGCTTTCTATAATTTGCCTCAACAAAGCACATAACTTCATTTAGAGCATTAGTTTTAATGTTACTATTTCTAGATTAATCATCCTTACGCACATGTTCCAACTATCCATGTTGCACATGAACTGTCAACATTTTTAGATCAGTGTGTGCAAGTCTGTACTTGCAGCCTAAAATTAGCAATGCTCCTGGACTCTGGCTTCAGCACAGCTCCCAGCACTACACCTCAGCGTCATTCCAAGTTTCCGCCTTTAGCTCCTACCTATTACTGCAACCATCTTGGGAGATGGAAGCCTGCGATGAGTAGGAGTTAGTTTTTCCATTTATTATGTAAGAACAGAAACTCCCACACACAAAAGCTTTTTGATTTGGTTTATTATTGTCATATGTTTTGAGACACAGTGAAAAGTATTGTTTCTTGCACGCTATACAGACAAAACATACCGTTCATAGAGTACATAGGGGAGAAGGAAAGGAGAGGGTGCAGAATATGCTGTTGTAGTCACAGATAGGGTATAGAAAAAGATCAGTTAATATATGGTAGGTCCATCCAAGAGTCTGTTGGCAGCAGGGAAGAAGCTATTCTTGAGTTGGATGGTACGTGTTCTCAGACTTTTGTATCTTTTTCTCGACAAAAGAAGGTGGAAGAGAGAATGTCCGGGATACATGGGGACCTTGTCATCACTCAGAATATTGGCAGCATCAGTTAAGAACCTAGACTATAGTGATTTCAGGAAGATGCATTCCTGTTTGCAAACTGCAAGAATTATTAAGTATTGGAAAAATATTTCCTCAGAGAAGTAGATACATCTTCAGAAGAGGATAATCAGCAATGTTAACCAATGTTTTGAACTATAAAGATAAGGGATGGAAGCTAGTATGAACTGAGAAAAGGGGAGGCTGCAGATTGTGAACTGGGAAAGGAGAGAGGAAAATATCAGCATGAATGTTGAGAGGGCAAAGAATATATCAGCTTAAACTGAGAAATAAGGAGGGTGCCGGCATAACTAAGATGAGGTTGAATTGGTGTTCAGCTTAACTTGAGCAGGGATAAGAGCACTAGCGTGTACGTTATGTTCCAACTCAACTGACAACATGGACTAAGGAGAAGGGGGAAGAATGCCAATAGGAACTAAAGAATAAGGGGAGAAAATGTCAAAATGAATTGTTGGGAATGGGTGAAGTGTTAACTGGCAAATGAGGGAGCAGGTGAAAAGTGCTACTATGAAGAGGAAGGGAGGATGATCAATAGATTTTTGTTAGCTAAGATGGGTAAATGAAATTCAGATAAAGATCATCCATGATCTAATTGAAGGGCGGAGCAGGTTGAATGACCTGCTCCTATTCCTATGTTCCTAAGAGGTGAATGAAGACTGCCTTTAGCTCTGATATTTACAGAGATGTGATGTTAACGTGAAGAAGTCCTGCAGCGCATCTAAAATCCGGGAAGACTATAGAGGTTTTGTTGATATTAATAGTGTTTTCTTCTTCCACTAGATATCCAGCAACTGGCCAGATTGACAAGGAAAATTGTCAGCAGAAGGCCACAGTAAGGGATCCTTGGAGTGGACCCTGACAAGCGGGACAGATTTGGGCTTGTAATAGGCACATGTTGTAGGGCATTGTGCTCGTCAAAGCCCAGCAAGAAGCTTATGATCAGAGCTTTGTGGAAAAAGTCACCATTGCAATAGTGAGGAGAGGCTGCAATCAGCAGAAGGGAGGTCAATAGCTGCCTTGAGGCATCGTGGGGAGTACACCTGTACTCTTGGCCAGCAAGGAATGCTCTCTAAAGCACTAACCTATTCTAGCAAACAGCTTTTGCCTCCATTTTATTGCCATTTCTAGTGCTCTCTGGCAAAAATCTGCTTTCAGATGTTAAATTTAAAACAGGTTCCAACTGCATTGTGTGAGCCTGATTTAAATATAATGATGAAGTGCCATAACTGTTCCTCAGGGTGGTGTCCTAGGCCCAACCACCTTCAGCTGCTTGATCAATGACCTACCTCCATCATAACATCAGAAGTGAGAATGCTGCTGATGATTGCACAATGTCAGCACCATTTGCAGTTCCTCACATACTGAAGCACTCCGTGTCCATATGCAGCAATACCTGGATGACATTTGGATTTCATGATAAGTGGCAAGAAACATTTGCACCACACAAGGGCCAGGCAATGACCATCTCCAACAAGAGAAAATCCAACCATCTCTTCTTGACATTCAAAGGCATTACCATCATTAAATCCCCACAATCAATGTCTTGGGGTTATCATTGACCAGAAACTGAACTTGACCAGTCATATCAATACTATGGCTACAAGAGCAGTTCAGAAGTTGGGAATTCTGCGGAGAGCAACTCAATCTCCTGACTCCCCAGAGCCTTGCCACCATTACAAGATGAAAATCACTCCAATTACCTGGATGAATGCAGCTGAAACAACACTCAAGAAGCTTGGCACCATCCAGGACAAAACAACCTGCATGACTGGAACCCCATCCACCACATTCAATATCCACTCTCTCCACCACTGACATGTGTTAGGATGCAGGTCTTGAACTCCAAGAAATATTCTGGCACCAGGTTAGACCCCAACATTTTTTTAAATTGTTGGCATCAATGTGAGAATAGAATGCTTTGCTCCGGGAGTGATTCTACTGACAAATTAGGGATCTTTAATCAAGACAAGTTTTATTCATAGCACAGGTTAAATATCACTGAAACAAAATAAAGTAGCTTAACTTTTAACAGTTGAATAATCTTTAAACATCAAAAAACCAACTCTAATTTCTAATTTATCACTATTTCAGTTCCAAGCAAACAAGCAAGTCTTCCCATAGACATAAACCCACTTTAAATATCATTAGCAAACACAGGCATACTTGCTTTAACTTGGGTTAACAGCCTTGGAGCTTTCAAAAAGATTTTGTGGAGAGAGAGCAGATTTCTGTCTTCAGAAAGCTCTAGTCAGAAACTAAGCAGCAAGCTGTTCCTCTGCTACAAAACTAGCTCCTGCTATTAATCTAGTATTACATGACTCAGACTCATAGAGTCATAGAGGTTTACAGAATGGAAACAGGCCCTTTGGCCCAACTTATCCATGCTGCCCCTTTTTTTTAAACCCCTAAGCTAATCTCATTGCCCGCATTTGGCCCATATCCCTCTATACCTATCGTACCCATGTAACTGTCTAAATGTTTTTTAAAAGACAAAATTGTACCCGCCTCTACTACTACCTCTGGCAGCTTGTTCCAGACACTCACCACCCTCTGTGTGAAAAAATTGCCCCTCTGGACACTTTTGTCTCTCTCCCCTCTCACCTTAAACCTATGCCTTCTAGTTTTAGACTCCCCTACCTTTGGGAAAATATATTGACTATCTAGCTGATCTGTGCCCCTCATTATTTTATTGACCTCTATAAGATCACCCCTCAGCCTCCTACGCTCCAGAGAAAAAGTCCCACTCTATCCAGCCTCTCCTTATAACTCAATCCATCAAGTCCCAGTAGCATCCTAGTAAATATTTTCTGCATTCTTTCTAGTTTAATAATATCCTTTCTATAATAGGGTGACCAGAATTGCACGCAGTATTCCAAGTGTGGCCTTACCAATGTCTTGTACAACTTCAACAAGACGTCCCAACTCGTGTATTCAATCTTCTGACTCATTATACCTTAACTCACCTTCCATTATTTTAATCAAAAAACCTTTGGGGTCCTCTCTAATTATAAACAAGAATGCAATAGCCTTCTGCTAAATAAATGCTACATGGCTAAAATGAGTAATTATCCTGCTTTCTCAGTATCTGAGCTGCATTCCTACCAGACATACCGAAACCCTGTAGAAAAAAAATGAACATAAAATACATCAGTAGCAGTATCATCATACATGCAGTGGCAGCAGTTGACAGCACCTTCCAAACCTGTACCTCTACCATCTTAGACATGTGCAGCAGATGTATAGGAACACCACAATCTGCAAGTTCCCCTCCAAGCCACATATCATTCTGATCTGAAGATAAAAAAGATCCATTTAAATTTTAAGTTCAGTGAAATTGAGAAAAGAAAAGAGTATTTACCAAGGTGTCCCTCTTTGGATGGACAGATCCATTTGACTCTTTTGCGGGGGAATGATATGTAGAGTGCCTTGGGTAGTACTTCCAAGTGAACAAAATAGGGGAGGAGGTGAAGCGCAAGACAATTCTTCTGGATAGGTGTGGGACCCAAATGGATTAACCATTAGGCTGCGTAGGCTTAAGCCGAAGGGCCCGGAAGGGAGGGGGGCCCGAGTGCAAAAAAAAATTGGTTTAGCCCTTTTAAGGGTGAATAAATTTTCATAGCTATACTCCGTGGATGAATTAATATAACAATTACCTATAAGTAGAGGAGCTTCACCCTCGGACTTGTACTACATGCAAATAAATACAAAATAAATGCAACAAAGAGTTTATTGTCATGCTATAACATGTATACATACTTATTTTAGTGCATACTTAGTTACATATAGTACTTATTTCAACATTCATCCTTACATAGTATTAGTCCCACACCACAGCACGATGACTGTCATCAACTTAGTGATCTGGCACTCATGCACATTGGATCAGACATGCTTCGATCTGTTGATTTACATGTTGTTATCGACACTTTTGTAAACCAAAAAACACGGAAGCTTTTTAAAGTACAAATGTAAAGAAAATGAAAAATAAATGAATAAAAGGGTTGTAATTGATTCATATAACTTTATGATATTATACATGTAGTACATTATACACAGTACAACGATATAAGTTATCTAACGTCACTTAACGTCACTTTATTCTATTCAATGAAGGGTGGGGCAGGGGGCAAGGTCAGGGGGCCTTACTAAAGCTCAGCCTAGGGGTGCAGGTGGTAGTTAATCCGCCACTGCACAAACTAATAATCTGATTTTCAGTCTCATAGTGCCTGAATCATAGAATCCCTACAGTACAGAAAGAGGTCATTCAGCCCATCTGCACCGATTCCTCAACCAATCACAACCCATTAAACAAGGTCTGTGACTAGCCACTTTGCTTCTGATATGCCACAGTTACTGATGCTGCGTCTAAAGTCTGCAGTGTCTTGCCACTAAATGTGGACAAAATGGTACCTGACTCACTTAATGTGAATGGTTGAAGTCCTTCGTCAAGATAACAAAATGTCTGTTCCCGTTACTGTGTTTACCCCTGTTACTGTGGCCAGTGCCCCTTTATCAACCTCCATCCTTAACTATTTACCAGCAAAGTTATCTTTATTGGAATGACGCGAATCCCTTGCTAGGCTCCTCATCCAATTGTTTAAGGGAGTTGACTAATCTTTCTTATTACTGACTGTACTGGTTGCTGTGCTCTGGACCATGCTTTTAAACCACTTTTTTGTTACACTTGAGTCACACATAATTCTGGTATTAATAAACTTCTTGGGAGTGTTTTCCTCCACATTGAAAACATACTTCAGCCTTCAGTGTTGCAATTCTTTTATGTTGCGCCTGCACCTGGACTGTTTTGCACAACAGCCATTTCCCACCACAAACATTTGAACTCGTTCAGCATGCCTTGTAAACCTTGCAACTCTGTTACGTTCTCCTCCATGCATTCAGTCTCCGGGGTGAGCTCCACAACTTTTTCTCAAGTAATTTTGGTCTCCGCCAGTAACTTTTTTATATTATTAAACTATTTATACCACAGACTAATCTGTCCCTTAACATTTCTGCTAATGCTGGGCCAAATTCACAGTGTTCTGCCAGTCCCCTAAGTGTTGCCACAAAGCCTGAGACTGTCTCCTTTGGCTCACAGGATGCCGTATGAAATTTGTACCCCAGCTTAATAATTGAGGGATGAAGGCTAAAATGATTTTGACCAGCTCTACATCTGGTCAAAAGAATTTGTGTCTGGAGCATCTGACGATATTAATGTTCTCACTTGTTGATTCAAGCCACATTAAGTTGCCCTCGATCTACTATATTGGCGATAAGATAAAACATCGAAGTCTTCGAGGATCACAGTGTTCATCAAGAGGGTGGGAAGACTTGAGCATCGAGAGTAAGAAGAAAGTTCTCACTAAACTGTGGACCACAGACTGTAAACAAAATAATCTTTCACTTTTCTTCAGCAGTTCTTACATTCAACACAAAGAAATAACACAGCCTTTCTATGTATTGACCCCAGTTAGAGTCATAGAATCATAGAGGTTTACAGCATGGAAACAGGCCCTTCAGCCCAACTTGTCCATGCCGCCCTTTTTTTTTAAAACCCCTAAGCTTTATTTTCATAGACCAATGGGAGGTTTTCAGGAGAGGATGGCACCTGTACAAGAGGGAGGGGTCACAACTAAGTTGGAAGGGCACAAATATCCTGGCTGGGAGCTTTGCTAATGCAGTTCGGGGGGGTTTAAACTAGTGTGGCAGGGGGGTGGGGATCAAACTATTAGGTCTATAAGTGTGGTGGCTGGGGACGAGCTTGGGGCTGGGACAAGGCTGGCAAAGAAGAAGAGCACTCTGGGGGAGGACGACCTCACTGAGCCTGGGGGTCTGGAGTGCTTATACTTCAATGCAAGGAGCGTAGCAGGTAAAACAGACGAACTTGGGGCCTTAATGCGCACGAGGAATTTGGATGTGGTTGCGGTGACGGAGACTTGGTTGAAAGAGGGACAGGACTGGCAGCTGAATATTCCAGGGTACAAGTGTTTTAGGCGAGACAGAGGAGGGGCCAAAAGAGGTGGGGGAGTAGCGGTATTGGTTGGAGAGCATATTACAGCGGTGCAGAGGGAGGACAATTCGGAGGAGTCGTGTAGCGAGTCACTCTGGGTGGAGCTTAGAAACAGGAAAGGCGCAGTCACTATGTTGGGGGTGTACTACAGGCCCCCCAACAGCCCAAGGGAAGTGGAAGAATGGATATGTCAGGAGATACTGGATAGGTGCAGGAAATATAGGGTTGTTGTAGTGGGAGACTTCAATTTCCCTGGTATAGACTGGAAATCGCTGAGGGCAGGGACTCTGGATGGTGAGGCATTTGTAAAATGTGTACAGGAGGGTTCGTTGGAACAATATGTGGACAGCCCAACTAGAGAGGGGGCTATACTGGACCTGGTGCTGGGGAATGAACCCGGTCAGGTCTTCAAAGTTTTGGTCGGGGAACATGTGGCAAATAGTGACCACAATTCTGTTAGCTTTAGGATAGTGATGGAAAAGGATGAGTGGTGTCCCAAGGGTAAGGTGTTGGATTGGGGCAAGGCTAACTTTATTGGGATCAGGCAGAAATTGGCAGCTCTTGATTGGGAGAGGCTGTTTGAGGGTAAATCCACATCTGGTATGTGGCAGTCTTTTAAGGAACGGTTGTTAGGGCTACAGGACAAGCATGTGCCTGTAAAAAAGAAGGATAGGAAGGGTAGGATTAGAGAACCGTGGATAACCAGGGAAATTGAGGGGCTGGTCAAAAGGAAAAGAGAGGCGTATGTTAGGTCCAAGCAGCTAAAAACGGAGGGAGCTCTGGAGGAGTATAATGAAAGTAGGAAAATACTCAAACGGGGAATTAGAAGAGCAAAAAGGGGTCACGAAATGTTCTTGGCAGACAGGATTAAGGAGAATCCCAAGGCATTTTATTCATACGTTAGGAACAAAAGGGTTGTAAGGGAAAAAATCGGACCTCTCAGGGACAAAAGTGGGGACTTATGCTTGGAGCCCAAAGAGGTAGGGGAGATCCTAAATGAATACTTTGCGTCGGTATTCACTAAGGAGAGGGATGTGTTGACTGGGAGTGTCTCGGAGGGGAGTGTTGAACCGTTGGAGAAAATCTCCATTACAAAGGAGGAAGTGTTAGGTTTGTTAGAGAATATAAAGACTGACAAATCCCCAGGGCCTGATGGAATCTATCCAAGGCTGCTCAGGGAGACGAGAGGTGAAATAGTTGGGCCTCTGACGCAAATCTTTGTCTCGTCACTGGACACAGGTGAGGTCCCAGAGGATTGGAGGATAGCCAATGTGGTCCCGTTATTTAAGAAGGGTAGGAAGGATAACCCGGGTAATTATAGGCCGGTGAGCTTGACGTCCGTGGTGGGGAAGTTGTTGGAGAAGATTCTTAAAGATAGGATGTATGCGCATTTAGAAAGGAATAAACTCATTAACGATAGTCAACATGGTTTTGTGAGAGGGAGGTCATGCCTCACGAACCTGGTGGTGTTTTTTGAAGAAGTGACCAAAATGGTTGACGAAGGAAGGGCCGTGGATGTTGTCTATATGGACTTTAGTAAAGCGTTTGACAAAGTCCCTCATGGTAGGCTAGTGAAAAAGGTTGGATCCCATGGGATAAAGGGGGAGGTGGCTAGATGGGTGGAGAACTGGCTTGGTCATAGAAGACAGAGGGTGGTAGTGGAAGGGTCTTTTTCCGGCTGGAGGCCTGTGACTAGTGGTGTACCGCAGGGCTCTGTATTGGGACCTCTGCTGTTTGTGATTTATATAAATGATCTGGAAGAAGGAGTAACTGGGGTGATCAGTAAGTTTGCGGACGACACAAAACTGGCAGGACTTGCAGATAGTGAGGAACATTGTCAGAGGCTACAGAAGGATATAGATAGGCTGGAAATTTGGGCAAGGAAATGGCAGATGGAGTTCAATCCTGATAAATGCGAAGTGATGCATTTTGGTGGGAATAATGTAGGGAGGAGCTACACGATAAATGGAAGAACCATAAAGGGTGTAGAGACGCAGAGGGACCTGGGTGTGCAAGTCCACAGATCTTTGAAGGTGACGTCACAGGTGGAGAAGGTGGTGAAGAAGGCATATGGCATGCTTGCCTTTATAGGACGGGGCATAGAGTATAAAAGTTGGGGTCTGATGTTGCAGATGTATAGAACGTTGGTTCGGCCGCATTTGGAATACTGCGTCCAGTTCTGGTCGCCACACTACCAGAAGGACGTGGAGGCTTTGGAGAGAGTACAGAGGAGGTTTACCAGGATGTTGCCTGGTATGGAGGGGCTTGGTTATGAGGAGAGATTGGGGAAACTGGGGTTGTTCTCCTTGGAAAGACGGAGGATGAGGGGAGACTTAATAGAGGTGTATAAAATTATGAAAGGCATAGATAGGGTGAACGGTGGGAAGCTTTTCCCCGGGTCGGTGGTGACGTTCACGAGGGGTCATAGGTTCAAGGTGAAGGGGGGGAGGTTTAACACAGATATCAGAAGGACATATTTCACACAGAGGGTCGTGGGGGCCTGGAATGTGTTGCCGGGCAAGGTGGTGGAGGCGGACACACTGGGAACGTTTAAGACTTATCTAGACAGCTATATGAACGGAGTGGGAATGGAGGGATACAAAAGAGTGATCTAGTTTGGACCAGGGAGCGGCGCGGGCTAATTGTTCCTGGTTTCTCGTTTCAAGGCTTCATTCTACGATCATCTTGCTGGTGCCAGTACAGAGTGAGACTGCGGATAGTTGGGAACCTGTCTCGGGGGCAGGGGATTCATATGGTGTTCGTGGAAGTGGAAATGACTAGGGTTGGGAAGCATTTTCCGATCGGGGCCATTGTGATCTCCTGGACTCGTTTCGATCGCCTCAGGGGGTCGGAGAGGAATTTCCCAGATTTTTTTTTTCCCCATATTGGCCCTGGGGTTTTTCACTCTGGGTTTTCGCCTCTCCCTGGAGATCACATGGTCTGGAATGGGGGGGTGGGGGTAAGTTAATAGGTTGTAATGAACAAAGCATCGTAGCTGTGAGGGACAGCTCGGTGGATAGGATATTGGTATGTAGATAGGCTGGAAAATTGGGCGGGGATCCTGGATTCAGGATTCAATCCTGGACCGGGGAGCGGCGCGGGCTTGGAGGGCCGAAGGGCCTGTTCCTGTGCTGTATTGTTCTTTGTTCTTTGTTTGTTCTAATCCCAATTGCCAGCATTTGGCCCATATCCCTCTATACTCATCGTACCCATGTAAGTATCTAAATGTTTTTTAAAAGACAAAATTGTACCCGCCTCTACTACTACCTCTGGCAGCTTGTTCCAGACACTCACCACCCTCTGTGTGAAAAAATTGCCCCTCCCACCTTAAACCTACGCCCTCTAGTTTTAGACTCCCCTACCTTTGAGAAAAGATATTGACTATCCAGCTGATCTGTGCCCCTCATTATTTTATAGACCTCTATAAGATCACCCCTCAGCCTCCTACGCTCCAGAGAAAAAAGTCCCAGTCTATCCAGCCTCTCCCTATAACTCAATCCATCGAGTCCCGGTAGCATCCTAGTAAATCTTTTCTGCACTCTTTTTAATTTAATAATATATTTTCTATAATAGGGTGACCAGAATTGCACACAGTATTCCAAGTGTGGCCTTACCAATATCTTATACAACTTCAACACAACATTCCAACTCCTGTATTCAATGTTCTGACCGATGAAACCAAGCATGCCGAATGCCTTTTTCACCACTCTGTCCACCTGTGACTCCACTTTCAAGGAGCTATGAACATGTACCCCTAGATCTCTTTGTTCTGTAACTCTCCCCAACGCCCTACCATTAACTGAGTAAGTCCTGCCCTGGTTCGATCTACCAAAATGCATCACCTCGCATTTGTCTAAATTAAACTCCATCTGCCATTCATCAGCCCACTGGCCCAATTGATCAAGTTATCTACTTAGGGGTCAATGGCTCGATTTTTCCAATTATAAGCATTGCTAAGAGAGTATATCTTATTTCTTCTTACTCTCGATTGCTCAAGTCTTCCCACCCTCTTGATGAACACTGTGATCCCCGAAGACTTCGATGTTTTACCTTATCGCTCATATAGTAGATCGAGGGCGACTCAATGTGGCTTGAATCAACAAAGGCTTTATTGCCAAATAAATGTGTATAGAATAATGTATATAGAAATTCATACTAAATTACAATGTGACTGCTCTACTCGACTCCATGGCTCCAACTGCAAGTCTCTCCTCAACCCATGGTACACTTGTTCCTGCCGACTGGCTCAGCTTCCTGCCGGGGTGATCCAGGGGCCTCGTCAATCATGTGGCCCTTGGGAAATCCCCCCCCCCTTAAAGGGCCATGTTACTACACCACCCTTAATGAAAAAACAGAATGACTGCCAGGCTGTGTTGCTCACACAATGACTGCTGAATCATATGGGCAATGTAAAATTGTCTTGAATTGTCCTTTTAATTGCCTTAGCTGGCTGATTAATTATTGGTGGGCAACTCCTGAGTGCACTCATCAACTATAATCACGCGAGTGCACAATGACGCTGGGATGCACACCCAATGTCTTCTCATAAGCTTTTACACTCTTTTGGATCGGGTGCATGTTTTTAAGGTTTATTTATTAGTGTCACAAGTAGGCTTACATTAACACTGCAATGAAGTTACTGTGAAAATCCCCTAGTCACCAAATTCCAGCACCTGTTCAGGTGCACTGAGGGAGAATTTGCTATGGCCTATTCACCCAACATGCACATCTTTGGACTGTGGGAGGAAACTGGAGCACCCAGAGGAAACAAAGAACAAAGAAAATTACAGCACAGGAACAGGCCCTTCGGCCCTCCAAGCCTGCACTGACCATGCTGCCCGACTGAACTAAAACCCCCTACCCTTCCGGGGACCATATCCCTCTATTCCCATCCTATTCATGTATTTGTCAAGACACCCCTTAAAAGTCACTATTGTATCTGCTTCCACTATCTCCCTTGGCAGCGAGTTCCAGGCACCCACAACCCTCTGTGTAAAAAAAATTGCCTCGTACATCTCCTTTAAACCTTGCCTCTCGTACCTTAAACCTGTGCCCCCTAGTAGTTGACTCTTCCACCCTGGGAAAAAGTTTCTGACTATCCACTCTGTCCATGCCCCTCATAATCTTGTAGACTTCTATCAGGTTGCCCCTCAACCTCTGTCGTTCCAGTGAGAACAAACCAAGTTTCTCCAACCTCTCCTCGTAGCTAATGCCCTCCATACCAGGCAACATCTTGGTTAATCTTTTCTGTACCTTCTCCAAAGCCTCCACATCCTTCTGATAGTGTTCAATTCTGGTCGCCACACTATGTTCCAAGTGCGGTCTAACTAAGGTTCTATAAAGCTGCAACATGACTTGCCAATTTTTAAACTCAATGCCCCGGCTGATGAAGGCAACCATACCATATGCCTTCTTGACTACCTTCTCTACCTGCATTGCCACTTTCAGTGACCTGTGTACCTGTACACCCAGATCCCTTTGCCTATCAATACTCTTAAGGGTTCTGCCATTTACTGTATATTTCCTATCTGTATTAGACCTTCCAAAATGCATTACCTCAGATTTGTCCGGATTAAACTCCATCTGCTATCTCTCTGCCCAAGTCTCCAACCGATCGATATTCTGCTGTATTCTCTGATGATCCTCATTGCTAACCGCAAATCCACCAACCTTTGTGTCATCCGCAAACTTACTAATCAAACCAGTTACATTTTCCTCCAAATCATTTGTATATATTACAAACAGCAAGGGTCCCAGCACTGATCCCTGAGGAACGTCACTTGTCACAGCCCTCCATTCAGAAACGCACCCTTCCACTGCTACCCTCTGTCTTCTTTGATTGAGCCAGTTCTGTATCCACCTTGCCAGCTCACCTCTGATCCCATGCGACTTCACCTTTTGCACCAGTCTTCCATGAGGGACCTTGTCAAAGGCCTTACTGAAGTTCATGTAGACAACATCCACTGCCCTACCCTCATCAATCATCTTCGTCACTTCCTCAAACAACTCGATCAAGTTAGTGGGACACGACCTCCCCTTCACAAAACTATGTTGCCCCTCGCTAATACGTCCACTTATTTCCAAGTTGGATTAAATCCTGTCTCGAAGAATCCTCTCCAATAATTTCCCTACCATTGACATAAGGCTCACCACCCTGTAATTACCTGGATTATTCTTGCTACCCTTCTTGAACAAAGGAACAACATTGGCTATTCTCCAATCCTATGGGATCTCCCCTGTATCCAGTAAGAATACAAAGATTTCTCTCAAGGCCCCAGCAATTTCCTGCCTTGCCTCTTTCAGTATTCTGGGGTATATCCCATCAGGCTCTGGGGACTTACCTGAATGTTTCTACCTTAATATTTCTCAAGAACCCCAGTACCTCCTCCTTTTTGATCTCAACATGACTCAACTGTCTACCAACACAGACACGGGGAGAACATGCAGACTTTGCACAGTCACCCAAGCCAGGAATCGAACTCGGGTCCCTGGCATTGTGAGGCAGCACTGTCTGCTACTACTGTGTAAAATTCAGGCCTGTTTTTATAGCATCGACATAATCTGCTGCTCATCTCTGTGTCAGCTTACTGGTTTGGCTGGGCATCCTGCGGCCATCAGCGGATGTTTGCTTCGACTATATGGTAGCTGTACAGCTGAGGTTAAGAATTCATCAATGAGGAAATTGACAGAGAAAACCCACATCCCACATTTATTTATGAAATACATTTGAGCTTCATTATGCAGCAACACAGCCAGGGCACTGTTTAAATTTACTCCAGTTTTTACACAAATTCAACACTTAGAATTTTTTTGGGAGAATCCCACCCAATATAATGAGTTGCATTTTCATGGAGAAGATAAAAATTGGGTTAAATTGAAAACAAAGTCTTTAAAAAATGAGGTAACTTTGATAACTCATTGTAAAGTCTTCCCAGAGCCATTTTTAACATTCTTTAAAAAATGTAACTATACTGGTAGTTATTGAAATGGCCTTGCTGGTTTTAAATAGCATTTGTGTGACAGTATTTGTACATAATTGTGTATTGTAACATTAGTATTTAACTGTATTTTTAGTGAAAGTTAGGGACTGTGTAGATTTGTTATTAATTCACTATTGTAGTTCTGGATAATACTGTTCACTTCAAAAAACATCACTAGAATTGCATCATGTGCTAACTATGGGGTGTGGTAAGTAACAACTTGGAACACTTCTTAGTAAAGTGCCACTTTGTGGCCACTGAATGCCAGAAACATTTAATATTCAGTTTAAATTGTACTTAACCAAACATGTTAAAATGAATGCATCTGTGAGAGACTCTATTTACTAAAGAGAAAAATGTTCAATAAAAAAATAATAAAATTACTGAGGTAAGAATGATCAAGTACTAAATGTGATGGCCTTGAAAGAACATTTTGTGAGTCCTTAATTTATCTGAATATAATTCCTTTCTTCAAGATTATACCAAAAGAATTAAGCTTAAAATTGGGTTAATGTGTCAGTTAAAATAGCAGCAAGAGGAATTTCACATGCATGCATATTTCACAGTATGATTTAAAGTCTGAATAACAGAGAGTATACATTACCTGCATGTATCAGGAATGATGTGGAGATGCCGGCGTTGGACTGGGGTAAACACAGTAAGAAGTTTAACAACACCAGGTTAAAGTCCAACAGGTTTATTTGGTAGCAAAAGCCACACAAGCTTTCGGAGCTCTTAGCCCCTTCTTCAGGTGAGTGGGAATTCTGTTCACAAACAGAGCTTATAAAGACACAGACTCAATTTACATGAATAATGGTTGGAATGCGAATACTTACAACTAATCAAGTCTTTAAGAAACGAAACAATGTGAGTGGAGAGAGCATCAAGACAGGCTAAAAAGATGTGTATGGAGACAATACACATCTTTTTAGCCTGTCTTGATGCTCTCTCCACTCACATTGTTTCGTTTCTTAAAGACTTGATTAGTTGTAAGTATTCGCATTCCAACCATTATTCATGTAAATTGAGTCTGTGTCTTTATAAGCTCTGTTTGTGAACAGAATTCCCACTCACCTGAAGAAGGGGCTAAGAGCTCCGAAAGCTTGTGTGGCTTTTGCTACCAAATAAACCTGTTGGACTTTAACCTGGTGTTGTTAAACTTCTTACTGTGTATCAGGAATCACAGCTTTTATACATAATTGTGTAAAATGCATTAGCAGCACAACTGGCTGGGAGACTCAAGCAGAGGCCGTGTGCGGGCTTCCTGCTGGGCGCCACAGCCTGCGTGCGTGGAATTCCGGCGCCATCAACTCTGCACTAGAAATCGGCGCAGAGCTGCATAAATTATTTAAATGATGATTCCAATATCATTAGAGGGCTCAGGGGGTAGGAGGGGGTAGGGGGTAAGGATCGAGGCTGGCCCAGATCCTTCCGAAAGGCCAGTGATCGGGCGTGGGGCGGTCGCCTAGCCAGCGATGCGGGGGACGTGGGGCTGGTCAGCAATCGAGCTGGCCAGTGATTAGGAAGCTGGTAGTGCGGGGCTACTGTGCATGTGCCGATCTCCGCTCTGACAGAGCAGCACATGCGCAGCGGCCCACTCAGTGCCCTGCTGTGGAATTCCGGCGCCATCAACTCTGCACTAGAAATCGGTGCAGAGCGCAGAATAGGTCCCGCCCCTCTGATTTTTAATGATATTCACGCTCGAGAACTCTTCATGGGAGAATGTGGGAGATTCATTTTCAAAGTCCCGCTGAAAAAACCAGTGGGATTTACTCCAGGTTTTACTCAAATTCAACACTTAGAATTTTTTTGGGAGAATCCCACCCAATATAATGAGTTGCATTTTCATGGAGAAGATAACAATTGGGTTAAATTGAAAACAAAGTCTTTAAAAAATGAGGTAACTTTGATAACTCATTGTAAAGTCTTCCCAGAGCCATTTTTAAAATTCTTTAAAAAATGTAACTATACTGGTCATCATTGAAATGGCCTTGCTGGTATTAAATAGCATTATCAGTACTTGATGGAAAGTCACACTGACAAGTCTGCTCCTGTTTCATAGTTAAGTGCCATCCTCAGAGATCGTACATATCTTCTTTTTTGTAACCTCGTCCAAATGAAACCTTCATTTCATATCTACATGCGATAACTTTTGAATCATCTAAGCAGATTTGCCAAAGCCACATTTCTGATCAGAAGATTGCCCTGAGTCAAAGTATATTGTCAGCAGGTTACCAGATGAGCTTAATGCAACCACATTTTACAAATTTAGTGAACTGAATTCCAGCTTGGTTTAAGTTTAAGTTTATTTATTAGTGTCATAGGTAGGCTTACATTAACACTGCAATGACGTTACTGTGAAAATCCCCCAGTCACCACACTACACTGAGGGAGAATTTTAGCATGGCTGATGCACCTAACCAACATGTCTTTCAGACTGTGGGAGGAAGCCGGAGTACCCGGAGGAAACCCAGGAAGACATGGGGAGAACTTGCAAACTCCACAGACAGTGACCCAAGCCGTGCTAGCCACTGTGCCACAATGCCACCCTGCTGTGCCACGGTGCCACACTTGTACTACAGAAATTTATTTAAAAATCTACAAACACAGCTGATTGAAAATTAAATTTATGGTGAAATGTTTCACTGCTGCTTGAAGCAAATCATCTGGGTGTATGTATGGTACAATGGGCAGAATCCTTGATCTTGGCAGGTTCTTACCTACTGCCTGAAAAAGCGGCAAGACGTCACTGCTGACTCTGAGATGGAAGGGCCACCATATCTCTACCAACAGGCAGTTAAGTAAACAACGGTGGTCCTTCCAGACTGAGGACATCAATCAGAGGCCGGTAGTTCTTCCACTCAGCAGTGGCATGTAGGAGGCCATGGCTCCAGCTGGAATAACACTCGTTGGATTCCCAGGATTGTGGAGAAACCCAGGGAAAAGGTAAATGGTTTGGGGGGGTGGGGGTCTCATGGAGGAGGGATCATGTGGAAAGAGGGTCCATGGGGGTCAGCAGCATGGAGTAGCTGTCAGTGGCCACCACCCTGCCCCATGTCCATGCTCTTGATCATGCACAGATTAGTGCAGATCCAGATATCTGCCTAGTGTGGGCAGTATGTACCCAGTCCCACATTAACTCTTTCTATGTCAGACCCTTATACTACAACCACCACCTTCGCAAGGGTAACAAAAATGTTGCCTAGCTAGTGATGCCAGTGTACTGTAAAATATATTTTTAAGTACTATAAATGCCCAGTATTCTTTTTTCCCACTGGGCATTTTGTTTTAATTCAGTCTTCAATAACGTACTTTTAAGCAGACATGATCAGTGACAAGATAACATTGTATTTTCGTCAACTCTATTGACAAACCCTAAGATGATAATCCTACAAATGATTTATAAGGCTAGAATATTTTCACTCAGAATGATGAAGAAAATGGCAGCTTTCTATGAAGAAATAAATGAAAATATTACAACTGAAATCTGAATCGAGAAAATGGCAAGCATGACTTTGGGCTTGTGGGTATAATAATTCAGTTTGCATATCATTTTCTTTGCTTATTAATTTAATCTATGTTAAAACATGAAGTGAAATAATCTTTTGTGACAATGCTATTTTTATCCTTAAACACTCTATTACCAAAAGATTTAATTTCCTCTCCTTTGGGTTCTATCAAAAGTACACAGCTGGCACCTCTATCAGCTATTGTTACTGTTTTGTAAACAAAGTATCATTTCTAAGGCTAGCTCAAGTATATAGTTTGAGAAAATGTATAAGTTTATAGTCCTTCTTCGACATACAATTAACATGGCCAATATTAGAACTGATTGCGCCTGCCATCTAGGGTCAATCAGTACTTTTTCAGTTGATATCATAAAAAGAGGGAAAAGCAATCTGAAATAAATCCACTAGTCTGAAAGGTGTTGCCAATTTTAAATGGATCATTCTGTAAGAGCATTAAAAATGTCCTTTAAACTGCAATCTAGGGTGTGATTTTCCTAGCCTGTTGTGCTACTCGTGTAGCGCAGTGGGCCGGGAAATATCTGCGGGGAGCCGGTAGCAGGAGTCGGTACCGGCGTCCAGCCGATTACGACTTTCTCAGGCCTTTTTTCAAGGTAATCAGCCTCGCACTGCAAACCAACACGTGGCTGATTACAATATGGAAATTTCAATGGGGGTTATTTTTGCCAAAGGATACAATTAGGCACAAAATGTGTTCAGAAATAATTAGACATGCTTATATGAAAGTTAGACTGACACAAAATTTGGTCCTAATTGCTGAGTATCATTTCAATTTGTCTGAGGTACTAAATCGAAGTTGAGCACTCAAGTGCTCATTAGATACCATTTTTAAAGAGCAGTATTTTTTCTATTCATTCATACAGTGGCACAGTGGTTAGTACTGCTGCCTCACAGCTCCAGGGGCTTGGTTTAATTCCAGTCTCAGGGACTGTGTGGACTTTGCATATTCCCCCATGTCTGTGTGAGTTTCCTTCTGGTGCTCTGGTTTCCTCCCACAGTCCAAAGATGTGCAGGTTAGGTAGATTGGCCATGTAAAATTGCCCCTCAGTGTCAGGGGGATTAGCAGGGTAAATATGTGGGGTTACGGGGTTAGGACCTGGTGGGATTGTTGTCAGTGCAGGCTTGATGGGCCAAATGGCCTCGTTTTGCAATGTAGGGATTCTGTGATTCTATAAAATGTGGGTGTTGCTGGCTAGGCCAGCATGTATAGCCCATCCCTAATTGCATTTGAGAAGGGGATAGTGAGCTGCCTTCTTGAACTGCAGCAGTCTGTGTGGTGCAGGTACACCCATAGTGCTGTTAGGGAGGGAGTTGCAGGACTTTGACCCAGCAACAGTGAAGGAACAGTGACATAGTTCCAAGTCAGCTCGGTCTGTGGCTGGGAGGGGAACATTCAGATAGCGAAGTTCCCATGTGTCTGCTGCCCTTGTCCTTCTAGATGGTTGTGATCATGTGTTTGGATGGTGCTAAGGAGCCACGGTGTATTGCAACAATGCACCTTGTAGCTGCTACTGTGCATAAGTGGAGGCAGTGAATGTTTCTGGCTGGCATGCCAATCAAGTAGGCTGCTCTGTGTCATGAATGTGCCAGCAGGTTAGAAGTCACCAGCATTTCAAAAGGTATTTCACAGAGTGTGAGTTGTGATAATGAGGATAGAAACCACTAGTGTTTCAAAAGGTATTCCACAGAATGGAAATCCCAATAACACAATTGGCAGCTGTAGACAGACCAAAAAGAAATACATAATAGGAAATACTTTGGGATAGATGATGGTACTATTAAAGGAAGATATACACATGTTAATGTTAGAATGAACAGAAGCCAAGGGGACAGACAGCCAAATATAGAGAGTATCTTCAAAGGGAAATATTGATATAATTGGCAACTTTTTCGTGGAAGCAGGAAGCAGTATCCATCCAGCAGCCTGAGGCATAGAGTCCAACTAGCAGCCTGTAAGGCGGTGCTGGTTAGCAGACCAGAAACAAGTTTGCAGAGTACTTTCGTGGAGACAGGTAACAACTATATCTTTATTGAACCAAGAAGTGATATTCCCAAAATCACTACTCAATCGTATACAGTGTAGTAATTATAAGCTGGCCTTTACCTATAAATCTATTAGATTGGATGTTGTTTGGGAAGAGGGAAGTCCTGAAAGAGTTTAGATCTCATAAAAGTACTTTGGATCAGAAGGGTAATTCCTACTTAAACTGTGTGGGTGTGTTAAGTAGCGTGATGATATTATACTATTTTGCTATATTTTGTGTTTAAGATGGGGTTGCTTTAAGAGGAAATGTTTTGTTACAGGAGTCGATTTGTCTGGCAAACATGCAGAAGATGCTAAATGTGCAGGCTAATAATTGATTCTAGCTAGGAACTTACTTTGTAGAGTTAATGGACCTTTAGTTTATTTAGATTCTACTGGGATTTTAGACTAGGGATGCAGAGTCATGTGAGTTTTTGATTAAGTTGATTGACAGTGACAGAGTAATGTAGTTAATGGGAGGAGCTAAACTTGCAGGAACATTTTTCATTTTCATTTTAAAATACAAGCAGTTGCTGCTTGGACCTGCTAGAAGAAACAGGTGTCTCGTTGTCATTCCCTCTCCAAAGGCTTTCAGAAAGCTCCAAGCCTGGTAACCTAAGGCAAAGCAAGTATGCCTGTGTTTTGCTAACTAATTTTAAAGAAGAAATTAAGTCTATAAGGGAAATTTTGCTTGATTGGAACTCATAGTGATGGGTTAGCCGTTAAGACTTGTATCTTGTCATATTTAAGTATCGTCCAGATGTTAAAAGTTAAGCTAATTCATTTGTTACAGATAAACTGCCTAGAGTGAAACATCATATCCTCACATTGATACCAAAATAGAAAAATTGTTAATGTCTATTCTGGCTTCATAATATACCTTGGGGTTTCTGATCACAGAATCCCTACAGTGCAGGAGGAGGCCATTCAGCCCATCGAGTCTGTACTGACTCTTTGACAGAGTATCTTACCTAGGCCCTCTCTCCCACCTTATCCCCATAACCCCACTCATTTACCATGGCTAATCCACCTAGCCTACACATTTTTAGATACTAAGGGGCAATTTAACATGGCCAATCCACCTAATCTGCACACCTTTGGACTATGGGAGGAAACTGAAGCACCCTGGAGGAAACCCACTAGGATACAAAGAGAATGTGCAAACTCCACAAAGACTGTCATTCAAGGTCAGAATTGAACTCAGGTCCCTGGCACTGTGGTGTGGCAGTGCTAACCACTGTGCGACCCTGCCCCCCTAACAGTACCCTAACAGTAGTCTTGTAGATCATATTAGTCCTGTTTGTGTATATGTGTCTTTTCTTTATTGTAATAAATTATCTTTAATAAGTGTTATATTACGACTAGGTTGGTTACTATTCTCACTGGATATCACACGTAACCCCTTATTGTTCCTGCAGACAAAACTATACACCATCATGAACCGGTGTTTCCAAGCTGGGACATCCTCGCAGTTAACATCAGCTGAGTTTTTGGCAACTGTCCTGGCTGGTTTGAACATCTTGAGTGTTGTTGGTGCTGCACTCATCCAAGCAAGTGGAGAGTATGACATCACATTCCTGACTTGTGCCTTGTAGATGGTGGACAGGTTTTGGGAAGTCAGGAGGTGAGTTTCTCTCCACAAAATTCCTAGCCTCTGACCTGCTTGTGTAGTTATAGTATTTATATAGCTGGTCCAGTTATGTTTCTGGTCAATGATAACTCCAGGATGTTGACAGTGGGGGTTGACAGTGTTGATAGTGGATGATAATGCCATTGAATGTCAAGGTGTGATGGTTAGATTCTCTTGTGTTGGAGATGGTCAATTGAGTGGTGCAAATGTTACTTGCCACTTGTTAACCAACCCTAGATATTGTCCTGGTCTTGCTGCATTTAGCATTAACTGCTTCAGTATTTGACGAGTCATGAATGGTTCTGAACATTGCATAATCATCAGCGAACATCCTCACTCTGACCTCATGATGGAAGGAAGATATTCGATGAAACAGCTGAAGATATTTGGGCCTCGGACACTACTCTGAGGAACTCCTTCACTGACCTCCTGGAATTGAGATGATTGATCTCCAACAACCACAACCATCTTCCTTAGTGCTAGATATGACTGCAGCCAGTGGAGAATTTCTCCTTAATTCCCACTGACTTCAGTTTTGCTAGGGTTCCTTGATGCCGTACTCAGTCAAATGCTGCCTTGATGTCTAGGGCAGTCATTCTCACCTCGCCTCGAGAATACAGCTCTTTGGTCCATGTTTGAACAATGAGGTCAGGGGTTGAGTGACCCTGACAGAACACACACTGAGTGTCTATGAGCAAGTTATTGCTAAGTGCCACTTGATAACACTGTTTATGACCCCTTCCATCACTTTACTGATGATCGAGAGTAGTCTGATGGGCTGTAATTAGTTGGATTGGATTCATCCTGCTTTTTGTGCACAGGACACATGTGGACAATTTTCCACATTGCCAGGTAGATGCCAATGTTGGAACTGCTTGGCTAGGGGAGCGACAAGTTCTGAAGCAAAATCTTCAGTACTATTGCCAGAATAATGTCAGGGCCCAGAGCCTTTGCAGTATCCAGTGCCTTCAGCAATTTCTTGATATCATGTGGAGTGAATTGAATTGGTTGAAGACTGGCATCTGTGATGCTGGGGACCTTCAGGAGGTCAAGATAGATCATCCACATGGCATTTCTGACTGAAGATTGTTGCAAATGTTTCAGTCTTGTCTTTTACGCTGATGTGTTGGACTACCCAATCATTGAGGATGGGGGCATTTGTGGAGCCTGCTCCTCGAGTACATCGTCATATCTTGGTACCCACTTCCACTGAAGGTCTGGAGTACTCTATCTGGTACACAGTTGCACATTGCAGGATAGCTTGGGGACTGAGGGCATGCAGGTTCTTGGATGGGGTACTGGAGATTCTAATGGAAGACATCCGAAGGAGAATAGATGACCTTCTGCAACTGGCAAAGATTTCATACATATTCATCACTTTCCAAGTCCTCCATTCTGGTGGTGCTATATTTGGTCTCATGTCTTCCTCCCATTGCTTGCTCCGAGCAAGATGCCTATGACTGAGGATTCCCTTTCTCAGGCTGATTCCTGGAAGATGGAAAAAGTACAGCACTTATTCTTTTTAGGTGGTCCTCAGAGAATTTCTAGTATAAATGTTGCTCAAATGTTGGTAAAGTCTTGTCAAAATGTCCAAGAAAGTTTCCCAATATGTTCAAAAGGTCTTCTTCTCAGCTCCAGCAGCCATGAATATGAAATGTGTTCATTGCTTTAAGTAGCACTTAACATTGGCACAACAACAAACAGCTGGTCACTACTTGGAGAGGGCATTAGTTAAAAAGCTAGCCACCAAAATGCTATGCAGCATCCTCAATGTACACTATTGGGTCTTTTAAGTGGAAAGCAATTACGTACTGATCCTCCATGTGGGCATTTTTAGAGCAATTCCTTTACCAAAATGGCATCTTGCACAAATTGGGGGTAAAACAGCATTGCAATTTAAGACCTCATCTTGGCTACTTTGGAAGCTTGTAAAGTATTTAAATTCCAGCAAAAATCGCTCTTTATCTCCTTCACTAAACTTTTAGTCCCTGATCCTACTATTATTTCCTTTGCTTGTGGTATCAATGCGTTTCTGATTGTGCTCCTGTGAAGCACCTTGGAACATTTCTTATTTCAAACATGATACATATACATTGTTGTTGTTGTTACCTGAGTCACTTCTGACTCTGGATCCTTTCTGCCACCAGCCTTCTCCGGCAGCTTCAGGACTGAGCATTGCAGTCATGATACAAAAATAAGACTGTGTTGGATCCATACTATATTATTGGGTTCCCAGATTTCAATATCAACAACAAAAATGATAAAGACTGAGGTGATATATAGCAGTTAGCTAATCAACATTATCCAGACTGAAAATTGTTCCTATTAGGTGATACAGGAAACACTGTACAATTTGTTCGGCTCAACATGTAAAAGGAAACTTTCATCGTGTTGAAAAAGCTGTAAATAATTTTCCAATTTCAAGGGCTAAAAATAAAGAATTCTTTCTCTTGCCAGTGAGCCAACTCTTGCATGAAATTTGTCCCTCCTGAATAACACACCTGTTATTTCTATTTTGAAGAGTGGAAATTCTAGGTGTCCTCAGGGTATAGCTCAACAAGAGCACAGTTGAAAAAAATTACAGGACAAAAGCAACAATCTGATTAGAGGTATTCATTTCTTGGAATAAATCACAGGAATATGTGTTGTATTTCAGAATTCTAGCACAGCTATTGTTAAAGTTCCAAAGCATATATTGTACTATAAAATGTTGATTCAAAATCATTAGGTTATGTTAAAGCAGATTTTCATTTATAACATGTCGTAATATACCTTTCAAGGGTAGCAGTGTGCTATCACTTTAAGGAAAGTGTGTCATATGATCCAACCTCAAACAGAACTTAGATGCACAGTTCTGCCGCTCTGATGTCCTCAAGCGTTTTTTCCATGTATATCTGTGGACATGTGCCTCAAATTAATAACTTATAAATTTCCTATGAGCAATAGGTGCATTTATATCATCAGAACACACACAACAACATATAGTAATCAGGCTAACATAGATAAAAATAATATTATCTGATAAATGGAAATACTTTAAAAACAGGTGACAATAGGTTAATTGTAGTGAACAATGTGGTAGATTTGGTGAGAAAACTTCTGAATTTATGTAAAACACCTGAAAATTATTTAAACTTGAAAGCAAACATGTAAATTAGGAGCAGGAGTAGGCCACTCAGCTCCTCAAGCCTGCTCCGCAATTCAAGATCACAGCTGATCTAATTTTAACCTCAACTTCACATTCCTGCCTACCACTGATTATCCTTCATCCCTTGCTTATCTATCTACTTCTGCCTTAAAAATATTCAGAGATTAGGCCTCATAACCTTTTGAGGAAGAGTCTCACACTTTCTGAGGGAAAAAAATATTTCTCATCTCTGTCTTAAATGGGTGACCACTTATTTTTAAACAGTGATCCCTAGTTCTAGATTCTCCCATGAGAGGAAACATCCTTTCCACATTCACCCTGTTAAGTTGCTGAGGATCTCATATCCCAACCCAGCGGCGACCTTCAGCCTGAAGACTCCTGGCCCAGCTCGAGCCTCCCCCAAGCCTCGACAACTCCACACCACTCCGCACCATGGCAGCAACTGACCCACCCTCTTGCACCTGGAGGTTGGTGCTCAGCTGTACTCACCTCCTTGCTTGCCTTCGCAATTGTTGTGCCTGAACCACATTTCAAGGGTGAGCAGTGATTCGTGCCTATGTGGGAACATTCCAGGAGGAGGGACAATTGTATGCTGAGCTCGTTAGTGAGATTGAAATCCAGTCAATTTCTTGCTAATCAGCCTCATGCCATTTCTGGGTGTGATTCGGTTTGCGTCAGTAGAAAGGGACCGGGACAATTGCAAATGATTTGGTGTTGCGCTGAACCAATTTTTAGGCCCGCACGCTATTTTCCAGGATCAGCGCGATCTGCGCCAGGTGTGGCAAGGTCAAAAAATCATCCCCATGCCTGGACAACCAAAGCATAACCTCCCTACTCTTGTTTTCAAATCCCTTACAATAAACCATGTTATTGTATTAGCTTTGCTAATTCCTTGCTGCACCTGCATACGAACCTTTTGCAATTCATGAACTAGGACACCCAGATCCCTTTTCATCGCAGAATTCAGTAATCTCTCACCATTTAGATAATGCTTTTTTAATTCTCCCTGGACAACCTCACATTTTCCCACATTATACTCCATTTGCCAGATATTTGCCCACTCACCAATCTATCTTTACCCTTTTGTAGCCCAATGTCCTCTTCACAACTTAATTTTCTACATATATTTGTGTCAGCAGCAAATCTACCAACCACACCATTAGTTCCTTGATCCAAGTCATTTAAGTAAATTGAAAATTACCTGTTAATGCTTACTCTGTTCCCTGTTAGTTAGCCAATCTTCTATCCATGCCAATATGTTATCCCTACACCATGAGCTTCTATTTGGCGCCATAACCTTTGATGAGGCACCTTATCAAATGTCTTCTGAAAATCTTAGCACAGTACATTCGCCAGATCTCCTTTATCCACAGTGCCTATTATTTCTTCAAAGAAAAAAATTGTTAAACATGATTTCTCTTTCACAAAATCATGTTGAGTCTGCCAGACTACCTTGAATTTATTAAAGTGCCTTGCTATAAAACCATTAATAATAGCTTCAGTTTCCCAATGACAGATGTTAAGCTAAATGGCCTATAGTTTTCTGATTCTGTCTCCCCCCCACTTTTTGAATATAGGAGTTACATTCGCTATTTTCTAATCTAATGGAATCTTCCCCGAATCTAGTGAATTTTGGAAAATTAAAACCAATGCATCAACTATCTTACAAGCCACTTCATTTAAGACCCTAGGAAGAAATCAATCAGGACCTAGGATCTTGTCAACCCCCAGTTCCAACAATTCGCCAAGTACCACTTCCCTGGTGTTGGTAATTTTCTTGAGTTCCTCCCTCCCTTCCAATTCCTAATTTACAGCTATTTCTGGGATGTTACTTGTATTCTCATCTGCCATCTCCTTATTTTCCATTATAACTCCCCAGACCCATGTTCTATAGGATCAAAGCTCATTTTGTTAATTCATTTTTTAATACTCCAATTTTTAAAAAAATTTATAGAAACTCTTACTATCTTTATATTTCTAGCTATCTTTCTCTCATACTCTAATGTCCTCCCCTTATTAGTTGTTTCGTCATTTTTTGTTGTGTTTTATATAGTGGCCAATCTTTTAACCTGCCACCCATCTTTGCGCAACTACATGCTTTTTCTTTAAGTTTGATACTATCTTAAACTTTTTTAGTTAACCACTGATGGTGGGACCTACCCTTGGAATTTTTTGTGCTCGTTAAATGTATCTATTCTGTGTATTCTGCAGTATTCCCTGAAATGTCTGCCACTGTATGTTCATTGAACCGTTCTTTAACCTAAATTTTCAGTTCACCTTTGCTAGCTCTGCTTTTAAGCCCTCATAATGGTCCTTATTTAAGTTTAAAATACTAATCTTAGTCCCACTCTTCTCTCCCTCAATCTGAATAAAATTCTATCACATTATGATCAGAGCTTCCTAGGGGTGCCTTCACTATGAGGTCATTAATTAATCTTATCTCATTGTTCAATACCAGATATAGTATTGCCTGCTCTCTGGTCGGCTCCAGAATGTGCTGATCTAAGAAATTATCCCCAAAACATCCTATGAATTTGTCATCAAAGCTACCTTTGCCCATTTGGTTATTCTAGTCTATAGGAAGATTAAAATCCATGGTAATCGCTGTACCATTCTGACAAGTTCCCATTATTTCTTCTTTGATATCCGCCCTACCAGGAGATTATTGTTAGGGGCCAGTACACTATTCCCACAAGTGACTTATTGCCTTCATTATTCCAATTCTCTATCCAAACTACTTCTATATCCTGGTTTCCTGAACTTAGGTCTCTTTTGTGCTAATATTGTCTTTAATTAACATGCCCACCCCATCTACCTTTTTCTAACTTCGCATCTTTCTTCAAAGTCACATACCCTTCACTATTCAGATCCCAATCTATACCATCCTGCATCTATGTCTCTAGAATGGCTATTGGATCATACTTATTAACTCTATTTGCATAATCAGTTCATCTGTTTTGTTCCCAATGCTACATGTATTCAGTTACAGAGTCTTGGGTTTTGCTCTTTTATTATGTTTTTAACCTCTAGCCTTAGGCAACATGATGGCACAGTGGTTAGCACTGCTGTCTCACAATACCAGGGGCCCGGGTTCGATTCCCGGCTTGGGTCACTGCATGTGCGGAGTCTGCACGTTCTTCCCATGTCTGTGTGGGTTTCCTCCAGGTGCTCTGGTTTCTTCCAACAGTCTGAAAGACATGCTGGTTAGGTGCATTGGCTATGCTAAATTCTCCCTGTGTCCCCAAACAGGCACCAGAATGTGGTGACTAGGGGATTTTCACAGTAACTTCATTGCAGTATTAATGTAAGCCTACTTGTGACACCAATAAATAAACATTATTGATTTACTTTTAGACTTGTACTCTCAGTACTCTCTTTCCCTTCCTATCATGGTCTGTTTACCATTTCCCATATTAGTATCTTCCTCTCTCCTCTTAGAACATAGAACAGTACAGCACAGAACAGGCCCTTCGGCCCACGATGTTGTGCCGAGCTTTATCTGAAACCAAGATCAAGCTATCCCACTCCCTATCATCCTGGTGTGCTCCATGTGCCTATCCAATAACCGCTTAAATGTTCCTAAAGTGTCTGACTCCACTATCACTGCAGGCAGTCCATTCCACACCCCAACCACTCTCGGCGTAAAGAATGGCCAGCTTGTAGAGTGAGCTACTGCGCATGTGCAGACCTCTAATGCTGCACATGCGCAATTTCAGTAGCAGGGGTCTGACAGACACTTGTCTCTAATCTTTGATATACTACATCTGCCCACATTTCATTCCTTTCACCCACTGTTTAGTTTTAAACCCCCTCTATTTCCCTAATTATGTGGTTTGCAAAAATACTGGTCCCAGCATTGTTCAGGTGTAGCCTGCTCCAATGGTACAGACCCCACTTTACCCAATACTGGTCCCCTCACTATATTGTCCCTGACTACCACTACGGGTGGAATTTGATAAGAATGATTCAAAGTGTCCAGCTAGCATGAAAATGGGAGAGTTCCTGATCCATTTTTATAATCCATCATACCCAATCTTACATACTTAAGTCATCGAAAAAATGGTGTAGACTGTTTCCAGCTGCTGCAGGTAGTGGGCTGGGCTTAATTCGTCATGATGTGGAGATGCCAGCGTTGGACTGGGGTGACCACAGTAAGAAGTCTCACAACACCAGGTTAAAGTCCAACAGGTTTATTTGGTAGCAAATGCGATTCGCATTCTAATCAGTATTCTGTAACTTGATTTTGTGTCTCTGTGCACTGTTTGAGAGCACATTTCTACTCCATCTGACGAAGGAGCAGCGCTCCGAAAGCTTATGGTGTTTGCTACCAAATAAACCTGTTGGACTTTAACCTGGTGTTGTGAGACTTCTTACTTAATTCGTCAGCCAGCTTGTAGAGTGAGCTACTCGCATGTGCAGACCTCTAATGCTGCACATGCGCAATTTCAGTAGCAGGGGTCTGACAGACAGAGAGAGCTGTCAGGCCCTTGCTGCTGGAGCCAGTCTCAACAAACTCCCCCCCCCCCCCAACACAATCACAGAGGTCCACAGCTGATTGCGAGCCCCACAACTCATGGACATCTGCCCCCCCACTGTACAGACCGGTCATGCAACCCCTCCTTCGATCCGATTGCATTGCAGAGTGACAGCAGAACCCCCTCCCCCCCAACATTATTGACCCTCTTTTCCCCCCATCACCCAGACCGATCGTGGGCCCCTCCTCCCCCTCCAATCTCAGGCAGAGTGGCAGCGGAACCCCCTTCCCCCCTGTTGATCACTGCCAGAGTGGAAGCGGACCCCCTTTCATCCCCACCAATGTCAGAGTGGCAGTGGACACCCCCTTCCCCTCCACTGATTTCAGGCAGAGTGACAGCGGACCTCCACTTCGCGCCCCCCCCCCGCCTCTATCTCAAGCAGAGAGCCATCAGACGCTAGGCATTTACCTCCTCACTAACTGGAGCGCCCGAATCAGACTTTTGTGGAGCATGTCTGTTTCATGCCGATCCTGGATGGGCAAACGTGATGGTAAAGGGAGAAGTGCGGGTAAAGTTGGGCGTGCAGCCCATTAGGTCAATTTAAATGCAGGCAAATGCATTTAAATGGCTGTCACGCCCGTTTTGGTTGCAGTCCCGATCACGGCCATTTTCGGGCCTTGGTAAAGGGGGAACCGGTGTAGAAGCGGGCACAGATTGCGCTACTCGCCTCACGCCCGACTTTACCAAATTTCTGCACCTGAAAACACAATGGTAAAATTTAAGGTTTAAGGTGAGATGCAAGAGATACAAAAGGGTCCAGAGGAGCAATTTTTTCACACAGAGGGTGGCCAGTGTCAGAAACGAGCTGACAGAGGTAGTGGTAGAGGCGGGTACAATTTTGTCTTTTAAAAAGCATTTAGGCAGTTACATGGGTATAGAGGGATATGGGCCAAACATGGGCAATTGGGAATAGCTTAGTGGTAAAAACTGAGCAGCATGGACAAGTTGGGCCGAAGGGCCTGTTTCCATGCTGTAAACCTCTATGACATACTAGCTTTCTCCTTGATTTCACTATCGAGCTCTGGCCATCAGAAATAGCTTCTGGTTATCTCCTTCGTCCTTACTAACCCACAATGAAATTCATGAAGTTGGTTTAGAACACCTTTCCTTAACAATGCCTGAATGATGACCCTCATTCCCCAGAGGAGGCAACCAGCCTGTACAGATAGTTTGAAACTTTGGCTAACTCTAACCCTAACTCCTGACAGTAGTGAATCATTTCTAGTTTTTACAAGAAGAAGAATAACACTTTAAATTCCCCCTTTCACCAAACTCTCAGGAATACACTCAGTTGCTCAGCTACAATCATGCAGTAAAAGTGGATTGATAGAAAACATGTTTAGAGATGGAAATCTGATTTATTAGGCTGATTCAATAACCTTCCACTTTACTGGAATTATGCTTATACACATGCAACAACCATTCAATTAGAATTAGTTAGAATTAATAATTAGAATTAATAATTAAAGTAGCTTGAACTGCAACAAGGCACACAAATCACTGAAATTGTTGTAGGGAGTGATCTAATAAGCAACATTGCTGAAGAACAGCTGAAGAACAGCAGTATCAAAAAGGAAAAGCTACAATGAAAGCTGAAAGATCACACATTCGAATGGATGGCTCCACTGGCGTGTTGATGGAGGTGGTTATTTTTTTCCATGTTGGGAAAAATTGGTTCTAAGTTCGGTGCAAAGCTCCATGTCAAGTTGGTGTTTGACTTACTTGTATTCCTTGACATTGAAAGCAGGCTTCCAGTGAACCACGCATCCTTCTGTAGCCTAGCCCATTGAAGTCCTCATCTGAGTCCAATGCAGCAGAACTCGTGTATAACCTTAACCTCCTGTGAGCTGGTATCTCTGCTTTTTTTGTCTTGGTCAGGGTTCCATCAAACTATGCCTTATGTCTAACCATGTGCAGATCCCACTCCTATCCTAACCTCTATATTACACCGTCTCAGGGTCTGAAGTAGTGCTGGTATTCCTTCATCTTCATTTTTGCCTGTTTACTCCAATGCCTCAGCAGGTTCCATTTCTTCAGTATTCAAAGTGAAAAAAAGACATGTCGTGTTCTGATGAGGAGAGGGGAAAAAGTATGAATGCATGCTTACACCTTCTGCAGTTTAAAAATCAGACGCAGTTGAGAGAGGAGGAAGTGGGATGAAAGCAGGGACCTCTACTTCAATGATTTCAATACCTCCAATGGGCCCAGCCCTTTTCAAAATGACTAGCATTGTCTCCTCCATGGGAGTGAAAACATTCAGACATATCTTTTTTTATTATTCAATCATGGGACATGGGCATCGTTGCCTGGTCAGCATGTATTACCCACCTAGTTGCCCTTGAGAAGGTGGTGGTGAGCTGTCTTCTTGAAACACTGCAGTCCACGTCTGTGGGTTGATCCACAATGCTGTTAGGAAGGGAATTCAGATTTTGACCCAGCAACTGCTTCATATTTCTAAGTCAGGATGGTGAGTGGCTTAGAGGATATTGCGAAGTTGGGTGGGGTAATTGTAGATTGGTGTTTGTAAAATTGTAAAATGCTGGGGAGAAAGCACTACATGGTCCCTTTAAAAGGTGGTGCCTTTTTTAGGTTAAAAAATGCAAGTACATAGAATGCCCAAACTGAAACATTTGTATCGAAAGGCCAAGCAGTAGTTTTTAACAAGACTACAGGGTTTTGAATTTAGCCAATCAATTTGAATTAGGCACTTAGATACCAAGAATCTATTAAATTTAAATCAGATGGTTTTGACAACCTAGGACCAATCCTATTGTGGGAAATATTGATATGTCATCACAGGTATAAAAGAGGGCAGTGGGACAAAAAGGAGCGAGCAACTGCCACCTGTCACAGCATACAGCTCAAAGCACCATCTAGATAGCAAAGGTACAAAAGAAGAAAGAAGTTCCAGACAGAAGGATCAACAGAGAAAGCCCAGAATATTCCAGAAGATATAAAAACTGGTTGTAATTTAGAGAGTGACTGCATTCTATGTTTGTTAATGAGTGGGAATTGTATTTATTTGAACAGCATTCCAGTAGAATCTCATTTTATTCAGGAACAGTTATAGAAGGGGTTTATTCGGTTTGTTAATAGTTTAGTTAATTTGTTCACTGTCAGTTAGATAAATAAATAGTTATGTGTTGAGTTTAGAGTGAGTGTCAGGGATTTATTTTGTACTTAACCATTAGAAGTTGCTGAAGCACAGGTCACACCACTTCACACACCTTTTACAGATTATAATGTGAGGTACTCCTCTTTGGGTGTTTTGGTGTTAGTTCTCGGGGGGGGGGGGGGGGAGAGGGGATCAACCTCTGCTTTATAACTGCTGTTAGGGAGGGAATTCAGATCTTGACTCAGCAACTGCAAAGGAACAGTGATATATTTCTAGGTCAGGATGGTGAGCAGTTTAGAGGGGAACTTGCAGGTGATGATGTTCCCATGTACTTCTAGATGGAAGTGGTCATGGGGTTCGAAGGTGCTGTCGAAGGATCTTTGGTAAATTTCTGCAGTACATCTTGTAGATAGTACACACTGCTGCTACTGAGCATCGGTGGTGGAGGGAGTGGATGTTTGTGGATGTGATGCCAATTAAGTGGACTGTTTTGTCCTGGATGGTGTCAAGTTTCTTGAGTGTTGTTGGACCCATCCAGGCAAATGGGGAGTTTTCCATCACACTTCTGACTTGTGCCTTGGAGATGAAGGACAGGCTTTGGAGACTCGGGAGGTGAGTTAATCGCTGCAGTGTTCCTAGCCTTTGACCTGCTCTTGTCACCACTGTATTTATGTGGCGAGTCCAGTTGAGTTTCTGGTCAATGGTAACCCCAAGGATGTTGACCGTGGCGGATTCAGCGATGGTAACACTATTGAATGTCAGGGGCAGTGGTTAGATTGTCTCTTTTCGGTGATGGTCATTGCCTTCTCCTCTCCACCTGCCTCCCACGTCCAGCCTTCATGTAACTTGTCCTACCCGCACCTATTTTGAGTCAAGTTGTGAGTGGTCTCCAAGATGGCCAAGGCAGCATCTACTCACCTCAAAGGCTTGGTGTAAGTCAAGCTTGCCAGGTGCATGCACTTATAGTCATAAAAGTGAACATTCTAATTTCTGACTGATGGGGAACTTAATTTGGAGGGGGAACTTAATTCTTTTAATGAACATGCATTCAAAAAAACTCCGATAAGCTTGTCAGAAGTCTGACCTACCTTTAAAGTCTCAAGAACACAATTCTTCCGGTTCATCCCAAAGTTGGGAAACTGATTTTTGGCCTCATGTCAATTAAGTTCCCCACTTACCAAGGTTTCCATTGCTGGCCTGGCAAGAAGATTCTGCCCTGTAGCAATTTTCTGACAACAGATGCTGACTACTGATCTTTAATTTGCTGGTTTCTCCATGTCACCTTTCTTACCAGGCACAGTGAAATCTAATTTTCCAATCTGAAGAAACAATTCCTGAGTTGAGAGAAGTTTGGAAGACGATATTTAGGACATTATTTTAAGTTCCAGAACTTAACATGAAATAGAACTCCAGATGTACCTTTTTAATACAGTATGTAAAGCTATCTTGATCTGCTTCTTTTAAGATGGCTCCACCTGCTTCTCTCAGCTATGCTATGCTCTGAAACATAGGATCAGCCTTTGCACTAGCTCCAAAACTTGAACATTTCCCTTGTGTTTTGGGCACTGAAACACAAGTTACTGTCTACTCAGAATGAATGAATTGGCATTTTACACATTAGAATCATAGAATCCTACAGTGCAGAACGAGGCCATTTGGTCCATCGAGTCTGCACTAACCACAATCCCACCCAGACCCTATCCCCATAACCCCATGCATTTACGCTAGCTAGTCCCCCTGACACCAAGGGGCAATTTAGCATGGCCAATCCACCTAATCCACACATTTTTGGACTGTGAGAGGAAACAGGAGCACCCGGAGGATACCCACGCAGACATGGGAAGAATGTGCAAACTCCACACAGCCAGTGACCCAACCCGGGAATCGAACCCGGTCCCTGGCGCTCTGAGGCAGCAGTGCTAACCACTGTGCCACCATGCCATCCCACCAAAGTGTACAAGCTTTCCAAAACTCTTTCCAGCCTGACTTGTACCTATTTCAAAACCAGTCCTAAAATAATATTATTTACTTTTGTTTCTTGTAATCCGTAGAATATACATATTAAATTTCACACACTATCTTTCTACCATTGAATTTCTCAGAGATTTTGAATTTCTTCCCCTGGTGTACAATGAAGATGACAAATGCAAAATTGAAAATATAAGGGGTTTTCCTGCCATATATTTGGTCTTGTCCCTTCTTCTGCCTGTCAAATTTTCTGATAGATTTGGAGTGGTGGATAATGTTCTTGACTTGAAATTATTATTTTGGGAGGGTATGACAACCAATTATGGTGGCACTAGAGTGTCCATCACAGATGTGAAATAAAACGGCAGTGTAATTAAGATCCAATGGTGCTGAGAAACATTCAGATCTTTTTTAATCTCCCAAAATATCCCAAAGCACTATATGTTGAAGGAGTTCTTGTTTTGTGGTCAATGACCAATCCCACCAAGAAATGATATATTCACTCCTTCATGGGAACTTACTGAGTACAAAGTGCTACTACATCTGTTTATGACACAATGGTGAATATCTTTCAAAAGTAATTTGTTGACTGTGAAAATCTGAAGCACAGATTCTTGAAATATTTTCTTATCTCATGTTATTTTGCAGATAAAATGCATTATTTTGGACCAGTTAGATTAATTAATGGAACCATGAGAATCACCAGCTTAATTCTGCAACTCACAGATACTCCTTAGAAATGGCTGGACATTTATAATGTGATAACTTAAGCTGTAAGAGAATCAGAAAAGTAAATACATATGGTAATCTAATTATAGCATGAAAAGAAAACAGTAAATCTGATTTTTGATTACCACAAGGATTTTTCCCTCTAATTTCCCAAAGGAGATGACAATGATGGAGTAAATTTTAGTGTATGCTGAAAACAGCTTAGCTTGAATTTGATTAAGTTGATTTCCTGGTTTTGATCAACGAGCTCAATGTCATTATTTGAAGGAAAAAATGATAAAGCAATAAAGTACAGAATTAAAGCAACAAAAAGCATTAATTATATTTATCTTTTGTATCTCTTGTTCTCGTATCATGTAATGCAGTCTACATTTGCTGTAAGAAGATGTCATTATAATTTCTGAGATTCAATTGTAGCAAGAGATTCTAAAGCTCTACAGGAAATAAGCAGTAGCAGTGATAGCAAACCTCAGGCTGAGAAGCACAGTTAGATTATAAATAGAAGCATTTTGGTGCCACGGCCATAAAGAAAGAAGATAGCATAGATGGAAAACTACGAATTGTAAACATATCCAAATGTTGTCCCCATTCCTTTCTGCACCAGAAGGCACATAAATTCCTTGGAAATCTGAAGCACAGATTCTTGAAATATTTTTTAAAATATTAATCAAACTCCCACAAGACCAAAGTCTGAATTTTCGTGCAGATAGGGATGCTCTACATTGCAGGGAAAATGGCGCTGGAGGCCCAAATTCTGAAATCTGACCCCCGAACCCAGCCCTCACCATTATGAGGTGCAGCTGCTCCAGTCAAGTTCAATTTTGGCTTATTGGTTGTCCAAAAAACAGCTTGTGCACTCTACATCTAGCAGAAGAAAATATAAATTTAGTGGAGTGCTTCAGAACAGATGAACAAGGAGCAGGAATAGCCATTCAACCTCTCGAACGTGCTCTGTCATTTAATAACATCATGGTTGATAGTAACCTCAAATCTGCATCCCACCTACTCCTAATAACCTAAAACACCCTTAATTATGAAGAATCTATCTGCCTCTGCCTTAAAAATAGTCAAAGACTCTGCTTCCAACACCTTTCCAGGACGTGAGTTCCAAAGACTCATGAGCCTCTGAGAGAAAGAATTTCCAGCATCTCCGTTTCAAATGGGTGACCTCTTATTTTTAAATAGTAACCCCTAGGTTTTGATTCTCCCACAAGGGAAAATATCCTCTCCACATTCACCCTGTCAAGACACCTCAGGATCTTACATGTTTCAATTGAGTCATCTCTCGGTCTTCTAAACTCCATCAGGTAAAAGCCTTTTATAAAAGTCTAGCCTTTCCTCATAAGGCAACTCACCCATTCCAGGCATTGGTCTGGTAAACTTTCTCTGAATAGCTTCCAATGCATTTACATTTTTCCTTAAATAAGGTGACCAATACTGTGCACAGCACTCCAAAAATGGCCCCACAAGTGCCTGTGTAACTGAACATAACCTCCCCACTTTTGTATTCAATTCCCTTCACAATAAATGGTAACATTCTATTAGCTTTCCCAATTATTGGTTCTATCTGCATACTAGCCTTTTGTGGTTCATGTACTAAGACACCCAGAACCATCTGCACCTCAGAGCTCTGCAATCCCTCACCATTTAGAAAATATGCTTCTTTTTTATTCTTCCTGTCAAAATGGACAATTTCACATTTGCCCACATTATATTCCTTTTGCCAGATCTTTGCTCACTCACTAAATCTATATATATTTTTGTGCCTCCTGACATCCACTTCACCTTACTTTCCTACCTACCTTTGTCATCAGCAAATTTGGCAACCATCCTTTCATCAAAGCCCTGTTACGTAACTTGTAAACAGTTGGGATCCCAGCACTGATCCCTATGGCACACCATTCATTACATCTTGCCAATATGAAAAAGACCCATTTATGCCTACTCTCTGCTCCCTGTTAGCCAACCAATCTTCTATTAATGCCAATATGTTACCACATATAACATGAAGTTTTATTTTTCACAATAACCTTTGATGTGACACCTTATCAAATGCATGCTGGAAATCTAAGTACAGTACATCCATGGGTTCCCCTTTAACCACAGCACAGCTTCATACTTCAAAGAACTCCAATAAGTTGGGTAAACATGATTTCCCTTTCATAAAACCGTGCTGACTCTACCTAATTGCCTTGAACTTATTCAAGTGCAAGTGCCCTGTTATAACATCTTGAACTATACTTTCTAACATTTTTTCTACAACAGATGTTAAGCTGACTGGCTTGTAGTTGCCTGTTTTCTGTCTCCATCCATTTTTGAATAATTGAGTTACACTTGCTATCTTTCAAACTAATGGGCCCTGCCCTGAACCTAGGGAGTTTTGGAAAATTAAAACCAATGCATCAAATGTTTCACTAGATATTTCCTTTAAGACCCTGGGATGAAGTCCATCAAGACCCACGTATTTGTCAGCCTGCAGCTCCAAAAATTTACTCAATACCATATCTCTGGTGATTGTAATTTTCCTGAGTTCATCCCATTTCCTAGGTTATTAGCTGCTTCCGGGATGTTACTTGTATCCTCTCTAATGAAGACTGAGACAAACAGAGAAATAAGGTACCCTTTTGGATAGGTCCAGGGACACCTTTGGGAGAGGCAAAGTGCATTTTGGAGAGGTATGGCGCCCTATAGCATTGTTAGAAATAGTCATGAATGTGTGTAAAAAGCAGTTAAATGCAAACGAAATATCAAGCTCATTGATAGTCAAAGGAACTGCCATGGGAAATGCCAAGGAAGCTGTCAATGGAACTATCAAGGGAGCTGTTAAGAGAACTGGCAAAGTTCATTGGAACTGTTAAGCAGTCAAGGGATTTACATTTCCTGGCCTTTAGTTTAAAAAAAATCATTGCTTCCTATGTCACTCTGTTTGTTGACATAAGTCTAAGGATTGTCATTATAGGATTTGTGCTGCATGATTGATCTCACAACTAATCTTATCTCAGTGGTGTTCATAGTTTGATTGATAGCTTCATGTAAGTTTTTGATGTGGGGCTGTGAATACAACTGCTTGTTGTTGTAAGGGATAAAGTAGTTGAAGGAAGTTAATTGTAGTAAATGGGTTTTTATCAATGAGTGTTTTTTTAAATGGTGAATTTATCTATATACATTTAGTACTTGATTTTATTTCCTCTCTGCATGGGTCCTGAGCTCTATCCGTGATGGATACTGTGTGAGTTGGCATGGGAAGTGTAAAGGTTAAGAGTGGGGGCATGGTTGATACCCCACTAGCACTGGGGCTATAACAGGCTATGGGATGGATGGAATGATTTGGGTTGGCATAGGGAGCATGAAGGGCCATGGGGAATGTGTGGAGTGTTTTGCAACTGGGAAAAAGTGCCAGATCAGCCGTTTGCCCTGCCTGCCTCTGCACCCAGCAACTGACCCCAAACTGTTGCTGGGGGCCGTGGACACAACTCCCATTACACCCCTCCCGCCCAGAATAAAAATCAGAACTTCCAGGACAGTTCATTAGGATTCTGGTTGGCAGAGGCAGGAATTCTCCTGACTCTGCGCTTTTAACTTGGACACATATATAATTTGTAACATATACAAATGATTTGGAGGAAAATGTAACTGGTTTGATTAGTAAGTTTGCAGCCGACACAAAGGTTGGTGGATTTGCGGATAGCGATGAGGACCATCAGAGGATACAGCAGGATATAGATCAGTTGGAGACTTGGGCGGAGAGATGGCAGATGGAGTTTAATCCGGACAAATGTGAGATAATGCATTTTGGAAAGTCTAATACAGATAGGAAACATACAGTAAATGGCAGAACCCTTAAGAGTATTGATAGGCAAAGAGATCTGGGTGTACAGGTACACAGGTCACTGAAAGTGGCAATGCAGGTGGAGAAGGTAGTCAAGAAGGCATACGGCATGCTTGCCTTCATCGGCCGGGCATTGGAGTTTAAAAATTGGCAAGTCATGTTGCAGCTTTATAGAACATTACTTAGGCCGCACTTGGAATATAGTGTTCAATTCTGGTCGCCACACGACCAGAAGGGTGTGGAGGCTTTGGAGAGGGTACAGAAAAGATTTACCAGGATGTTGCCTGGTATGGAGGGCATTAGCTATGAGGAGAGGTTGGAGAAACTTGATTTGTTCTCACGGAACGACGGAGAACAAGAGGGGCGACCTGATAGAAGTCTACAAGATTATGAGAGGCATGGACAGAGTGGATAGTCAGAAGCTTTTTCCCAGGGTGGAAGAGTCAATTACTGGGGGACACAGGTTTAAAGTGCGAGGGGCAAGGTTTAAAGGAGATGTACGAAGCAGATTTTTTACACAAAGAGTAGTGGGTGCCTGGAACTCGTTGCTGGGGGAGGTAGTGGAAGCGGATACAGTAGTGACTTTTAAGGGGTGTCTTGACAAATACATGAGTAGATGGGAATAGAGGGATATGGTCCCCAGAAGGGTAGGGGTTTTTAGTTCAGTCGGGCAGCATGGTCGGTGCAGGCTTGGAGGGCTGAAGGGCCTGTTCCTGTGCTGTAATTTTCTTTGTTCTTTGTACAAGTGTAGTGTTCAACTGAAGCACGATTTGAGGTCACAGAATAACTAGACCTGGGTATCCATCTGTAATTTGGTCCCCATTGAGAAATTATTGTTCTGTCCTTGTTTTTATACTTTTGTTATCAATTTCAATGTGCACATATGTAATGGAACTGTCTATATAAATCTGAATACTATAATTACACCCTCTGGACAGTGCAGCAGCCCTCCAGAGGCTTTTTCCTCTCTTTCACCTAAGGATATTCACCTTTAATTTCCTCTATAATCCCTTAATCACAGACATATACAAGCCTTCTAATCTTCACCCTAATTTACAAAGACATTCTACCACATTAATGATTTTCTATCCATCAATCCTAGCTACGGCTCCTAGCCTACATTGTTCCTATACTCTGGGAACATTGAAGGACCAAGTTATGAATAAAGGTTTTGTGCTGTCGGCAGAATTCTTAGCATATAATAAGATTAGGAATTCCTGCCTTCATTCTACAACATGGAGTTCACTCCTGGAGTGAAGTGAAGCAATAGTGTTCGCTAGTAGAACGTAATCAAGGGGCAGAAAAGTTGTTAGATGTTTTGTAGCTGTTAAATTGTGAATTTGCTTTTTGATTACTCTGGGAGGTGAAATGTGTCCAGATTTGGATACAATGCATACCTGGTGTCAGTAAATGACAATGTAAAACATAGCAGCAAATGGCAAGAATGTGACTGAAAATAACAAAGATGATGGCTGAAAATCAATCCCTTCCTTCCATTAATTCTTGTAGCAGAATTTTTAAGGCTTATTTTGGAACCATACTTTTCTATGAAAGGCAGCATTGCTAAGAAAATTGCCTCATTAAATGTTCTGGGCTCAATCCCATTCTTTATTTCTGGACTATAAGAATATACTAATTGCTTTTAGCAAACACTACATTACATTGATTGATAAGTGACCCAGTGATGTGAGGGATAAAATGCATAATTTATAAAAAGCAGATGTTAATCAGTTTCCTTCCTTTCAGATAGACTCTTATGTATATTGATGTCATTTATATGGATTTCAGCAAAGGCTCTGACAAGTTTCCACATGGGAGATTGATAAAGCAGGTAAAGGACATAGGATCCACTTGGCAAAATGGATCCAAAATGGCTTAGTGGTTGCAGAAGAGGATGGTGGTAGAAGGCTGTTAGTGTGACTGGAGGCTGGTGTCCTGTGGTGTACCACATGGGTCAGTGCTGGGTCCTTTATTGTTCATGATCTACATAAATGAAATAGATGAGCATGTGGGAGATGATAACTAAATTTGTGGATGACATGAGGATTGGCAGGGTAGTTAAGAGTGAGGAGGAAGGTCTTTTGTTGCAAGAAGATATAGACGGGTTAGTCAGATGGGCAGATCTGTGGTAGATGGAATTTAACCCTGAAAAGTGCGAGGTGATGCACTTTGGAAGGAGTGAAAAAAACAAGAGAATATTCAATGAATGGCAGGACACTAGGAACTTCAGAGAAACAGAGGGATCTGGGGGCGCTTGTCCACAGATCCCTGAAGATGGCAGGTGAGGTTAATAGGTTAGTTAAGAAGGCATACAGAACACTTGTCTTTATCAGTCGTAGCATAGATTATATGAGCAGGGAGGTTATGTTGGAGTTGTACAAAACTTTGGTTAGGCCACAGCTATAGTGCATGTAGTTCTGGTTGATTTGATTTATGATTGTCACATGTATTGGGATACAGTGAAAAGTCTTGTTTTTGCACACTATACAGACAAAACATACCGTTCATAGAGCAGATATGGGCGAAGGAAAGGAGAGGGTGCAGAATATAGTGTTACAGTCATAGCTAGGGTGTAGAGAAAGATCAACTTAATATAAGGTAGGTCCATTCAAAAGTCTGATGGCAGCAGGGAAGAAGCTGTTCTCAAGTTGGTTGCTACTTGATGTCAGACTTTTGTACCTTTTTCCTGACGGAAGAAGATGGAAGACAGTATGTCTGGGGTGTGTGGGGACCTTGATAATGCTGGCTACTTTTCCAAGGCAGCGGGAAATGTAGTCGGAGTCAATGCATGGGAAGTTGGTTTGTGTTATGGACTGGGCTACATTCACAAGCCGTTGTAGTTTCTAGTGTCTTGGTCAGAGCAGGAGCCATACCAAGCTGTGATGCATCCGGAAATGATGCTTTCTATGCCTCACCATAGGAAGAATGTGATTGCACTGGAAAGGGTGCAGAGGAGATTCACCATGATGTTGCCTGGGATGGAGCATTTGTGCTATGAAGAAAGGCTGGAGAGGATCGGTTGTTTTCTTTAAAACAGAGAAGACTGAGGAGGACTTGATTGATATGTATAAGATTGTGACCGGTATGGACAGGGTGGATAGGAAGCAGCTGTTCCCCTTAGTTGAAGGATCAATAACAAGGGGGCATAAATTTAAGGTAAGGGGTAGTAGGTTTAGAGGGGATCTGAGGAAAAGTCTTTTCACCCAAAGGATGGTGGGATTCTGGAATACACTACCTGGAAGGTTAGTAGAGGCAGTGTTCATCCATAACCTTTAAAAAGAATGTGGATGAACACTTAAAATGTCATAACATTCAAGGATATGGGCCAAGTGCTGGAAAGTGGGATTTGTGTAGATTTAATGTAGTTTTGTCGGCTCAGACTTGATCGGCCAAAGGAGCTCTTCAGTCCTGGATGCCTCTATGCCAAAGTGCTGTAGACAACTGCAATGAAAAAATAGATGCTGAGTCAAAGAAGGAATTATTACAAGCAATTATCCAAATGGTTAGTCAAATAGAGGGTGGGGAAATGGATTAGAGGATGCAGAAGAGACCAGAGTCAATGGAGAAGGTTTGGAGGCTGGAGAAAGTTGTACAGGGAGGGAGTTGGATTTGCCTATTAAGGTAAGTAAACAAAAATATGGGAATTTTAAATGGGAGGGTTTGGGGAAGGCGGAGGGGGGTGGCATGTAATGAGCCAATGTGGATATCAAGAGGGATAATAGGTGAACAGGGATTAGGGCAGCAAAGACACAGACAGTTTGTAATGAGCTTACATTTATAGATGACGGAGAAAGGGAGCCCAGGCAGGAGAGCACCAGAATGCATGAATGTAGATTTCAATAACAGATAGGCTAAGGTAGGAACAGAGACTGGGGATGGATATTCAGGTGAAATAGGCAATCTTTTTGTTGAATATGATATAGAATCAATAGCTTAACTTGGGATCAAACAGGATAACTAAATTGCTAAGTATACGCTTTAGTCTTAAATAATGAATTAAACTAAATTACCGGCAAGAATATAGTTTGTCGCAGGGATGAAGACATTGGCTTTGATATTCCCATTATTTAACCAAAAGTTTTTGACTGTAAATAAAAACACACATGAATAGATTGAAACTGATGAGGATAACTGAATTCCTTGGAGTTAACACAGAAGAATGACAGTGGCCTCAAGATCCACACATGCCTTAGGGAGTTGTGAAAGCGTTGCAAAGAAAATGCTAAAGGCATATATTTAGTTAACCCAAAGCTATTGTTACTGCAAACTTAGTGTTACTTAATAGCTTAGATGATTGGACTCCATGTTTCAAACTATTCTGAAAAGAGGATTGCTGAAAATATTGACAAAGTACCAGGGACTGTAAAAATACTGACTGTTACCCATGTTCTAACTTCTATAAATAATGTCAACTACACAAAGTGAAAATGATAGAATTACAGTAATTGTTTAATAGTATTGAAACAGTGTATGAGTAAGCTAATACAGTGAAAATATAGAATAACAAGTTAGGAGGATGCTATGCTTATGGCATGCTGGCTGAGACAGGCATAAATTTGATGACCTCCCAGACCCCTTGAATTTCCTTTGTATTGCCAAGATTGCAGCCTGGATTTTCATCTGTAAGTTTGGTGCACAGAGTCAGGAGAATTCTCGGATCCACAAACCTGACTTCGAAAAATGGCTGCCTGGATGTCGGGGTGGGGGTTGTGGGGGTGTGGGTGCTGCATGGGTGTCGAGTCCAGGGGAAGGCTATATTAGAAATTGGGGTCTACAACCACAGAAATGCTGAGAAGGCTGCTGGGTGCAGAGACAAGCTGGACAGAATGCTTACCTTGGAGATCTGACAATGTGTCCAATTTATTTTTAAAAGGCGTAACACATGAAACATCCTCACCCCTCTCCCACACTCTCCATCTATGTAAACCCATGCCACATCATGCACCTCAAGGCTCCTCATACCCTCCATGCCAAACTATGCCCCATACTCACCTCCCCATGGCCCTTTAAAGCTCTTATGCCAACTAAATGCCAAGTCATGACAGCCCATGCAATGCCACTCCACCCAGCACTCTTACACCAACAATGTTAACTCACCCAGTATCCATCATAGGCAGACCAAGAGCCCACGCAGAGATTAGATAAAATGAAGTCCTAAGTGTCTTTGCAGATTTCACTATATTGATAAAAACATTCTCATTCATAAAAAATGCGTTTACTTCATTTACATTCCTTAAACTGCATAAAGCCGCATAACAAGAAACATTTCATTCAAGTGCACAATCCCTTATAACAAGCATTGGAATTCATTGTTCATTTCAAAGACTACTTGCAGCTGTCAATCAAACTGCGAAATGGGACCCTGCTGTGATAATGAATGGCTGTGAAATCAGTCATACAGTTGTAATCCTGTATTAGAAACGCTCAGGTTTATGTCAACAGGGAGTGAAAAAGCAAGCAATCATTTGTTTTTAACACTCCAGTCATTCTTTCCAAAGATTTAAAGGCCATGACTTTTAAATTCCTTGACAGCTTCCTTTGACAGTTGAATTTGACAGATCTGTTAACAATAATCTGTTTATGCATATTTTATATATATTTGTGTTCACTTTTAACAATTCTAAAGGGTATCTGACCTCCACCAAAGGTTATCTTACTTCCACTAAAGGTACTAGATCCAAATGGGTTCCTTCCGTACCTCTTCAAAGGGCTGGCTATTCAAATTAATCCACAAAGTTTAGACCTGCACTTACCTGTTCTAATCTGCACATTTCAGACTTCACACTCCTGAGCTACAAAATGTGACTTCAGTGGAGACAGTTGATGATTTAAATCGTCAACTGCTTCTGAAAATCCTACATGCGCAAAATGCCCCTTTTTTGCCCCACAGAAATTGGAAGTGACATGTTTGGAGCAGCACTTCCAATTTTCTCGCACTTCTCTTACTTGCTTCCAAATACACTCAATTTTCCATAACAAATCACACTAGCAAAAAATGTTTGGATATTTTTCATGAGATCTTTAGAACAGAAAAAGAAATAACAAGATGATTGAATCAATGTGTTTAATTGTATTGACTGTATGAATCAGATATTATTTCTAATCATGGTGTCACTGTGTACCTAAAATCATGAAGGGTTTGACAGAGTTAATAACGAGAAACTGTTTCTAATAGTTCAAGGGCTGATGATCAGACAACACTGATTTAAGATATTTGGTAAAAGAACCTGAGGTGACAAGAAGAAAAATGTTTTTATGCAATGAGTGGTTAGGATATGGAGTACTCTGCCTGATGCCTGAGTGGTGGACACAAACTCTCAAAGGGAATCTTAATAAATATTTGAAGAATAAAATATTAAGCTATGGGAGATGGAAAGTAGGACTCAGTGAACAAAAAAGTCAGTAGACTTGATGAGCCCTGTGACCTCTTTCTGTGCTGTGCTATTCTATGATTGCATTAAGACAGGGAGCAGGCAGTGGTGGAGTAAAGATGGATGACTATATGAAGAGTAAGAAAAAGGAGCATGGAATTGCTAAAACAGGAGTCCCCAGAGCAGTACACTCTGTCAAGCAGAAAAATGAAGACTGTCCTCAAGAATAAATATCAAAGGCACCAACAAACAGGACATAGATTGGAGCAGTGAGGGTCAATTAGCATCACAGCTAGAAATGCAGTAATGATATTGCATTCTATAGTTAGAAGGGCTGACAAATCTTTTTGCAGTACACATTAATGGCTTTGTCACCTCTCACCTGTCACATATAGGAATATATTAAATAGACTGGAAAAGATTGTGTAAGGGAGGGAGAGCAAACAGTTGATATGATCTGAGAGAGCCAGCAATGCAAGTAACGAAAGACCAGATGTCCTGTAAGATAAATTGAGGTTACTGAAACAAATTTAGGAGTAAGATTTTACAGGTGGAAATCTCAGGGTTACTTTCGCAGGGAATGACAGGAAGAATAGAAAGAGATCGTACATGGATAAAGATGAGGGTATATTTTGGTGTGAAAGTTTGTGCAGTCAGCTGGCATTCTGGTTTGCCTGCACTATCCCATCCCTGGACCATTTTCTTGGGGTGGGATCAGGGCCAGAGGGAAGGGGGTGAACTTTCCATTGCCTGGAGGTGGCCTTCAGGGGTGCCAGTGCTCTAGGCAGGGTTTCAGGCCTTCCCCATGTACTTATCTACTAGTGCAGCCACAGGCTACCCAGTCACCCTCCAAAAAGGTGGCCAGGATGTAATTGTAAAGTTTTAAAAGTTGTTGAAGGCACCTTAGGACGGAGGGGCACTCCTTATCAACTGAAATTTATAGGACCCTCGTCAGACCCCACTTGGAGTACTGTGCTCAGTTCTGGTCGCCTCATTACAGGAAGGATGTGGAAATTATTGAAAGGGTGCAGAGAAGATTTACAAGGATGTTGCCTGGATTGGTTGGCATGCCTTATGAGGATAGGTTGAGGGAGCTCGGTCTTTTCTCCTTGGAGAGACGAAGGATGAGAGGTGACCTGATAGAGGTGTACAAGATGTTGAGAGGTATAGATCGGGTGGATTCTCGGAGGCTTTTGCCCAGGGCTGAAATGGCTGCTACGAGAGGACACAGGTTTAAGGTGTTGGGAAGTAGGTACAGAGGAGATGTCAGGGTGGTGGGTGAGTGGAATCGGCTGCCATCAGTGGTGGTGGAGGCAAATTCGATAGGGTCTTTTAAGAGACTTCTGGATGAGTACATGGGACTTAATAGGATTGAGGGTTATAGGTAAGCCTATATATAAGCCTAGGTAGGTAGGGACATGACCGGCGCAACTTGTGGGCCGAAGGGCCTGGTTGTGCTGTATTTTTTCTATGTTCTATGAAATGCGAGGCTGTAACTCCACTCAGTTGGAATGCCTCCTAGAGACCCTCCTGCTCTGAGAGTCCGCTGAATGTCCTTAATTGAACAGTGGGCATGTCATCTTACCACTAATTGGCTAACTCAAGAAAAATCACTCCCTGATGTATGTTCCCCACACTGTGTGGAGTTGGGACTCCCATTTGACCCTCATCTCAGGTTCCTGATTCAAATCTCAAAATCTTGCCAATGGAAGGAGGATTCCTTTTTTGGGTAACGTTGCTGGTTCTGGGACAAATGGGAACTATTCCACAATGGTCAGCTAAACCGCAAAAGGGAAGATGATAATATTGTGAGCAGTTTTGAGTCCCATACTTAAGAAAGGATGTGCTGGCCTTGGAGGGGGCCCAGAGCAGGTTCACAAGAATGATCCCAGGAATGAAGAGTTTGTCATATGAGGAATGGTTGAGGAGTCTGGGTCTATACTCAATGGAGTTTAGAAGGGTGAGGGGGGACCTAATTGAAACTTAGAGAATACTGAGAGGCCTAGATAGAGTGGATGTGGCGAGGATGTTTCCACTAGTGGGAGAGATTAGAACTCGAGGGCACAACCTCAGAGTGAAGGGACGCTCCTTTAAAACTGAGATGAGAAGGAACATCTTCAGAGGGTGGTGAATCTGTGGAACTCATTGCCACAGAGGACTATGGAGGCCAGGTCATTGAGTGTCTTTAAGAGATAGAAAGGGTCTTGATCAATAAAGGGATCAAGGGTTACGGGGAGAAGGCAGGAGAATGGGGATGAGAAGCATATCAGTCATGATTGAGTGGCGGAGAAGACTCAACGGGCTGAAAGGCTTAATTCTGCTCCTATATCTGATGGTCTTATACTAATAGGTAAATAGGCAAGTGACAAAATGTTTATACTAGCAAGGAGAGTAAGCCAGAAAAATAAAATTGACCAGAATCAGCTAAAGTAAATGGATTAATAGAATAAAGATAATTTTCACGTGTAAAACAATTTAGCAGGAGGGATATGGAAAGAAGAATACAATATAGTGGATCAACAGGGTACATTGAAGTAAAGTTAGCTTAGGTAAAAAAAAGGCAATATTTACATAAAAAACAAAAATAGGCTAACATATATGTATTGCAATACACGTGGGTAATAACATGGGAACTGGGAACAATTATTTTACAGGATGCTTTGGACTTAATAGTGCCAACCAAAATCTAACTCCAAATTGAACAAAACTGGAAGATAAATCTGTATATAATCAGTAAAGATGTGAAAGAAAAAAGGCACATTGATGATAGAAACAAGGAAGGAGTACTGAGATGGTTGGAGCTTAAAGATATAAAGGACATTTGTAGCGATGTATTACAGGTCTCCAAATAGTTTCAGTGAAATGAAATAGGAAATCTGCAGTCAGATTGGAGAGGTACGTAGAAATAACACAACCTTTGTTCAGAGACGTTTTAATTATTTGTTTATTGATTGGGACAGAAAATGATAGGGGAAATGGAGTGGAGTTCCTATAACTTGCACAGATCTCCTTCAAACAGTATGCCAGGAAGCCTATAAGGGTGCAGGTGGTTATGAGTAATGAGACAGTTTAGATATATAGGACATACATAAGATATACTATACAATTAGAGGCCATTCAGCCTAACCAGTCCATGCTGATAGATAAGCTAAATCTAGGTGAGCACCATGGGAAGGGTGACCACAATGTGGTAAGGTTCAAGATCCAACTAAAAAGGCTTGTCTTTGGCAATCAGCTAAAATGATCTCATAAAACAAAAGAAACACTGGTAGTGTCCTTGTAAAAGGCTTTATTTAGGCCTCTTTCAGAAAATTGCATCCAATTGCAGGGCTAAGTAACATGGAGGCCCTGAAAAGGATTCAGTGGGAGGGGGCATTAGATTGAAGCATTGCTAAAAGCTGTTAATTCCTCAATTATTTTGATAGGATTAGAGAGCTGGGTCTATTGGCTTAGAAAAGTGTAGACTTAATGGTTAGGTAGAACAAAGGGATACGCAACTAACTATATTAAGCGTCAGGAGATATTTTTTCACAAAGCTTTGGAACAAGCTTTTGGTTGGATTTTCTGCAATAATCCAAAAGGTGACTGGATGAGATACTTATGAAGATTACTGTCACTATGTACAAAAGGTAAATTGGGTACTTTGTGAAATATCTTTTGGTCACTGTGTCTCCTGAACTTGTTTAAACACTTTCAGGGTCAGAGAAAGAGGTATGTGACAATCAGAGTCATGCAGCACAGGAAATGTCCTTCAGCCTACTGAGTCTGCACCGACAATAACTACCACTAAAGTCGCACTAATCCCATTTTCCAACAGCACTCGTCCCAGGTCCCTGAATGTTATGATATTTCAAGTGCTCATCCAAATACTTTTTAAAGGTTGTAAGGTTTCCAGTCTCCACAACCATTCCAGACAGTGCACTCCAAATTCTCACCACCCTCTGAGTGAAATGTATTTTTCTCAAATCCGCTCTGAATCTCCTGCCTCTTACTCAAAATCTATGGTCCTCATGATTGACTCCTGAACCAAGGGGAACAGCTGTTTCCTATTCACCCTGTCCATACCCCTCTTAGACATCTCAATCATGTCCCCCCCTCCCCCCAGCCTTCTCTGCTCTAAAGAAAACAATGCAAGCCTATCCAACCTCTCCTTATAGCTCAAATGCTTCATCCCAGGGAAAATTTGGTGAATCTCCTCTGTACCCCCTTGAGTACAATCACATCCTTCCTATAGTAAGGTGATCAGAACTGCACACAGTACTCCAGCTGTGGCCTAACCAACGTTCTATACAGCTCCAACGTAACCCCCTTGCTCTTATACTCTATGCCACAACTGACAAAAGCAAGTGTACCATATGCCTTTTTAACTACCCTATTCACCTGCTCTGTTGCCTTCAGGGATCTGTGAATAAGAACCCTGAGATTCATCTATTCCTCTGAGCTTCCTAGTGTCCTGCCATTCATTAAACACCCCTTTGTCTTGTTACTTCTTCCAAAGCGCATCACCTCGCACTTATCAGGGTTAAATATCATCAGCTACTGCTTTACCCATCTGACCAACATGTCTATATCTTCCTGTAACCTACGACCCTCTTCTTCACTATTAACCACCCTACCAATCTTGGTGTCATCTGCAAACTTGCTTATCATTCCCCCACATTATCATCTTTATCATTTATGTAGGTAACAAACAATAAGGGACCCAGCACCGAACCTTGTGGTATGCCACTGGATAACCGCATCCAGTCACTCAAACAGCCTTCCACCACCACCCTTTGTTTCCTATTACTAAGCCAGTTTCAGATCCACCTCGCCAAGTTTCCCTGAATTCCATGTGCTTCAACCTTTTAAAATAGTTTCCCTTATGGGACCTTGTCAACGGCTTTGCCAAAATCCATATTAACTACATCAACTGCACTTCCCTCATCCACACACACTATCACATTTTCAAAAAATTCCATCAAATTTGTTAGGCATGACCTCCCTCTGACAAAGCTATGCTGACCATCCCTAATCAACCCATGCCTTTCCAAGTGGAGATGAATTCTCCCCTTCAGAATTTTCTCCAATAGTTTCTCTATCACGGACGTGAGACTCACTGGTCTGTAATTTCCTGGTTCATCTCTCCCACCCTTCTTGAAAAGTGGAACCACATTAGTCGTCCTCCAGTCCTCTGGCACTTCCCCCGTGGCCAGAGAGGAATTAAAAAATTGTGACAGAGTGCCTGCAATTTCCTGCCTCGCCTCCCACAACTGCCTGGGATGTAATTCATCCGGTCCTAGGGATTTCTCCATTTTTAACCCCGTCAAAGCCTCCAATACCTCCTCACTTCCTATGTCAAATGACTCAAGGTCCTCAGAGTCCCCTTTCCTGAATTTTGTACCTGCGTTCTCCTTTTCCAATGTTCTGCAACTTTACACACAGTTTGCCCTCTTGGTGTTTAATAGGTCCTACTCTTTCCCTGGTTAGCCTCTTCTCCTTAGTATATTTATAGAATATTTTAGGATTCTCCCTAACCTTGTTCGCAAGATGGCTCAGTGATAGACATCGCTCGTCTGAGTCAATAGTTTGTGGGTTCAAACCCCAAACCAGAAACTTGAACACATAATTTAGGCTGATACTCAGTGTAGTTCTGAGCGATTATGGTATTAAAAGGGCTGTCGATCAGATGAAATATTAAACTGAGGCTCTGTCCACCAGGATCCATTCCAAATTCCCACAATTCATTTCCCAGTTTTCCCACATGCTCATACCCTCCCAAATCCCTGCTCCAAAATCCAGACACAGAACTTTGTTTCAACTTCCCACATATTGCTTCTATTCTTAACCAACCTCTGCTCCAGAATCCCAAGACTTAGCAGTTGATCATTAAGAAAGGAAATAAGCACAGAGTACAGAACAAGAGCACAGAACTCCACGACAGTAACTGACTTCATTAGTAGGTGTGTAGAAGACTGTGTGCCAAAGAAGCAAATCGGCGTGTTCCCCAACTGGAAACCATGGATGAACAGGGATATCCACTGCTTACTGAAATCCAGGTCTGAGGCATTCAAGTCAGGTGACCCTGACCTATACAAGAAAGCCAGATATGATCTAAGGAGATCCATCAAAGATGCCAAAAGACAGTACTGGACTAAGCTAGAGTCCCAGGCTAACCACACAGACCCCCGCCGACTATAGAAAGGTCTGCAAGACATAACAGGCTACAAGATGAAGGCATATAAAATCGCTGGCTCTAACGCACCCCTCCCTGATGAGTTCAATGCATTCTATGCCCGTTTTGATCAAGAGGTCAGCGAGAACATGCCCTCCACCTTGGAGGCCCTGGATGAACCTGTATCTGGGGTCACCATTGCAGATGTCAGAGCAGCTTTCTCGAAGGTCAACCCACGGAAAGCGACTGGCCCAGATGGGGTACCCGGACGAACACTCAGACCCTGCACGGATCAGCTGGCGGGGGTATTCGCAGACATTTTCAACCTCTCTTTACAACAATCTGAGGTCCCTATCTGCTGTAAGATGACCATCATACCGGTAACCTCAGAAAAACCAAGCAGCGTGCCTCAATGACTATCATCCGGTGGCTCTGACATCCATCATTATGAAGTGCTTCGAAAGGCTAGTCATGGCACGAATCAATTCCAGCCTCCCGGACTACCTAGATCCACTACAGTTTGCCTACCACTGCAAAAGGTCCACAGCAGACGCCATCTCCCTGGCCCTGCGCTCAACCCTGGGACACCCTAGATAACAAAGACATCCATGTCAGACTCCTATTTATTGACTACAGCTCACCCTCAACACCTTTATTCCCACGAAACCCACCTCCAAACTCTGTGGCCTGGGCCTCGGCTCCTTCCTCTGCGACTGGATCCTGAACTCCCTAACTCACAGACCACAATCAGTAAGGATAGGCAACAACACCTCCTCCATGATTATCCTCAACACTGGTGCCCCACAAGACTGTGTTCTCAGCCTCCTACTATACTCCTTATACATCTATGACTGTGTGGCCAAATTCCCCTCCAATTCGATTTTCAAGTTTGCTGACGACACCACCATAGTGGGACAGATCTCAAACAATGATGAGACAGAGTTCATGAATGAGATAGAGAATTTGGTGAATTGATGTGGTGACAATAATCTCTCCTTCAATGTCAACAAAACGAAGGAGATTATCATCGACTTCAGTAAGTGTGGAGGAGAACATGCCCCTGTCTACATCAACGGGATGAAGTAGAAAGGGTCAAGAGCTTCAAGTTTTTAGGTGTCCAGATCACCAACAACCTGTCCTGGTCCCCCCCATGCCGACACCATAGTTAAGAAAGCCCACCAACACCTCTACTTTCTCTGAAGACTAAGGAAATTTGGCATGTCAGCTACGACTCTCGCCAACTTTTACAAATGCAGCAGAGAAAGCATTCTTTCTGGTTGTATCACAGCATGGTATGGCTCCTGCTCTGCCCAAGACTGCAAGAAACTACAAAAGGTCATGAATGTAGCCCAATTCATCACACAAACCAGCTTCCCATCCACTGACTCTGTCTACACTTCCCGCTGCCTCAGCAAAGCAGCCAGCATAATTAAGGACCCCATGCACCCTGGACATTCTCTCTTCCACCTTTTTCGGTCGGGAAAAAGATACAAAAGTCGGAGGTCGCGTACCGACTCAAGAACAGCTTCTTCGTTGCTGCTGCCAGACTGTTGAATGGACCTACCTCGCATTAAATTAATCTTTCTCTGCACCCTAGCTATGACTGTAACACTACATTCTGCACTCTCTCATTTCCTTCTCTATGAATGGTATGCTTTGTCTGTATAACGCGCAAGAAACAATACTTCTCACTGTATGTTAATACATGTGACAATAATAAATCAAATCAAAAGAAAACAGAGAAGATACCAGATTGAAAGGGAGGGACGGCAATTGGAGCCATACTCCAAAGGCTCAAGAACATACTCCAGATGCAGTAGTGAGGGAATGCTGCACTCTTGAGGTGCTGGCTTTCAGGTGAGATGTTAAACCAAGATTCTGCCTGCTCTTTTGGGTGGGCCTAAACAATTCCATAGCACTTTCTGGAGAGGAGCAGGAGAATTTTCTCTAGCTTTCTAGCCTATATGCATCCCTTAAACAACACCTAAAATAGATTATCTCCAGTTATTTCTTTGTTGCTTGTGGGAGCTTGCCATGCACAAATTGGTTACCATGTTTCCTACATTACAATGATGATTACACTTTAAAAGTACATCATTGGATCTAAAGTGCTTTGGGATGATTCCATTCCATCAATGTAGGTCCTTCTGAGAGTTTCCTGCTGTGACTTGAGTTCCGATTAGGGCAATTACTTTGGGAGTCTGCAGTTAAGGAGCAGAGCTGGTTTTGAACGAGCATCTCGATATTGGGGAAATTGACTTGGGAGAGAATGAGGAGCGAGGGGGATCACTGCTGCCTGGTTTACGAGCTTAGTCTCGGAAACAAAAATGCTCTAGAGATGTTGTAAAACCATCACTGAAGAGATTAAGCATACCTGGTAGAACCCGGTTTGTGCCCAACATTCGGGAAGGCATCGAACATCTTGAGACCTCATTGTCAACATGCAATGGCAAAGTTGTGGTGTCGGACAGGGAGTATAAACTTCCAAACAACTCATCTATCCAACCTTTCATGTCTCACGTGTGACATATAGATCATACATTGATCGTAACAGCCATTTCAGAACCCATCCAACCTGAGGGACTACCTAAGAAGAAAACAAGATAATTGCAGGTCTTTGTTTAGTTGCAACATAACTGAATGGGGCAGGGTTAATAGCCCTGTCCATTAGTTTGGTATGTTTGTGATTAACTTACTCCGAGGATAAACGCCAACACGGACCAGTCGCACCGAAAAGCTTGCCGCGATTCCAATATGTTTTAAATAGTTTTTCATATGTTCAGTAGATTAATACGTAAAATCAGAACTTTTATTTTAAAGAAAGATTGTGATAAAAATAAATTAGGAAGTTGAGGTTTGTTGCATTTTGCGCAACTACCTCATTCATGTTCATTTATAGAAAAGATGCGGAAGTTTGGACATCTGAAACTGGCCTGTCGACATCGAGGAAGAATCATAGGTGAGATCAGGGAGTGAAGCAGATTCTGAGTGATTGAAACACCCGGAACTGCCTAATCTTCAAAAATGTTATCTTCTGTTCTTCTTCGATGGTCCCTGGGGGTCGAGGATCACTCGCTTCCAAACTAAGAACGAAGTTCTCAGGTGACTGGAGTGGAAAATAATTTGCAGCAAAAACAGTCTGCACGTTTAAAGTCAGCTTGAATAAACATGGTTCCCATCACGGGGCATTACTAACAAGCAGCTTCCTTCATGATCGCTCGCTCACAGACACACAAACATTGCCCACGCATCCTGATTTCTGTAGCCTTAAGGTGTTGCGGGATTGCAGAGCGCATCGCTTTCCCGGATTGCAGTCGATTTCTCGGGCCTAAATCGGATACAATAATAGTAAAGTTGCGCAAGAAGCGAGTGGCCCAAAGAAAGCGAGAAAGAAAGGATTGACTTGGCTTTTACACTCACTGTGTGTTTGTGTGCGCCTGGTGCTCTGAGTGACAGGCAGAGGGGGCCCGGGCTCGGTGGCGTTCCGACTGGATCGCGCGTGCGGCAGTGACGGTTGAACGGCCAAACTGCCAGCTGTAGCTCGCGCACCCCCACGCGGAGGGACCACCCCCTCACCCCGAGTCAACAAACGGCTTCTTCCCTCCCAAGAGTTACCGAGCGGCCTCCCACACCCCAGAGTTAGTGATTGACCTCTTCCACCCCCCCGCCACCTCTCCAGAGTTAGTGACCGCCCCCCCTCCAGAGTTAGCGATCGACCTCTCCCCCCCCTCTCCAGAGTTAGCGATCGACCTCTCCCCCCCTCTCCAGAGTTAGTGATCAACCTCTCCCCCACCCCGTTAGTGATCAATCTCCCACCCACCCTCCAGAGCTAGTGATCAACCTCCCCCCCCCCCCCGCCAAGTTAGTGATCAACCTCTTCCCCACCCCCAGAGTTAGTGATTGACCTCTCTCCCCACTCCCCCCAGAGTTAGTAATCAACCTCTCTCCGCCCCGAGTTAGTGATCAACTCTCCCCATCCCCCAGTTAGCGATCGAGCTCTCCTCCACCCCCCAGAGTTAGTGATCGACCTCTCCCCCCCCCCCCCCCCCGGAGTTAAGTGAGCCAGTGGTTTTTGCGATCTCCCCCACCCCCTCCCCCGCCACTGACTGACTGACTGACGGAAGGAAGACAGATGAAGTCATGAACTCTCCCCTCCGCTGAGCGCTCCTTCAGTAAAAGTTGCCTTTTCACCTTCCGCACCGAACCCTGTCGTATGTTTTTATATAGATAAAAGTTTCTTCTCTCCTCTCTTTCTCGCCTCTCCCCCTCCGCACACACCCCGTTCCCATATTGTGAGCGGGGCTGTGACCATGATGGCGGCGGAAGTGGGGAATGAATGCCTGCTGGCGGCGGCTGTGCCTGTGGCGGCTCCGGGCGGAGATGGGGAGACGGTCGTTTTCCAGACTCCGACGCAGAAAGTGTCGGACTTGGGCTCACTGCGGCCCGTCGAGTCCGAATCATCCCCCTCCCCATCATCGGCATCGCCGCCTGGGGGCCCGTTCCTCTCGGAGACTGTTGTAGGCGCCGTTGCTGCCCCAGCCCCCCTCTCCGGCGCCCCTGCCCTCCCCTTGCCCCCCGACGAAGTGGATTCTTTCGACGGCCATGAGTTTGAAGAGGAAGAAGTGGAGATCCCGCTGACGGCTCCTCCGACTAACCAGTGAGTAGTGACCAAGAGAGAGATGGCCTGTCCCAGGCAGCGGCCCAGGGGCTTGTCAAGGGGGGGAGGGAGGGAAGCTTCCCCGAGAACAAAGAAACAGAGCCGCGGCCTCGTCATCACACCTGGATCCCAGCAGTTGTAAACACAAAACTAATGCAAAGAGGACAATGCAAAACTGCTGCCTTTGTTGCCCGCAACAGGAGTGTAAATTCATTGACCACTTATAGCCGGAAACTCATTTTCTTGCTTTTATTTACCCCATGCAGATTGAGGTTTCAAATGTTCAAAATTGCCTCCTTGCTGAACAATACACGTTTTAACTTGTTTGCTCCGGTAGATGCTGAAATAATCTAGCCTGCTGATTGTTTTGAACCCTGAAAATTGTGCTGGAAGTTGTTAGCGGATATCAAAAGTGTGCATTGTAACTTCTGGAGGAAACCGGGACCACCTGAAAATATCTTGCCTTTTTTGGTCTTGTGTATCCCGTATATTTTATTGGTTACTGTTCAACTATATTGCTTGAATTATGACTTCTACATCTGGTGAGTCGCTTCAACTGGCAGCATAGTTGCTTAATATATGGCAGAGCAAGGGTGTTGTAATATTAAACTTGTACTTTTCAGCGAACGGTTACTTACACATTTGAAAGGGACCGACATATTGCAAAATTTCCAAATGTCTTTTCTTTATTTAATAGATTTGTTCAGGAAAGTGTAGGCCAGCATTGCTGTCAGAACGGGCTATTTAAGAGTCAATAAACGTGACAAGTTATCATAGAGCAGATGGTACAAGGAAGTGTGTAGTTTGAGACTCCTGGTTATCAATTCCTCAGGTGCACGCTGGTAGCGAATGAAGCCCCTATTTGTAAAACTGCTAACTTATTCAGCACCAAAATTATAAGTATGAGCTTTTTTAGTATCTTAGAATCTTAGAAACCCTACAGCACAGAAAGAGGCCATTCGGCCCATTGAGTCTGCACCGACTACAATCCCACCCAGGCCCTACCCCCATATCCCTACATATTTACCCACTAATCCCTCTAACCTACGCATCCCAGGACACTAAGGGCAATTTATTTTAGCATGGCCAATCAACCTAACCCGCACATCTTTGGACTGTGGGAGGAAACCGGAGCACCCGGAGGAAACCCACGCAGACACGAGGAGAATGTGCAAACTCCACACAGACAGTGACCCAAGCTGGGAATCGAACCCAGGTCCCTGGAGCTGTGAAGCAGCAGTGCTAACCACTGTGCTACCGTGCCACCCATCTGTACCAATCATCCGTGGGTATCTGTGTTTTTGACTTTTCTAATTCATAAATTTCAGTACATAAGTCATTTCTTTCATCTATCTTGTTTGTGCAGAATCTACATTGTAGGTCTTTAATTCAAATTCCTTGCTCTTTCCATATTTTTCCTCTTAACATTTTGCATCCTAAATCCTGTGATTACCATTTTAGGTCACTTTTGGTGACCAAAAATGGCAATCACAGGATTTAGGATGCAAAATTGGTGACACATTGTCATTTGAATGCAAAACTTTGTAAGTTTCCATTTATACTTTTATTAGTAATTCAAGTGCTAATGTTAGTTATGTGTCACTATCAGTGACAATTGGCTTGTACTTTTTCAAGTCTCTTCAGACCAAATGTAATATTTCCAAGTTTGCTGATGACACAGAAATTGGTGAGAATGAGGAGGATGTTAAGAGGCTTTATGGTGATTTAGACAAGTTGAATGAGTGGGCAAAAACATGGCAGATGAGGCACAACGTGGGTAGATGTGAAGTTATCCCTTTCGGCTGGAGAAACCGAATGTCAGAGTATTATTTACAAGGCGATAGATTGGAAAATGTTGACATACAAAGGGATCTGGGTGTCCTAGTACACCTGTTACTGAAATAAAGCATGCAGATAAGCAAGTAGCTAGGAAGGCTAATGTTATGTTGGCTTTCATTGCAAGGGGACAGCAATTTTCAGCAAGGATGTCTTACTGCAGCTGTACAGAGCCTTAGTGAGATCACACCTGGAGTATTGTGGGCAGTTTTGGTCTCCATATTTGTCAGAGGGAGTGCAGCAAAAGTTAAATCGGACTGATTCCTGGGATAGCAAGATTGTTATATGAGGAAAGATTGGATCTGGATTCACTGGAATTTAAAAGAATGAGAGGCTATTTATTTGAAAAGTATAAAATTCTGTCAGGGCAGGACAAACTGGATGCAGGATGCTCTTTCCTCTGGCTGGAGGGAATCAAACAAGGAATCACAGTCAACTGATTGGAAATTTTGCAATTTAAAATCTGACAGAACAAACTAAAATGTGAGGCCACCTTGCAAGGCGAAGGTGCGAAAGCAACAAGACACCCTCGGGGAAGTTTGAAGAGAGGAACATTTCCTATTATTCAGAGATTCATTGAAACAGCTCACTGTCTAAGGAGGAGGCATTAAAATGAAAAGTGCTCGATATTGAAACTATGATTGTCTCAGACAGACCCACCCAAAACCTCTCAGAAGTACACAATGGGTGAAGTATGACAGGTCAGACTGCAGCCACTGCAGATGTTGCAGATTGGTGAGTAGGTAGGGTGGATAAATAAATTATAACAGTAGTGCAGAATTGGGGGCCATGTAGTTTAATAATGTTACGAGGCTTATTGTAGGGTTTAGGAGTTGGGACTTTTCCTTTTTGATATTTAGAATCAAAAATCTGTTGTTTCTCCAATTGATATAAATTGAGCATGCCATAATGGGAAAAGATCTCTCAGACTTTCTCTTTCCACCACAAGTCATTTATCTTCCAGATTTGCCTTTGGGTGTCAGCCTTGAGCTTTTGGAATGCTACATTCTTGATTTGCGACTTTGCGTTGTTAAGTCAGGCAACGAAGGCTGCACATTTTTGTTCCAGGTGGTCTCATATTTCAGCATTGTTTTCATTTGACTTGTCCTGGTGACAACTATGCTCAAACCCAATGGTCTGGACACTAGTACAGCTGATTTTATTTGATCCCACTGTTCTAAAATTTAGTTGGCTACATGAAGAATTTCAAGATTAGTTGTGAACTGTGTTTGGAATTCCTCTCTTTGGTCGGGCTGCTTTAGGGCTGTGACATTGATCTTCTTCCTCTTGGACTTTTGGTTTTTGCGTTTTCTTGGTGCTCGGTGGATGTCACCAGCAATTGATCAAGTCGATGATCCGTCCAGCAGGCATCAGTCCAGGATCTGTGTGGATTGAGTGATACAGATATCACTTAGATCTTTGACTCAAACTATGACATAATCCAAGAAATGCCGATGCTTCAATTTGTGATGCCTCCGTGTGGTTTTGTGTTTGTTCTTCTGACAGAAGAGGCTGTCGATGGTGGCATATTGAGTATGGCTTAGCTGTGGGTGAAATGTCATGAACCTTTCATTTATGCAACTCTGGAGTTCTGTTAGTGTATCCAAGATCCTATTCTGGAAAGCCAGACCAACACAGTGGACACAAAGACCGCTGTTATTCTTTCCTTCCAGTAGAAGGTGTTTCCTGTGCTTGTTCCTTCAGCTGCCCCTCCCAGGAGGGTGACAGCAGCAATTTGGAGTCTTGATAGTTGACATAACGAACGCTATCCTTGAATCTTGCTTAAAAGCAAAATTCCAGCCCAGACCTGGCCAGTCAAATATGCCACTTTCTTTATCTGTTGAAGGACAGAATCTGGAATATGTTGAGCACTTTTCATACCTTGGTAACCACCTCTCTCAAAATGTCATTATGGACGATGAGATCCAACGTTGGATCTGCTACGTCCACTCGGCCATCTATGGACTATGGTCGAGTGTTTGCCAAAGACATTTTATTTGGAAGTGAGGTAGTTCAATCTGAAGCCAGGGTGCTAAATTTAAGCAAAGGAAAATATGACAGTATGATGGGCAAATTGGCTGATGTACATTGGGAAAAATAACAAATTATGCAACTATGCCTTCGTTCAAGGCACAAAACCCCCAATGGCCAATGACTATGGCTAACAAAGGAAGTTAAGGATTGTATAAGATTAAAAGAAGATATATATAATATATAGTTGCCAGAATAGTAGTAAACCTGAGGATTTTAAAATACAGCAAAGAAGGACCAATCAACTGATAAAGGGAGAATAGTAGGTTCCCATGTAGGTTTCATAGGTAAATAAAAAAGAAACATTTGGCTAAGACAATTATGGGTCAATTACAGAGAGATTCAGGATTATTTGTAGTAGGGAATATTATAGAGCAGCTAAATCATTATTTTGTGTCTATCTTCACTGAGGAAGATACAAGAAATCTCCCACAATTAGAGATCCAAGGGACTAGGGGGAATGAGGAATTGAATTTGGCCCATTGATGTTATGATGTGCCAAGTGCTTATCCAGATACTTTTTAAAAGGATGTGAGGCAACCTGCCTCTACCACCCTTCTGTCACCTTCTACTCTACCACCACAAAGATAGAGATAAAGGAAAATCTCTAGTGTTTTGAAGAATGAGAGATGGTCTCAGTGAAATCTACAAAATACTAGGAGGGGTAGAAAGGGTAGATGCAGGTAAAATGTTACCCTTTTTTGGGGTGTGTAGAATCTAGGACACAATTTCAAAGTGAAGGAGAAACTACTTAAGATGGAGATGAACAGAGGGTTATGGATCTCTACCTTAGAGAGTTGTGGGTCAGTCATTGAATATGTTTAAAACAGATCAACAAATTTCAAAATACTAATGACATAAAAGGACATGGGAATAAAATAGTGAGAGAAAAACACATTGAAGGGGGTGATCAGCTATGATATTTAATTGTGGAGCAGGCTCAATGAGCTGAATGGCTTTCACCTTCTGCTATGTTCTGTAAATCAACAAAAGTCCTAGTGAACAGAGCAGTTGTTGTAGCACACTCCTACACTGCAGTGATACATAACAGCACCAGAGAAATTCCATCAGCAATGCCTTCACACATTTTCCAGATTCAATGGGAAGACTGGCGAACAAGTTCTTGTGCCTTTGAAGGCAGCTGCACAAGCATTCCAGGCAAAACTCCTGCAAAATCAACTGTGATAAACTGGACACAGTGGCTGGGATTTTATGACCTCGCTTGGGCGAGGCTCGTAAAATCCCGCCCAAGGTCAACGGAGAATTCCGTTCTGCAAGCCTGGCCCACCCCGATTCCGGCGTGGCGGTAAAATTCTGGCCAGTGTCTGATGGCTGAAAAGCATTTTCCCCACCAGGCCCTGTCAACTCTCAAATGGCCAGTGTTCCAGGAAAGACAAAGAAAATACTTTTAAAATACTCTGAAGCTATCGCAGTGCGGCAGCATTGATATTAATGTACTGGGAGGAGCTTGCCACCAATTGTTCTAAGTGAATAGTTTTAAGTACCCCAGGTCAGTAGTGGTTGAAGATGGAAATATGGAAATAAAATTAGGCAGCGGAGATGCTCTGTTTGGAGAAATAGGAAGAAGTGCAGTGGAGTGTTATGGGATAGAAAATTACTGCTGAAACTGAAAAGAATCTACAAAACATTTGTGAGAGTGGCCTTGTTATATCATGTAGAAACTTCAGCAAAATCAACAAGAGAGGAACAGTGATTGCTTGGATTGCTCAATATCTTGGTGATACCATTTCTGAGTCTTGTGAACCTTAGGAGGAGAGAATTTTCCAAATTACCAAGGAGTTAAGTTTATATATTGAATTGACAATGTATTTTTAAATTCAAACCCTGTTATAACCAACTCAGGAGTGACTCAAAGAAATCAATTCACTCCTTCCTCCTAACTTGGTCATAACAATATTTAGCATTGAGAGCGACAGAAGAGAGAAACAACTCCACAGATGTTATCGGGCGGCACGGTAGCACAGTGTTTAGCACTGCTGCCTTACAGCGCCAGGGACCCAGGTTCAATTCCAGTCTTAGGTGACATCTGTGCGGAGTTTGCACATTCTCCCTGTTTGAGTGAATTTCCTCCTGGATGCTCCGGTTTCCGCTAGTACAGCACAAAGATGTGCAGGTTAGGTGGATTGACCATGATCAATACACAGGTTTGTGGAGATGGGACAGGGGAGGTGGGCCTGGGTGGGATGCTCTTTTGAAGAATCGATGCAGACTTGATGGCTGAATTGTCTCCTTTTGCACTGTAGGGATTCTATGTCTTCATAACCTCGACTATATATTACCTAAAACATAGAATTACAACATTGAAGGAGAGCATTCAGCCCATTTTGCCCATGCTGGCTGAAATAGAGCTATCCAATTTTATCCCTTTTTTTGCTCCAGGCCTGAAGTCGTGTAGGTTTTGACATCTCGTGACTGTGCAACTGTTTTTTTAAATGCAATGAAGACTTTTCCCTCTTTCTTCCTTTAAGACAGTGAGTTCCAGATCCCCATCATCCATTCAAAAAGATAAAAAAGTACTCCTCAACTGCCAATTATTATTCTCTCTTATTGGGAGGGAATAGAGGGAATGCTCTTTGCTAATTTAACCTCTCCATGCCCACTAATCTAAAGAAAGTCTCCATTCCTGGCGATGTTCTTGTAAATCTCTTCTGTACCTTCGAGGACAGGGTTGTCCAATAAACTGTTTGTGGATCACAATCCTGTCTGTTGTGTCTCTATATCCAGCCTTCAGAGCTAGTGTTCAAATTACAGTTAAGTGCAAGTGAAAGATTCCGCAAAGAGCTGCTCTTCCAAACTCTCCCAAGTGAGCATAAAATGCAGCAGCCAAAACAGTCTGTGATTAGAGTAGCAACAAACAGTGGGAAGGTGATTGGCTTTGTTCAGCCAGAGGCCTGAATGAACACTAGCAGTGGTGAGATAGCTGGTGAGGGAGAGAGGCAACTTGTTGATGTTGAGGGATGGGGGAAATGAAGCATTGTTTCGTGGGGAGAGAGCAAGACTACCTGCCTGGGATTGGAGGGTGAGTCGGTAGCGGGAAGAGAAAATGCCTGCTGGGGATTGGAAGGTGGGAAGGAGAGCGAGTGTGTGTGTGTGTGTGTGTGTGCGCATGAGAAAGAGAGAGAGACTGTTTGATGGGAGTTGGAAAGTAGGTGGGTGGGGGTGGGGCAAGTGTGGGGGAGAGAGAAGTTGCAGTGACTGCAGGATATGGGGCACCTGACAAGGCTGGGGAAAGAGTTTTGATACTTTCACAGCTACTGTGAACCACCTCAGCATTTTAATCTCCATACCACCCAGGCCTGGCAGCTGTGTGTGCATGTCTGGTTCACCCACACATACATCAACATGCCTACACCCACTCTTAGGGTGGGTGAGGTGAGTAAGTGGGCAGCTGGAGGCTGGGAGTGAGCAGGAGACACACACACAGACTGTTTCACTCGCTCACTTATTCTCTCTTGTGCACCCTCTTTCGTATACCCTCTCTATTGCGCTCTAATGACCGTTTTTATTAATTGTTCATTTTTTTAAATGATCAATTGTCAGTTTTTTTGCTTCAGCAAGTTGTTTTTTTTTCATGACTCAGTTTAAAAAAAAATCATGTTTAATGTTGTGCCAAAACCTATTAGTCTGAAGTTTGCTCACTGGCTTCACACAAGGAGATTGGACAATCTTGCTATTGTGTGATCGCATCCTTTCTATAATGTGATGACCACAACTGTAAATAGTACTTTAGCTGTGCTCTGACTAGTGTTTTATACAATTTTAGCAGAACTTCCCTGCTATTATATATTCCTCAGCCAATAAAGGGATCCAATCTGCCTTGTTGACCACCTTTATCTACCTCTTCTGTTATTTGCAGGGATCTGCACAGAAACATCCAAAGCCTTTCACTTTTGAATGTTTTCTTGTAATGAAATCCTTATGCTAAACTCCCTAATAATGATCACAGATGAATGGTCTGGTATAAAGCTGTCCTTATGCTTAGAATATTTGTGCAAAGACTATGCAAGTCCACGTGACTTGTCATTAAGATTGGGTAGCATCTGAAATTTATTGGTTTATTTCAGGTCAAGAATGTTTGGTATGGTCTTTTATTAAATGTTGATGAAAAATCATGATGTGGAGATGCCAGCGTTGGACTGGGGTGAACACAGTAAGAAGTTTCACAACACCAGGTTAAAGTCCAACAGGTTTATTTGGTAGCAAACACCATAAGCTTTCGGAGCGCTGCTCCTTCGTCAGATGGAGTGGAAATGTGCTCTCAAACAGTGCACAGAGACACAAAATCAAGTTACAGAATACTGATTAGAATGCGATTCGCATTCTAATCAGTATTCTGTAACTTGATTTTTGTGTCTCTGTGCACTGTTTGAGAGCACATTTCCACTCCATCTGACGAAGGAGCAGCGCTCCGAAAGCTTATGGTGTTTGCTACCAAATAAACCTGTTGGACTTTAACCTGGTGTTGTGAGACTTCTTACGATGAAAAATCAGCCAGAGAACAAAAAGAATATGAGCTGGTACTTTTTTTTTTGCTGATGTGTTTTTCAGCGATTTCTAACACTTTAAGAGTCAGATCTTTCCTCATCTAATTAGGTATGATATGTACCTGAGAGTTTTGCAAATTATAATTTTTAGTCACATTTAAAGATTGGAAAATGTATTGTACCTGAGTTAAAGAGATGCTATTTTCCAAATTGATCTTTGCCACTGAATGCTAAATCAGGACTTATTATATTGGCATTTAAACTTAATGTCTTCGTGTTTTAGATTTTTTTGTGCCAATGATGGTTAATTGCTATGCATGAAAGCACCTGGGATTTGATTCCTGACCACGAGTGTTTTTATTTGTACATTCTTGTATCTTCTTCTTTGTAGCTGGTGTTGTATCGATCATGGATGACCCTAGAATGCAGTTGCTGTGGTGCCACGAAAGCTGAAATGATACAGTTGTTTGTTTATTGCTGCAGTAGAGGAAACATACTGAAATAACAAATGCTTATAACAAAGTAAACAAAATTAATATTATATCAGTTACTTATGCTGGAAGATTTCAGACCTTCGATATATTGGAATATTACTTGCACTGTACTTTACAAAATTAGTTTAAGGTGGAAATAACGTTGTTGTGTTGGTTCTTTTTGGAACTTTGTCTTTTGTTTAAGGTAAAATGGGGTAATATGACCAGTTTTGAAGTGTGCTTGACAAGCCGGGGTGATTAAGGACGAAAGGGAGGCTTAGATTGTTTTACTGAGAAGAAAGTGCAAGATATTTATGCTTAGAGGCAATGGCAGCAACCTGGTGACTGAGAGTCTCCAAAGGCCCAGAAAGGTGTTAGAATGGTGGGTTATAAACAGTTGTGTTTAAACTATTTGGTTCCAAGACGAAAGAAGGTTTGGCACTCAAGAATAGCTAATTAACATTTCTACCAAGATACAAGATCTAAGTGATTCATATTGCCATGGAAGGTTGTGGAAGATAGGATTTTTGAGGTAGAGTTACATGTTTCCCTACCATTCAATGAATATCATATAGTTTGGTGTGGACAGCAGACAGAAGTGACTCCTTGGTTTTGTGAATCACCACAACAGGATGCAGGTGGGAGATGGTCTCTAATCAAAGATGCAACCTGTATGTCTTTTGAGGATTCCGTGACATCCACCCTTGGCCTCGCCAGAGGGGAAGTATCATTGGGACAGGCTCCACTGCTGGTGGTAGATTTGGAAAAATTCTCAGGAAACTAAGGGAACATCTGGAGGTGGCCACTTGAAGTTAATACTCGTCAAAATGGGGAAATGCGAACCCATTGGAAGCTGGGAGCATTTGTGATCTGTTTGCTAGAAGGACTGTCATTCCTTGGAGGGTGCAGTGTGCGATAAGTATAAAAGGAAAATATTGCTTTCTAACGTTTAAAGTATAATCTGTTCACAAAAACAGGGATTGTCAATAATTTTGTTTGGGCCATTTGTTACGGTAAAAGTTTTAAAACTTGAAATCTTTGGTTTATCATTCTTTCAGCTATTAATTGGAAGTTCAAATCTTTTTAAGTTACCAGTCTCAATTGGTATCATCACAGCCTCCAAACTGGACAAGAATGGTAAATGAACCTATTGAGATCTTGTATGCTTAGGAGAGAAATAAAAGACAAGAAAGGAGACCAAGTGGTAAAATTGATAAAATAAACTTTGCATAATTCATGTGGCAGAGAGGGTTGATACAGACAAGAAGAGGACATGGTCCAAAGAGTTCTTTTAGTTTAAAAAAGGGCTAGTTGCATTAGGTGTTTTACAGATCATGTGACAATAAAATGGAAACATCAGTCAGGTTAGACAGATATTAACACAGTTATTGCTCTGGGAGATTTTGATGATAGGCAGTCCATTCATCCATCAGTTGTAACAGAGAGAGAGAACTGAATAAAATGAATGGAATTCCTACGCCGAAATAAAATTCCCATTCTGTGTATAGCACTGCTGTCCTAAATAGTAAATTTATAATCTGCCAACACCTTGCTCTTTGTTAATAATGAAATAAAAGAGGTAGATAAGCTAAAAGGTGGTTGAGTGCTTTGGGAGCAATGCTTGCAATATGATGAGTGTTAAGTTTCAATTAAAAAGCTAGAACATCAAATTGAACAAAGAACAATACAACACAGGAACAGGCCCTTCGGCCCTCCAAGCCCGCGCCGCTCCCTGGTCCAAACTAGACCATTCTTTTGTATCCCTCCATTCCCACTCCGTTCATATGGCTGTCTAGATAAGTCTTAAACGTTCCCAGTGTGTCCGCCTCCACCACCTTGCCTGGCAGCGCATTCCAGGCCCCCACCACCCTCTGTGTAAAATATGAATCCATAGAATCCCTACAGTGCGCATTTACTACATAACCAACACGTTTGAACACTTCAGGAGCAATTTAGCATGGCCAATCCACCTAACCTGCACATCTTTGGACTGTGGGATGAAATTGGAGCACCCGGAGGAAACCCACGCAGACATGGGGAGAATGTGAAAACTCCACACAGGCAGTCACCTATGTCCCTGGCGCTGTGAGGCAGCAGTGTTAACCACTGTGCCACCATGCCGCCCTTGAAGACAGTTCTTTTTAGATTGATGAAGAGCAAATCTGTTAAAGTAAAGTGGAAAGGAGAAATTGCCACCCAGGGCTAGAGCAATAGTTGGAACGAACACAAATACAGAAAGTTAATGGGGTAAGTCAGAGTGTTGACTTTTCTAGTTAGTTAAAAGAGCAATTTCAGAGATTTAAACCAGAAGGCAGGAAGAACATTTTGAAGTGTTGTGAAGTTGTGGAATTAACTTTCAGGTTGGATGTTAAAAAATAAATTGTCAACCTTCAATTAGATAACTAGTTGAAAAAAAAGACATCAAAAGGATTTAGGAACAGTGTGGGCGCATTTCATTAGAACCTTTTGCTTGCATTAGGGTAATCACCAGAAAGACTGATTTGGCCTGAATGTCTTTAAAGAATGAGAGACTAGCAATTATATGGTGCCATTCCTCACCCAGCACATCCCAAGTTTGGTTTCACTGGTCAGCGCAACATCGAGGGCCGAAGGGCCTGTACTGCGCTGTAATGTTCTATGTAGAACTCTATAAGTTGCTTTACAGTGCTTTACTTTTGAAGTGTAGTTACTGTTATAATGTGGAAAACTTGGCATCAAATGTGAACAACAAGCTCTTCCAAGCAACTGTGAAATATTGACCAGCTACGATATAAACTGTTTTATTAATGTTCGTTGAGGGATAAGTATTGTCCAAGATTTCAGGGAGAGGTTCCCTGAGTAGTGCTATGGGTGGATGGGGGACTCTATTTAATATTTCATCTGAAAGGTGACACCTCTAACCATACAGCACACCCTCAGTACTGCACATGAGTGTGATCCTGGATTGTGTGCTGAAGTCCCTGAAGTAAGATCTGGGTACATAACCATTTGACTTGAGGTGGGAACGCTGTCAACAGAGACATTGTTGTTTCTCTCTTCCTTTCAATCCATTGTCTTCTCTGTTGTTTGTGTCACCTGATCCAAGTCTCTGTGGAGCTTGTTTTTCTTATTTCACGATCTATCAGTTGTCCCTGGAGTTCTAGAGCATGCAGTGGTTGAGAGGAGAAGTAGGATGTGGGAAGTCAGAAGCAGAGGTGTGAGATCAGACAATGGTGAAGTGGGAGCTGACCTGTGATATATGGGAAGTGGTCCTAGTCTTGGACAACGCAGTGAAGAGGATTCTTGGTGTGAGGAAAATAAGGTCTTGCACTGAGATTAATAAAGCAAAGTATAAATAGAAGAAAGGCATATGAGATGTTGAAAAATGAGAAAAGGTGATCTTGTCACATGGGAAGGATGTGAGGCCCGATAGCATTTTGAGGCTCTGGGTTGTTGGGTCTGGGGTGAGGCTGGAAATGCACTCTACAGGAAAGTGTGTAAATTAGTATTTTTCCATTAATGCACAAATGTAAGAATGTTGTAGCTATGTTTGGAATTCTTTAAAAAAAATTAAAACACATTTAAATTAGTTAGTATAATACAGATCTAATAAATATAAAGCTATTTCGTATTTGAAAGGACGAGAAGCAATCCAGGGTGAAATATAATTAATTGGCGAGGGCCAACTTCAATGGAGTTAGAATGAATCTGACCCAGATAAATTGGAATCAAAGATTGGCAGACAAAACTAGTGAAACAACAGGCTGCCTTTAAAGAGGGGATAGTCACTGTACGGTCAAGGTACATTCCCATGACGGGAAAAGGTAGTGCCAAGAAATCCAGAGTTTCCAAGATGACGAAAGAGATAAAAAGTAAGATGGAATAGAAAAATGGTATATATCAGCAGGTGTCAGGCAGATGACACAATCAAAAACTGTGCTCAATAGAGAAGGACCATTTTTTCTTAAAAGGAGATTTGTACATGGCTGAGTTCTAAATTAGCACTTCACATCTGTCTTTGCCCAAAAAGGTGATACTCCAATCATAGAATTCTTTGTCAAGGTACATAGTGATGTAGTTGATTTTGAGATCAGGGCCCTGAATCTCAATAAAGGTAACTATGATGGTATGAGACATGAATTGGCTATGATGGTCTGGGAAACATTACTGAAAGTGAGAGGGCATATGTGGATAAATATGAGGTTAAATAGGAAGGCAGATTATTATTTGAATGGATATAAATTGAGAGAGGTAGATATCAGTGAGACCTTGCTGTCCTCCTGCATCAGTCGCTGGAAGTAAGCATGCAGGTACAACAGGCAGTAAAGAAGGCAAATGGTGTGTTGGCCTTCATAGCAAGAGGAGTTGAGTATAGGAACAGAAAGTTTTACTGCAAATGTTGGTGAGGCCACACCTGGAATATTGTGTGCAGTTTTGGTGTCCTTATCTGAGGAAGGATGTTCTTGCTATAGAGGGAGTACAGCGAAGGTTGACCAGGCTGATTCCTGGGATGGCAGGTCTATCATATGAGGAGAGACTAAGTCAGTTAGGATTGTATTCATTGGAGTTTAGAAGAGCGAGAGGGGATCTCATAGAAACCTATAAAATTCTAACAGGATTAGACAGGGTAGATTCAGAAGGAATGTTCCTGATGGTGGGGGAATCCAGAACTAGGGGTCATAGTTTGAGGATAAGGAGCAAACCTCTTCGGACTGCGGTGAGGAAAAAAATTCTTCACTCAGAGAGTGGTAAATCTGTGGAATTCGCTACCACAGAAAGTAGTTGAGGCCAAAACATTGTGTGATTTCAAGAAGAAATTAGATATAGCTCCTGGGGCTAACGGGATATGGGAGCAAGGCAGGATAGGGATATTGAATTTGATGATCAACCATGATCAAAATGAATGGCGGAGCAGGCTTGAAGAGCCAAATGGCCTACTCCTGCTTCTATTTTCTATGTTTCATAGTGGAAGAAGAAATGGTTGAAATGTAGGATGGGCTAAAGAGTCATAAAGAGGAAATATTTAAGTGGCTGGCTGTATTTAAGTTGTTAATCACCAGGACCATGTGAGAAGTCTCCAAGGACATTGAAATAAGTAAGGGTAGAATTTGTGGAGCAAATGACCATCATTTTCTATATGCAGAGGATTGGAGAACTGCAAATGTTAAACCCAGTTTGATACAGTGTGACAAGCTTATCATACAATCTGGAGTTCATGGGTTAAAGGAACATTTAAAAGGAATGTTATGACCACGTGAGGAGGGATGACACTCCACTATTCTCCCAATCCAGGTCTGACTGTACCAGGATTTTTAAAACTGAATTAGAGATATTGAGCTTCGAGAATTCTGTAGAAGTCCCACTATTTACACTTTTAGATTATAAAGAATTAGTCAGATAGATTTTCTTATGTTAAACAAATTCATGATCCCAGTTGATCATACTAAACAAGTCAGATCCCAGAGTGAAACATGGCTTGAGTGATCCTAACTTTTTTTTAGAAACCGTGGAGGAAGGTCATTGAACAAATTCATAGGAATCTGCTGATGAACTTTTAACACACACAATAAAACATTAATTATATATTACGCCAGACGTAAAGGTTGGAAAGATCTCAATATCAACACAAGAAAGTCATACTGTTCCTTTACTCCAGCAATATCTTCATAGCTATATACAAATTCAGAATGATAAAACAATTTACAATATCTATCTGATACTTAGAGTATAAGTTATATGTAAATTAACAGACAAACTGTGGTCAGACACACCACATAGAGTCATAGAGGTTCACAACATGGAAACAGGCCCTTCGGCCCAACTTGTCCATGCTGCCCTTTTTTTTAAAAAACCCCTAAGCTAATACCAATTGCCCGCATTTGGCCCATATCCCTCTATACCCATTGTACCCATGTAACTATCTAAATGCTTTTTAAAAGACAAAATTGTACCCGCCTCTATTACCACCTCTGGCAGCTTGTTCCAGACACTCACCACCCTCTGTGTGAAAATATTACCCCTCTGGATACTTTTGTATCTCTCCCCTCTCGCCTTAAACCTACGCCTGCTAGTTTTAGACTCCCCTACCTTTGGGAAAAGATATTGACTATCTACTGATCTGTGCCCCTCATTATTTTATAGACCTCTATAAGATCACCTCATAGCCTCCTACGCTCCAGAGAAAAAAGTCCCAGTCTATCCAGCCTCTCCTTATAACTCAATCCATCAAGTCCCGGTAGCATCCTAGTAAATCTTTTCTGCACTCTTTCTAGTTTAATATCCTTTCTATAATAGGGTGACCAGAATTGCGCACAGTATTCCAAGTGTGGCCTTATCAATGTCTTGTACAACTTCAAGACATTCCAACTCCTGTATTCAATGTTCTGACCGATGAAACCAAGCATGCCGAATGCCGCCTTTACTACGCTGTCTACCTGTGACTCCACTTTCAAGGAGCTATGAACATGTACCCCGAGATCTCTTTGTTATGAACTCTCCCCAACCATTAACTGAGTAAGTCCTGCCCTGGTTCGATCTACCAAAATGCATCACCTCGCATTTGTCTAAATTAAACTCCATGTGCCATTCGTCAGTCCACTGGCCCAATTGATCAAGATCCCGTTGTAATTGGAGATTACCAATCTTAGTGTCATCTGCAAACTTACTAACCATGCCTCCTATATTCTCATCCAAATCATTAGTGAACTCCAAAGTAAATAACAGATGCAGCCAAAGCAGATTCCATGGGTTGCTCAACAACCCACCTAGATGTTTTTCACATTGTGAACGAACCAGCCTCATGGAAACTTTGTCTTTCTCATGAGGATTTGCAATCTCCACTTTTGAAGAACTCACCTTGGCATTCTCTCCAAATGTCACTCCCACTTGGATAACTTCAACAAGGATCCATCTCCATGATTGCAATCTTGTCTTCGTGATTTCTTTCCCCTGGATCTCCGAGTATACTTGAACATCACCTTCCAAGCATGTTTTCAGATCTTTGGCCGTGCCAAGCAGAACACCACTGTTCCAAAGGGCTACCTTTGACCCTATGGTCTGCAGCACAGAGTTACCAACCTTTGGGCGGCTCAGTGACACAGTAGTTAGCACTGGTGCCTCACAGCACCAAGAACCCAGGTTCAATTCCGGCCTTGAGTGACTCTGTGGAGTTTGCACGTTCTCCCCATGTCTGTGTGGATGCTCCGGTTTCCTCCATCAGTCCAAAGATGTGCAGATTAGGTTGATTGGCCATGCTAAAAAAAATTGCCCCTTAGTGCCTCAAGATGTGTAGATTAGGGAGGATACATGGGGTTATGGCGATAGGGTCTGGGTGGAATGCTCCATTGGCGAGTTGGTGCAGACTCAATGTGCTAACTGGCCTGCTTCTGCATTGTCGCGTTTCTATGTTTCTATGATTCGGCTGTCTCCCTGGATCTTCTGTGCTTCACCCTAGCACATTTTTCTTCATGGGATGTGGTGGTGTAGTGATATTGTCACTGCACTAGTAAGCTAGAAATCAATGGTAATGCTCTGGAGATTGGCAGATGGTGGAATTTGAATTCAGTAAAAAATCTGGAATTACAAGTCAAATGATGACCATGAAGCCATTGTCAATTGTTGTTATAACACCCCATCTAGTTCACTGGTGGCGGGAAATTTGCCATTGTTAACCAGTCTGGCCTACATGTGATTCCACATCCACAGCAAAGTGGTTGACTTTTAAAAATGCTCTCTGAAATGGCCTAGTAAGCCATGCAGTTCATGAGCAGCTGGGGATGGACAATAAATGCTGGCCCAGTGATGCCCAATCGCATCAACGAATAAAAAGAAAAAGCTGCGGAGAACAGACTTCCTCTTTAATTCAGAGCCTATTTCTCTCAGCCTTTCTTTCAACTTGACTTCTATCTTGGTCCTTCTTTCTAATCCCTGTCTTTGTCCCTGTCTGGGGCTTTCTTCTGAGACACCTTCTCTGGAATGATGCTCCAGTTCCAGGTCATCTGACCTTTTTTTGTGCCTTTTGACTTCCTCTCTAGAGTACAGGCATGCAGGGTCAGTTCCCAGCCAGAAGAATGGATCAAACACTAACTGTGCATGTGTGGCCACTTCCCGACCAACACATGCGCAGAAAGCCTGAGGCTGGCTCCATACTGGAGTTTCCAACTTCTGAGGTAAGTATTCCAGTTTCATCACACAAAGAATAAGATAAATTTATTGAAGCTATTTCCTGAATCTTAAAAAGACTAGGTAAATCACAATTACGGTTTATACATCTCTCACATTCGTGTAGGCCACATGATGGCAGAATAAGAGGATAGGCTTAAGGGTTTCGTACACTCATGAAAAAAACCCACCAGACACTGGTACAGTCAAACCTGGATTGGGAGAGTAGGGGAGTGTCACCCCTCCTCACGCGGTCATAACATTCCTTTTAAATGTCCCTTTATCCTATGAACTCTAAATTTTATGAGACCAAAGGTGTATACTATTAGCTGTTTCTTGGCTGGTCTCAGTGCCGTAATTCCATATTGCAGCTGTTTTGTTCAGTTGTCTTCCTAATTCAAAAGGAGTGAACCTGATGGACTCATTTAGTGGTCTCTGGGCAAACGGATAAATGTGTCTGTGTCTTTATAAGCTCTGTTTGTGAACAGAATTCCCACTCACCTGAAGAAGGGGCTTAGAGCTCCGAAAGCTTGTGTGGCTTTTGCTACCAAATAAACCTGTTGGACTTTAACCTGGTGTTGTTAAACTTCTTACTGTACAAACGGATAAAAACAGTTGGCGTGACAGTATACTCTGATCATTGGTTTTAAGATCTGTTCTAAAACTCTTTATGACTGTGGGTAGTATGCTGAGGATTTAGCTGGGTTATGTCTAGGTTATCCAAGACTTCTTGGAATATTCTGAATATAGAATTTGAGCCCTGACCCAACTGGATCTCAATGGACACCCTACGTCAAGGTAAAGAAATGTGTTAATCCTTCCTCTACTATCTTGGCAGATAGCTCTTAGAGGAATGGTTTCTCAATATCAGGTAGCCACATCCATAATAATAAGAATGTATTATAGACTATCGACAGGAGTGCCACTAGCACCTTCTTGATGGGTTCCCCGCAGGTGGGTATAAGAATCAGAGGTGCATGCTGCCGTTTACCCACTTCTTTGGTGTGGGCAGCTTTTGCAGAACCTTACCACATCTTTGCGGAGGTGAGGTCAGTGGAAATGCTGGCTAACGCAGGCTTGGGTTTTAAGTATACCGATTTGCACTGCCATTGGAATTTCGGCGGCACCACAATCTGGTGGATCATGTCCACTCTTCGTCTACAGGTCTATCCTCCTTATCTGCACCTCATTTTAAAAATAATAGCAATCTGTGACTTTCTACCCAGTTTGGGTAGTCTGTCCTAGCTTTCTTAGCACTTTAGCATGGGTCAGCTTGCTGAGTTGCAGCCAAGGAAGACCTACTCATTACATCCTTCTAAATTCCTGAAAAAGGTTTTGTATAATCACATGGCATGCTCATTCGTCTGCTCTGCCGGTTTGATATCCGCTGGGGTTTGTTTGGCTATGGACTGGGTTACAATGCAGTCAGGAAAAAGGCCAGGGATTTTCTCCTGCAGCTGCTCTGTCATGCTGACCTCATTTGGCTTCTTCCAAGCTACTTGAGGACGCTACCAATTTTGGTCCCTCTGTGTCATTGCCAAGGAATCAGATTGCCCCATCCACAGGTAAAATGGAGACAGCTCCCATGGATACTGGTCCTTTAATAAGGTTGCACTCAGGGTGCACCCTGTATAAAGGTAAGGCCATGTACTCTCTCTTGATACCTTTTGCCAGCAATGTTTTGCTAGCACGCGTTTGATTCCCACCATGGCAGAAGGGGGAAATTTGAATTCAGTTTAATAAATGGGAAAATGGGGACACTTTCGTTCTGACACACAACATTTGTAACTCTCGGACTTTGCTAAACTCACCTACACTCACAGGGCTGTGTTTACAGGGGCTTGCTGCTGCTGTCGCAGCCAAAGCCTATTCTGCTACGGTTTTGTGCTTAACTCCATTTCACTGCACAGGGTCTATGTGCCCTAATAAATCCTTTCCCTGTGTTGTACCTGTTAATTCTCAGATACTTTCGACCAGTTTGCGTCCTCCAAGGTTTTACCCCAGTGCCCATATTTGCAAGATGGACAAAGGACAAACACAAGTAAAGGTTCAATAAGTTTATTAATAATAACACTAATCAACCTTTAAATTACCCACATAAAATAAGAGGATACCCCGGATTCAAGTATATTACCCACAAAGATGGTTTGCTTAAACTGCAGGCCCGATTCTCTGAATCCCTCTGGTCCGTCGTCACGAAGGTGAGTCTCGATGGCAGCTTCTTCCTTTCTTCCTTCTCTGGTCAGTCTTCTGGATGGTCAAGATCACGTCCCTCGTCGAGTCTTCGCCGCTGGTGTGTCTGAAATGTGTACCTTTATTCCCCTGCCTTTCCAGAAACTCTGTTTTCCGGCCAATGAGGTCCCAGGAGGGGGTTCCAATCCCCAGTGGGTTTCTTGATGTCTGCTGACAGGACACCGGGGCCCGCTCCCAGCTGTCCATCCCCATGCTGTTGTTTACATGTAACCTGTTGCCAGATAAGGTCACTGCAGGAACTCGAGGTGACAGAAAGTCTGGCCCGATCTGGGCTTCTAACAATAGTAAGAAGTCTCATGATACCAGGTTAAAATCCAACAGGTTTATTTGGTGCCAGAAGCCACAAGCTTTCGGAGCGCTGCCCCTTCATCAGGTGAGTGGGACTTCTGTTCACAAACAGGGCATATAGACACAAAATAATTATTTTGAAAATTGAGTTTGTGTCCTTATATGCCCTGTTTGTGAACAGCACTCCCACTCACCTGATGAAGGGGCAGCGCTCCGAAAGCTTGTGGCTTGTGCTACCAAATAAACCTGTTGGACTTTAACCTGGTGTTGTGAGACTTCTTACTGTGCTTACCCCAGTCCAATGCCGGCATCTCCACATCACTTCTAACAATAAGCCAGTGCATTTCAATGGAGTGCGATGATCTCCTGCTGGGTCTCAGTAGAGTGCAATGATCTTTGATGAGTGGTTGATGGGCCAGGCCCAGACATGTTCCTGTGTCTTTGTATATTTGACTTTCATCAAGTTTGGCCTGCCTGAGGTTTGAACTGTGTTTGATTTTAATATGCCCAATTCTTTAATTTAGGATATCCAATTTAATCAGTCTTAAAACAAGGCCCTGATTATCCAGCAATCAGGGCAAAGCTGTCTGACTTTATGGCAATAGAAACACACAGGTGGGCCTCTCTCCTCCTCTTCTCAGCTCCATCTTTTCGAGCCTGAGGCGTCAGGTCTCTGTCTTTCCAGCCATCTTGTCTCTTCCATGGGTGCTCGACTTTCTATCACTCTCCCACGTATCCTGTTCAGGCTATTGGGGGTGAATAGGGAAGGGTTTCCTTTGGGATGAGGGCTTGTGGACAAACTCATAATCATCAGCTAGGGTCGCTGCCTGCCTGGCCCTTGTCACTTACTGCTCCCTTTTGTGTATTTTTATAGGGCAAGGAGTGAATTTTTGAACTCTTCAAGGAGCATTACTTTTTGAAGCTTTTCAAGCATAATCTCACCCATTCACCCATCAAACGTGAGCTGCATATGCTGTTCAAATTTGATGTACATCTGGTCCTGCCGTTTTTGGAGCGTATGGAATTTTTAATGGTACACCGTTGGCACCAGTTCGCATAAACTTAAGTAGCATTTTTTGCTACCTCATTGTTTATCAAATGATTCTCAATATGTCTATTTTGTTCAGTTGTCTTCTTGGCTATATAGTTGCTTGGAGCAGGTTTTCATAATTTATTCCCAAAAGATCTTGGTTTGCAGTGAGACTTCTCTCTGGATGGCTACTTTGCAAATCCAGACACAATATTTCTGAGAAAGAGACAGAGAGGGCACACCCACACCTACACCAGCTTGTTTAAGCACAGCGTTGTCTTTGGACTTCTCTTTCTCCTGCTTGGTAATCAGTCCCTTAAAGTACTTTGCTGGCTTTATATTTCATAGAAATTCTATTAGTTCATGTCTGCTGCGGTTGGAGGGTCATTAACACTCCCGGGGATGGAGTGTCTTTTTTCTCATTCCATTTGGTGTGATGCAGTTGTGTATTGTAGCGGTTTGGGCAGTTTCCATTGTCTTAAGAGGGTCCCGGTTTTTAAGAAAATTAAAATTAGAAATGGTATCTTTTTTTGCATGGATACAAAATTTGCTGAGTGACAGGGCACAGAGTAACAGTGAACGGTTGTTTTTTGGACTGTTGGAAGGTGTATGTATATAGGTTCCTCAGGGATCAGTGTTGGGACAGGACCACTGCCTCTCTTTTTATAAATTAATTTGATTTCTTATGTCACGTGTTAGTATACAGTGAAAAGTATTGTTTCTTGCACGCTATACAGACAAAGCTTAGAGAAGGAAAAGAGAAAGTGCAGAATGTAGTGTTACAGTTATAGCTAGGGTGTAGAGAAAGATCAACTTAATACAAGGTAGGTCCGTTCAAAAGTCTGATGGCAGCAAGGAAAAAGCTGTTCTTGAGTCGTTTGGTACGTGACCTCAGATTTTTGTATCTTTTTCCCAACAGAAGAAGGTGGAAGAGCGTATGTCCAGGGTGCGTGGGGTCCTTGATTATGCTAGCTGCTTTGCCGAGACAGCGTGAAGTGTAGACAGAGTCAATGGATGGGAGGCTGGTTTGCGTGGTCGAAAGAGCTTCGTTCAGGACCCTTCGTAGTTTTTTGCTGTCTTGAACAGAGCAGGAGCCATACCAAGCTGTGATTCAACCAGAAATAATGCTTTCTATGGTGCATCTGTAAAAATTGGTGAGATTTGTAATGGACATGCCAAATATCCTTAGCTTCCTGAGAAAGTGGAGGTGTTGGTGAGCTTTCTTAACTACAGTGTCGGCATAGAGGGACCAGGACAATTTATAGAACAGTACAGCACAGAACAGGCCCTTCGGCCCACGATGTTGTGCCGAGCTTTATCTGAAACCAAGATCAAGCTATCCCACTCCCTATCATCCTGGTGTGCTCTATGTGCCTATCCAATAACCGCTTAAATGTTCCTAAAGTGTCTGACTCCACTATCACTGCAGGCAGTCCATTCCACACCCCAACCACTCTCTGCGTAAAGAACCTACCTCTGATATCCTTCCTGTATCTCCCACCACGAATCCTATAGTTATGCCCCCTTGTAATAGCTCCATCCACCCGAGGAAATAGTCTTTGAACGTTCACTCTATCTATCCCCTTCATCATTTTATACACCTCTATTAAGTCTCCCCTCAGCCTCCTCTGCTCTAGAGAGAACAGCCCTAGCTCCCTCAACCTTTCCTCATAAGACCTACCCTCCAAACCAGGCAGCATCCTGGTAAATCTCCTCTGCACTCTTTCCAGCGCTTCCACATCCTTCTTATAGTGAGGTGACCAGAACTGCACACAATATTCCAAATGTAAATTTGTCGGTGATCTGGACACCTAGAAACTTGAAGCTCTCAACCACTTCCACTTCATCTTCGTTGATGTAGACAGGGATATGTCCTCCACTACGCTTCCTAAAGTCGATGACTAGCTCCTTCATTTAGTTGACATAATGACCTAGACTTAGATATGCAGGGTACTTGGGAAGTATTGTGAGCTGTGTGGAGGATGGTGTTAAACTTCCAAAGGAAATAGGAATGGGTGAACAAGTGGCAGATGAAATTTAATGCAGAGAAGTGTGATGCATATAAAAACAAATTGTTGGAAATTGGGCAGTAAACCTGTGGCAGTAATAGGGATGTTTAAGGAGTCTTCAGGAAGGGTTGTACCAGAAAAGGAAATGGGTGTTAAATCAGTGGCAGTGGTGCACGTGACTGGAATTTCCACATAGAAAGCTGAAGATTGTAAGAAACACATTGCATCTGATGTTTTTGCCATGGGAATAGTAAGGGGTTTATATTTGAAGGGGAAATTGCTCCATTTTTTTGTCCAAGAAAAAGTCAAGAAAGATTATTATTCAGCTCAGACCTTATTGTTAGCAAGTTTAGAAAGTCAATTGAATCAGAATGTATTCATGCAGAGCATTGATGCGAAATGTCTGCCTTTTGCATTACATAGTGCTTGAAAAGTCTTGTATGGTTAGAATTGTTCCAAAATTACCTATTTAAATATGCACTTCATATTGGGAAATGATATTGACAATGTTATTTTTCCATAACCTGGGATAGTATGCCACAATTTGGGAATGGTTCCTGTGAGCTATATCTTCTTATCTGTGTTCCAGTAAAGGAAAAAACTGATGTTAGAGGAGATACTGATGGAACGATTCTAGTAATAGACAGTGCCGAGATAGCAAAAGTGTTTGCAGAATTTCCAAGTCAAAGTTCACCACAGAAAGGACTGAGACCTCGGAGTGACTGTAAAGGGTTAATGTTAATGACAGTTAACACTGAATTAAATGATACTGTCAGTGCTGAGATAGCATAAGACTTAACCATGCCTTCAGTGTTGAGATACAGGACAAAGCTGGAAAAATCCAGGCAGCTGGACTGAGTTCAAAAGCCTAGTTATGACTTCAAAATGACTGGAATAAAGTAATTTGTGAATTGCGTGGAAATCGCGAAGTCTTCAAAAGAAAATTTAAGATCGAAAAGGAGGACACTGTTGATATTCCGCAGAAATAATTAAATAAAATTTGATGTGAATGGAATCAGGAAAAACTGAAAGGTAATAAACTGTTTAAAGATGAGATCAAACAAGAATATCAAACTTTTTTGCTCAAACGTAAAAAGCATTTCAATGATATTCTTAAAGTGGCTAAGGAAGATTTTGATCAAAGAAGGAACAAGTTGTTGGGACAAACAGAAGCTACTCTGAACTTAAATGAAAAAAGAGATTTTAAAATGTTTGGCTCTGGAAAATGAACTTAAAATGGGATTACAACTACAGTTAATTAAGATTCTGGCAAGTTAACTATGAACCTAGCTGTGGAGTTTAAAGATGAGAAAGCTACAGACTTTGAGGACAGGAAGGTTCAAAAGCTGAAATCGGCATAGACACTCCTTAAAGACTGAGCTTGAAAATTCATCCGTACGAAACAATGAGGAATCTTCTTTTGCAGATCAATCTTTGGACTATAATTATTGTGAGAAGAAAAGTTTCAGAAAATATAATTAAAAAGTACAATTTTTTACCTTAAACTGCGCATGGAATTTAGCAGAGTGCTGTTGGACTTGTGAACTTCATTGAACAATGGGGGATGATTGCCAGTATTGCATGCTTAGGATAGTGTTAACATATACACCATATTGTAAGTTGTAATATTCTAAATGGTAAATTAAAATGCATCACTTGGTGTCAGATTTACATTTTTTGATGGGCAGATGTTGCGAATATCTAATTAATATTTTAGTTCTGGGGCAATTAAAGTTTGATTGTAGAAAAATGAGATAAATGCAGCTAAATCAGCTTGAAATCTATTCCACTTAAAAGGTTAGGGCCATGTTGACTTTTATTCATTCATAGGTTGTGGTAAGGCCAGCATTTATTGCCCCTGAACTGAGTGGCTGCGGATCTGGTTTCATATGTAGGCCAGACTTAGTAAGGTTGGCAGATTTCCTTCCCTAAAATATATTAGTGAACCAGATGGTTGTTACAACAGTCGATAATGGTTTCATGGTCACCATTACTGAGGCTAACTTTAAGTTCCAGGTTCTTTTAATTAATTGAATTCCACCACCTGCTGTTATTACCAGTATGTATGTGGCCATCTCTTAAGAGGGTAACAGCTAGAAAAGTAAGATCCTATAATAGCAGGTGAGCATACTCAACTGGAGAGTTGAAGATGCATTGTCAACATTGTTTGCAAATAAGTGCTGTCCAGAGTTTTGGGAGTTAGAACTAAATTAGTTTTAAAATAGTCAGTGAATCTTGAAAGGCTCTGGCTTTAAGGAGATAGGTAGAGCTAAAGAAGGTCCTCTCGTTTCCGTGTGTTTACTTTGAGGGGGTTAGTTACAATTTGAACTTTGTCTGGTTTGCAGCTCACAGAGAGGCCATCGGGAGGTGAGCAGTCATTGAGGCATTTCAAGTTGAAAGTAGTGTTTGAGGGAATTCAGAGGTGAAAGTGAGTTGTTGAAATCCCTTGTAAGGGAGACAGTTTTGACAAGATTTTGTGATACACTTGTCACTGATGTCTGGATAGGTTGCTGAGAAATCCATCAGATCAGTTGTGATCGCATCTGCCATTTAATGTGCAGTTTGGTGTATTCAACCACAGTTTGTCTGTTAATTCATATTTACCTCCTGTTAATTCTGAGTATAAAGTATAAGATAGATATTGTAGATTGTTTGTTTGATTTTTCTGACTTTGTATAGTAAAGTTTATTTTGTTGTATAAAACCATGGAATTTTGTAGCTTTATTCTCCAAGTGGCTAACTGGGATTTCAACATTGTCTGCTTTAAGCAAAATGTTACTTTCGGATCATAACAGTTGACATATTCCTGAAAGTTGAAGAACTGCTTTAAGAATGTAAAACATCTAATGTTCCTTGGAGCCTTCTCAATGAAACTGCGAGGAAAGACATCAACAGATTCATGAATTCTGACAGTATTTCAGAATATTTAATGAAAAAAGCTTATGATAGTGATGAGATCTGACTGGCTGTTAGCTTTTAAATCTTCCCTTTCTGTATTTTGTTTGTCTAGTGAAGGAAACAGATTTTTGGAAAATGTAGTTCTATGGATAGAATCATAGAAATTTGCAGCACAGAAGTGAGAGCATTCGGCCCAGTGTGCATGTGTTGGCATGTGTTTGAAAGAACAATCATGCTTAGTCCCATGTTCCTGAATTTTGTCCATGAGGTTCTTCATCTCGAGCAGCTGTTGAACTGCCTTGTAAAATTATTTTTGGAATCAGCTGCCATCACTTTTTCAGGTGGGGTTCCAGAACTTGACAACTCTGAACACGCTTTTCCTTATCTCCTGCCAAGGTTCAGAATAACTTTATTGCTTTTGCACTCTCTGTCTCTATTCATGATGATGTGGAGATGCCGGCATTGGACTGGGGTAAACACAGTAAGAAGTTTAACAACACCAGGTTAAAGTCCAGCAGGTTTATTTGGTAGCAAAAGCCACACAAGCTTGCGGAGCTCCAAGCCCCTTCTTCAGGTGAGTGGGAATTCTGTTCACAAACAGGGCATATAAAGACACAGACTCAATTTACATGAATAATGGTTGGAATGCGAATACTTACAGCTAATCAAGTCTTTAAGAAACAAACAACGTGAGTGGAGAGAGCATCAAGACAGGCTAAAAAGATGTGTATTGTCTCCAGACAAGACAGCCAGTGAAACTCTGCAGGTCCAGGCAACTGTGGGGGTTACAAATAGTGTGACATGAACCCAATATCCCAGTTGAGGCCGTCCTCGTGTGTGCGGAACTTGGCTATCAGTTTCTGCTCAGCGACTCTGCGCCGTCGTGTGTCGCGAAGGCCGCCTTGGAGAACGCTTACCCGAATATCAGAGGCCGAATATCAGAGGCCGAATGCCCGTGACCGCTGAAGTGCTCCCCAACAGGAAGAGAACAGTCTTGCCTGGTGATTGACGAGCGGTGTTCATTCATCCGTTGTCGCAGCGTCTGCATAGTTTCCCCAATGTACCATGCCTCGGGACACCCTTTCCTGCAGCGTATCAGGTAGACAACGTTGGCCGAGTTGCAAGAGTAGGTACCGTGTACCTGGTAGATGGTGTTCTCACGTGAGATGATGGCATCCGTGTCGATGATCCGGCACGTCTTGCAGAGGTTGCTGTGGCAGGGTTGTGTGGTGTCGTGGTCACTGTTCTCCTGAAGGCTGGGTAGTTTGCTGCGGACAATGGTCTGTTTGAGGTTGTGCGGTTGTTTGAAGGCAAGAAGTGGGGGTGTGGGGATGGCCTTGGCGAGATGTTCGTCTTCATCAATGACATGTTGAAGGCTCCGGAGGAGATGCCGGAGGACGGCCTCAACCGGGATATTGGGTTCATGTCACACTATTTGTAACCCCCACAGTTGCCTGGACCTGCAGAGTTTCACTGGCTGTCTTGTCTGGAGACAATACACATCTTTTTAGCCTGTCTTGATGCTCTCTCCACTCACGTTGTTTGTTTCTTAAAGACTTGATTAGCTGTAAGTATTCGCATTCCAACCATTATTCATGTAAATTGAGTCTGTGTCTTTATATGCCCTGTTTGTGAACAGAATTCCCACTCACCTGAAGAAGGGGCTTGGAGCTCCGCAAGCTTGTGTGGCTTTTGCTACCAAATAAACCTGGTGGACTTTAACCTGGTGTTGTTAAACGTCTTACTCTGTTCATGATACCAGGGATCCCATATACATTTTTAACAACCTTATCAACCTGCCACCCTCAAAGATTCCTACTCCTGCCCCCACCCCCTCTTTAAGCCTCAGGACTGGTCCTGATGTTCCAGGAATCTGAAGCCTCCACCCACTGCCTTACATGATGTAATAATTTGTCTGCAATGGTAGTGTTTTGCGCAGCCCCATGACCCTATTTTTAAAAAAGTTTATTCTCATAAATGGCTGGCACAGCGCCAGGGACTGCGGTTTGATTCCAGCCTTGGGTGACTGACTGTGTGTGGAGTTTGCACATTCTCCCTGTGTCTGTGTGGGTTTCTTCCGAGTGCTTCGATTTCTTCCCATAGTCCAAAGATGTGCAGGGTAGGTGGATTGGCCATGCTAAATTGATCCTCACAGAAACATACAGCATTGAAGAAAGTCACTTGGCCCATCCTGCCTGTGCTGGCATTTTGGTAAAACAGTAGTGTGTGGCCCTGCATAGCTGTTTTTGTCTAAAATCTCTTAGTCCTTCATTCTCAACTACCTGTCAAACTCTCTTTTTTTAAAATAATTTATGGAATTAACTTCCATCACTTCCATCCCGACAACTTGAGTAAAAACATGGGCGGCATGGTGGCACAGTGGTTAGCACTGCTGCCTCACAGCGTCAGGGATCCGGGTTCAATTTTGGCCTTGGGTCACCGTCTGTGTGGAGTTTGCACATCCTCCCCCATGTCTGCGTGGGTTTCCTCCAGGTGCTCCAGTTTCCTCCCACAGTCCAAAGATGTGCAGGTTAGGTTGACTGGCTATGCTAAATTGTCCCTAGTGTCAGGGGATTAGTAGTGTAAATATTGGGGTTACAGGAATAGGGCCTGGGTGGAATTGTGGTCGGTGCAGACTTGATGGGCCGAATGGCTGTAGGGATTCTATGATTTCCCGTCATTCCTTATCTAGATTTTTTGCCAATGGTTTTGAATCCAATAACCTGTCGTTATTGAACTCCTTACCAGAAGGAGTAATTTTCTACATATCTGATAAAACCACTCATCATCTCGAAATCCTCTACTAAGCATCCTCTTAAGTTCCCGTTTCCAAGGAGAATGATCTGAACGTTTCCAGCCTCCTGTTAGAACCAATGTCTGTCATCCCTGGAAACCTCCTTTGTATATTTTCTAAGGCATTTTACATGTTTCTTGAAATGTGTTACCCAAAATGTCCCCAACACTCCAGCTGAGACCCATCCAATGGTTATAAATGTTGTCATGATCTCTTATTTCTCTACTTATAAACTTAAGAAAGCCAAATCTTTTTTATTACCTCATCAATTTGCACTGCTATCTTTTTAAGGATTTGTGTTTATGAGCACCTAAGGACTCTCTGCTCATCAACACTTTCAAAATTGATATTTATATACAGTACTTTGTATTTCCATCTTAGTCCTCCTGTAGTGCATCACTTCACATTTCTCCATGTGAGACCACATTTGCTTTGTTCACTTCGCCATCCTGCCTATTATCTTGAAGACTATTATCTCCACATCATTATTATCTTGAAGTCCATATCATTCTCATCACGATTATTTTACAAAGTATATTATCTGCAGATTTTACAATGCTACCTACACTTGAATAAAGGCAAAATACTGCAGATGCTGGAATTTAACAAAAATAGAGAATACTGGAAAATCTCAGCAGGTCTGACAGCATCTGTGGAGTGAGAATAGAGCAAACGTTTTGAGTCAGGATGATCCTGCGTCAGAGCTGAAGACAAGAAAAATAGGACAAGATTTATACTGAGGGTGAGGTGATGGGGGCTGTCCCACTGAACTAATTTCTTCCTATCTTGATTCCATTCTCTCTCTTCCCTTCCCTAAATTTCTCTGATGCCTTATGCCATATCAACAACTTCCAGTTCCCTGACTCAACTGCCTCCTCCTCACCATGGATGTCCAATCCCTCTGCACCTCCATACTCAACCTGGATGGTCTGAGAGCTCTTCGCTTCTTCCTCGAACAGAAGTCTGGACAATTCCTATCCACCAGCACTCTCCTCTGGCTGAACTTGTTCTTTCACTCAACAATTTCTCCTTTAACTCGTCTCATTTCCTCCAAATAAAAGGCGTGGCTATGGGCATGTGCATGGGTCCCAGTTATGCTCATCTCTTTGCAGGGGTATTTCCTATTCCAGTCCTAATCCAGCCCCCTCCCACAACTCTCATCAGTACGTCAACAACTATTTCGATGCCACTTCATGCTCTTGCCTGGACCTGGAAAAATTTATCAATTTCATTTCTGATTTTCACCCCCCTATCACCTTCACATGGTTCATCTCTGACTGTTCTCTTTTCTTTCTTGACCTCTGTCTCCATTTCTGATGATGGACTGTCCATCACTATCCATTACAAACCCACTGAATCTAACAGCTACCTTCACGACAGCTCTTCACACCCCACATCCTGTAAGGACTCCCATCTTATTCCATTCTCTCCGATCCTTCACCTCTGTCGAATCTGTTCTAATGATGCCACTTTCCAAAACGGCACTGCTGATATGTCTTCCCTCTTCCTTAATCGTGGTTTTCAACCCACTGTGGTTGATAGCGCCCTCAATCGTGTCTGACCCATCTGCTGGGCCATTGCTCTCTCTTCCCCTCCGCTCCATCCCAGAACCAGGATAGGGTCCCCCTTGTCCTCACTTTTCACCCCACCCGCCTCCACATTCAAAGGCTCATCCACTGCAATTTCTGCCAACTCCAGCATCGTGCCACCACTCGACATCTGCCCCTCATTCCCCCTGTCAGCATTCCGCAGGAACTGTTCCCTCCCGAAATAGTTGTTGACACCCTGGTCTACTCCTTTATCACACCTGACGCCTCACCAACCATCAACAGAACCTTCCTATGCAATCGTAGAAGATGCAACACCTGCCCCTTCACCTCCTCACTGCTCACCATCCCAAGGCCTCAACGCTCTTTTCAGTTGAAGCAGCGCTTCGTGTACACTTCCTTTAATCTGGTCTATTGCATTCACTGCTCCGACTGCTCCATCGGAGAGACCAAATGCAGACTGGGTGACCGCTTTGCAGAATATCTTTGGTCCGTCCGCAAGCAGGATCCAGACCTTCCTGTGGCTTGCCATTTCAACATACCACCCTGCTCTTCTGTCCACATATTTGTCCTTGGCCTTTTGCAATGTTTCAGTGAAGCCCAACATAAACTGGAGAAACAGCACCTCATCTTCTGATTAGGCACTTTACAGATCTCTGGACTGAACATTAAGTTCAACAACTTCAGAGCATGAACTCTCTCTGCCACCTCCACTCCATTTCCATTTATTTTATTTCATTTCTTCTTTTCATTTTATTAATCCATTTTTATTACTTTATGTTTTTAGTTTTCCACTTCTACAGTTTTGCTTTCCGTCTTGTTTCTTTCCGCCTTGTGTCGCCGCCGCCAACCCCCCCCCCCCCCCCCCCCCCCCCGGACCTCACTAGGGCAGTCTGCCACATTCCTACATTATGCACTTTGTCCTGCCATTTGCAGATTCTGATCTCTTCATGGACATTCTTAGCACCACTCCTCACCTTTATCATCACCATGTACATTCCCTTTGTCTTGTAGACTATGCCATCCCTGTCAATTATAGTCTCTTTCCCCCCCCCCAAGAATTTGCCTCAGTGGGGCAGACATTTTCCAGAAAACAGATTTTTCCAAGATCAAATCAATTAGATGGAGTACCAATGGTTTTAAATTGGTGCATCATTATTTCTTTTGATTTTTATTAAAACAAGTTTGAATGCAAATATATTTGATTGCTGTATTAGCCTTGAGTTGTTGGCTAGGGTGTTGCCAATTTTAATATGTTACTGCCACTTGAATGGAATGTGCTGACCCACTGACCGATTGTGATACATTACTGGTCAACCTCCTGTGCTATTGGAGATGGTCAGTTTTATATTGCTGCTGGTCACCCCCGATCTATTATGTTTTATGTCATCCCACTCCTTTGAACTTCCCAGTCAACTCCTTTCTTCCGTGGTCAACCCACCTCACCTCTAACCATTCATCCGCTACTTTAGAATTCAACAAGAATAATCAGTTTAAATTGAAGACCGAAATTGTTTGTCTATCTTTTTCTTTATTTGTCTCATGTGTATTTGTGTGCGTGTCTTGTTCTCATACATGCTCTACTCTTTTTGCCCCTTTTTCTCAATCAGTTCCCAGATGCTTGTATATGCGTATTGTCGGCTTAACGCGTTTAGCCTTAAAGTTGTAGAGAATTTTTTTTAGTTTGAACACTGAACCCTTTTCTCTACTTGTACTTTTTTTTCCCCCAAAAGTGAATGTTTCTGCGTTTTACCACAAAGTTAATGAATATTTTCTAATTTTCTCAAAGTTTGAGTGCTAAGAGTCCGAAGTTAAAATACTTGATTCATATAGCCAAGCAAGATATAGATCTATCCTGGCAAAGTGGGCACACATCATTTGCTGAGTCTCCACAAACCAAATTCATCTTGCAGTCATGGTCCCCAGTTTTTTTGAAAAAGGCTGCCGCTTTCAATAAAATTTTAACCTGTTTTAAATGACAAAAACAGTTTAGTGTGTAATTTTAACAATGTTATTAGGAGATATGTAGTGTTTTAAATCCTGTTTTAGCCCTTGTATTGGGCATTAAAAACTCAGTTGATGGAAGAAAAGGATAGGAAAGGATAGGAAAGGAAGAAAAGGATAGGAAAGTAAAATTCAGAAGTCCTTTCTGAGTGGCTTGTTTGGCATGTATATGTACTGTGAAATAGCAGCTTAATACTTCTGATATATTGGAAATATCTGTCAGTGCCACCTACAGGACTCACCAGTATTGTACTTGTAATTTGATTTTAATGGGACGTACATTGAGTTTTCAGAATTTCATGTACATTAAGTTGGTTATATAATGATTGTATAAAACCGGAACCATTTCTGCTTGGCAAAATCTCGTGCCGCCCCAAGACCGGAAATTACCACCTGAGATTAATAGACCTTTAAATGGTAGTCAAATTGTCCGTCCTGCCCGCAATGAATCCCACGGCAGGCAGGACCAGAAAAGTTGCACCCATGTATTTGAATATGAGCATTTACTGGTAGTGTATCATTTCCAAGTTAGTCTCTTCCTTAAAATTTGGTACAAATCGGCATTTGTGTCTGTTAATAAGGGACCATTACTTATATCTTCAGTTTTTTTTATTTTCCTTGTCTTTTCAACTTTAATTTAGCTGTTTTTTTTAAATTTTAGATTCACGTTTATCTAGATTATTCATATACCTAAACCTAAAATGCAACACTAGTCTAGAATTTCCGACTATAATATACTATAACGTTTGAACACAGTTTAATTCTTTAATGATTGAGTCTCAATTTCTTTTATTTAAATTAATTATTAATAATGGATTTTGATAAACTCTGAAATGCATTGCTGTTCTGTAATATTTACAAAAAAGCAATTGAGGACAAGGCGTAAATTGAGCCAAACTTTCAAAATTAATCTTGTGCTTCAAAATGGAATTCAACTTATTGTAGAAAATGATTTTAAAGTTTTCAATAAACTGGTTGAAATTGGTATTTTTCTACATATCTAGCGGTAAGGATTTAAAAAAATAAATTGATGTGGAGTGAACTACTTCAGTGCATTTCTGTTACATCTTGATGCTAATAAATTCTGACATTCTGCCTTCTGAGATGCTTTAACAAAGCTGCTTTACCAACATGCGAACTGCTACGTGACTTCCAGTTATCCACCTTGTAGAATCACAAATTCAGTGCTTAGTTGCAGTGCAGTTAGTTCAGTGCACCAGATGAGGTAGGTTGCATTTGTTTTTTGGTGGGATAGTATTTTAGAATTCTATAAGAATGTAAAGAAATGTTAAACTACACAGTACAGTGGGGTATTCCTTTTTTGATTAGATTCTTTACTTTGTTGAAATTCACATTGCAGGTAATGTAGGAGAGAAATACTTTGCTATGGTTTATTGCCTATCTAATGTGATGGGATGCTAGATTAATCTGTTTTTAGTGTTTCTATATTGGGATGCCAAAATAAATTTTCATATGTTTTCATTAACCATGACTCAAAATAGCTATTCAATAATTGTTAGATATTTCTAATTTATATGATCATGTAATAATTGAATGCTGCTAATTGAATATTATGCATGGCTTCAACCCTGGCTAATGGTTTTCATCAAGTACATTGTGGCTTATAGCTTTCAAAATGTGTTTTTTTAAATAAACCTGTACATTTTACCTTAGCTTGACTAATTTTCCTATGTTACTAAATTGAGCATGTGCACTGTTTTAGATTTCATGAGGTTTCTTAATAGGACTCTCCAGTTCTTTCTGTGTAAAATTGCAGCTGCAACATTGACTCATTAAGATTATTGATTTTTTTTGCTGTTCGAGTTTGGGAGGACTCAAATGGAAATATCAACACTTGCTACAGAGAACCTTCAAAATTGCACTTTGCAGTAACTTGCAGAAAAATGGAATCATAGTTTTACACAACTGGTGTATTTTAAATTGATTATCAGCTTTTTAGAAAATTACAATTCTATGGCCAGTGAGAAAGCTGAAAATTTTTGAGTGGTGCTTTGGAAGCGATGTTGCTGGTTTAGTGATGCATATTACTCTATGCCCATTGAGCATACGCACAGATGTTTGTCTATATATAGCCACTTATGACTTAATGGTGCTACTGAACCATATGTGAATTTAGAGTGTCTTTCAAATTTCACTCTTAACATTCATTCATTGACCAATTTTTGAGAGTACATCTACTTTTTTTGATTGCAGTGGACAAAAGTATTAACAAAGGACAGTTACACTTCAGTGTTGTTCTAGTCAATATAGAAACTTAGAAGAAATATTTGTTACTTTGATATATATTAAGACGAGCTTTCACCACTTTGTCATGCTATTTAATAGAATGGTGTTTTCATGGTAAAGGTGCATTTCATGCAGACTTCATGATTGATTAGATTTGAATGTTAAGTTTAGCTCGGTTGATTTTCCACATAACCTCAAGTTTATCCACTTACCTGAGTGCTCCCTCAGACTTACATTATTAAGCTGTATAATTTTATCAAGAATGGAGTATTGTTGATCTTGCCAGTGTTAATCATAGAATCCCTACAGTGCAGAAGGAAGCCATTTGGCCCATCGAGTCTGCACTGATCACAATACCACCCAGGCCCTATTCCCGTAACTCCACATGTTAACTCTTTTTTTTATCCCCTGACACCATGGTCAATTTAGCATGACCAATCAATCTAACCCACACATCTTTGGACTGTGGGAGGAAACCAGGGCACCTGGAGGAAACCCACGCAGACACTGGGAGAATGTGCAAATTCCACACTGACAGTGACCCGAGGCCGGAATTGAACACCGGTCACTAGCACTGTGAGGCAGCAGTGTGCACTGTGTCACCATGCTGCCTAAGCTGTAGAAGTTTCTGGCGCATTGATGACTTGATGTTAGATAAGTAATTGAACATTGCAGTAGTAAATTGAGGAACTTATAAGTAAAATTAAATATCTTTGGGGTCACGTGATGTAAGCATAAGAATGGATGTGTTTTTGCAAACTCTGGCGCTACTCATCTTTTAATCCTTTTATACAGAACCTTTAATGTTCTAATCCTGGAGTGCATGCTCTGTGCTATGTTCCTTGAAAATCCTTGTTAAGTTGGGGTGACTGGGAGCCTAGTAAAGTCGAGAAAATCCTCGATTGATTAAGGCGGTCGGAACCAGCCAGATTGGGGCTTTGTTCACAGTGGTGGTTTAGCTGGTGAGCGGGCTCACACTCTGGCGATGTTGTAGGCATCGAGATAATGACTGCCTTTGTGGGTAAAGTTATTGATGACAGTCTCAGCTCCCTGGCACAGATCATTGGTACTCATGTTGATGAGCTGCAAGATATCCAAAAGAAAATGAATGAAGCGGAGGAAAGAATCCTGCCAGCCAAGTGGGCAGTTTCTTTGGAGGTCCTTGGAAATTCTACTTCATGGTATGTCAGACATCTTGGCTAATTCATTCATGGGCTCAGTGTACACTTCTCGCAGTTTTGGAAAAGTAGCCAGCATAATCAAGGAATTAAACAGGCTAAGCAGAGCACTAAAGCACTGCTATAGTGCACCCACACTTAGCTAAAAATACTGCATTGGAGTTTATTAACGCCATTTGAACCTGTCCACAACACGTAGATAATCAGCGCTGGACATCCTCACTTCCACCTTCTTCCGTCAGAAAAAAGATACAAAAGTCTGAAAACAAATACTAACCGACACAAGAACAACTTCTTCCCTGCTGTCATCAGACTTTTGAATGGTCCTATCCTCTATTAAACTGATCTTTCTCTTCACCATGTCTGTAACTGCAACACTATATTCTGCACCCTATTATTTCCTTCTCCCCTACGTACTGTATGAATGGTATTTTGTCTGTACAGTGCACAAAAAACAATACTTGTCACGTGTTAAGATACAGTGAAAATATCAAAGCAAATAATTCAGAGAGATGGGACTGGTTTATATGCTTTCATAATCTTGATTTGAAGGCTGGGCATATCAATTTTGAAGAAGCATACTCTATCCGGTCTTTGAAATCTGGGGTTGATTATATGCTTCGATCGCTGGTCTTGTGTTGTCTTAACTTTGGTATTTGTTGAGGGGGGCTGGACACGGTTGACCTCACCACCTGCTGGGGCCAGGCCTCTCTCTACCGGGATGATACAGAGGAAGTGCAGAGGCTTCGGTGAAACTACGAACAGATCCTTGATGTGGCTCGACAATCCTCCCAAGGATGGCTTTGTTATCCTGCAGTTCATCATTAATCCTGAACTATTCTTTGTGATTATAATTCTGATTTTGTGATGTTGTCTGTATCCTGACAAGGATGCTTGATATTTGTGACCTGAGGCATACGTCTCCGGCTGTCATGTTATTCCTTGAAAGCCAGTGTTATCCATTTATTCATAATGGAGTTCATCCACTGGTATGCTCTGGTGGTGGAAAGAGGGAGACCTTACTTTAAGATGTGTGACGTTCAATCTTGGTCTTTCTGTGTGGCACCAGGAGAGCAGGGTAGATAAGGGGATCTGCCCATCCTGCTTCTGGTCTGTGTCAAATCCAAACTTTTGAGGTCTAGTGTTTGTATTGCAGAGATATTTTCTTTGCCTGTGGGTCTCCTTTGTTCTATTGGGGAGTGTACTGGGTTGGTTGTATGACATCAGGATTAGGTGATATTTATCCTTTTTTTTGTATTGTAATCCTGGCACTTATAATGGATTTTTATATTATAGGACATCCTTTACTTTAATTATGGACAATATGAGTAGCGCCACAGCAGGGTGGTGGCCAAGCGTTTTGGTATAGAAGTGGTAGGTATGGCCTTTTCACTATGTTAATACATGTGGAGGTGCTGGCGTTGGACTGGGGTAAGCACGGTAAGAAGTCTCACAACACCAGGTTAAAGTCCAACAGGTTTATTTGGTAGCACAAGCTTTCAGAGTGTCACTCCTTCAGATGAGTGAGGAGTTGTGTTCACAAATATGGTCACAAACTCAATTTACAAGATAATAGTTGGAATGCCAGTCTTTACAGGTAATCAAGTCTTAGAGGTACAGACAATGTGAGTGGAGAGAGGGTTAAGCACAGGTTAAAGAGGTGTATATTGTCTCCAGCCAGGACAGTTAGTGAGATTTTGCAAGCCCAGGCAAGTCATGGGGATTACAGATAGTGTGACATGAATGGTTGAGGCCGCCCTCATGTGCGAAACTTGGCTATCAGTTTCTGTTCGGCGATTCTGTGTTGTCGTATGTCGTGAAGGCCGCCTTGGAGAATGCTTACCCGAAGATCAGAGGTTGAATGCCCATGACTGCTGAAGTGTTTCCTGACAGGAAGAGAACACTCCTGCCTAGTGATTGTCGAGCGGTGTTCATTTGTCCGTTGTTGTAGCGTCTGCATGGTCTCCCCAATGTACCATGCCTCGGGATACCCTTTCCTACAGAGTATAAGGTAAACAACGTTGGCCGAGTCGCAAGATTATGTACCGTGTACCTGGTGGATGGTGTTCTCACATGAGATGACGGCATCCGTGTCGATGATCTGGCATGTCTTGCAGAGGCTGCTGTGATAGGGTTGTGTGGTGTCGCGGTCACAGTTCTCCTGAAGGCTGAGTAGTTTGCTGCGGACAATGGTCTGTTTGAGGTTGTGCAGTTGTTTCAAGGCAAGAAGTGGGGATGTGGGAATGGGCTTGGCGAGATGTTCGTCTTCATCGATGACATGTTGAAGGCTCCGGAGAAGATGGCGTAGCTTCTTCGCTCCAGGGAAGTACTGGACAACGAAGGGTACTCTGTCCACCGTGTCCCGTGTTTCTGAGGAGGTTGGTGCGGTTTTTCGCTGTGGCGCATTGGAACTGTCGATCGATGAGTCGAGTGCCAAATCCTGTTCTTATGAGGGCATTCAGTCTCTGATCTTCAGGTAAGCATTCTCCAAGGCGGCCTTCATGACACACGACAACGCAGAATCGCTGAGCAAAGACTGATAGCCAAGTTCTGCACACGTGAGGACGGCCTCAACCGGGATCTTGGGTTCATGTTACATTATCTGTAACCCCCACGACTTGCCTGGGCTTGCAAAATCTCACTAACTGTCCTGGCTGGAGACAATACACACTTCTTTAACTTGTGCTTTCTCCACTCACATTGTCTGTACCTTTAAGACTTGATTACCTGTAAAGACTGGCATTCCAACCATTATTTTGTAAATTGAGTTTGTGTCTATATATGCACTGTTTGTGAACACAACTCCTCATTCACCTGAAAAAGGAGTGACACTCCGAAAGCTTGTGCTACCAAATAAACCTGTTGGACTTTAACCTGGTGTTGTGAGACTTCTTGCTGTTAATACATGTAACATTAATAAATCAAATCAAAATCAAATCTGGAGTTGGGGGAAATATATGCTGGTGCACACCCGAGCATGGTCGGGAGAATCATAGAAATCATAGAAATAGAAACCCTACAGTACAGAAAGAGGCCATTCGGCCCATCGAGTCTGCACCGACCACAAACCCACCCAGGCCCTACCCCCATATCCCTACATATTTACCCACTAATCCCTCTAACCTACTGGACACTAAGGGCAATTTTTAGCATGGCCAATCGACCTAACCCGCACATCTTTGGACTGTGGGAGGAAACCGGAGCACCCGGAGGAAACCCACACAGACACGAGGAGAATGTGCAAACTCCACACAGACAGTGACCCAAGCCGGGAATCGAACCCAGGTCCCTGGAGCTGTGAAGCAGCAGTGCTAACCACTGTGCTACCGTGCCGCCCCTGGGCGGTATTGGTTCTGTAACCTTTTTTTAGATTAGTTTCCCATATTTTCCTTGGCTGTGTGGGTTGTGACAGTGGCTACTTGGTTGTTTGGCTCCTGGAATGTACAGTGAGCACATCATCCTGTTGGGAGGAGGAGATTCTTGTCCCCTGAGATATCCTGACAGCAGTTGGCTGGATGGCTCCTCCTCCCGTTGTTAGGGTTTCCTTGATGGTGGGGGGGGGGCAGCGGCAGCAGCAACGGAAGACAGAGGGGTGGAAATAGGTGGAATTGGTGGCAGGGCATAAAAAGCATCTCGTGACAGGAGATGAGGGAAATTTTATTGTTTGAAGCCCGGCATGAATAATCCTGGCTTATTGACTCTTTTAACCATGTTGTTTTTCTATATTTATCTTGGCTGGATTATCCATTCCTGGGCCCTGAGGAGAATATACTAAATGAGGGAGTAGGCTGTCCTCCCCTGGGATTCGTCCTTTTGGGTGTTGTATTTTCTTATTTGCGGAGTCTGAGTGTGAACCCAAAAACTGGGACTCTGGTAAACTCTGATAATAAACTCAGATGATGAGTTTCTCTGGTGAGGTTGTGACTATTTTCCTGATAACCTGCATGTGAGAGTGTACACTGTCAAACCACATCTTGTGTTTGTGATCTTATCCTGGTGTTCCTTTTTCTCCCAGGTTTCTTTTAGTTATTTGGGTCAGTGGAGTGCTGATATAGGTTCCGATTTATGGTATTTGATCCCTCAGGGTTTCCCTCATCTTGTCGGGAGGGAGAAGATTGTATTTTTCCCCAAGATATCCCATCTGTGGGTGTGTTGACGGTTCTTCTTCTTCTGGTTGGCAGGGCCCCCTTGGTGGGAAAGTTAGTTAAAGTTCTGGCCGATGGTGGGGTTTGAGTGCCACCTCTGGCGTGGCTGGAGATGAGTGAAGCTTATTTTGTGATGAGTTCAAGTGTGGTGCGAGAATTCTTGGCTTATTGGCTCTTTTATCTGTGTCAATATTCCTTACTTTCTTTGACTGTGTAAGCAAGGGTAACAGCTATTTTGAAAGTTTGCATGTAGAAGGTGTGGCGATTATATTATATGTTTACTCTCCCTAATAGAAGGCATCCTGTTAATCGTGGGATCCGGGGTTAAGTTTAAATAACTGGGCTCTGTTTCATCTGCAGTCTTCCCATGAGACTGTATAGCTCTGCTCCTGTTATCCTGTGTGTGTGTGTGTAAAGTGTATTGCCAGGTCTTGGGTTTGGGGTTGAATCCTGATAGTCCCCTCTTTGGTGGTATCCTTTCACTGCTTAGAGGTTTTGGGGTACTGTTTTAGGTTCTGATTGATTCTATTTGCCCCATATGGGTTCTCTTATGTTATATAGCTTGGCCCTCGTTATCCTGTGGGTGAGGATGTGCATCACTGTACTGTTCTCCTGGTATCCTTCTCTCTGTGTAATATCCTTTCATTATCCGTACAAAGTGAGACACCAATTACAATGATTGATTAAAACGAATTGTAATTGATATTCCAAAACCAATTGTAATGATATGTGCTGGTCTTTTCTGTATGTATATGGGGGAAAATGATTATGGTGTACTGTACCAATCCATTGAGGGTTTGTTGAGTTGTTCGTAAAAATAAAAATTAAGAACATTTAAAAAAATAAATAAATATCTTTGGCATACCAGTAAAAATTGGCCCCATTTTCATAAATAATGGTACGAAGAAGATAGCATATTGATAAGGAGTAGGAGTGGATTAAGGATTGAAGCAGAGGTGGTAAACATGTGGGTGTGAGAGGAGGGGCTTTTATGTCTATTCTGATGCACCAACATTGAGAAATTCACTTGAGTAAAAGAGCTTATTATGACACTAAGGTGATTACTGTTTTGATGTGACTTGGAGACAGTTTGCAGGAAAGTAAATGATCTTTTATTGACCCATTTGCTGCTTTCTGAATGTATGCAAGCAGTTGTGCTTCACCGGATAATTGGTTGGTTTCTTAACTTGGGAGAGCAAAAAAGTGACACAGTAACACGTTTGGTCCCTGATATTGTTTTTCACATTAACATGCCTGCAGATGCTGATGGATGATGAGGGAATTTGCTTGGTGACTCGTCACTTATCTCTATGGTGGATGGAGTCCTCTGTCATGTCAGGATATTATGTTCTGCCAACATTTGGAACAAAAGAAAGGAGAGCGCACCTTCAACAAGGCTTTGCTAAGGTTGTCTATTTCCCTCTGTACATTGAGTCTTGAATTAGGCTCCTGGTCTATCACACAGGAAGGTTGTATCTTCACTGAAACAGCATGGTAGTTACAGTGGCTCATATTCATGGTGCATTGAATAAACCTTACTGTTTTTCATTAGTTGGAATCTTTATTATCATTCGTTTCCTCCACAATTTCTAGATGCTGATTCCACAACCTGAACATGAAAAATATATTCCATCTGAAATGGCTCAAATTTCATTAGATTATAATTTCAAGGTATTAAGGCAACATTTAAATGCAGGTCCAATAGAAGGATGGGAAATATTGCACGATGACAATTCACTGCACATAATCACAGAATTAGCATTAATTAGATGCACATGGTGACACAAAGGGCGAGATTTTACGGCCTCGCTCCGGTGAGACCGGAAATTCCCGCCCGAAGTCAGCAGAGATTTCAGTTGTCGGACCCTCGCCCACTCCGATTCCGTGGCAGGCAAGGTGGTAGAGTTCCGGCCAAACTGTTTTAATTGACCCAAAGTGGTGCTGTGAAAATTCCTTATTCAAACGCTGTTGTGACTCCCTAATGGAATACTTGTCAAATAATGCAAAGCTAATATGTGGGCACAGCAAGCAAGAAGGGAAATAGCATGTTGGTCTTTATTGCAAGGGGATTGGAGTACAAGAATAAGGAAGCTTTGCTTTTGCATAAGACTTGAGACCACACCTGGAGAAAGCTCAGGTGGTTAGGGGCTGTAAAAGACTGGGCCTTGTGATTGGGGACTCCACAATTAAGGGGACAGATAGGAGGGTCGGAACTAAAGGTAGGGACTCAGGGTTGGTGTGTTGCCTACCAGGGGCTGGGGTCCGGGATGTGTCTGACAGGGTATTCAGGACTCTTAGGGGGGAGGGAGATAAACCACAAGTTATTGTACATGTGGGGACACACGACATAGGGAGGATAGGGGAAGGGGATATTAGGCAGGGATTTATGGAGTTGGGGTGGAAACTAAAGGCCAAGACTGACAGAGTGGTTATCTCTGGACTCTTGCCTGTACCACGGGATAGTTTAGAGAGGAATAGGGAGAGGGAAGGTTTGAATTCATGGCTGAGGGGATGGTGCAGGAGGGAGGGGTTCAGGTACTTAAGCAATTGGGGCTCGTACTGGGGAAGGTGTGACCTCTATGAGAAGGATGGTCTACACCTTAATCAGAAGGGGACCAATATCCTGGGGGGTAAATTTGCTAAGGCCATGCAGGGAGGTTTAAACTGATTCGGGGGGGGGGAGGGATCCTGAGTAGTGGGGCTGAAAGTGAGGGATGCATGGATGGGGACTGCAATGCACGGCATTGCAGAGGTGGGGTGGAGCAGGGTTTGAAATGTGTATACTTCAATGCCAGGAGTATTCGCAATAAAGTGGGTGAACTTGCAGCGTGGATCAGTACCTGGGACTTCGATGTTGTGGCTATTTCAGAGACATGGATAGAGCAGGGGCAGGAATGGATGCTGCAGGTCCCGGGGTTCAAATGTTTTAGTCGAAGTAGGGAAGGAGGTAGAAGAGGGGGAGGGGTAGCATTATTGGTCAGAGATTGTATCACAGTGTCAGAGAGGAGGTTTGATGAGGACTTATCTGTTGAGGTAGTATGGGCGGAGATTAGAAATAGGAGAGGAGAGGTCACCCTGTTGGGAGTCTTTTATAGACCTCCTAAAAGTTCTAGAGAGGTTGAGGAAAGGATTGCGGAGTCAATCCTGCTTAGGAGTGAAAGTAATCGGGCAATTGTTATGGGGGATTTTAACTTGACTAATATTGACTGGAATTGTTATAGCTCTAGCTCGTTAGAGGGGTCAGTTTTTGTTCAAAGCGTGCAGGAAGGTTTTTTGACTCAGTATGTAGACAGGCCAACTAGAGGTGAGGCTATATTGGATCTGGTGCTGGGAAATGAGCCAGACCAGGTGCTAGACTTGGAAGTTGGTGTGCATTTTGGTGATAGTGACCACAATTCGGTTACGTTCACCTTAGTGATGGAAAGGGATAGGCATGAACCTCGGGCCAGTGGTTTTAGCTGGGGGAAGGGTAATTATGAGGCTATTAGGAGAGAATTAGGAAACATAGGTTGGACTAGGAGATTACAGGGACTGGGAACGTCCGACATGTGGAGTTTTTTCAAGGAGCAGCTACTGCGAGTCTGTGATAGGTATGTCCCTGTCAGGCAAGGAGGAATTGGTAGGGCTAGGGAACCGTGGTGCACCAAAAAAGTTTCTTTGTTGGTTAAAAAGAAAAAGGAGGCTTATGTTCGGATGAGACGTGAGCACTCGGGTAGTGCACTAGAAAGCTTTAGATTGGCTAAGAGGGAGTTGAAGAGCGAGCTTAGAAGGGCTAAAAGGGGACATGAGAAGACTTTGGCGGATAGGGTTAAAGAGAATCCTAAGGCGTTCTATAGGTATGTCAAGAACAGAAGGTTGGTTAGGGCAAGTTTAGGGCCAGTTATAGATGGCAGAGGGAAGTTATGTGTGGAACCGGAGGAGATTGGTGAAGCATTGAACCAATATTTCTCTTCGGTGTTCACGCAAGGGGACATGAATATAGCTGAGGAGGACACTGGGTTGCAAGGGAGTAGAATAGACAGTATTACAGTTGATAAGGAGGATGTGCAGGATATTCTGGAGGGTCTGAAAATAGATAAATCCCCTGGTCCGGATGGGATTTATCCAAGGATTCTCTGGGAGGCAAGAGAAGTGATTGCAGAGCCTCTGGCTCTGATCTTCAGGTCGTCGTTGGCCTCTGGTATAGTACCAGAAGATTGGAGGTTAGCGAATGTTGTCCCATTGTTTAAGAAGGGGAACAGAGACTTCCCCGGGAATTATAGACCGGTGAGTCTCACTTCTGTTGTCGGCAAGATGTTGGAAAAAATTATAAGGGATAGGATTTATAGTTATTTGGAGAGTAATGAATTGATAGGTGATAGTCAGCATGGTTTTGTGGCAGGTAGGTCGTGCCTTACTAACCTTATTGAGTTTTTTGAGAAAGTGACCAAGGAGGTGGATGGGGGCAAGGCAGTGGACGTGGTATATATGGATTTTAGTAAGGCGTTTGATAAGGTTCACCATGGTAGGCTTCTGCAGAAAATGCAGATGTATGGGATTGGGGGTGATCTAGGAAATTGGATCAGGAATTGGCTAGCGGATAGGAAACAGAGGGTGGTGGTTGATAGTAAATATTCATCATGGAGTGCGGTTACAAGTGGTGTACCTCAGGGATCTGTTTTGGGGCCACTGCTGTTTGTAATATTTATTAATGATCTGGATGAGGGTATAGTTGGGTGGATTAGCAAATTTGCTGATGACACCAAAGTCGGTGGTGTGGTAGACAGTGAGGAAGGGTGTCGTAGTTTGCAGGAAGACTTAGACAGGTTGCAAAGTTGGGCCGAGAGGTGGCGGATGGAGTTTAATGCGGAGAAGTGTGAGGTAATTCACTTTGGTAGGAATAACAGATGTGTTGAGTATAGGGCTAACGGGAGGACTTTGAATAGTGTGGAGGAGCAGAGGGATCTAGGTGTATGTGTGCATAGATCCCTGAAAGTTGGGAATCAAGTAGATAAGGTTGTTAAGAAGGCATATGGTGTCTTGGCGTTTATTGGTAGGGGGATTGAATTTAGGAGTCGTAGCGTTATGTTGCAACTGTACACAACTCTGGTGCGGCCGCACTTGGAGTACTGTGTGCAGTTCTGGTCCCCACATTACAGGAAGGATGTGGAGGCTTTGGAGAGGGTGCAGAGGAGGTTTACCAGGATGTTGCCTGGTATGGAGGGGAGATCCTATGAGGAGAGGCTGAGGGATTTGGGATTGTTTTCGCTGGAAAGGCGGCGGCTAAGAGGGGATCTTATTGAAACATATAAGATGATTAGAGGTTTAGATAGGGTGGATAGTGATAGCCTTTTTCCTCTGATGGAGAAATCCAGCACGAGGGGGCATGGCTTTAAATTGAGGGGGGGTAGTTATAGAACCGATGTCAGGGGTAGGTTCTTTACCCAGAGGGTGGTGAGGGATTGGAATGCCCTGCCAGCATCAGTAGTAAATGCGCCTAGTTTGGGGGCGTTTAAGAGATCCGTAGATAGGTTCATGGACGAAAAGAAATTGGTTTAGGTTGGAGGGTCACAGTTTTTTTTTTAACTGGTCGGTGCAACATCGTGGGCCGAAGGGCCTGTTCTGCGCTGTAATGTTCTATGTTCTATGTTCTAACTGTACTCCTTTTTGTCTCCATATCTGAAGAAGGGTAGATTTACTTTGGAGTGGTACAGTGAAGATTCATTAGATTAGTCTCTTGGATGAGAGATTTGTCCTGTGTTGAGAGGCTGAGTAAATTGGACCCCCACCCTCTGGAGTTTAGAAGACTTTACACATACAAGATTTTGAAGGAGCTTGATAGGATTGGCGCCGAGAAGTCATTCCCCCTGGCTGGGCACTCCAGACCACAGGGACACAGTCTCAGGATAAAGGGTTAATAATTTAGGCCCGAGATGAGAAAGCTCAGAGTTGTGTGGAATTCTCTACCCAGAGGGTTGAGAGTTTTCCAATATTGAGTATATTTAGGGTTGAGGTAAACAAAGTTTTTGGGGTCTCGGGGAATCAAGGAATCTGGGGAGTGAACAGAAAAGTGGAGTTGAATCAGAAAGCCAGCCATGATCATACTTGATGATAGAATATACACTCGTAAGGCCATGTGGTACACTCCAGCTCCTATTTCTTATGTTCTTTGGATGGAGAGACTGGTCAGGAGAGCTTTGAAATCAGCTTTGAAGGCATTTTTTTGAAAAGTTACGTGAAACAGAGAGATTTTCTACTTGCTGTTCACATTTCATACTGAGGATGGGATATCATTGAAGTATTATCTTAGTGTGGCAAAATTTACTAAAGTTATTGATAACAAGTGAAGTATAATTCTGTAAGTAGCAATTTGCATTTATATAGCATGCTTTTCGTGTAGAAAGTCCTTTAAAGCCACATAACCGATGCATAAGAAAAAATGCATTTTAAGCCATGACTAGAAATATTAAAAGGGGTAACTAAAATAATATTTTTAGTTTTAAGGAGTGTGTTAAAGGTTGAGGGGAAAGAGTCGTGGGTTTGGGAAGAAAAATGGTGGGCCTTCAGTGGTGAAAGAAGTACTGCTAAAGGGATGGTAAGAGAGGGGATTGGAGAAGAGACTGGAATCAGAAGAACTGAGTTTGAGTGGAGATGTAACATTGGGGTTATAGAGATGGGGAGGGGCTAGGCAGTAAACGCCAGGTTCCTGTTGTTTTCCGGGATGTAATTCTATTGCCTAAGTTGACTCAATGCTGAAAGAGTCCAATTAGTATGGAGCAGCAATCAACACAAGAAATGGAAGCAGAAGCAGGCCCTTCAAGTCTGCCCCACCGTTCAAAACAATCATGGCTGACCTATGCTGGCCTCAACTTATTTTCTATGCCATTTCCCCATAACCTTCTATTCCTCAATTTTATCCAATATTATCCACCTCCACTTTAAATACTTACAATGATCCAGCCTCCACTACCCTTTGGGTCAGAGAATTCCAGAGATTCACCACCCTCTGCAAGAAGACATTTATACACACCTTAGTTTTAAATGACCAGCCCCTTGTCTTGTAACTATGTCCCCTTGTTCGAGACTCCCACAAGTGAAAGCATCTCACCATCTCCCCTGTCAAGGATCTTGTATGTTTGAACAAAATGAATAGAATGTTAAACAACAGTCTGTTAAGACTTAGAAACTCTGCTTCATGCCAAGACATTTCAGCACCATGCCATCTATATTGCCTTCCAATGTTAATATTTTTATATTGGTCAGAATTAAATTTAATCTCATTATTTCGTCTGTTCATTTGCATAACCTGTTAGTCATTTTATAAATTTTAAGCTTATAATTCAATATGATCAGCAAGTTCGACCATCTTTAGCACTAAATTTTTTAATCCAGGTCATTTATATAAATTAGAAGGTAGAAATAATGAGCACTGTGCTGAGCCCTAAAATGTACAATGTAATTGGTATTCCCCCAACAACTCTCACTATTGTATTAAGTACTTATTTCTTATCCATTCTCAAGTTTTATGCTCAATCCACACAACATTTAGTTACAGCTTTAGCATTTTTGTGTACTTATGTATGTGGAATTTTAAGAATGAGAAATGTTAGAAGTTTAGCTTCCCTATTCGTGTTCTACATTTCGCTTTCCAAACTGATGCAGCTTAGAGCTAAATTCAAATTGGACATGGAGGGCTTGAGGAAGAGTTCTTAGAATGCTGTTGGGATAGTTTCATTGAACAGCATGTTACAGAACCTACGAGAGAGCGAGTTATCTTAGATCTGGTACTGTGTAATGAGACAGGTAGAATTAAGGATCTTCTTGTGAGGGATCCTCTTGGGTTGAGTGATCATAATATGGTTGAATTTCTGATACAGATGGAGGGTGAGAAAGTAGGGTCCCAAACCAGTGTCCTCTGCTTGAACAGAGGGGAGTTCGATAGGATGAGGGCGGAATTGGCTAATGTAGACTGGGCGAGCAGACTGGTAGGTAGGACAGCTGAGGAACAGTGGAGGATTTTTAAGGAGATTTTTTTAAGTACTCAGCAAAAATATATTCCGGTGATAAAGAAGGATTGTAAGAAAAGGAATAACCAGACGTGGATAACGAAGGAAATAAAGGAGAGTATTAAAATAAAAACAGATGCATACAGAGTGGCCAAAAATAGTGGAGAATTAGTGGATTGGGAAAGCTTTAAAAAACAACAAAGAACGACTAAGAAAGCGATTAAGAAAGGAAAGATAGATTATGAAACTAAACTAGCTCAAAATATAAAAAATGATAGTAAAAGTTTTTACAAATATATAAAAAGGAATAGAGTGGCTAGAGTGAATGTTGGACCCTTGGAGGACGAGAGGGGGGATTTAATAGTGGAAAATGAGGAAATGGCGGAGACTTTAAATAAGTTCTTTGTGTCTGTCTTCACGGTGGAAGACACAAATAGTTTACCGAATATTAGAGATCGAAAGTTGGTGGGAGGTGAGGTCCTTAATACAATTACTGTTACTAAAGAGGTAGTGCTTGGTAGACTAATGGGACTGAAGGTAGACAAGTCCCTGGGCCCGGATGGACTGTACCCCAGGGTACTGAAAGAAATGGCTGAGGTAATAGCAGATGCATTAGTAGGTATTTATCAAAATTCGCTGGAATCTGGGGTAGTGCCGGCTGATTGGAAAACAGCTACTGTTACGCCGCTGTTTAAAAAAAGGAAGTAGACAAAAGGCGGGTAACTACAGGCCAGTTAGCTTAACGTCCGTAGTTGGGAAGATGCTGGAGTCCATCATTAAAGAGGAAGTAGCATAGCACCTGGATAAGAATGGTTCGATCAAGCAGACGCAGCATGGATTCATGAAGGGAAAATCATGTTTGACGAATTTACTGGATTTTTATGAAGATGTGACTAGTGCGGTTAGAACATAGAACATAGAACAGTACAGCACAGAACAGGCCCTTCGGCCCACGATGTTGTGCCGAGCTTTATCTGAAACCAAGATCAAGCTATCCCACTCCCTATCATCCTGGTGTGCTCCATGTGCCTATCCAATAACCGCTTAAATGTTTCTAAAGTGTCTGACTCCACTATCACTGCAGGCAGTCCATTCCACACCCCAACCACTCTCTGCGTAAAGAACCTACCTCTGATATCCGTCCTGTATCTCCCACCACGAACCCTATAGTTATGCCCCCTTGTAATAGCTCCATCCACCCGAGGAAATAGTCTTTGAACGTTCACTCTATCTATCCCCTTCATCATTTTATACACCTCTATTAAGTCTCCCCTCAGCCTCCTCCGCTCCAGAGAGAACAGCCCTAGCTCCCTCAACCTTTCCTCATATGACCTACCCTCCAAACCAGGCAGCATCCTGGTAAATCTCCTCTGCACTCTTTCCAGCGCTTCCACATCCTTCTTATAGTGAGGTGACCAGAACTGCACACAATATTCCAAATGTGGTCTCACCAAGGTCCTGTACAGTTGCAGCATAACCCCACGGCTCTTAAACTCCAACCCCCTGTTAATAAAAGCTAACACACTATAGGCCTTCTTCACAGCTCTATCCACTTGACTGGCAACCTTTAGAGATCTGTGGATATGGACCCCAAGATCTCTCTGTTCCTCCACAGTCTTCAGAACCCTACCTTTGACCCTGTAATCCACATTTAAATTTGTCCTACCAAAATGAATCACCTCACATTTATCAGGGTTAAACTCCATTTGCCATTTTTCAGCCCAGCTTTGCATCCTATCTATGTCTCTTTGCAGCCTACAACAGCCCTCCACCTCATCCACTACTCCACCAATCTTGGTGTCATCAGCAAATTTACTGATCCACCCTTCAGCCCCCTCCTCTAAGTCATTAATAAAAATCACACAGAGCAGAGGACCAAGCACTGATCCCTGTGGCACACCGCTAGCAACCTGCCTCCAATCCGAAAATTTTCCATCGACCACCACCCTCTGTCTTCGGTCAGACAGCCAGTTACCTATCCAATTGGCCAACTTTCCCTCTATCCCACACCTCCTCACTTTCATCATAAGCCGACCATGGGGGACCTTATCAAACGCCTTACTAAAATCTATGTATATGACATCAACTGCCCTACCTTCATCAACACACTTAGTTACCTCCTCAAAAAATTCTATCAAATTTGTGAGGCACGACTTGCCCTTCACGAATCCGTGCTGACTATCTCGGATTAATCCGCATCTTTCCAAATGGTCGTAAATCCCATCCCGAAGGACCCTTTCCTTCAATTTACCAACCACCGAAGTAAGACTAACCGGCCTATAATTACCAGGGTCATTTCTATTCCCTTTCTTAAACAGAGGAACAACATTCGCCATTCTCCAGTCCTCTGGCACCATCCCCGTGGACAGCGAGGACCCAAAGATCAACGCCAAAGGCTCTGCAATCTCATCCCTTGCCTCCCACAAAATCCTAGGATACATTTCATCAGGCCCAGGGGACTTATCGACCTTCGGTTTATTCAAAACTGCCAAGACATCCTCCCTCCGAACATCTATTTCCTCCAGCCTATTAGCCTGTAACACCTTCTCTTCCTCAAAAACATGGCCCCTCTCCTTGGTGAACACTGAAGAAAAGTATTCATTCATCACCTCGCCTATCTCTACTGACTCCATACACAAGTTCCCACTACTGTCCTTGACTGGCCCTAACCTCACCCTGGTCATTCTTTTATTCCTCACATAAGAGTAAAAAGCCTTGGGGTTTTCCTTGATCCGACCCGCCAAGGACTTCTCATGTCCCCTCCTAGCTCTCCTAAGCCCCTTTTTCAGCTCATTCCTTGCTAACTTGTAACCCTCAATCGAGCCATCTGAACCTTGTTTCCTCATCCCTACATAAGCTTCCCTCTTCCTTTTCACAAGACATTCCACCTCTTTTGTGAACCATGGTTCCCTCACTCGGCCATTTCCTCCCTGCCTGACAGGAACATACCTATCAAGGACATCCAGTATTTGTTCCTTGAAAAAGTTCCACTTTTCATTAGTTCCTTTCTCTGACAGTTTCTGTTCCCAACTTATGCCCCCTAATTCTTGCCTAATCGCATCATAATTACCCCTCCCCCAATTGTAAACCTTGCCCTGCCGTACGGCCCTATCCCTCTCCATTGCAATAACAAAAGACACCGAATTGTGGTCACTATCTCCAAATTGCTCTCCCACAACCAAATCTAACACTTGGCCCGGTTCATTTCCCAGTACCAAATCCAATGTGGCCTCACCTCTAGTCGGCCCATCCACATATTGTGTCAGGAAACCCTCCCGCACACACTGCACAAAAACTGCCCCATCCAAACTATTTGACCTACAAAGGTTCCAATCAATATTTGGAAAGTTAAAGTCCCCCATGACAACTACCCTGTGACCCCCACACATATCCATAATCTGCTTAGCAATTTCTTCCTCCACATCTCTATTACTATTTGGGGGCCTATAGTAAACTCCTAGCAACGTGACCGCTCCTTTCCTATTTCTAACTTCAGCCCATATTACCTCAGTGTGCAGATCCCCCACGAAGTGCCTTTCCGCAGCCGTTAAACTATCCTTGATTAACAATGCCACTCCTCCACCTCTTTTACCAGCTTCCCTACACTTAGTGAAACATCTATACCCCGGAACGTCCAACAACCATTCCTGTCCTTGTTCTACCCACGTCTCCGTAATGGCCACAACATCGTAGTCCCAAGTACCAATCCACGCCCCAAGTTCATCTACCTTGTTCCGGATGCTCCTTGCATTGAAGTAGACACACTTCAACCCACCTTCCTGTCTACCAGTACCCACCCTTGACCCTGATACCTTCCCCAATACCTCACCACCCTCACTGACTTCTGGACTACAACTCCCTTTCCCACTCCCCTGACAAATTAGTTTAAACCCCCCTGAAGAGCCGAAACAAATTTCCCTCCGAGGATATTGGTGCCCCTCTGGTTCAGGTGCACCCCGTCCTGTTTGTACAGGTCCCACCTTCCCCAGAACGTGTTCCAATTATCCACGTATCTGAAACCCTCCCTCCTACACCATCCCTGCAACCACATATTTAACTGCACTCTCTCCCTGTTCCTCAACTCGCTATCACGTGGTACCGGCAACGTACCAGAGATGACCACATGTTTCGTCTTGGCTCTCAGCTTCCAGCCCAGCTCCAGAAATTCCTGCTTTAAATCCCCGTCCCTTCTCTTACCTATGTCATTGGTACCAATGTGCACCACGACTTGTGACTGTTTCCCCTCCCCCTTCAGAATCTGGAAAACACGGTCTGAGACATCACGGACCTTGGCATCCGGTAGGCAACATACCATCCGTGAGTCTCTTTTGCTGCCACAGAACCTCCTATCTATCCCTCTAACTAACGAGTCCCCAATAACTATCGCCCTCCCGCTCTCCCCCTTTCCCTCCCGAGCCACAGAGACAGACACAGTACTGGAGATCCTCTCACTGCGGCTCCCCACTGGTATGTCATCCCCCTCAACCGTATCCAAAGCGGAATACTTGTTGCTAAGGGGAACGACCACCGGGGATCCCTGCACGGACTGCTTCCTCCCAGCCCCTCTCACCGTCACCCATCTGTTTTCAATCCTCGGAGTAAATGTATTCCTAAAGCTTGTGTCTATGGCCATCTCTGCGTCCCTGATGATCCTAAGTTCATCCAACTCCAGCTCCAGTTCCCTAACACGGTTTTGGAGGAGCTGCAGATGGGTGCACTTCCCACAGGTGTAATCAGTAGGGACACTGTCGTCGTCCCTCACCTCAAACATAGTGCAAGAGGAACATTGCACTGCCTGCACACCCATCCCCTCTAGATACCTTGCCAGTACCAGGTAGAAAGTGCAAAAATGAATTCAACTCACCCCTGCTCGCCCTTTCAGCCTAAGCCCTGTGAGCCAAAGTCTTATAGCTCACACCCTGCTTCCCACACACTCAAGCCCTGTGAGCCAAAGTCTTATAGCTCACACTCTGCTTCCCACACACTCAAGCCCTGTGAGCCAAAGTCTTATAGCTCACACTCTGCTTCCCACACACTCAAGCCCTGTGAGCCAAAGTCTTATAGCTCACACTCTGCTTCCCACACACTCCACTGCCCGCTCCCGACGCTGCCCGCTGTATACTGCAGCCTACCTTTTATACTTCACGCGCTTAAAAAACCCTTCCCAGACTCCTTTGCTGCCCACTTCTAGTTTTCACTTTAAACTTGAAAAACTGCTGTTAAAGTAAAGGCCAAAAAAATACACACACTAGCTGACTAATTAAATAAATAAACAATTCAATTAATCCAATTAATCTCTCACCAGCACTGCTGCTTTCAATCACCCCTCTCAGCTTGCTCCAGTGGATCAATGAGGGGAACATTGACAGAGGGGAACCGGTGGATGTGGTATTTTTAGATTTCCAGAAGGCATTTGATAAGGTGCCTCACAAAAGGTTGCTGCAGAAGATTGGGGTACACGGAGTTGGGGGTAAGGTGTTGGCGTTTATTGGGGATTGGCTATCTAACAGGAAGCAGAGAATTGGAATAAATGGGTGCTTTTCTGGTTGGCAGTTGGTGACCAGTGGCGTGCCGCAGGGATTGGTGCTGGGGCCTCAACTGTTCATCATTTACATAGATGATCTGGAGGAGGGGACTGAGTGTAGGGTATCAAAGTTTGCTGATGACACGAAGATGGGTGGCAAAGCGACTTGCGTGGAGGACGCGGAAAGTCTGCAGAGAGATTTGGATAGGCTGAGCGAGTGGGCGAGGATCTGGCAGATGGAATATAACCTTGGCAAATGTGAGGTTATCCACTTTGGAAGAAATAATAGTAAATTGGAATATTATTTAAATGGAGAAAAATTACATCATGCTACTGTGCAGAGGGACCTGGGGGTCCTTGTGCACGAATCGCAAAAACTCAGTCTATAGGTGCAGCAGGTGATCAAGAAGGCGAATGGAATGTTGGCCTTTATCGCGACGGGGATAGAATATAAAAGCAGGGAGGTCTTGCTGCAACTATACAAGGCACTGGCGAGGCCGCAACTGGAGTACTGTGTGCAGTTTTGGTCCCCTTATTTGCGAAAGGATATATTGGCCTTGGAGGGAGTGCAGAGAAGGTTCACCAGGTTGATACCGGAGATGAGGGGTGTAGCTTATGAGGAGAGATTGAACAGATTGGGTCTGTACTCATTGGAGTTTAGAAGGCTGAGGGGTGATCTTATAGAGACATATAAGATAATGAAGGGGCTGGATAGGGTGGAGGTAGGGAGATTCTTTCCACTTAGAAGGGAAACCAGAACTAGAGGGCACAGCCTCAAAATAAGTGGGGGCCGGTTCAGAACAGAGTTGAGGGGGAACTTCTTCTCTCAGAGGGTAGTGAATCTCTGGAATTCTCTGCCCATTGAAGTGGTGGAGGCTACCTCGTTGAATATGTTTAAATCACGGGTAGATAGATTTCTGATCGATAAGGGAATTAAGGGATATGGGGAGCAGGCGGGTAAGTGGAACTGATTCAGTTCAGATCAGCCATGATGTTGTTGAATGGCGGGGCAGGCTCGAGGGGCTAGATGGCCTACTCCTGCTCCTATTTCTTATGTTCTTAGAAGATGTATCACAAAGTAATTTTCTGTGTAATTTTGCTTTATGCAGAAGATTGATATCTCTCAAAAATGCTGATTGGTTTAAACCTGAAAGACAAATGGGTTATGTAAAATTTCCAGATTTTCTAATAGTGATGAACATGCACATCAACAATTACCACACTCGGTTCTTGTTTAGTATGATATTCTGGTGACATCCTGGTGACAAACCTATCATAAGAAGAAACTACTGATAGTCAGAAAAAAAATGAATAACAGTTAAAATTTGTACTGAAATGCATCCTGTCACAAAATATGCGATGATTTTTAAATATTTAAATGATTTTTTAACCCATAATTTGCTTCAAATTGATTCTTAATAACAGGAATCTTCAAGTGTTCCATGCACTTTGGGCAAAGTACTAATCATTTTGTTGTCTGAAGTTTGCGATACAATGTAAATTATTCATTTTAATTTTTCAGGTGGTATCATGGAAAACTGGATCGTACAATTGCTGAAGAACGGCTTTGTCAGGCAGGCCGACCAGGAAGCTATCTCATCAGGGAAAGTGATCGAAGACCGGGATCATTTGTGCTTTCGTTTCTAAGTAAAACAGGCATGGTCAATCATTTCAGGTGATATGTTTAACATTTTATATTTAGTAATAGATTAATGTGGGGTGTGGAAGGGGGATGGGTGCACTGGGTAGGGGCTATTTGAACATACTGTGTTGACTCCCTTGAAAATGAAAATTATATAACTTAGCTGCAAATCCTTAATGGACTAGGTAGTAATGTGATTTTTAAGGTTTCTAAAACAGATACTAGTTCACAAGTTAGCATTGCTCAGTTGTGACTGATATTGGAGTTTTTTTCCATAATCAAACGAGCATACCAATTCGGAACAGGAGCAGATCATTCGCCACTCGAGCCTGCTCCATATTCTGCCTACCCCAATAGATTGTTGACCAACAAGGAAATCAAAGGTCTGCTTTAAAAATATTCATTTATTCTGCCCCCACTGCTCCATGGGGAATAAAGTTTCAAAGATTTGTGACATTCGGAGAAATAAAAACTTCTCATTTGTACCGCAGATATGAGACCCCTTATTTTTAAACTGTGTCCCCTAATTCCAGCTTCTTGAGAGGAAACATCTTTTCCCCATTCACCCTTGTAAGTCTCCTCAAAATCTTTTATGTTTTGATAAGATCAATCAGCAAACTTCTAAACTTCAATGCTTACAGGCCCAGCCTCTCCAACCTTTCCTCATACGATTCCCCACCCCTCATCCCAGGCATCAGTTTCGTGAACCTTATCTGAACTACTTATTCTAACACATTTATGTTTTTTCTTAAATAAAAGTCCGATATATGGAACTTGATTAAATGCCTTATTGAGGTTATAGTTCTCATCCACAAGTTTACTTATATCTTCAAAGAATTCCAGTAAATCAGTGAAGCACTTTTATTATTATTCTCAGAATAGTGAAATATTGGCAAAGTTGTGTTGATTACTTATCCCTAGTTCCTCTGAGATGGTGGTGTTATGAACAGGGGAGAGATGGTAGGGTGGTTCCCGTTTTCACCACCCCTTGACTAGCCACAACAAGATGTGTTTTGAAGAAATGTTCTAGCCTCTTGAGAGCTGTGATTTTTAGGAACAGACACAGGCAGGCTTTTTCATAGGTTTAAATTATGAGATGGAGTAAATGTTTATTTTCTCAACTCCTGAAATGTAATTGCAACTGCACTCATTCTGTCATTTACAAGACATATACGCACACACACACACACACACAAGAAAGGATAATTACAAAAGATGTAACAGAGTCCAAAAAGAGTACTGTCACTTCTTGCGATGGTAGCTGGAAAAGTTGAAGATCTGAGGATTCTCTCTTGATTCACTAAAACAATGGAGGTTGGTTGTTTCTGGCAATTAACTTAGTGATTCACTTGATTTGATACCTGGTTTATGGCTTTTCCAGTAAAAGTTGTGGTCCAGCCCCGTAGTGAAAATATACCCTGCAGGTAAATAATAGCCCTACATTTCAGCCTGTAGGTGAATTTATATGCAAGGTTCTTGCTTTTTCCTGGGTGAGATGTTTCTCTTCTCTGGTCATTGTATCCCAGACTTACTAAGGTGCTTCTCACTACAAGACAGTTTCTGTCATATGACCAACATACTGGTGTTCCCATTGTCCACAAACGGTTCGATGGGCTCAGCAATTGTTGCAGAATGGAGAATGTTTGATATTCCCATTTACATTCTAGGTATGAATAGCCTCCGGATATTTTTATTTGTATTTGCGTCTCCATGTCTGAGTCTCTTTAATTGAAATGGAGCAGAGCTGTCATCAGCACCTGGGAAGGTTATTTGCATTTTAAGTAACTCAATAGCAACGTAACCAGACGAGAGTCAGTGTCTATATCTGTGCAGAAAAAACAAAAGCAGGTCAAAAGACCCTAAACTCCATTTTGTGCCCATGTAGATAGTCATTATTCCTTCTGATTTTTAAAAAGCTCAGTGGCCACCTTGCACATAAACCCACTATCATAACTACCTGGGCATAACCGTGGTGATTGACCTTTTAATTCAACTACAGCTGACTTTGTGATGATGATGCTCCGACAATGGTGTAAGGTAGGGAAGTCCAGGGCTTTGGCCGCATTCACGTAGAAAAACAAGCCACATGGCCCATCTAATCCATGCCAGTGTTATGCTTCACACAGGCCTCTCTGCATCCTTCTTAATGTAAGTCTATCAGCATGCTTTTCTAATCTCTACTATATCCAGCTACCCTTAAATGCGTCTAAGCTAGTGATTTCAACTAGCTCCTATGGTAATGAGTTCTACATTCTCACCTCTTCCTAGGTTTAGAGGTTTCTCCTGAATTCCTTATTCGACTTATTATTGACTATCTTATATTTAAGGCCCATAGTATCCTTCATGAGTGGAGACATCTTCTCAATACATAACCTCTAACATTATTTCATGTTTCTAAAGACCATTATTCAGCATTCTCCTTTCCAAAGTAGAAAAGCTCAGCAAGTTCAGGTCTTTCTGATAGGAATAACCCCTTAATTTTGATACCATCCTTGTAAACCTTTTGTTGCACCTTCCCCAGTGTCTTTGTATTATTATAGTCTGGAGAAAAGAGCTGTGTCCTAGTCTTGTTGATGTGGAAAGTATAAATGATGATATTGTGATGCTGCTGCTGCTGCTCTTTTCGATGTTGGAGGGGTCAGATCACATCAGTATACATCAGCACCTGCAGAGTCGAGGGCTAGTTAGATTAGTTCTTATTCTCACTAGTTTCAAGAAGGTTAATTATTTGAAATGAATTGTCCCTTAATTTTTATGGAAGTTGTAAAATCAGTTGATTTGGTACTCGTTAGAATTTGGTCAAACATAGAATCCCTACAGTACAGAAGGAGGCCATTCGGTCCATCAAATCTATACTGACACGAGGGTCAATTTAGCATGGCCAATCAACCTAACCCAAGCATCTTTGGACAAATTGACCTGGCTCCTAAAGAAAGCATTTGAACAATGAAGTAATGTCCTGTAGAAGAAGTTATTGAATGAGACATTTGATTCTTATATGAGAGAGATCTTGTTAGAAGATGCAAATGTGGTTTGTAGGTGTCCTCCAATGTCTTTTTTTTAGTTTTTTTACATCACTCGTGGGACATGGGTATTACAGGCTGGTCAGCATTTATTGCCCATCCCTAGTTGCCCTTGGAGGGCAGTTGCTGTGGCTCTGGAGTCACATGAAGGCCAGACCAGGTAGATTTCCTTCCTTAAAAGACATTAGTGAACCAGATGGATTTTTCCAACAATCGATAATGGTATCACGGTCATCAGTAAATTATTAATTCCAGATATATTTACTGAATTCAAATTCCACCATTTGCCGTGGTGGGATTCGAACTTGAGTCCCCAGAATATTAGCTGAGTTTCTGGATTAATAGTCTAATGATAATACCACTAAGCCATTACCTTCCTCACACCGCACCCACAGAATTGAAAAGTTTAATGTTATTCTTGCTGTTTAGTTAATGTACGTTTTTTTTTCTAATTTAAGTTGAGATGTGAATCAGTGACAGTTTTAGCTTGTTGGGTGGAATGTGTATTTTTATAGCATTAATTGTGATGCCTTGGTCTTGGATCACCTTATTTTAGAATCCTGGTGATTGCTCGATAAGCTTTACTACATTGTGTAAGCCAACTCTGCATATTATTAGGTGACTTTGCATCCAGGTACATTTCAGATGGCAGCAGTTTGTGCTGCTGTAGCAAGTTGGAATTGCTGTATTTGATATCAGCCTTCTTACTTTAGAGGCAATTTCAAAATCTTTGTGTGAAGGCTCATATTGTGGCTTAAAGAATGAGGACTGAGAGTTCACCTTATTTGATCAACTGTATTGTCCAAACTCTCAATTTCCTTGCAACCAACTCGGGGAAGAAATCTAAAGCTACTATTAAAGCCACTGTCCCTGCTTCACAACTGCAATTAGTCTTTACCCATGTCAAACAAACTGGCGAAAGATAATTAATTTTTAAATTGGACAAATTAGTTACATTACTCTGTTGCAAATTCCATAAATTAAATAATTGTTTAAATTACCTTAACATAAACTCAGCATTGCATTGTTGTGCTCATTCTAGGATCATTGCAATGTGTGGTGACTATTACATCGGTGGACGACGGTTTTCCTCCCTTTCAGATCTGATTGGATACTACAGCCATGTGTCCTGTTTACTAAAAGGCGAGAAGCTTCTGTTTCCAGTAGCACCTCCAGAGGCAAGTGTATGAATTATAAGTCAGAAATGTTAGACATGAATCAATGTGAACAATAATATAACGCATATGAAAAGCAGGATGATTAAAGAAGTCTGTTCAATCGAATGTTTCTCGAGGTCTCTCAGATCACCCACTTGTGTTTTCTTTCCTCCCCATTCTTTTATACATTCTTTTTCAATCTCCCCTCTCTATCTTCTCTGCCCCATTCTGTTTCTCATTGTCTGTCCTAATTTCTCAATAAGAAGTTTAACAACACCACGATGGAGCTCCAAAAGCTTGTGTGGCTTTTGCTATCAAATAAACTTGTTGGACTTTAACCTGGTGTTGTTAAACTTCTTACTGTGTTTACCCCTGTCCAATGCCGGCATCTCCACATCATGACTAATTTCTCAACACAGATGCAGAAATGGAAATGTGTTTGAGGGGCTTTTCTGTAACTGTGATCCAAAAAGGTGGCAGCATGAAACTTAGCCTTCTGCTGCTGAGACATTAAAGAGTATTGAGTTGAGCAGTCAATGAGGACTTTCTTCCTCAAACCATAATTTTTTAATATTGGGCAGGCTTATGCTATAGATACAAGAGTGAGACAACAGCATTCACTTTGGTGAAAATATAAGTTGGACAGCAACTTCCAGTGAATGCATCTGTTAGGTTAAATGCAGAAATCAGGAAACAGCTGTCCAAAATTGCCTTGTGAAGTGGTGGAATATGGCCTTGGTATCTTGCCAAGAGACCATATATGGTGTTACAATATATGGAATGGCTGAATTTGCTGTACTTTTGTGACAGATGTCTCCAAACCTTGTCAGAAAATATTCAGGCTTGTCCACTCTGGTATAAATATATTTTTAATGACGCAGTAAGTAAGTCTTAATTATTGTAAAACAATCTCCCTAGAATTAAAAATTAACTTTTACAAATGTAGAGCTCTTTCTCGCTGTCAATCCAATCTTTTTATCCTTCTCTTTTGCTCTTTATATCTAATTTTGCATTGAATTAAATATTCTAACTTGCACTTCCTGGTTGAAACTATACACTCCTCATTAACCACTTATACTGAAGAATTGTTAAGGGAATATGCAATTTATTGTCTGGTTCACACTGGACCCACATCCTCTGCACAGGGGTCACAGTATGTTCTAGTTTAAAATTCCACAGTAAGGTGGGTGACACAGTGCCTCACTGCACCAGGGACCTGGGTTCGATTCTGGCCTTGTGTGACTTTGTGGAGTTTGCACATTCTCCCTGTGTCTGTGTGGGTTTCCTCAGGGTGCTCCAGTTTCCTCCGCCGTCCAAAGATGTGCAGGTTAGGTGGATTGGCCATGACAAATTCTCCCTTAGCGTCCAAATGTGTAGGTTAGGTGGATTAGCCATTGTAAATGTGTGGGGTTATGAGGATAGGGCAGGGTGATAGGCCTGGGTAAGATACTCTTTCAGAGAGTCAGTGCAGACTCGATGGGCCAAATGGCCTCCTTCTATGGTTCTAAGCCTGTGGGTAGATGTAATGAATGGATGGCACCGAGAACAAAATCTGATCAATTAGTTTTGAATCCTGGTGAAGTATCGCTCTGTCCTTGTGTCCTATGAATGAGGGAGATTATTTATTGAATTTCAGAGATTTTGATATTTGTAAGGACAGGGCATTAATTTTTTCGAGGTTCACTGATATGGTTCCTCCTCCTTTGGGAACAATGTGCATTTATTTATTCTTGATCTCTCAAGTCCAAGGTGGTGGGTGGGATTGGTGAGGGGAGAGGGCCTGTAATGGAATTCCGAATTATGAAAATTGGATTAAGGCTGGGAGAACTGGGGGGGTATGCAGTCAGATTGTGAGGTGGAATGGCCAGCGGTCTTGCAGGCAGTAGCTATCTCAATTTTAGGTTTGGAATTTGGAAAGAATATTAAAGTATTGGAATATGATGGGGACACTTGAGATTTGCGTCTGATAACATAATGAAGGACTGTACCTGAAATAATCAAGTTTTCCTTTCACCTGTTGCTGCAGTGTGCATGGTGTAAATTCTGGGGATTTGTGTAATCTCATTGGTCGTATTAACCAGTTGGCCTCTTGGAAACGCAATTTATTTCGTCGGTAATCCCCACAGATTTCACGCACTGCTTATTTAGAGTTAAATTTAGAGAGAATTGGAAAATTGGCATCAACTAATGTAATTGTAATTTAAAGCATGTATTATCAAATATGATTGCCTATTATTATAAGACAGTTGAAGGCAAAGTCCTTACCACATGCTATTAGGCCGAAGGTGGAAGCTGACTTGGAACGACTTGTGAAGACGGGAGTCTTGGATCCTGTCAGCATTGGTGAATGGGACACGCAAAAGCTCCAGTCAAGAAAGACATCAAGAAAGATGGATCCATAAGGGTTTGCTGACAAAGTCACCATTAATCCAATGTTATGTGTGGAACAGTACCTGTTATCCCACATTGAAGACTTGTTTCTGGGATTGGCAGGAGGCCAACATTTTAGCAAAATTTACCTGAGTCGGACTTAGTTGCAGATGAATGTGGACAAGAAGTCACAGGAACTTCTGACAATTGTGGCACATAAAGGCTTGTTCTGATACCAAAGATTGCTGTTTGGTCTCACCTCATCTCCTGCATTGTTTCAAAGAGCAATGGATCAAATCCTGAGTGATCTGAGCAGAATCCAGTGTTATCTGGATGACACCCTGGTCACTGAAAGAGACGAAGAGGAACATCTTCAAAACTTGGATGTCACTCTCTAGCGATTGGAAGACTTATGGTCTGAGAGTCTGCAAGGACAAATGCAAGTTCTTCCAATTTAGAATATGTGATTGACACCAGCGGCTTTCACAAACCTCCTTCTATGGTTAGGGCCATTACAGATTGCACCTCAGATTATTAACCAGTTACATTCCTTCCTAGGATTGTTGATTTATTATGGAAGATTTGTTCCATACTTGACAACCATTCTGAAACCATTACAATAACCTCTTGTGCCAGAACAAGATGTGGGAGTGGATGGATCAATGCAATAATGCCTTCATGCATGCCAAAGAAGCATTTTAAAACCTGAAGTTCTATCTCTGCTGTTGACTGGTGATGCAGCCCTTATGGTGTAGGAGCAGTAGTCTCCCATATCATTCTGTTGGGTGAAAAAAGACCCTTTGTTTTTGCATCTCGAACCTTGTGCAAGGCTGGAAGTAACCATGCACAGATTGAAAGGGAAACATTAGGGATTATTTTTGGAGTAAAGAAATTCCATCAGTTCCTATATGGGGGAGAATTTGCATTATTGATGGACCACACATGGGACTTACATCACTAGCAGTATGTAGAATGCGAAGGTGGGCATTGCTTTTGTCTGCACATACGTATACCATTAAATATCGACAATCAAGTCTACATGGTAATGCAGATGGACTTTCAAGATTGCCACTGCCAGGTAGGTCATCAGACTACTCAAGTAGAAATATCTTCTACTTTGAACAAGTAGAAGCCACACCTATCACTTCTGGACAAGTGAGAAAACACTTGGAGCGATCCTATGCTCTCACAAGTGATAGATCTGGATTTACTGGGAGAAATTTCAGAAATAAGACCTAACCATCAGAGCTCAGTCGGGACGTCTTCTATGGGCCTCATTCTGCCACCATTGAGAAAGCAGGTGGTAGAGAAGCTACAAGAGGGTCATTGCAGAATCGTGCGCATGAAGGAAGTAGTAAGAAGTTAATTTTGGTGGCCTGAATTGAATTGAAAGAAATTGAAAAGAAAGTTAAAATATGATCTTCCTGTGCAAAGGTAAGAAACCTGACACTCTTAGCACTGCTGCATCAATGGGAATGGCCTGAAGAGGCTTTACAATGAGTACTTGTGGATTTTTCAGGATCTTTTGAAGGATATATGTCCTTGGTGTGAGCATTGACCAAGTGGCCAGAGGTCGCTGTGAGAAAATCTACTGAATCAAAGAAGACTATTGAAAAACTAGGAGAAGTATTTAGTCGTTTTGGATTCCTTGAACAATTGGTAAATGACAATGGACTTCAATTTGTCACAAGAATTTGGAAGTTTCTTACAAGAGAATGGTATGCAATATATTAAGTCTGTACCACATCATCCAGTGGACTGTCGGTGTGTTTTGTCCAACCCATGAAACATATTTTGGGATCGACTAGGGCAAAATTATCAAATGTCTTAACAAATTCTTACCAGTGTATAGGAATACTGCACATTCCACGACTTAGACCTCTTTAGCATTACTAATGGTGAAGAGACAACATTCAATCTGCTGAAACTGAGAAAAATAAAAACGATCATACAACAGCAACAAGGACAAATGGAATGGCAGAGAACAAAGCAGAGTTTCCCACCAAGCAAAAGGAGTTTTAACTAGGAATTGCTCCACAGGAGAGAAATGAGTGCCTGCCACAATCCTTGCACAGACTGGACCTGGCTCTTGTACTGTCCACACCAGAAATGACATGCCGGTCAAAAATGCTGCATGTTCTTTATTTTGTAACATTACTTACATAGAACATAGAACAGTACAGCACAGAACAGGCCCTTCGGCCCACGATGTTGTGCCGAGCTTTATCTGAAACCAAGATCAAGCTATCCCACTCCCTATCATCCTGGTGTGCTCCATGTGCCTATCAAATAACCGCTTAAATGTTCCTAAAGTGTCTGACTCCACTATCACTGCAGGCAGTCCATTCCACACCCCACCCCAACCACTTAACATAAACAAAGCAATTCTGTTCATACTTATTACTCTGTATGAAGTAGTTTACATTCAAACTAAAGTTCACCTCATCTGGTATTAACTCAACCTCTATTTATTTATTAGTCAGAAGTAGGCTTACATTAACACTGAGAAATCATAGAAATCATAGAAACCCTACAGTGCAGAAGGAGGCCATTCGGCCCATCGAGTCTGCACCGACCACAATCCCACCCAGACCCTACCCCCACATATTTACCCGCTAATCCCTCTAACCTATGCATTTTAGGATTCTAAGGGGCAATTTTTAACCTGGCCAATCAACCTAACCCGCACATCTTTGGACTGTGGGAGGAAACCGGAGCACCTGGAGGAAACCCACGCAGACACGAGGAGAATGTGCAAACTCCACACAGACAGTGGACCCGAGCCGGGGATCGAACCCGGGACCCTGGAGCTGTGAAGCAGCAGTGCTAACCACTGCGCTACCGTGCCGCCCTGAGATTGAAGAAATTCATGTGCAGAAGGCACAGTTGTTTGTTCCAAAACATAAAGGGATGCAATCCCCAGATTATGCTATTGTATAACTAGATATGGAACAGTGAGAGTCAATTTCTGTAAAAGAAAAACTGCTTGAAGGGGCAACTGGCACAACTGAACTTGGAACAACTGCCCATGGCAGTTAGAAATTTGTGCTGGCTTGTTCCTTGGAAAACAGCACTTGATCAAACTTTCTTTGCAAAGAGCTGGTATAGACTTGCATTCATATAGCACTTTTCATGACTGCTGGACAATTCAAAGTGCTTTACAGCCAATGATTTGTTTTTGAAATGTAGTCATTGCTGCAAATGTAGGAATTGCAGCAGTCAATTTTACACATAGGGTGGCACGGTAGCACAGTGGTTAGCACTGCTGCTTCACAGCTCCAGGGTCCTGGGTTCGATTCCCGGCTCGGGTCACTGTCTGTGTGGAGTTTGCACATTATCCTCGTGTCTGCGTGGGTTTCCTCCGGGTGCTCCAGTTTCCTCCCACAGTCCAAAGATGTGTGGGTTAGGTTGATTGGCCAGGTTAAAAAAATTGCCCCTTAGAGTCCTGGGATGTGTAGGTTAGAGGGATTAGCGGGTAAAATATGTGGGGGTAGGGCCTGGGTGGGATTGTGGTCGGTGCAGACTCGATGGGCCGAATGGCCTCCTTCTGCACTGTAGGGTTTCTATGATTTCTATGACATAGTAAACTCCCACAAACAGCAATGCTATAATAGCCACATAATCTGTTTTTGTGGTGTTGATTGAATGATGCATATTGACAAGGACACTGGAGACAACTCCCTACTCATCTTCAAAATAGTATAATGGAATCTTTTATGTCCACCTCAGAGAGTTTAGCAGTTTAGCATCTCAATTGAAAGACACTGCAGCTTCCCTCAGTACTGCACTTGAGTGTCAGCCTTAAGTAGTAGTAGGGGAGTGATCTTTTTTAATTTGGTTTTAGAGGAAGTGAATTGTTTTATAGAAAGAATATTGGAGTTATGCACTGCAGAGGACATATTTCTCTAAACCCATGTGGTTTGCTGCTTGGGTTAATATTGGTCCTATTTGTCTTCCTTTTGAGATCTTATTGTCTTGTTTCATCGCCAGTTGGCTCTTTCCATTAATGTGGTTCTCCTTTCCCACTCTGTTTCTGAACTATTTGTGATTACTTTTCCTTTTCACCAAAGTCTATTTACTCATTGTTGATAATACCTTAGCATTCATGGCACAACATCGTGGGACGAAGGGCCTGTTCTGTGCTGTACTGTTCTATTCATGAACAACCTGAAAGACTGCATACAATTGTGTTGAAATTCCCAAGACCTGGAGACTGTGGAACTTCTTACCTTCTCAATGCTTTGTTTCACCTACACACTTCTAAACTCCAAGCTTGACATCACCAGACTGATGTTTCCTGATTTGACCACTCATTTGAATCTCAGAATTATGATTTTGATTTTCAACCTGACTCTATTCCTCTGATCTGCCTCCCTTGCCTTACCCACCAGCCTAACTAGACAGTTTTCATCACTGAGCAAAATATCAAATAGATGATAAAAGCTGCCATGTAAGTTTCTATGGACAGTGGTTGTCTCATTTTACCTTGTCTTGATAAATTAGAATTGATATGTGTTCCTGTTCTTTATCGTGGACTAGGCAAAAACAGTGTGAATGACTGTAGAAATCGGAGAGGTTATCTATCAAATGGTGAATCATGTCCTGATACCACGATAAAGGCATATTTTATGTTTACCTTTTGAATCATAGAATCCCTACAGTGTAAAAGGAGGCCCATCCCACCCAGGCCCTATCCCTGTAACCCCACATTATTTTTTACCCTGCCAATCCCTCTGACACACACGAAGGGGCAATTTGTCATGGCCAATCAATCTAACGCGCATATCTTTGGAGTGTGGGAGGAAACTGGAGCTCCCAGTTGAAACCCACGCAGACATGGGGAGAACGTGCAGATGGTTACCCAGGGCCAGATTTGAACCTGGGTCGCTGGCGCTGTGAGGCAGCAGTGCTAACCACTGTGCCACCATGCCGCCCACAAGTTATGACTGCTCACGTAAATGGTAGTCATGATGTGGAGATGCCGGCGTTGGACTGGGGTAAACACAGTAAGAAGTCTAACAACACCAGGTTAAAGTCCATCAGGTTTATTTGGTAGCAAAAGCCAAAAGCAAAAGCTTTTGCTACCAAATAAACCTGTTGGGGGACTTTAACCTGGTCTTAGAACATAGAATATAGGAAAGCGACAGCACAAACAGGCCTTTTGGCCCACAAGTTCCGTCGAACATGTCCCTACCTACCAGGCTTACCTATAACCCTCTATCTTACTAACTTCCATGAACTTATCCAAAAGTCTCTTAAAAGACCCTATCGAATCCGTCTCCACCACTACTACCGGCAGCCGATTCCACGCACCCACCACCCTCTGAGTGAAAAACTTACCCCTAACATCTCCTCTGTACCTCTCCCCAGCACCCTAAACCTGTGACCTCTTGTGGCAACCATTTCAGCCCTGGGTAAAAGCCTCTGAGAATCCACTCTTTCAATACCCCTCAACATCTTATACACCTCTATCAGGTCACCTCTCATCCTTCGCCTCTCCAAGGAGAAAAGACCTAGCTCTCTCAACCTACCCTCATAAGGCATGCCACCTAATCCAGGCAACATCCTTGTAAATCTCCTCTGCACCCTTTCTATGGCTTCCACATCCTTTCTGTAATGAGGCGACCAGAACTGGGCACAGTACTCCAGGTGGGGTCTGACCAGGGTCCTATACAGCTGCAGCATTATCTCCTGATTTCTAAACTCAATTCCTTTATTGATGAAGGCCAGTATTCCATACGCCTTCTTAACCACAGCCTCCACCTGCGACGCTGCTTTGAGCATCCTATGAACCCGGACCCCAAGATTCTTCTGATCTTCCACACTGCCAAACATCTTACCCTTAATATTATATTCTTTCATCCTATTCAACCTGCCAAAATGAAACACCACACACTTATCTGGGTTGAAGTCCATCTGCCACTTCTCCGCCCAGTCTTGCACCTTATCTATGTCTCGTTGCAACTGCTGACATCCCTCTACACTATCCACAACCCCACCAACCTTTTGTGTCATCAGCAAACTTGCCAACCCATCCTTCCACTTCCTCATTCAGGTCATTTATAAAAATCACAAAGAGCAAGGGTCCCAGAACAGATCCCTGGGGCACTCCACTGGTGACCGACCTCCATGCTGAAAAAGACCCATCTACAACCACTCTTTGCCTTCTGTGGGCAAGCCAGTTCTGAATCCACAAAGCAATGTCCCCTTGTATCCCATGCCCCTTCACTTTCTCAATAAGCCTTGCATGGGGCACCTTATCAAACGCCTTGCTGAAATCCATATAAACTACATCTACCGCTCTTCCCTCGTCTGTGTCTAGTTCCATCTTCAAAAAATTCAGTTAGGCTCGTAAGGCATGATCTGCCTTGGACAAAGCCGTGCTGGCTATTTCTGATCATACTATTCCTCTCCAGATGTTCATAAATCCTGCCTCTCAGGATCTTCTCATCAACTTACCAACCACTGAGGTTAGACTCACTTGTTTATAATTTCCCGGGCTATCTCTTCTCCCTTTCTTGAATAACGGAACCACATCCGCAATGCTCCGATCCTCCGGAACCTCTCCCGTCTCCATTGATGACGCAAAGATCATCACCAGAGGCTCAGCAATCTCTTCCCTTGCCTTCCACAGTAACCTGGGGTACTCCCATCCGATCCCGGCGATTTATCTAACTTGATGCTTTTCAAAAGCTCCAACACATCCTCTTTCCTAATGTCCACATGCTCAATCTTCTCAGTCCACTGCAAATCTGCACTGCAACTGCCAAGATCCTTTTCCACTGTGAATACTGAAGCAAAGTATTCATTGAGTACCTCTGCCATTTCTACCGGTCCTATACAGCCTTTCCCACCGTCACATTTGATTGGTCCTACTCCTTCACATCTTATCCTCTTGCTCTTAACATACTTGTAGGATGCCTTGGGGTTTTGCTTTATCCTGTCTGCCAAGACCTTCTCATGACCCCTTCTTGCTCTTCTAATTTCCCTCTTAAGTTCCTTCCTACTAGTCGTATACTCTTCTAGATTTCTAACATTGCCTAGCTCCCTGAACCTTTTGTAGGCTTTTCTTTTCTTGACTAAATTCGTTACAGCTTTCATGCACCATGGTTCCTGTGACCTACCATAACTCCCCTGTCTCATTGGAACGTTGCTGTGTAGAGCTCCAGACAAATTTTCCTTGAAAATTTGCCACATTTCTTCTGTACATTTCCCTGAGAAAACCTCCTTCCAATTTATGCCTCTAATTTCCTGCCTAATAGCCTCATAATTGCCCTTACTCCAAATAAACACTTTCCTAGCTTGACTGATCCTGTCTCTCTCCAATGATAATGTAAAGGAGATAGAGTTATGATCGCTATCCCCAAAATGCTCTCCCACTGAGAGATCTGACACCTGCCCAGGTTCATTCCCTAATACCAAATCAAGTACAGCCTCTCCTCTTGTAGGCTTATCCACATACTGTGTCAGGAAGCCCTCCTGAACACATCAAACAAAAACCCCCCCCCCCCCCCAACCCCTTACCCTAGGGATTTTCCAATCGATATTTGGGAAATTAAAATCTCCCATCACGACCACTCTGTTATTATCACATCTCTCCAGGATCTGCTTCCCAATCTGCTCCTCCACATCCCTGCTACTATTGGGCGGCCTATAGAAAACACCAAGTAAAGTTATTGACCCCTTCCTGTTGCGAACCTCCACCCACAGGGATTCCGTAGACAATCCCTCTGTGGCATCCATCTTTTCTACAGCCGTGACACTATCCCTGATCAACAGTGCCACTCCCCCACCTCTTTTGCCTCCTTCCCTGTCATAAGAACATAAGAAATAGGAGCAGGAGTAGGCCATCTAGCCCCTCGAGCCTGCCCCGCCATTCAATAAGATCATGGCTGATCTGACGTGGATCAGTACCACTTACCCGCCTGATCCCCATAACCCTTAATTCCCTTACCGCTCAGGAATCCATCCATCCGCGCTTTAAACATATTCAGCGAGGTAGCCTCCTGAAACATCTGAAACCCGGCACTTGAAGTATCCAGTCCTGTCCCTGAGATAACCAAGTCTCTATAATGGCCACCACATCACACTTCCAAGTAGTGATCCATGCTCTAAGCTCATCCATTTTGTTCACTACACTCCTTGCATTAAAATACACAGATCTCAACCCTTCGGTCTGAGCGCTCCCCTTCTCCGTCACCTGCCTATCCTCCCTCTCACGCTGTCTACAAGCCCCTTTTATTTTTAGCTAACCTCCTCTCTCCCAGTCAACTCATTTTGATTCCCACCCCACAACCATTCTAGTTTAAACACTCCCCAGTAGCCTTAGCAAAGCTTCCTGCCAGGATATTGGTCCCCCTGGGATTTAAGTGAAACCCGTCCTTTTTGTACAGGTTGCACCTGCCCCTAAAGATGTCCCAATGATCCAGGAACCTGAATCCCTGACCCCTGCTCCAATCCCTCAGCCACGCATTTATCCTCCACCTTATTCGGTTCCTTCCCTCACTGTCCCGTGGCACAGGCAGCAATCCTGAGATTACTACCTTTGCGTTCCTTCTTCTTAACTCCCTACCTAACTTCCTATATTCTCTTTTCAAAACCCCTTCCCCTTTCCTGCCTATGTCAGTGGTAGCAGTATGCACCACGACCTCTGGCTCCTCTTCCTCCCACTTCAGGATTTCTTGGATACGGTCAGAAACATCCCTGATCCCGGCACCAGGGAGACAAACCACCATCCGCGTTTCTCGACTTCCTCCACAAAAACGCCTGTCTGACCCCCTCACTGTAGAGTCCCCTATCACCACTGCCTTCCTTCTCCTTTTCTTGCCCTTCTGTGCTACAAGGCCGTTGTTAGACTGCTTACTGTGCTCACGTAAAGCCATTGGTAGGTGGAAGAATCCTACGATAGATCAATAAAACTAACCAAACAAGAGAATTAGTCTATATTTTGCAGTTGCTTGAAAATCAATGATTTTATGGCCCACCACGATGTGTCTCCCTTGGTGGAAGCAGCAAGCCATTTAAATCTCCATTCAGTTCAGGACCCTAGTGTCCTGCTGGGTGGGAGGGGCCATAAAATCCTCCCCTGCTCTGTGACACCCAGTTTAGATTTCGCCAGGGCCACTCAGCTCCTGACCTTATTACAGCCTTTGTTCAAACATGGACAAATTCCAGAAATGAGGTGAGAGTGACAGCCCTTGACATCAAGGCCACTTTTGACTGATTTTAGCGTCAAGGAGCCCTAGCAAAACTGGAATCAATGAGTATCAGGGGTAAACTGTCCACTGGTAGGGTCATACCTTGCACATAGAAAGATGGTTGTGGTTTTGGAAGGGGGTGGGGAGAGTGGGGGCTGGGGGGGCGGGGGGCGGGGGGTGGGGGGGGTGTTGGTCAGTCATCTTAGCTCCAGTATGTCACTGCAAGAGTCCTCCTCAGGGTAGTGTCAAAGCAGTCTGCTTGATTGGCACCACATTCACTCTTTCCACCACAGGTGCTCAGTAGCAGTAGTGTGTACTATCTTCAAGATGTACTGCAGCAATTTACCAAAGATCCTTCGACAGAAACCTCCAAACCCACGACCACTTCCACCTAGAAGAACAAGGCAGCAGATACATGGGAATACCACCACTTGCAAATTCCCCTCCAAGCCACTCACCATCCTGGCTTGGAAAAATATCACCGTTCTTCGCAATTGCCGGGTCAAAATCCTGGAATTCCCTCCCTAACAGCATTATGGGTCAATCCACAGCACGTGCACTGCAGTGTTTCAAGAAGGCAGCTCACCACCACCTTCTCAAGGACAACCAAGGATGGGCAATAAAGCTGGCCAACCAGCGACTCTTGTGTCCCATGATTGAATATAAAAAATTGGCCCATCAGTATGCTCTGCTGCTTTTCTCAGTGTCATCTAGTCTAATCCCACTCCACTGCATGCTTCCCAAAGCCTTCAATATTCCATTTACAAGCAAAACCTTTAACATGATTTCAGTATATGATGGTCCACTTTAGCTATATTTGCATGAAATTTAAAATTGTTGATGATTAAACCTGTTGTCCATTCATGTTTTTCTTCTGAAATGCTGAATTCCTTGATTTCTAAGGCACTACTCAGTAATGAGACACACAAGTGAAAGATGTTCACTGTGGGGGAAATAATGCCAATCCAAATGGGTTGGTTGAATTAGATGTGTTTCCTCTTTTGAAAAAGATTTTGACACCTAGCTGTTTTATGTTGTAGAAGATACAGTAAGTAAAGTAAGATGTGTTAAATTGGTCATAATATGCTTCATATAAGAACCTGTAAAAATTAAAAACTGTGTTTCCTATCCAAAATTATAGCCTGTTGAGGATAGAAGGAGAGTTCGGGCCATCTTGCCATACACCAAAGTTCCAGATACAGATGAAATTACGTAAGTTACTCAAATTTATTTTTCCCAGGTGAATAAGAAATTTCACTTCAAATATCTTTTGGTGAATTTGACCAAGTGAGTTCATTTTGAGCACCATGTCCTATATCCAATGCTCCCAGACCAAATAGAACACATTCATTCTATATCTTCTGCATGTTGTAGACAATCTAGGTTTACAGCAGGAGGGTAATCCACAACCTATTTCAACTACTTGCTTCACATCAAATCTTGGAAGAAATGTTTTCCCCAAGTCACTCCCAACTGTCTATATTTGCTGTGAAATTGTTGCTTTGCTGAACCACTCCTTCACTACCACCTTCAATGCTTTTGTCCCCAAAAAAACTTTTATTCACTGCCTCCAAACCCTGCCACTCCCTGTAGAGTGTTATTCATCTTTGTTGCCTCAAGTCTAAAGAATGCACACTTGAGCATACCTGGTGCAAACCTGGCTTAGATGTTCAATGTCGGATCTGGCTCAGCTGCATCAAATAGGAACCTTGGCTCTCTGTTCATCCAGTGACTCTAAAATTATCATCCTTTTGTTCAAATTGCTACATGACCTTTGCCTTTCTGATTTCGGTAACTTAATTCAACACACATCTCAATTTTCTCCATCCCTGGAATCTCCATTCCTCTGATAAAGATCTCTATCCCTCCAATCAACATAATGCTATTGTTTGAAGCACTTCCCAAAGGAGGAACAAACTTGAACATACCGAAGTTTTCATAGCCAGAGTTACTTTTTGAATGGTCATTCTTTTTATGCAAATACTTTGCAAGCAAGTTCCCTCAAACAGCTTTGCAACATGTAACAATTTAATTATTTTTTTCTATGGTAGTGTTTGGAAGATGGATCTTGGCCACACTTGAGGAGCTCTCCTGCTATTCTATAAATTAGACTGAAGTCTTTTCTGTTTGGTTAAACAAGGAGACGCTCAGTTTAATGTTTCATTCCAACGGTAGCATCTTCTTAACCTTGCTTTGGTGTGCAGTATTAATTGTTTAGGTCTTGCACTGGAGCTTGAATCCATACGCTTCTGAAACGTGCTATCAGTAAACCAAGCTGACAATGACTTTAGGTCAATCTGCCTCTTCACCACCTCTCCTTTTTGAGCCCCTTCTGACTTCTTTGGTAAACCTTTGGTCATCTTTGGTAAAGCTTGTTTACAGCTCTCTGAATATCTCAGAATGCTTTTTCAAAACCAAAATCGAAACCAAATTTAGTGGAAGGAAATCAAAACACCAGATGAGGCCTATTGCCTCATCAACCAATTCTCCCTTTTTATTAGCCTTACTAATTCTATCTTTTCATTGTAATTTTCTTCCCTTTTCCTTATTCAATAACCTTACTTCCCAAGTAAGTTATCTTTTTTAAACATCTCAATTGATCTTTTTTTGATCAGTGGCTTTCTGAGCCATAATCTAGGCATAGGCTGGAATTCTCTGGCTGTTCACACTGGCGGATTCTCTGATCTCACTAGTGGTGCACCCCCTGTTGTGTGTTTCCCAGTGGCAGGGGTTGCTTTAATGTGAATTTCCATTGATGGAGGTGGGACCAGAGGATCCCGTCGCCAGCGAACAGCACGCTGCTGAGAAAAACGCTGAGGGGAGGCCAGAGAATCTCACCCATAATCTATGATAGCATTTATTTAAAACCAGTGTTACAAATTCAGATTGGCATAGATGCTTCTTGGGTTCAATGGCGTCATTTATTCTTGTAATTAGTTTGCATGTTTGTCTTTTATGGGAATTGATTCACATTCTCTGGACCCTCCTTGTATGAAAGCATAACCCATGAATGTTGCAATAGCACCCTCTTGTGTTCTGCACTAGATATTCGTGTCTCTTGCAGATGTGCTTTTCAATCACTCCAAAGGTGGGCAAACAAACACTGAATGAAATTAGGCTAATATGAATTAAGTTAAAATAATAAGCATCCTGTAGTTCACCATGGTGCTTACTAATAATTTTAACATGTTACACAAAGATCCACGTGTAGCGGTGCAAACAGAAATCCTTGTACATGGCCACTGATTTGGTTTATTGGTTATGCACCCTCTTTCTAGATTCTTCGACAGAGGGAAGAATAATTCCAGTGATCTGTCCCTTTATTATGATAAACACTTTGATCAGATCATTCTATTACCTCCTCACTTTAAGGGAATAAAGCCAACATTTCAGTTTTGGGGAATCCAGCCTCCATCTGAAACATCATTGGACTTTCTCCATTAAGGTCTAACGGGGCGGCACGGTAGCACAGTGGTTAGCACTGCTGCTTCACAGCTCCAGGGTCCCGGGTTCGATTCCTGGCTCGGGTCACTGTCTGTGTGGAGTTTGCACATTCTCCTCGTGTCTGCGTGGGTTTCCTCCGGGTGCTCCGGTTTCCTCCCACAGTCCAAAGATGTGCGGGTTAGGTTGATTGGCCAGGTTAAAAATTGCCCCTTAGAGTCCTGGGATGCGTAGGTTAGAGGGATTAGCGGGTAAATATGTGGGGGTAGGGCCTGGGTGGGATTGTGGTCGGTGTGGACTCGATGGGCCGAATGGCCTCCTTCTGCACTGTAGGGTTTCTATGATGATTCTATGATGGTGTCCTATAATTGCAGTAAATCACCTTGGCTTTTATATTCCATAACCTTTGTGCTGCATCAGTTTGTATTAGTTTTTTAATATAATTTTAACACATGTAGGTTAGTTTTTAAGGTCTTTTTAAAAAAAACTGGGAAGTTCCAAAACTTCAGACGACTGAATAGACAACTGCCAATGTGCAGAATTAGACATTTGAATGCTTAAAAAACTATACATGGGTGAATGCACTGTTGCTGGAGGATTAAAAATCTTGAGACGGTTGAGCGAGGCATGTGACTATGAAGGAATTTGTACAGGAGAATGAGAATTTTAAACAATTTGGTGAAGTAGGAGCAACGATAAGTTGATGAGCACAGAGGTGTTGGGAGAACAGGACTTGATCTCAAATATGATCCCATCAGTTTGGTTGAGTTGAAGTTAATGGAGGAGATGGTTCATTAGCAGGACATGAAGTATGAAGCCAACAAAGGCAGCATGTGGTTTTGGTTGCAGAAGCTTCGAGGCAGGATGATGTGAGCAATATTATGGAAGCTGGATGTTTTTGTGATGAGGATATAGAGTTAGAAGCTCTGTTTAGGATCAATTAAAATGCTGAAGTTACAAACAATCTGGTTCAGTTTAAGACAGTGGCTGGGGAGGAGATTGGAATTGGTGGCAGAAACTGAAGACGATAGCTTAATTGTTTACTGTGTTTAACTTGAGGACTTGTTTTGTGCCTGATCAATGATTCTTTCTTTCCAGGTTTATCATAGTAAGGAAAGTCACAGTGAAGGAATGCATTCTCCATGTCAGTTAGCCCGCATCAACTTCAAACACTCCCAGGTCATTACAGTACAGACAAATGCAGAACATGTCGTTCTACTCCAGCTCCTCAATTTGTCTCAGTCCCTTTCTGCATTAGTATTCAATTTTTTTCTGTTTCCAACATCAAACGTACTTGGGTCTATCTTAACGATTAAAAATAATGAGTTAGGTGCAATTTTGTGTTTTACGTCCGTGTCCATTAAGAACTGGACTGACATTAAATCACTTGCATGAAGCTGAATTAGTATGAGAAAATTACCTTGAAGAATTGAATTGGCAACAGGAATGAGCCAATGGATGGCAAGTTACTTCTGGGGGCATTAGAAAGTCACAACCATGTATTGTGCGTGACTCAGGCCCGTTTTGCCAATCGACTGAATTAGATGTACTTGGGGTCCAAATGTATAATATGTTTATCAGCACAAGTCTAGAAACGTGTTAAGTTAAGTTTTGACTGAGGGTGTGCTGGAAATTTACTTCAATTTCACCAAAGGTCATTTTAAAATTTTGCCCTTTTAGCTTTTTCCTTATGTCTTGGACCACAACTGAAGACAGCTGCTGCTAACGTTTAATAGAAATCATTTATGCACTATCCATTGTAAACTTGTAAACCATTATATTTATGTCCAATGGTATATTCTCTTATAGTATGGTGAAGTTTACTTTGCATATGCAGAATGTTGGGGGGGTTCTGCAAACTAACTCCTGAGGCTGATGTGACACCTATGACATGATGCGTGGTAAATGTTTGTTTTTCCCAGTTCGATACCAGTCTTAAGTTTTAGCAGATACATCACTACTTTGGAATTTAAAAAAAAGAATCCCTGTGTATTTAGTAGATCACAAAGGAACTTTCAGGAAAGTACCTGTTTTTCCTCTCATTTCATAGGTATAATAAATCATGCTGTTGCCCTAGTCTAAATCTTTACTTTTTGGACAAATGTTTACGTGAAGTCACAGCTAGTTGTGCTACCTCAAATTGCTTGGGAAGCTTGGGTAGAAATGTCAATTACTAGGGAACATGGGTTTAAGGTAAGAGGGGGAAAATATAAAGGAGATGTGTGAGGCATGCTTTTTTACACAGAGGGTGGTAAGTGCCTGAAATGTGCTACCAGCGAAGGTGGTAGAGGCAGATACAATAGCAACATTTAAGAATCATCTTGACAGCTAACATGAATAGGCAGGGAATAGAGAGATATGGACCGCATAGAGGCAAGCGGTCTTTAGAAAGGCGTCATGTGCCGGCACAGGCTTTGTGGGCCAAAGGGCCTGCTCCTGTGCTGTACTGTTCTTTGCTGCTCAGGAAACTTAACTCATAAAAGCAAGCCTTGTCCATGTCAAATTAATTTGGCTATTTTACAAGAGGTTCTGTTTATTTAGATTCTTGGGTATGAACAATTTAATCTCAACTTAAAAATGGTTTTATTGTTTAGTTGCTGCAGTTTCAACATGGATATTGTGTCTATGCAGTTTTCTGAAGGGGGATATGTTTATTGTTCACAATGAACTGGAGGATGGATGGATGTGGGTAACCAATCTACGAACTGATGAGCAAGGCCTTATCGTCGAGGATCTAGTCAAGGAAGTGGTGAGTAACTGAAACATCATTCTTCTAAAAATTTCAGTTTCTTATTTTTTCATGCAAAATGTATGCCAAGAATGCTTACCTGTTAATGTTGGACAGTTTCTTCATCTAATATAAAAATTGGAAATCTTGAGCAAAGCTGTGAGAGCAATTACGTACAGTTAATTTTCCATAATTACGTGACCTTTCCTTAACTGGCATAAAGCAAATGTTTTGCTAAATCAGAAGTATTTAATGTATTGCCTTTTAGAAATGTTAGTAAAGTTTGCAAGAAATTAGATGTAAATTTTTCATTTAAGGCTTTAACCTTACAGATAAAATGGATAAAAAACTATGATAGCAAGATTTCTTGTTTGCAGTAAGTTATTCACATGGGCTAACAAATCGCATTTACCATATACAATTAATGATGGGACTTAAACTTGAAATTTGTATTAATACAATTATTTGACATTTTCTTTATATTTTAGTTCATTTCATAGATTAGGAAATCATGCCCATCATTTATTTGTGGCTATCACTCAACTCTTGCTTAGTGTCTTGTACTCAATAGGAAAGCAGCCGAGTTCACTCCGTATGAGTTGAAATATGATCCAGGGTTTCTCAGCTTTTGAGATACATTTCTCAGGTGAATAGAGTGCATTTATAACTTAGGACTCGTACATGTATTCTCTGTACTTACAGTGTAGGACTTTCATTCCAAACCCGCATCATTTCAGAAGTGATTAATCTAGTTCCAGACGTCTTTTTATTTGTCTGAGTTACCAAACTGGCTGATTTGCCAATCTTTTAAAGCAGAAACAATAGAGAAATTTGCAATAGTCCATGAAAATATGAGACTAATCCACCAGTTGAATTTTTCTGATATTTCTTTGCAAACTTTTCAAGTAGTAGATAGATTCTTTTGTAAATTAGCACTCTTAAGCCCAGTTAGTTGAAATTGCGTGCAGAATTGCATGTGTGTTCCTGTCTTGGATCTTTTCTCCCATGTCCATTGCAGATCAGTTAGATTTTTATTTGTTTCTTGGCTGTGACCGTCACTGGCAAGGTCAGCATTTGTTGCCTAGCACTAATTTCCCTTGAGAAGGTGATAGTGAGTCGTTGTGTTCATCTGCAGTCCAACTGGTGAAAGTATACCCACAGTGCTTTTTGAAAGGGAGCTCCAGACTTTTGACTCTGTGATGATGAAGGAAGTAAGGAGTCTAACAACACCAGGTTAAAGTCCAACAGGTTTATTTGGTAGCAAACGCCACTAGCTTTCGGAGCGCTGCTCCTTCGTCAGGTGAGTGGGAGATCGCCACATCATGATGAAGGAATGCAGATATAGTTCCAAATCAAGATGGTGTGGTGCTTGGTTGGAAACTTAAAGTTGGTGATGTTCCCATGCATCTGCTGCCTTTGTCCATCAAGGTGGTAGAGGTTTCAGATTTGGAAGGTGCTACTGAAGGAGCCTTGGTGAATTACTGCAGTACATCATGTAGATAGTATACACTGTTGCTGCTGTGTCTCAGTATTGGAGGGAGTGAATATTTAAGGTGGAGGATGGGGTGCTAATTAAGCAGGCTGCATTGTCCTGGATGGTGTCAAGCTTCTTGAGTCTTCTTGGAGTTGCACTTGTCCGAGCAAGTGATCACCCTCTTAACTTGTGCCTTATAGATGATGAACAGGTTTTAGGGACTCGGGCGGTGAGTTACATGCCATGGAATTCCCAGCCTCTGATTTGCTCTTGGAGCCTTGGTATTTATATGCCTGGTCCAGTTTGGTTTCTGGTCAATGGTAACCCACAAGATGCTGATGATGGAGGAGGATTCAGTGATAGTAATGTCATTGAATGTTGAGGCAAAATGCTTAGCTTCTCTCCTGTTGGAAATGGTCATTGCCAGGCATTTTTGCAGTATGAATGATTTTTGCCACTTGTCAGCCCAAGCCCAAATGTTGCCCAGGTTTTACTGCATGAGGGTGACTATCATCTGCCAATGTCTGACCCATGTTTGATCTAATGCTGTGCGGCTTCATGCTGTCCAGAATCAATGTTGAGGATTTCCAGAGCCATTACCTCCTTACTGTATGATACTATTGTATTACCATCTTTACTGCGTTAGTCCTGCTGGAACATATCCAGGGATGGTGATGAGGGAATCTGGAATATTGGCTGCACGGTAGGATTTAGTGAGTATGACTGAGTCAGGCTGTTGCTTGACTAGACTAAGGGGCAGCTCTTTAAATGCTGGGCGAAGTCCCCACATGTTAGTCAGTAGGACTTTGTAGTTGACGGGGCAGGGTATGCCTTGGCATTTCCAGTGTCGAGGTTGATGGTAAGTAATCCATACAGTTTCATTCATTTTTGACTTTGCTGCAGTATTTGATACAACTGGTTGGTAGAAGGCAGTTAGAACCAACTACATTGCTGCGTGTCTGGAGTCGCGTGTAGGCCAGGTTGGGTAAGGATAGTAGATTTAATTTTCTTAAATGACATTAGTGATCAAGGTGGGTTTTTATGACAATCCAGTTGTTTCATAGTTGCCATTCCTAAGACTAGCATTTTATTCCAGATTTATTAACTAATTGAATTTAAATTCTACCAGCTCTCATGCTGGAATTTGAACTCGTGTCCCAAGAGCATTAGTCTGGGCCTCCAATAGCATCACTATTCTACCACTCCAGTTGAAATTGTAAAATCATAAATCATTAATCATAGAATCAGAAATGCCCAAACTTCATACTATTTGGACTCTGCTCTGTAATCTTGATCTGTAAACCACTCTGCGAGATTAAAACAATTTCTTATGCAATAAGGGTCACCATTTTCCTCAGAGGCTTGTCAACTAGTAGTCCCAACAGTTGGACTCTTCCTTTTCTACTATGCTTTTAGCAAAGCCAGTTTTCAAACATACAGTGGCAAAATCCATTTCAAATGACAATGATCTTCAAGAAATCTTTTTTTTTTCAAAAGGAAAAAGAGTAAGATAATGGTGGTCATAATGGTTAGCATGGTCAATGCACCTAACCAGCACGTCTTTCAGACTGTGGGAGGAAACCGGAGCACCCAGAGGAAATACATGCAGACACGGGGAGAACGGGCAGATGCCGGGAATCAAACCCAGGTCCCTCGTGCTGTGAGGCAGCAGTGCTAACCACTGTGCTGCCCATAATATTGGATTATTAATCCAGAGGCCTCGACTAAATACAGAGAAAGCGAGTTCAAATCTCACTGAGGCAGTTTGAGAATTTGAATTCAGTTTTTAATAAAGTTTGGAAATAAAAGCTTGGTGAACAGTATTTTTATTATTCATTCACGGGATGTGGGCACTGCTGGCTAGGCCAACATCTACTGCCCATCTCTAACTAGCTTTGAGAAGGTGGTGGTGAATCGCTGCCTTGAACTGCTGCATTCCGTGTTGTGTAGGTATATCAACAGTGTAGTTAGGAAGGGAGTTCCAGGATTTTGATCCAGTGACCATGAAGCAACAGTGATGTAGTTCCAAGTCAGGACAATGGCTGGGATTTTCTGGCCCTTTTGTGGCAGGATCCACTGTGGGAGATTCAGCAGCCCAGCTAAAAGTTTGGTGGGACCAGATAATCACAGCAGCAGGCAAGTCCATAAAAAACAAATGTGTGGCTTGGAGGGGAACTTGCAGATGGTGGTGTTCCCATGCATTGTCATTTCCGGTGCCTAGGCCGATGTTGGCTTGTCATCCGGTTTCGTTCCTTTTAGACTTTGTAGCAGTTTGATACAAGAACGGCAGATTTCCTTCCCTCAAGGATATTAGTGAACCAGGTGAGTTTTTATGACAATCAACAATGGTTTTGTGGTTAACATTAGGCTAGCTTTTAATGCCAGATTTATTAATTGAATTTAAATTCTAACAGCTGCTGTGGTGGAATACAAACCCATGTCCCCAATGCATTAACATGGGTCACTGGGCAACTGGGCTAGCGACATTGCCTGTCAGCCATCGTCTCCTCCACAGGATAAGTAACCAGAAAGCTGCTAGTTTCTAACATAAACCCAGTTTATTCAATTATGCCTTTTAGGAAAGGAAATGTACTACCCTAACTTGGATTGGCCTAGTGGTTCCAGTGACATTAAAAATGACATTAGAGGAAAATCTAGATGGTTTAAGTTTGTCCCACACATCTACAAGAACCACTTTGACTTTGTTAGTGCTGGACTTGCTGATCCAGCATGACTCCAGTGCAAGTCCTCACTTAAGGAGCAGTTGCTGAATATATGCCTGTGACCAGCATGAACACCATCAATGAGGCCAGAACTTCTCCTTCATGACCTGCCATTGGAGACTTTGGCACCAAAATCCTCAGATAGCTTGTCCCCATTGACATCCTACTTTTGGGTGCTACCGAATGCCATCCAATCAATGCATGTATTCAGCAGTTATTTTCTCTGAAGATGAGCTTCAGGATTTTAAGAGGCCAATGAATAATGGGTCTTATAAAAGAAATCTGCTTACTTGTTATTAATGAGGGCTGGCCTTAAATCTTTCAGGAATCATCTTTCCATCTTTTATTATAAAGCAACCTCTGGCTAGGCTAGAGTATGACCAGTTGAGTCAGGCTGGAAAATTGGAATGATGTTTTTAAAATTTTGTCTTGTGACATTCATAGTATTTATGAAGAAATATTCAAGATATGTTATATACAGTTTTTAATGAATGTGCAAAACGTTTATTATTCAATTCCACAGGTACAAATTCATACATTTTGTTTGAATATCTAATATTAATTGTGTTTACAGGATCGTGAAGAAGATCCACATGAAGGAAAAATGTAAGATTTTGATTTTTTTTCTTTAATTTAGTTGCAGTTCAGAAACAGCGGGGGAAAGTGAAAAAATTCCAATGAGTATAGCAATACAAATTGCTTCATCCAAAACAAAGCTCCTAAATTATTTTAAGGAGACTTTAATAACTCTCAGAAAAGATTTATCCCAGTAAGAAAGAACGACTCTTTGAAATGAATGCATCATGCGTGGCTAAACAAGGAAGTTAAGGATAATATCAATTTGAAAGCCACACTATAAAAATGTACAATGATTAGTGGTAAATCAGTAGCCTGGCCAGATTTTAAGAACCAGCAAAGTATGACTAAAAAAGTAAAGAGAGAGGAAATAGAATGAGAGAAACCAGTTAGTAATATAAATAACAATAGTAAGTGTTTCTACAAGTATTTAAGAGGAAAGGAGCAACTAAAGTTAGCATTGGGAATTGATATTGGAAAATAATGGTGGAAGCGTTGAACAGATATTTTGTGTCTGTCTTCAATGTAGAAGTCCTAGAAAACCTCCCAAGTATATTTGAAAATTGAGAGGTGAAAGGGAGGCAATAATCCAAAACAATCACTAGCGCTAGGTAAAAGGTGCTGGGAAAACTATTGAACTAAACATTGACAAGTTCCCAGGATCAGATGGCCTGCATCCGAAGGTCTTAAAAGAAGTGGCTGCAGAGATTACAGAGGCTTTGATCTGGAGGGTTGCAGCAGATATAAAAATCACAAATTTAAAATGTAGATGTACCACCTTTATTCAAGCTAGAAGGGAAACAGAAAGTAGAAACCTTTCAGCCAGTTAGCCTTAACATCTGTCATGGGGAAATTGCCAGAATCCATTATTAAGGAAGTTGTAGCAGGATATTTAAAAAATCATAATAGGATCAGGCAGAATCAACATGGTTTTTGAGTAAATTGGGAAATTGAGTTTTTTGAGGAATTAACAAACAAGGCAAGTACTTGGATTTCCAAAAGGTTACTACACAAGAGTACACATGGCATAGTGGGTATCAAATTAGCATGGATAAAGTAATGGTTAGCTAAAAGGAAGCTGAGAGTAGGGATAGATGTGGCTTTTCCAGGTTAGCAAGGTGTAACTGGTAGAATGATGTGGAGATGCCGGCGTTGGACTGGGGTAAACACAGTAAGAAGTTTAACAACACCAGGTTAAAGTCCAACAGGTTTATTTGGTAGCAAAAGCCACACAAGCTTTCGAGGCTCTAAGCCCCTTCTTCAGGTGAGTGGGAATTCTGTTCACAAACAGAACTTATAAAGACACAGACTCAATTTACATGAATAATGGTTGGAATGCGAATACTTACAACTAATCCAGTCTTTAAGAAACAAAATAATGGGAGTGGAGAGAGCATCAAGACAGGCTAAAAAGATGTGTATTGTCTCCAGACAAGACAGCCAGTGAAACTCTGCAGGTCCATGCAACTGTGGGAGTTAAAAATAGTGTGACATGAACATGAATAGTGCACACATGAGGACGGCCTAAACCGGGATGTTGGATTTATGTCACATTATCAGTAACCCCCACAGCTTTCCCCCTAATCTTGCAGAATCTCACTAGCTGTTCTGTCTGGAGACAATACACATCTCTTTAACCTGTGTTGAATGCTCCCTCCACCCACATTGTCTGTACCTTTAAGACCTGGCTGGCTGTAGAGATTCGCATTCTAATTAGTATTCTGTAACTTGATTTCTGTGTCTGTGCACTGTTTGAGAGCAGATATCCACTCCATCTGACGAAGGAGCAGTGCTCCGAAAGCTTATGGTATTTGCTACCAAATAAACCTGTTGGACTTTAACCTGGTGTTGTGAGACTTCTTACTGTGCTTACCCCAGTCCAACGCCAGCATCTCCACATCATGACTACCTTTGAATCCTATGCAGATAGGATTTTGTAGTATCAATGGAGATAGAAATGGCATGATGACACATACAACTAAGAATTGATAGTGTGGCTCTTGTGAAAATTAGCCTCACAACATGTCTTCCTGGCAAAGCAAATTTGAATCACCTAGTGGTGACTATGCTGTTTTTGCCCATGTATCCATCCTGAGTCAAGGTAAATGTTGAATTACAAAGTAAAAATATGAACATAAGAACTAGGAGCAGGAGTAGACCATTTGATGAAGCAGGAGTAAGCCATTTGATGAAGCAGTTGAAGATGTTTGGACCTAGAAGACTACCCTGAGGAACCCCTGCAAAAATGTCCTGAGGTTGAGAAGATTGACCCCCACAACCATAATTATCTTCCTTTATGCTAGGGTTGACTGCAACCAATGGAGAGTTTCACCTCTGAAGTTCCCACATCCAGTCAAGTGCTACCTTGTTGTCAAAGGCAGTCGCTCTCTTCTCACCTTTGAAACTCAGTGCTTTTGTCCATGTTTGGGCCAAGGTTGTAATGAGGCCTTGAGCCAAGTGGAGCTGGCGGAACCCAAATGGAGCATCAGTGAGCAACCTATTGCTTAGTAAGTGCCAGCTGTTGACAATATCTGCGATCACTTTGCTGATGAGTGAGAGTCGATTGATTGGTTTTGTCCTGATTTTGTCAACAGGACATTGTCGAGTAGATGCCAGTGTTATAGTTACTGGACCAGACCGGGCTAGGGATGAAGCTAATTTTGGAGCACAAGTCTTCAATATCTTCAATACGACAGTGGAAATGTTGTCAGGACCAGTGCCTTCAGCTGTTTCTTGATATCATGTGAAGTCAACTGAATTGACTGAAGACTGGTTGGTATCTTGTGATCCTGGGGACCATAAGGCTGAGGCCGAAGTGAATTATCCACATGGCACTTCCGGCCAAAGATGGTTGTAAATGCTCAGCTTTGTCTTTTGCACTGAGATGCTGGGCTCCCCATCATTGAGGATGAACTTGTTTGTGGAGTCGCTGCCTCCTTTGCTTAATTGTTTAATTATTTGCCACTGATTGATTAGTTGTGGGATTGTTTAGTTCTGTCTATAGCCTGCTGCTTCTACTGTTTAGGTATGCCTGGTATTGTTCCTGGCATGCTCTCCTGCATTCGTAATTGAACCAAGGTTGGACCCCTGGCTTGATGGTAATGGTAGAGTGGGAGATATGCTAGGCCATGAGGTTATAGCTTATGATTAAATACAGCTTTGCTGTTGGTGGCCCACAGTCCTCCTTAACTTCCCAATTTTGAGCTGCTGTGTCTGTTCTGAATCTATTCCAGACAGCATAATGGAGGGTCTCCTCAATATGAAGGTGGAACTTGGTCTTTATAAAGACTGTGTGGTGATTACTCTTACCAATATTGTCGTAGATAGAATATCCATGAGAGGTAGATTGATGAGGACTTGATTAAGTAGGCTTTCCCCCATGTTATGATCCCAGCTTTGTTAATATTGGGCAAGTCTGATCCCAGAGTGAAACCTAACTTGATGGATCCAAACATGTTTTTAGAAACTGGAGGAAAGTTAGAATCAAAAAATTCCTACAGTGCAAAAGGAGGCCATTCGGCCTATCGAGTCTGCACCGACACCAATCCCACCCAGACTCTATCACTGTAACCCTATGTGTTTACCCTGCCAATTCCCTGCCACTAACGGGCAGTTTAGCTAGGCCAATCAACTTAACACTCACATCTTTGGACTGTGGGAGGAAACCGGAGCACCCGGAGGAAACCCCGCAGACACAGGGAGGACGTGCAAACTCCACACAGACAGTGACCCAAGGCCGGAATTGAACCTGGATCCCTGGCGCTATGAGACAGCAGTGCTAACCATTGTGCCACCAGGCCGCCCCTCTTCACTGGAATCTGTTGATGAACTTTTAATAGAAAAGTTTTATTAAAAAAAGAAAATGAACTATATTACACCAGACAAAAAGGACTGGAAGGATCTCAATACAAACTCAAGAAGACAATTCAAATTCACGCTGTTCTTTCCCCCAGCAATATCACAGACAAATCTGTGAAGTATTATCACTAGCTTGACACAAAGGCCTCTCACTTGGCACTGGCACAGTTACAAACGATTTATTTCTGGCAAATTTCTGAGCATTCACTTGATGCTTCTTGCCCAACTCTCTCTCTCCCCAAGATATCCCAAAAATGCATTCTAAACTCTTCAACTGCAGAGTAAACACGTCTTACAATTGCACTTCCACTAAACTGATCATTTTACTGAGTCCCATAAATGATTATTCAGTTAACTTTTGTCCCGCTGGTCTTGCAGTTTTTCTTCTTAGAGAGCTTATAACCCTTGTCTTCACTCTCTTGGCCTAACAGAGCCAGGAATAGTGATGGAGAAGACTGGGACATTGACTGCAAGCTATGATTTGGTAAAGATGACTATATCAGTCTATTGGTTGTAAAGATGACTATGTCAGTCTATTGGTTGTAAAGATGACTATGTCAGTCTATTGGATTAAACTGTGGGATATCACTTCCAATTTTGGCACAAGTTCTCAAATGTTAATGAGGTTGATTTTGCAGGGCCGACTGTGTGGAGTGTGTCTTTATCATTTCTGGTGCCATAAATATTGGGTAGCCCTTCTAGTTTTATTATTCAAATTTTCTGTAGCTGTTTTGATACAAGTGAGTGCCCTGCTAGGCCACTTCAGAGGGTATTTAAAATCCAACCGCATTGCTGTGGGTCTGGATTCACATATAGGCCAAATTGTACAAGGATAGCAGTTTCCTTTCCCCACAGGAAAAGTGTACCAGATGTGTATTTATAATAATCTTGTTGTTTCATGATCATCTTTACTAGTTTTTTTTAATTAAGTAATTTGGATTTGAACTCTCAACTCCAGGCCACTAGTTTGCTAGCCTGTTTCAGCAAGAACAAATACCATTTCCCTCTGGATAGTGATTTCACCAATCAGAGGTGGAGCTTCAGTAGCAGTTGCTTGCATCTTTGCAATTACATCATAGTCGACATGAAGTACTAGATAGTCATGCTTTGCTACCAGGGAAGAATTTTCTCAAGCATAGAAGTTAACATGTATAAGGCCTGTTGACTTTTGTCATCCTGGATACATAAGCATAATGTGTCGAAGTTTGAACTCATGTCTCCAGAGCATTAGCCCAGAGCACTGGATTACTCATCCAGTGACATTACCAGTATGCCACTGTCTTCCCCATTAGCACTTCGAATTGACAATTGGAAAATTAGATCCATTACAGTAGTTTGAATTTGGAACTCAAACATGATAGATGTTAATATGTACTAGACATTCAGCTGACTATAAAAGGTGAAAAAAATTGAATTGAATGCCTATTATAGGTTACTCGTGTTTGAAAACAATTCAAGTCTTCCAGATAGAGCATTCGTGGTTCTTTTCCTGTTCAGTTATTTCTTTGCGATGTCAAAATATCTGTAATTGCTTGTAATTTCATTTAGAATCATAGAATCTCTACAGTGTAGAAGGAGATCATTCGGCCCATCGAATCTGCACTGACTACAATCCCACCCAGGTCCTCTTCCTGTAACCCCATTTATTTACCCTGCTAAAACCCCTGACACTCAGGTCAATTTAGCATGGCCAATCCACCTAACCCACACATCTTGAGAGTGGGAGGAAATCAGAGCACCTGGAGGAAACCCACACAGACACGGGGAGAATGTGCAAACTCCACACAGACAGTGACCTGAGGCTGAAATTGAATCCGGGTCCCTGGCGCTGTGAGGCAGCAGTGCCAACCACCATGCTGCCTTTGAATAAACAACTAATTAGTGCATGAAGTTAGCATGACAATTTCAGAATGCAGCAGACCCTATCTTATATACCTGAACGTTTGTTGGCGGGGGGATGCAGACCTTGAAGCTTCAGCAGTCAAATACTGGTGGATGTAGAGGACAGAATTTGGGTATAGTCTGTCATGTACGAGATTTGTGACTGTCTGATTTTTGGGATCTTGACTGGAGAAAATTTGTATGAATTATTTGCCTCTGTGACTGATGCATGACCTGCAGCCTTGCCACACTGTGCTTTAACTTCCTAGTATACCAGCAAGCCATGCCAGAGTTGAATATCACGCACAGTTCACCTTTGTGGTACACTCTTCCACATGATTCACCCTGCAAGGTTAACACACCCTGCTTGTATAGGTAATGATGTTAAAGCAAAAACCTTTTTAGAACTTATTTCATAATTTCAATTTTACTCTACAGCTGGTTTCATGGGAAGATATCAAAGCAAGATGCGTATAATCTGCTAATGACAGGTATTGATTTACTATAGGTGGTGGTGGTTAATAATGTGTAAATGTCATTCTGTGCTTCTAAAACGTTTTTTATCTAATTTGTGCCTTTGTCCATTTTGTCAAAAGACTTATAAAATGATAGAATGGTTAGAGCACAGAAGGAGCCTGTTCAGTTTATTGTGCCCTGGCCAGCTCTATGCAAGTGCAACAAGTCTCATTTTTTTGCCTTTTCCCATAGCCCTTCAATTTTCTTTCTCTTCAGGTAATTATTCAACTCCCTATTGAAAGGCACAACTGAATCTACCTCCACCTTTGGCTCTTTTGCTATTCACCTTAAATCAGTGTTGTCTGGTTCTTAAACCTTGCAACGATGGGAAGAATATCTATTCTTATTTAGACCCCTCTTGATTTTGCAAATTTCCTCTTCGTTTTCTCTTCAGAGTGAATATTCCCAGCTGCAATCTATCCATGTAACTGAAGTCCTTAATTCATGGAACTCTTATAAATCTTTTCTTCACTCACTCTAATGCCTTCCTATCCTTCCAGAAGTGTGGTGCACAGAATTGGATACCAATATTTCAGTGTTTTACGTAGATTCACAATAACTTCCTAGCAATTGTACTCTATGCCTATGTTTATAAAACCAGTGACCCTGTATGCTGTGTTAACTGCTTTCTTAACCTGCCTTTCTACCTTCAATGTACAAATACACCATGGCCCCTCCATTCCTATGCCCTCAAAAGACTTGTATCATTTAATTTATATAACTTTTCCTCATTCTTCTGACCAAAATGTTATTAAATTTTATTTGTCACATTCCCTCCCATTCCATCAGCCAATGTCCTCTTGAAATCTTTTATTGTCTGCCTCACTGTTCACAATAGTTCCAATCTTTATGTCATCTGCAAATTTTTAAATTGTGCCCTACAAAACCAAGTCTAGGTCATTAATATAGATCAATAAAAGTTGTGGTTCTAACCATGGGGCACCCATAGTATACCGTCCTCCAGTCCAAAACACAACCATTCGTCACTGTTTCCTGTCACTCAGTTAACTTCGCATCCATGCTGCCACTGCTATCTTATTCCATGGGCTTTAGCTCAGCAGACAAGCCTATTATGTAGCAATTTTGCAAATGTTTTTTGAAAGTCCATCTATCACATCAACTACATTACTCATTGTGTTAAGGTTTGATCAAGTATTCTTCATGACTTACATATATGGTTCTTGCATAATTCACAAGAACACAAAAAACAGAAGCAGGAGTTGGCCACCAGGCCCTTCAAGACTGTTCCATCATTCAATATGATCATGACTGATTTGTTATTCATTCTGTAAATGTACTAAATATAGGTACAAAAACCTTTAAGGATGAGAGCATTATGTTAATATGTAATACATGCTCCATTTAAAATCTGTCAAGAAAACATTCCTTTTAAATGAATGTTGCAGTTTTAAAATGTCCGCACTTAACTGTTGACTTAAATATTATTTCCTTGCAATGACAGTAGGTGGCACTCTAATAGTAATTCCAGATGTTATCTTGGCTCAATCTAACATTGTCTATTGCTGCATTATCCTCCCCAATCTGTGATTTCTTTAACAAGTTGCAAACAAAAATTGTATATTTTGTAATATCAGGATTTAAATTCTCCTATTGAATCATCTTTTTGTCTTTTTAATGCTATCATATTTTACTTGCAGCCCTCAAACTTTCCCAAAAACTTGGACTTGTATTTTAGTTAGAACTGTAAATTTGTTCATTGGATTGCACACACTGGCACTAATTTCCTATTATTTTATGAAATACTGAATAATTCTTTGTTAGCTTTTAAGAACATAAGAAATAGGAGCAGGAGTAGGCCATCTGGCCCTTCGAGCCTGCCCCGCCATTCAACAAGATCATGGCTGATCTGAAGCGAATCAGTTCCACTTACCCGCCTGCTCCCCATAACCCCTAATTCCCTTATCGATCAGAAAACTATCTACCCATGATTTAAACATATTCAACGAGGAAGCCTCCACCACTTCAATGGGCAGAGAATTCCAGAGATTCACTACCCTCTGAGAGAAGAAGTTCCCCCTCAACTCTGTTCTGAACCGGCCCTCCCTTACTTTGAGGCTGTGCCCTCTAGTTCTGGTTTCCCTTCTAAGTGGAAAGAATCTCTCCACCTCTACCCTATCCAGCCCCTTCATTATCTTATATGTCTCTATAAGATCACCCCTCATCCTTCTAAACTCCAACGAGTACAGACCCAATCTATTTAATCTCTCCTCATAAGCCACACCCCTCATCTCCGGTATCAACCTGGTGAACCTTCTCTGCACTCCCTCCAAGGCCAATATATCCTTTCGCAAATAAGGGGACCAAAACTGCACACAGTACTCCAGTTGCGGCCTCACCAGTGCCTTGTACAGTTGCAGCAAGACCTCCCTGCTTTTATATTCTATCCCCCTCGCGATAAAGGCCAACATTCCATTTGCCTTCTTGATCACCTGCTGCACCTGCAGACTGAGTTTTTGCGATTCGTGCACAAGTGTTTCTGCTCCAATCTATTCAAAGAAAAACTTAAGGATTCATTTTAAAAACATTATTCAAATAATGTTTATGTTTAATGTTGCTTATAAAATAGCTAAGATATGTATATACATGTTTGGAAAATTATAAACCTGTTATAATTTCTGTTTGGTAATCTTTCTTTACAGTTTCTTTATTTATTAGTCACAAGAAGGCTTACATTAACACTGCAATGAAGTTATTGTGGAAATGCCCTAGTCGCCACACTCCGGCACATGTTCAGTTACACTGAGGGAGAATTTAGCATGGCCAGTGCACCTAACCAGCATGTCTTTTGGACTGTAGGAGGAAACCAGAGCACCTGGAGGAAACCCACGCAGACACAGGGGGTAACGTGCAGACTCCACACAGATAGTGACCCAAACAAGGAATTGAACTCGAGTCCCTGGCGCTGTTAGGCAGCAGTGCTAACCACTGTGTCACCGTGCTGTCCGTAAATCTCCAGAACATTATTAACCTGATAAGAGACAATTTTCAAAACCGGTTGAATTTTGATGCAAACTGTATCTTGATGCCAGTTAGAAAATGTAGCACAGTATTCTGACTTCTGAGACAGTTCCAAAAATTGAAACATAACATTATCTTGATTTCAGATTCTTTTTAAAACATCATACAGAAGAAAGTTGTAGTTTGAAAGTAAACAATTTATTTAATGGAAACTGAAAGAAGGAAAATGGATTGATGGAGCCTCTGATCTTTGAGCAACCTTGAGAACGAAGGGCAAGTAAATAGAGGGTTAAAGTTGAGAGGAATTGCAGAAGAGCAAAGATAAGAAAGGAAGATGTGAGGGATGAGCAGGCAGCTTACATAATGAATAGGGTTAATGATGGAATTAAAGGGGTAGAAATGGGACCTGGTTGTTGGAAAACAAGAGAATATGTACTGGGTTGCAGGAAACCTGAATGATGGACTATGGACTGTGTGCAACAGTTTCCCTGAAATGCAAAATGGTTCCAGTAAACACTTAATTGCTAAACTGATTGTACGAAAAAGTATTAAATAGAATAATTAATTTGTATTTTTTATTTAGTTGGCCAAATATGTGGCTTTCTTGTAAGGCCATCGGATAACACACCGGGTGATTACTCGCTTTATTTTCGGACAAATGAAAATATTCAACGATTTAAAATATCTCCAACATCAAACAATCAATTTATGATGGGTGGCCGATATTACAACAGGTAACCAATCTCGTTTATGTAGCTTTTTTCAAATTAAGTTCAGAAATAACTGAAAATTACAGTTGACCATGGCAATTTAATCCCCACATTTTTCTGTTTTATGTTGCATGACCGGCACAATTTTTTTTCCGCATCCCTCTTTAAATAGCTTATTCACTTGAGCCACTCTGGAAGATAAAATGCTTATTCACTCGTACCATTCTGCAAGATTAAAAACCTGCAACCGTCAACAGCTTTATTCCCATAAACACTAGCAACTACCTCCTACTCAAAAACCAAAAAAAATCCATATTATAATTATATGGAATTATTTTGTAATTCCTAGGTTGGGTCAGTGAATACAGTTTGTCCTTTACATTTTTTGGCATGTTCTCCCTCTGCCTCAGTTTCCTTTTTGCTTATGTGTTACATTCTCTGTCATTTTTGTCTTTGTTTACTTTATCAACTTTTTTTTGGCTTTTGAGTTCAGTCACAATGAGTCCTTTGCTGTGTTACAGCTGTGATGTAAGTCAGAGCTTTCCTGTTTCATTTCCTGTTTGGGTGGTAGCGATATTTCATTGTCTCCTAAACCAGAAAAATTCTCATTGTTTGTTTGTTGGTTGTATTAGCTTATAATTACGATGGCCACATGGTATCATCAACAGATCACCCCATGGTCTTTGTTGAGCAAGCGAACTTATCTGAATGTCCCTGACTCAGAAACATTTAATGAGCTAGTAGACCTGGTGAAAAACCACTGTGACCCAAAGCCCCCTGTAATTCTCCAGAGATATCGCTTCAACATGGCTAGGAGAACTCCTGGGGCATCTCTTTGAATTCTTGGATAGGTGGTGGAAATTTGCCAAATGGTGCGAATTTGGACAACTTCTTAATTAGATGTTGTGAGACAGATTGGTATGTGGCACAAATGATTGAAGCACCCAAAAGAAGTGGTTGGTAAAACCCAATTTGGGCTTTAAAAAAGCCTTTGAAATAGCCTTGTCACTTGAGAACACAGAAAAAGGGACTCAGGTTCTACAAGGGACATCAGGCAGCAATATCTTCCAATTAGGGGGAGTTGAACGCCAGTTATTATCATTGAACTTACTGGCTCATTTCAACCAGAAGAAAGACATATTAATTAGTGATGATTTCCCAAGCGGGCTTGGTGCAGTGCTGTCACATCGCTGGAAAGACAGGACAGAAAAGCCCATTGCGTATGCCTCCAGGACCCTTTTGGATGCGGAGCGAAGGTATTCTCAAATTGAGAAGAAAAGGTTGGCAGTCGTATTTGATGTGAAGAAGTTCCATCAATATGTCTATGGTTGATGGTTTTTTTCAGTTACTGACCTTCAACCCTTATTGGACCTCTTTAAAGAGGACAAGGCAGCTCCCCGTGTCGCCTCCACTTGGATACAACTTTGGGCTTTGTTATTGGTGGCCTACGAATATCTTCTGGAATACCGCCCTGGGCCCCAGATAGCTAATGCTGATGCACTGAGTAACCTTCCATTGTCTACATGCCTGGTTCCTTTCCGAGAATTGGAAGAGATTGTGATGACTGAACTTTTTGGAGACCTTGCCAGTGTCAGCAAGGCAGATTAAAGCATGGATCCAGAAAGATCCAACCTTATCCAAAATAAGGCATGTGGTGGATTCCAAGGATGACCCTCTGAAGAAATGAAACCTTACCTCATTAAGAAAGCTGAACATAGTAGTGTTGAGGACGGGATCACTCTTTGGGGATCTCGAATAATTGTTCTGCCCCCAGAACAATGTCCAATATTAACGGAACTACATAATGGCCAAAAATAAAGATTTTTGATACTCCCAGGTGGGAGTAACTAGGAGTTACGCCTGGTGGTCCAGTCTTGACTCTGACATCACAGACTTGGTGAGGCGATATGACCTGTGTCGGGAAACTCAAAAACTCCAACCCTCAGGCTCCCTACACCCATGGGAGTAGCCTGGCAAGCCATGGGTGCTTGTGCTTGAGGACTTTGCTTGCCACTTTATGGGTTTCATGTTTTTAATCATGGTGGACACGCACTCCCAAGTGGTTGGAGGTGCACCACATGGGCTCCATGATTCTCAGGCTACAAACGAGAAATTACGACAAAGATTCAATACAAAGAGAACAAAGAACAATACAGCACAGGAACAGGCCCTTCAGCCCTCCAAGCCCGCGCCGCTCCCTGGTCCAAACTAGACCATTCTTTTGTATCCCTCCATTCCCACTCCGTTCATGTGGCTATCTAGATAAGTCTTAAACGTTCCCAGTGTGTCCGCCTCCACCACCTTGCCCGGCAGCGCATTCCAGGCCCCCACCACCCTCTGCGTAAAATACGTCCTTCTGATATCCGTGTTAAACCTCCCCCCGCCTCACCTTGAACCTATGACCCCTCGTGAACGTCACCACCGACCTGGGAAAAAGCTTCCCACCGTTCACCCTATCTATGCCTTTCATAATTTTATACACCTCTATTAGGTCACCCCTTATCCTCTGTCTTTTCAGTGAGAACAACCCCAGTTTACCCAATCTCTCTTCATAACTAAGCCCTTCCATACCAGGCAACATCCTGGTAAACCTCCTCTTCACTCTCTCTAAAGCCTCCACGTCCTTCTGGTAGTGTGGCGACCAGAACTGGGCGCAGTATTTCAAATGCGGCCGAACCAACGTTCTGTACAACTGCAACATCAGACCCCAACTTTTATACTCTATGCCCCATCCTATAAAGGCAAGCATGCCATATGCCTTATTCACTACCTTCTCCACCTGTGACGTCACCTTCAAGGATCTGTGGACTTGCACACCCAGGTCCCTCTGCGTATCTACACCCTTTATGTTTCTGCCATTTATCGTATAGCTCCCCCCTACGTTAGTTCTACCAAAATGCATCACTTCGCATTTATCTGGATTGAGCTCCATCTGCCATTTCTTTGCCCAAATTTCCAGCCTATCTATATCCTTCTGTAGCCTCTGACAATGTTCCTCACTATCTGCAAGTCCAGCCATTTTCGTGTCGACGGCAAACTTACTGATCACCCCAGTTACACCTTCTTCCAGATCGTTTATATAAATCACAAACAGCAGAGGTCCCAATACAGAGCCCTGCGGAACACCACTAGTCACAAGCATCCAGCCGGAAAAAGACCCTTCCACTACCACCCTCTGTCTTCTGTGACCAAGCCAGTTCTCCACCCATCTAGCCACCTCCCTCTTTATCCCATGAAATCCAACCTTTTGCACCAACCTACCATGAGGGACTTTGTCAAACGCTTTACTGAAGTCCATGTAGACCACATCCACGGCCCTTCCCTCGTCAACCATTCTAGTCACTTCTTCAAAAAGCTCCACCAGGTTAGTGAGGCATGACCACCCTCTCACAAAACCATGCTGACTATCGTTAATGAGTTTATTCCTTTCCAAATGCGCATACATCCTATCTCTAAGAATCCTCTCCAACAACTTCCCTACCACGGACGTCAAGCTCACCGACCTATAATTTCCCGGGTTATCCTTCCTACCCTTCTTAAATAACGGGACCACATTAGCTATCCTCCAATCCTCTGCGACCTCACCTGTGTCCAGTGACGAGACAAAGATTTGCGTCAGAGGCCCAGCGATTTCATCTCTCGCCTCCCTGAGCAGCCTTGGATAGATTCCATCAGTACATGTGGAATACGGAATGTCTTGATTTCTGATCATGGCACAGCCTTTACAAGTAGTGATTTCCAGAACTTTGTGCTCACCAATAGTACCCAACACATCCGAACTGCACCTAATCACTATTGTCAAATGGCCTGGCATAATGGGTGGTTCAAACCTTCAGAAATAGCATGAAGAAACAACTGGTGGCATCCATGAAGACTAAACTGGCACGATTGCTGTTTGATTACAGGGCCACACTAAACATAACAGGTGTTGCTCCAGTGGAACTGTTAATTGGACGACGACTTCATACCAAATTGAGCCTGCTATTCCCATATTGACGGGAAGGGTGCAGTCCAATAAGAAACCCAAAAAATAAATTATCATTCTGCAAGGACAGAATGAACGAGTGATCTGGTTCATGTAAGGAACTTCGGGGATGGTCCCAGATGGGTCCCTGGGATAGTTATGGAGAAAACAGGACGAGTATCTTACAAGGTCACAGTTCAGGGTAAAACCCTGAAGCACTTGGCCCATCTGTTTTTTCCTCTTTCTCCGACATTAATTCAAGTGATTTTTCTCAATCTAATTCAACATTGAATCTATTTAAAATGTTTGCATTTTAATCACAGATAACTGTTGCCACCAGTTCCCACAAGTTTGAAATAATCACATTTTGGACCCAAAATACTGGTGCTTCAAATGTATTTCTTACAGCTCTCCATGTGGCTGAAGGACTGATACTTTGAAGCTTGGCAGTTGACTGCAGTGTAGCAGTAAATGTTGCTTCCTGGGTGTATACTTGCATAACAATTAGTTCCTATTTCTTTATGAATAACATCACAATTTCTTAGTATATCAAACAATTTTGATTTGTTAAAGCTCTTAAAATGTGTTACTAGCACCTATGCACCTAAAAGGAAAAAAAAAGTGCACATTGACAAGCTTTCCTTAATTAGCATCATGCCAAGTTAGCAATATGGACTGTTTTGTGGGAAGCTCCAAAGTAAGTGGTTTGGGTGTAACTCGGGTTTAAATTGACCTGATTTTTGATATTTAACCAATTATACTCAAACCTCTATCCCTTTAAGACCCATTTCTAAATGTATTAAAACAAATCTTTTGCAGTCTGCATCTGTTGCAATGCCTGTGATCTGCTTCCTACTTAAAAGAATTGCCTAATTGCTGACAAATGATAGGAGTGAGGCACTACCCATGTGTGTGTGCAGAGCTGCTGTTTTCCAGTGCCAATGGACGGCAGTCTCTTTAAACTAATTAAAGGGTTGTTGTCCAAAACTTAATGTGGGGAGAGTTGGCCAAGCAGATGCAGACTAGTACTCAAAATTTAGATGAGGATGCAAGGATCCTGCCCTTGGTATGTAAACCAATCCTCTGGATGGATTTCGGTAGCAATAAAATTCATCCATTCACTATCATAGTTATCAAATTAGGTGTGGATTAGATACAAGCCTTGCAAAATCTATGGTTTTTCATTAAGATATCTTTTAAATAATGGCGCTTAGATCTTGGTGGTTCAAGCTACTCCATTAACATATTTGTTCCTTCTCTGCAATTGATTACAGTATATGTTTGTCTGGTACCCCTGAAGATATAGGCATTGAAGCCAAATTCCGTGAGAGTAATTTTATATAGTAATAGTCACACATCATTCTGCCTGGGGTTCTTTGAGAGACATAGTATCTTCAGAATCCTAAAGAGAATTAATATCGACTGAAATACAGTTTAAACATGACGAGTTATTCTTGAACTGTTTACATTGGTTTGCCATAATACTTAGTTGAACTTGCATTTAATCTGTTGATCATCAACAATATTTGGTATTTTCATGATTATGACAATCTGTTTAAAAATGTATACACATTTTATTACAGTATAGAGGAAATCATTGAGCACTATAGGAAGGAGCAAATTGTTGAAGGTTATTACCTCAAAGATCCTGTCCCCTTGCAGGTGAGTTGCAACCTGTGCAAAATGAGGGAACATTGTTTTAACTGAGTTACATGATTTTTAAATATTTAATCTATAGATTTTAGTTTTGTCTTTGCCAGTAGATATGTTTAAATGTGCAGAGGCTAAACTTGAGGATGGACTGATATGTACTTTGTTTAGTGAGGAAGATTTTGTTAGTTCTGAAGTGTTTTTTTAAATTTTTGTGTTCCTTCACTGCCCATGATCTGTACGTTTTGTATGAAGGAGGTATGTCTCCTCTTACCTTTGGAATATATGTCCCAATTAAACAATTCAGCCAGATTTTTTTGATTATAAAAATAAACATGCTTATGCAAAATTAAATGTGAAATCTCTCTTGCACACAGGGCCCGAGTTTACCATTTTGAGTCTAAGTGCTGAATTTGGGCACAATTCGGGCCCATAGAGATTAGATGCAAATTAAGTAACGAACTTTTACAAACTGTACTAATCTCAGTCTCTGACTTATTAACTCCAGTCTCCCACTTGGCAGACCTGTAGCTTCTTGGATGGTTTTGATGCTTTGAAGTTGAAGTCAAGGTCTTGTAAAGCAAAGGACTCACAGTAGGCTATGAGGTTTCCTGTATGCACATTTCTAAGAGGTTGGTTCTCAGGTGGATTTGAAGTTGGAACAAGGTTGGGAGAGTCCTTCTCACTGGGATCTCTCACTTTCAAGATTTTTTTTTATTTCAAAAATATACTTTATTCATAAATACTCTGAAGTAAACCATTGCAGAACAACATTTCCAATAATTACAAACAGTGCAAAAAAAATCAGTCATATTTAAAATACTTTACGGTGCTCTGTTCCAAGACATTACATTTATTACAGTTCAGTTCTTCAACAAATAATTTACATTCGTCACATTTCACTGTGTGCTGTTTTCACAGATTAGCACACAGTTACGCAGTCCGAGTGTTTTTTTTTACAGTTACTGGCCCCTCGGTCTGCCTTGGTTGAAAGGCTTTAAACGGTGGCCTTTCCCCGTTGTGCCTTTGTGGCAGCTGCCCCAAGCTTGAGAGCGTCCCTCAGCACGTAGTCCTGGACCTTGGAATGTGCCAATCTGCAACACTCGGTCGAGGACATATCTTTGCACAGGAAGATCAGCAAGTTTCAGGCGGACCAAAGAGCGTCGTCCTTCACCAAGTTGATGACCCTCTAGCAGCAGTTGATACCTGTCTCGGTGTGCAGTCTTGGAAACAGCCCGTAGAGCACAAAGTCTTGCGTCACGGAGCTGCTTGGGATGAACCTTGGCAAATACCACTGCATCTCATTTCAAACCTTCTTTGCAAAGGCACATTCCACAAGGAGGTGTGCAACCGTCTCATCACCCCCGCAGCCGCTTCGAAGGCAGCGTGCGGTGGTGTTAAGACCTCGAGCGTGCATGAAGGATCTAACGGGAAGTGCCCTTCTCACCACCAGCCAAGCCCGGTCTTGGTGCTTGTTTGAAAGTTTTGGTGATGAGGCATTCCACCAGATGACATTGACAGTCTGCTCAGGGAACCATCCGACAGGATCCAGCATCTCCTTTTCCCTCAGGGCCTTGAGGACATTATGCGCTGACCACTGCTTGATCACTGTGTGGTCAAAGGTGTGTTTCTGGAAAAATTTCTCCACGAAGGACAGGTGCTGCGGTACTGTCCAACTACTTGGAGCGTTCCGCGGCAGTTTGGCCAGACCCATCCTCCGTAACACTTGGGACAGGTGGAACCTCAAAACGTAGTGGCACTTGGTGTTAGCGTACCGAGGGTCTACACACAGCTTGATGCAGCCGCTCACAAAGGTGGCCATCAGGATGAAGGCGGCGTTGGGACCATTTTTCCTTCCATCCTCCAGAGATTTATGCATCACTTCCCTCTCTACACGATCCATCTTAGATCTCCAGATAAATTTGAAGATGGCCTGAGTGACTGCTGCTGCGCAGGATTTGAGGATAGGCCAGACCTGCGCTATGAACAATAAAATGGACAGTACCTCACACAGGATGACCAGGTTTTTGCCGGTGATAGAGGGAGCGTTGCTCCCACAAGCCCAATTTCTGCCTTACTTTGGCGATGCACTCTTCCCAGTTTTTGGCACACGCCCCCACCGCTCCAAACCATATCCCCAGCACCTTAAGGTAGTCTGCCCCGACGGTGAAGGGGACAAAGGATCGGTCCGCCCAGTTCCCGAAGAACATAGCAGTGCTTTTGCCCCGGTTGACTTTCGCTCCCGAGGCCAGCTGAAACTGCTCACAGACTTGGAGGAGCCTGCAAACAGATGACAGGTCCAAGCAGAAGACAGCCACGTCATCCATGTACAGGGAGGCTTTGACCTGCGTGCCTCCGCTGCCTGGGATGGTAACCCCTTTAATGCCTGGGTCCTTTCTGATGGGGTTCAATGCAACACACAAAAAGGACAGGGGAGAGAGGGCAGTCCAGCCTGATTTCAGACTGATCTGGAACCTATCTGATTCCCCCCATTGATTGAGACTGCGCTACTGATGTAATCTGTGATTGTTGAATCCAATTGCGGATTCCCTCCGCAAACCCATTTTGGAGAGCACATCCATCATGTAGGTGTGCGATATTCTATCAAACGCCTTCTCCTGATCTAAACTGATGAGGCAGGTGTCCACCTGCTTGTCCTGCACATAGGCAATTGTATCCCTGAGTAGCGCGAGGCTATCAGAGATCTTCCTGCCGGGTCTAGCACAGGTTTGATCAGGATGGATCACCGACTCCAGATCAGACTTGACCCGGTTGGCAATGACCTTGGCTCGAACTTGCTGTTAATTGTCTTGGCTGCTGGTGACTTGCAGCTAATTCACAGTCTGACTTTCTTACCACTGAACTGTTGGTTCAATGGCTTTTTGGTGGAATTGTCTGCAAACGGCCTGTGCTGATTATTAACAAGTGGTTCGAAAACATGACTTTCACAAGTTCAAAGTCTTTTCCAATGAAGGAGTATTGATTCCATTATCCTGTGTTGTGGTTTAACACCTTTGAGATTCACTCAGTCTAGCTTAGATGGGTAAAATCATCTTAAACAAAGAAAGATTGATATGTCCATTTACTCCTGTCTCCCACCAGTTTAGTTTCAATCTCCTCTTTGGTCCCAGGTGAAACCTGGGGATAGGTAAATTGGAGAGTCTATAGTTCTTTTGTAATGGTCTATCCTTTTACCTAGAGATGTGTGAATTTCCAGAATGACTGTGCATGTCCATATTTAATTCGGTATTTGCTCGAGTCTGTAGCTCAAATGCCAAAGGTCACATGATTTGAAGCAGCCATTTTAATAGCTTGTTTGTGTCCAGTTTAAGTTCAAAGTATACTGGGACATTACACTGCCACCCTCAGTGCAAACATTAGCTTCCATTGATTAGTCCATACTATCTCTTCATCAATTATTTGAACATGCACTATGCCAAAACAAAATTCTATCTTTTTTATAAACGAGAAAAAAATGGTTAATCATTAATGATTTTTATGATCTCTCTGAAACTTTTGACAAAAATAGCACACTATACTGACAAGACCATATTTATTAAATAATATTAATTAAAATGAGAATTAACTATGTGTATTGAGTATAGTAAAACTGTTCCTGATTGCCAAATAGTATTGTGCCAAAAGTGACTACTGGGTACACAGCTGTTCTCAAACTGACCTGATGTCTGCAAGAAATTGCTATTTGAGACTGATGATCCAGAAATTCCTGTTGTTGCTTCAAATCTATGTAGTGGTAAAGTGAACAGTAAAGAGTGGGTAACCAGCGGCCTGCGGGCCATATGCAGTCCATTAAGGTTCTGATTGCAGCCCACCCCAAGACACTTTGTTGAACTTTGGCCAGGCGCAGGGTTGCCATATTCTGCTGATTCCTGTCCGCGTACTTTTTTTTCCTACCGGGGTATGACTGAAGCGATATGCACATAAAGCAAGGGCAAGTTAAATGAGGTGCATGCTGATTGTGCACAACATTGACCGTGAGAGCCGTGTGTTCCCTCTGCATCCAAAGTGTAAAATATTTGTTTTTTTTTAACCATTAAAGTTGATAGTTCTACTATATAAATGATTAAGAATTTTCTATAACTCATTATGAAATATTCAGCCTGTATTAAATGTATTTAATCTTATTAATGGGTCATGGTTAGTGAACAAGCATTACTGAACAATCTTGAGGCCTACTGAGATGAAGGAGGGCCTCATGCAGTCCACTCACGAGGCTAAGTTGCGCATCACTACTCTAGATCATAAGGCCAAGTCATATCTTTTGGACTGCCCATCAGAGGGAAACAAATTGCCAGTCATATCTTTTGATCCTTGCATCAACCTAATCACCAATAAAATTATATTTAAAGGGCAATTAGCTGGTTTCCTGTTTCACTTCTTATACTTGTAGAACAAAGCAGTGCTCCACAAGATCTTGGCTATGAATTTAGGTTTCTGTTTATGTTGCATAAGAATCATGGACCGTTTATGAATGTATCAATTGTTATCTGGTATAATAAATTCATTAGAATATGTAGAGTTGAATCATTGGTCATTTAATTGCCAAAAAACACGACCAGTGTACTTGAGTATTAAGATTTTAGAGTTAACGTAGCATAATTTTGTGCTTGACTTTTGCAGTTTCAAATTTATGATGATGCAACTAATTTGTGACAATGCGATGATGCAACTAATTAAAGATTTAAATTTTTTAGCATCAAGAACAAGTACTCAATGAGCATGATGGTAGAGAAATATACAATACAATCAGGCGCAAGCCGAAGGATGCACTTTATAAGAATATAGTGAAGAAAGACTACCTCTGGAAAAAGAGTAAGTGAACCTAGCTTAGAGATTGTTGAGTTTGACTTCCTTTTACACAAACATTCTGTCTCGAGACCTTGACCTTTTGTGTGGATGCTGCTGAAAATATTTTTCTGTCTGAATTCATAAATAAAAGAACCTAGATAGTATCTGCTAATTAACTGCAGAACACATTAAAATGACAGGGAATGCAGAGTGGTCTATCAAGCTTGCTCAATCCAGAAAGGAACCAAGCAATGGCCTACTCAAATCACAATCTGATGAAAGGTCATGATCTGAAATGTTAACTCACTTTCTCTTTTCACAGGTGCTGCCAGACCTGTTGAGTATTTCTAGCATTTTTTATTTTTAGTTCAGATTTCTGGCTTTTACCTTTGTCTCTCCCAAGAGATTGTGATTAACCAAAAAGTTGGTGGGCAAAATTGAAGACAATCTTGGAAAAAAATTGGGCCATTTCTGTTCATCCTATGAAAACAATATAACAAAGGCTTAATAAAGCCATTGCCAGTTATAAATCCTTCTGATCCAAGCTGATTTATAACATATATCCTATAACTGAAAATAGCCCATTGACTAAACTTTATTTTTAAAGAACTTATATTTTACACATGGCTTTGGTGGAAATTGACTTAGGAAATATTCTCCAAAAATGTTTGCGAACATCAATTCTGCCTATCAATCATGTTTAACCTATCCAACTTGACAGAATCCAATTCTTTTATCATTTTACATGCATGTCTAGGGGAACTGACCCCAATTATTTGAGTCTACTCTTATACCAGGAACTCTAGGTTTAATTTGGCCATCCATCTTTACAATTCTGCAAAAGACGTAGCTGCCCCCACCTTTTAGGGCACTAAAATTGTAATAATTATAACAAATGCATATCATATTTCCATTTTAATGATAGAGGCAGTCTTTGACTATATGACATTTGAGTCACAATGAAGAGCGTTTATGACGTTTGTAAATTGACATCTGGTTATGACTTTCCCATGTCAGTTGCTGCCCCTGTGGCTAACTACTAGAAGAGAACAACACCTCTGGTATACCTGACTCACTCTGACATTTCCCATCACATGTTGGAGGACACCCTCACTTCTTGGTACAACTCGGCTCTCTGCAACTCATGATGGGAAACTTTGTTCAATGCCACAGAGTGGTAATAGATATCAGCATCATCACACTTCTGTTTTATTTTTTGGCACTTCGATTCTTTTAAATAAAACTGAAATTGATCTCACCATTACCAAAATAAAATTGAGTTGTAACTCTATTGGGATATCAGGATAAATGTTGGGCTGCTCCTTTCTTTATATTTTCCCTAAATTAACCACAAATCTTGAATTTGTTTGTTTCAGGTAAAGGTAAACGATGGAAAAACTTGTACTTCATTTTGGAGGGGAATGACTCCCAGCTAATCTATTTTGAAAGTGAAAAGAGAGCCACAAAACCAAAAGGATTAATAGACCTCAGCGTTTGTACTGTATATGGAGTTCATGACAGTCTGTTTGGCAGGTGAAGATATTTACACACTTGAACTTAAGTGCATGTATTTTTCTAATAAATATTTTAAGGCATTTTGAAGTTCTATATGCCAGATAACTCTGATATTTTCTCCTCTATACCCTTTCCAATCTAAGTATCATGAATAAACATTCTATAATACTTGCAATGCAATTTGTGTTCCTCGTAACATGCTAAGCTTTTAAATAAGGCTCGTCTTCTTTCATGAAGGTCTGTTAAAAATGGACATTATGGCACATGTCCTTATGACTGTCCATACACCAACAAAACTTAAATATATTTCTTTCACCAGCTTACAGTTTATTACCAGAGCAGACGTGCTGATAACTGTTTAATTATTTGATATGTGATAGTTTGGTCACCAGTAATAGTGCAAACTAGAAAATTGAATTTTATTTATGGTTACCTTCAATGTACCTTCATGTGGTCTGGAAACTAGCCACACTTGTTTATGTCTTCAGCAGGTTACAGAATTTTGTTGATTTTAAAAGTAGAGGCAATAGTTATCCATAAAATTCTAAAAATGTTCCACAAGCGCGCCCACCTTTCATTTCTGGGAACCTAGCTTTGGATCCAGTCGAGAACAGTGAGATTGAAGTCTCTGTCTCCTTTTGTAGGCACGAGGAATCCATTGTGAATCATGTCTTGGCAGCCTCCGAGTTTCCATTTATTATGGGATGACAATACAAAATATCTCTCACTTCAGTGCAAACTTATTCAACCCTTAAGTTGGTTAGTATGGGAATTGAAATTGCCTGTATAATAGTGACTTCTGAGGCAGGTTTAAGTGACATTTAAGAACTGTGGAAAGAGCTTTACATTGAGGGTGTGATGCTGTTGGAGGGAAAAGTTTCTGTTTCCAAGAGTTGTATTCTTTTAAGAGTGAAAAAAAATCAGGATAAAGAAAATGGCTGTATTTAGCTGAAACAGACAAAATGTATGCCTGCGTGGGTTTCCTCCCACAGTTCAAAGATGTGCACGTTAGGTAGATTGGCCATGCTAAACCACCACTTATTTAGGTTAGGTGGATTAGCCATGGTAAATGCGCAAGGTTATGGGGATAGGGCAAAGAGGAGAGCCTGGATGGGATGCTCTTTTGGAGAGTCTGTACAGACCCGATGAGCCAGATAGAGACTTCCTGCATTGTACGGATTCTGTGTTTGTATGGATTCTATGACACATGTGCTTTCTGTTTGCAAAAAATAAGGGCGTGATTTATCGCGCAGCCCATCACATGTTTCACGGCAGCGGGATGCGGCCAGCCATTGGCCAGTAGCAGGATCTTCTGATCCCGCCGTTGCTAATGGGGTCTCCCATTGAATGCACCCTTTGCCGCTGATATACTGTGGCGGGAGTCCACCGTCAGTGCGATCGGAAGATCCCGCCGACAAGAATAGCCAGAAAGTTCCAGCCAAGATATTGATGTATTATTATGTGTAGCTTTCAGTACATGCAAATGCGCCACATTGCGAGCCCGACTGATGATTTTAAATTGGTTTTCAGTGTAATCTTTAGCACCTCAAGAACCTTCTGTGGGGACATATTCTGTGGGGCAGCATGGTGGCACAGTGGTTAGCACTGCTGCCTCACAGCGCCAGGGACCTGGGTTCGATTCTGGCCTCTGGTGACTTGTGGAATTTGCACATTCTCCCCATGTCTGCGTGGATTTCCTCCTGGTGCTCAGGTTTCCTCCCACATGCCAAAGATGTGTGGGTTAGGTTGATTGGCCATGTTAAATTGACCCCTAATGCCGATCCAGTTGGATTTCACGTGACTGGGATATGGAGTTAGATGTAGAGTCATAGCTGAGCTCTGATCCCTCCCCTCGCCGAATTTGAGCTGGAGAAGCTCAAAATACAGCTAGAATTTAAGGAGTGGATACGAGAGAGAAAGGAAGAAAGAAGAATTTCATCTTTGAATATTGGAAATGAAGCCAACAACTCAAAGGGGAGAGAGAGCGACCAGATAGCTGAGGCTGTAATGGAACATCTCTCCATCTGGTGGCACCCCCTATCTTTCTAACCCTAAACCACTCTCTGAGGCCTTCATGCACAACGAACAAAGAACACTACAGCACAGGAACAGGCCCTTCGACCCTTCAAGTCTGCCCCAATCACGATGTCTACCTAAACTAAAACCGTATGCACTTATGGAATCCATATCCTTCCATTCCCATCCTATTCATGTATTCTGCCCCTCAAATGCCGCTATCATACCTGCTCCCACCACCTCCCGGGGCAGCACGTTCCAGACATTCACCACCCTCTGTTTAAAAAAAAAAATCTTGCCTCGCACATCTCCTCTAAACTTTTCTCCATGCACCTTAAAAGTATCTCCCCTAGTACTTGACTTTTCTACCCTAGGATAGAGCATCTCTCTATCCACTCTGTCCATGCCACTCATAATCTTGTAAACTTCTATCAGGTCACCCTTCAACCTTCGTCGTTCCAGTGAGAACAAACTGAGTTTATCCAACCTCTCCTCATAGCTAATACTCTCCAGACCAGGCAACATCCTGGTAAACCTCTTCTATATCCTCTCCAAAGCATCCATATCCTTCTGGTGGTGTGGCAACCAGAATTGTACACAATATTTTAAATGAGGCCTAACTAAGGTTCTGTAAAGCTGCAGCATGACCTGCGAATTTTTATACTTAATGCCCCAACTGATGCATGCCATATGCCGCCTTACCCACCTGCGTTGCCACTTTCAATGATCAGTGGGCATGTATGCCCAGATCACTCCGCCTGTCAATACTCCTAAGGTTCTACCATTTACTATATAATTCCTACATGCATTGGACCTTCAAAACTGCATTACCTCACACTTGTCCAGATTAAACTCCATCTGCCATTTCCCTGCCCAAGTCTCCAACTGGTCTATATCTTGCTGTATCCTCTGACAATCTTCTTCACTATCCACAACTCCACCAATTTTTGTATTGTCTGAGAACTTACTAATCAGACCAGCTACATTTTCCTCCAAATCATTTATATATATTCTGAACAACAAAGGTCCCAAAACTGATCCCTGTGGAACAACACAGCCTTCCATTCAGAAAAGCACCCCATCTCTGCTACTCTCTGTCTTCTATGGCCAAGCCAGTTCTGTATCCACCTTGTCAGCTCTCCTCTGATCCCGTGTGACTGAGGTACCTTGTCAAAGGCTTTACTGAAGTCCATGTATACAACATCCACTACCTTTCCCTCATCTATTATCTTCGTCACTTCCTCGAAAAACTCAATCAAGTTAATGAGGCACGACCTCCCCTTCACAAAACCATGCTGTCTAACTGTATAAGTCCATTTGTTTCCAAATGTGAGCAAATCCTGTCCCTAAGAATCTTTTCCAATAATTTCCCTACCACTGATGTAAGGCTCATCGGCCTATAATTTCCTGGATTATCCCTGCTGCCCTTCTTAAACAATGGACCAACATTGGCTATCCTTCAGTCCTTTGGAACTTCACCTGTAGTCAATGAGGATACAAAGATTTCTGTCAAGGCCCCAGAAATTTCCGCCCTGCTTCCGTCAATGTTCTGGGGTAGATCCCATCAGGCCCTGGAGACTTATTTACTTTAATGCTTTTTAAGACGCCCAACACTTCCTCTTTGATATCGACATGACCCAGAATATCTACACATCCTCTTTGGTGAATACTGAGGCAAAGTATTCATTTAGTATCTCACCCTTTTCCTCTGGTTCCAAGCATAGATTCCCTCCACTATCCTTGAGTGGACAAACCCTTTCAGACAAACCCTTTCCCTGGCTACCCTTTTGCTCTTTACATGCGTATAAAATGCCTTAGGATTTTCCTTAATCCTGTTTGCCAAGGGCTTTTCATGACCCCTTTTAGCCCTCCTAACTCCTTCCTTAAGTTCCTTCCTATGTTCTTTATATTCTTCAAGGGCTTGTCCTAAGCCTTTTAGACCTTACAAATGCTTCCTTTTTCTTTTTGACAAGGCTCATACAATCATTATCTAGAGTTCCCGATACTTGCCATCCTTATCCTTCATTCTCACGGGTACATGCCGGCCCTGAATTCCATTCAACTGAAATTTGAAAGACTCCCACATGTCGGATGTTGATTTACTCTCAAACAGCATTCCTCAATCTACCCTCTCCAGACCCTGCCTAATGTTGTAGTTAATCTTCCCCCAATTTAACATGTATGGTAAATTCATTTCAAAGTTTGAAGAGAGTGATTGGAGTCATTTTTTGTCACTTCTGAGAAAGTAGCAGGACAGCTAAAATGGCCAACGGACATCTGGACATATTTAATTTAAGGGCAGCTGTGAGGAAGAGCCCAACAGACCTCTTCCATGCTGATTCTTGATGAGTCCATGAATTATGAACAGACCAAGGTTGCTAGCTTAAGTGCCTGTGAGTTAGTCCCAGAGGCATAATGCTAGCAATTCCAGAGTGTTTGTAAGAAGCCCACACAAACCTACATTGAGTTTGAACGGTTGAAGCAAATTGCATTTGACTGATGGATATGTTTGCTAAGAATCCCGCACTCCTATGAGGAGCTGCGTGAGTTGGTATTGTTTGAGGAATTCAAAAATTGCTTACCCTCCAAAACTGCAGACGTACTTGGAGGAGCAGAATATCCTCCTAGCAGGGGATGCAACCATCTCAACGGACGTCTAAGATCTCACCCATTGGCTTGAACACTGAGGCAGACCCCTTCCAAACCATTACCATGAACATTAGAGAGATAAGCAGAGAGATCTAAATGGGAACAGCACCCCTAGCCAGAAAAGAAAACACCATAGGAAGGTGCAAGAAGCCCTCTTGCAGACCGAAGGAGAATTGGTGTGTTCCCATTGCAATAAAATAGGCCACTTTTTAGGCCCGAGTGGTGGAGATTGTGAGAGAAGCCCATTGGTTCAATAGGTCTCCATATGAGTAGTACCCCGAATCACGCCCTAATAGTGCAGCAGAGTAAGCAGAGACTCTTGCTATAGAAACACCCCCTTTGGAAGATATGGGTGATTAGGTTGGCACACTCCCTGAGAGCCTTCAGAGTTTTGTCAGCAGTGTCTCCCTGTCCCTCCCAAATTGTAAGCAAATCCTTGTCCTCTGGAACACTGAGTACTCAAGTCCTTAAAGTTAAAGGCTAAAGCACTAATCAGTGGAGTGGGAGGACGATTATGTGTCAGCACTACTCCATAAGGTCCACCTGGAGTGTGACCTTGTTTCAGGCCTGTCACAGTAGGAATTGTCCCTACGTTACCAGTAGCAGGGATCGATTTCCTTCTTAGAAATGATTTGGCTGGCAGCCAAATGTTAGCCAGCGAAAGAAAAGAAGTCCACTTCAACCAGCAGAAATCTGCAGGAAGGTCCAGAGGCCAAAAATAAGATAAGCATTTTGAGAGTGCTGCTCAATGTAACAAGGCTGCAGCCAGGCCAGTAATGTGAAGAGGTACAGGAAAGGCTAATTGAATTTAAAATAGACTCTTAGAATATTCCAGAATTAAAAGGGACCAAAGAAGTTCCAAAGCAGGGAAAGAGATAATGAGGGAGATGGTAGTCGAAGAGCCTGAAGGATCGCAAGTTATTTCTCTGTAACTTCATTGCAGTGTTAATGTAAGCCTTACTTGTGACTAATAAATAAACTTTAACTTTTATTAAATTAGGGAGGGAAAAGGGTAAAACATTGCCTGATTTATGGCTGGCAGAAACTTTCTTTCCAAGTTTTAAGAAGGGACAAAGGTAGTCCCAAACAGATGAGCAGATAGGGAGTGAGATACTTCACCCAGTTGAAAAGGCACAAGAGAGTATAGCTGAAGCAATGCCTCCACTTGAGGGCGGAAAGACATGAAACAAGAGTGCCACTCCCAAGTCAAAGGCCTCAGCAAGGAAGCCAATGCTAGTTGTACGTGACAGCCTTGTGGTAAATTTAATTGGGGATCAGAAAAGTTCCCAATTTGGCCAGAAAGACTGAGGATGATGCCTCACATAGTCAAAAAGCCACCAGGAGATACAACAAGAGCTTACCTGCCAGCAGAGAACAATAGTATCCCAAGAGACAAGAGCCTACTACCAACTGACCAGCAGATGAATCCAACCAGCATGGATCTCATACTTCTCCACCTTGATGCAGAATCGCAAGGCAACCTGACAAGTGTTGTCCACTGCATTTAAAATTATCTGGCAACCCCGCGTCCTACCAACCCCCAGACTACAGGGCCGAGATTTTCCCATTCAGCTGCCCACTTCTCCACCCCCCCCCCCCCCCCCCACCCCCAGTTGGTGCTGGAGATGGGGGCGGTCCAGGGAGGTGTGGGACTGGCCTGGGAATGGTCAGGGGGACTGCAACTGGGCCATGGGGGGGCAGCATTGTGGGGAACCCCGGCTGGCCAGCAATCGGAAGGCTAACATTGCGGGGCCACTGCACAAGCGCAGAGGCCCGCTAGTTTCAGCCTCCCAAGTGTGAATAGGCCTGGCTCCCTAGTTTTTGATGTTCACGCTGATGGCCTCTGCAGTTCACAGAGTGTGGGAGATTCTTGCCTGACCTCCCACTGAAAAAACCAGCGTGGATCACTCCAGTTATCACATGAATTTGACACTTCGAATTTTTTGGGAGAATTCCATCCCAGGACTGTAACTCTACCTGTTATGGATGTGGGAGACCTCCCTCCCAGAAGGCTATTTTCCAGCCCATGAAAGGCTGATCCATGTTCAGGAGCAGACCGCCCATCTGATTTGGATTTGATTTATTATTGTCACATGTATTACTATACAGTGAAAAGTGTTGTTGCGTGCTATACAAGGTATGCCGTTCATAAAGAAGGAAAGGAGAGAGTGCAGAATGTAGTGTTATAGTCATAGCTAGGGTGTAGAAAAATATCAACTTAATGTGAGGTAGGTCCATTCAAAAGTCTGAAGGCAGCAGGGAAGAAGCTGTTTTTGAGTCGTTTAGTAGTCCTCAGACTTTTGTATCTTTTTCCCAATGGAAGAAGATGGAAGAGAGTATGTCTGGGATGTGTGGGGCCCTTAACTATGCTGGCTGTTTTTCCAAGGCAGCAGGAAGTGTTGACAGTGTCAATAGGTGGGAGGCTAGTTTGAGTAATGGACTGGGCTTTGTTCATAACCCTTTGTAGTTTCTTTTAGTCTTGGACAGAGCAGGAGCCATACCAAGCTATGATACAACGAGAAAGAATGCGTTCTATGATGCATCTGTGAAAGTTGGTGAGAGTTGCAGCGGACATGCCAAATTTTTAATTTGATTTGATTTATTATTGTCACATGTATTAACATACAGTAAAAGTATCGTTTCTTGCGCGCTATACAGACAAAACATACCATTCATAGAGAAGGAAACGAGAGTGCAGAATGTAATGTTACAGTCATAACTAGGGTGTAGAGAAAGATCAACTTAATGCAAGGTAAGTCCATTCAGAAGTCTCTGACAGCAGCAGGGAAGAAGCTGTTCTTGAGTCAGTTGGGACATGACCTCAGACTTTTGTATCTTTTTCCCGACAGAAGAAGGTGGAAGAGAGAATGTCCGGGTGCATGGAGTCCTTAATTATGCTGGTTGCTTTGCCGAGGCAGCGGGAAATGTAGACAGTCAATGGATGGGACACTGTTTTGCGTGATGGATTGGCTACATTCACAACCTTTTGTAGTTCCTTTGGTCTTGGGCAGAGCAGGAGCCATACCAAGCTGTGATACAACTAGAAAGAATGCTTTCTATGGTGCATCGGTAAAGGTTGGTGAGAGTCGTAGCGGATGTGCCAAATTCTCTTCGTCTTCTGAGAAAGTAGCGATGTTGGCGGGCTTTCTTAACTATAGTGTCGGCATGGGGGGACCAGGACAGGTTATTGGTGATCTGGACACCTAAAAACCTGAAGCTCTCGACCCTTTCTACTTTGTCTCCATTGATGTAGACAGGAGCATGTTGTCCTTTACGCTTCCTGAAGTTGATGACGATCTCCTTCGTTTTGTTGACATTGAGGGAGAGATTATTGTTGCTGCACCAGTTCAACAGATTCTCTATCTCATTCCTGCACTCTGTCTCGTCATTGTTTGAGATCCGACCCACTTACAATGGTATCGTCAGCAAACTTGAAAATTGAATTGGAAGGGAACTTGGCCACACAGTCATAGGTGTATAAGGAGTATAGTAGGGGGTGAGAACACAGCCTTGTGGGGCACCGGTGTTGAGGATGATCGTGAAGAAGGTGTTGTTGCCTATCCTTACTGATTGTGATCTGTGAGTTAGGAAGTTCAGGATCCAGTCGCAGAGAGAGGTGCCGAGGCCCAGGCCACTGAGTTTGGAGATGTGTTTCGTGGGAATAATAATGTTGAAGGCTGAGCTGTAGTCAATAAATAGGAGTCTGACATAGGTGTCCCTGTTATCTAGGTGTTCCAGGGTTGAGTACAGGACCAGGGAAATGGCGTCTGCTGTGGACCTGTTGCGGCAGTAGGCAAACTGTAGTGGATCCAGGTAGTCCGGGAGACTGGAATTGATTCGAGCCATGACTAACCCTTCGAAGCATTTCATAATGATGGATGTCAGAGCCACCGGACGATAGTCATTAAGGCACGCTGCTTGGTTTTTCTTAGGTACCGGGATGACGGTCGTCTTCTTGAAGCAGCTAGGGACCTCAGATTGTTGTAAAGAGAGGTTGAAGATATCTGTGAATACCCCCGCCAGCTGATCCGCGCAGGGTCTGAATGCTCGTCCGGGTACCTCATCTGGGCCAATCGCTTTCCGTGGGTTGACCTTCAAGAATCTACTCTGACATCTGCAATGGGTGACCCCAGATATAGGTTCATCCAGGGCTTCCAGGGTGGAGGGCATGCTCTCGCTGATCTCTTGATCAAAACGGGCATAGATTGCATTGAGCTCATCAGGGAGGGGTACGTTGGAGCTGGCGATTTTATATGCCTTTATCTTGTAGCCTGTTACGTCTTGCAAACCTTGCCATAGTCGGCGGGGGGTGGGTGTGGCTAGCCTGGGACTCTAGCTTGGTCTGGTACTGTCTTTTGGTATCTTTGATGGATCTCCTTAGATCATATCTGGCTTTCTTGTATAGGTCAGTGTCCCCTGACTTGAACACCTCAGACCTGGACTTCAGCAGGCAGTGGATATCCCTGTTCATCCACGGTTTCCGGTTGGGTAACACACGGATTTGCTTCTTTGGCACACAGTCTTCTACCCGCTTACTGATGAAGTCAATTACTGTAGTGGCGTACTCGTTCAGGCTGGTCGCAGAGTTTTTAAATACTGACCAGTCCACTGACTCCAAGCAGCCCTGTAGGAGATCATCCGATTCCTCAGATTTCTTTAGTCTTCTGAGAAAATAGAGGCGTTGGTGGGCTTTCTTAACTTATAATGTTAGCATGGGAGGGACCAGGACAGGACAGATCTGGACACCTAGAAACGTGAAGCTCGCGACCATTTCTATTTCTTCCCCATTGATGTAGACAGGGGCAAGCCCTCCACTACGCTTTCTGAAATCGATGACTATCTCTTTCGTTTTGTTGACATTGAAAGAGAGAGATTATTGTCGTCACACCAGTTCACCAGGTTCTCTGTCTTTTTCCTATCTCATCATTGAGATTCAACCCACTACAGTGGTGTCATCAGCAAACTTGAAAATTGAGTTGGAGTGGAATTTGGCCACACAGTCATAGGTGTATAAGGAGTATAGTAAGGGGCTTGAGGACACACCATTGTGGGGCACCGGTGTTAAGGATGATCATGGAGGAGGTGCTGTTTTCTATCCTTACTGATTGCGAACTGTGAATTAGGAAGTCTAGGATCCAGTTACAGAGGGAGGAGCCGAGCCCCAAGCCACCGAGTTTGGATATGAGTTTCGTAATAATAATGGTGTTGAAGGTTGAGCTGTAGTTATTAAATAGGAGTCTGACATAAAAGCAAAATACTGCGGATTTCCATGCCTCTCACCTTCAATGGTCCATCGCTGACACTTCTCTTCCCTTCCTTGACCTCTCTGTCTCCATTTCTGGTGATAAACTATCCACTCGTATCTATTACAAACCCTGCACCTCCAACAACTACCTTGTCTACAGCTGTTTTCACGCCCCACATTCTGTAAGGACTCCATCCCATTCTCTCAGTTCCTTCGCCTCCATTGCATGTGTTCAGCTGATGCCACTGTCCAAAATAGCGCTGCCGATATGTCTTTCTTCCTTCCTCAATCGGGGTTTTCCACCCACTGTGGTTGACAGGGTTGTCAACCGCATCCAACCCATCCCCCGGACTACTGCTCTCACTCCCTCCCCTCCCTCCCAGAACCAGGATAGGTTCCCCCTTGCCTTCACTTTTCACCCTACCAGTCTCCACATTCAAAGCATCATCCCTCACCATTTCTGCCAAGTCCAACATGATGCCACTACCCAATACATCTTTCCCTCACCACCATCTCTCCCCACCGCTGCCGCCGCCCTCCACCCCCCGACCCACCCCCCTCCCTGTCAGCCTTGTGCAGGAACTGCTCTCTCCGGGACACCATTCCTCCATCATACCCAACACCTCACCCCTGCCAGTTCTGACGAAGGGTCATCGAGACTCAAAATGTTGGCTCTATTCTCTCCCCACAGAAGGAGTCTGACATAGGTGTCTTTGTTATCAAGGTGTTCCAGGTTTGAGTCCAGGGCCAGGGAGATGGCATCTGCTGTGGACCTGTTGTGGTAATAGGCGAACTGTAGTGGATCCAGACCATGTGGAAGGCCGGAATTGATTTGTGCCATAACTAACCTTTCGAAGCACTTCATATTGATGTATGTCAGAGCCACTGGATGATAGTCATTATAGCATGCTGCTATACTGGGATGATGGTCATCTTCTTGAAGCAGATAGGGATCTTGGATTGATGTAAAGAGAGGTTGAAGATGTCTGCGAATACCTCCGCCAGCTGGTCCACACAGGATCTGAGTACTCATCCGAGTACCCTATCCGGGCCAGTCGCTTTCCGTGGGTTGACCTTCGTGAAGGCTGCTCTGACATCTGCAATGGTGATCTCGGATACAGGTTCATCCGAGGCTTCCGGGGTGGAGGGCATGCTCTCACTGACATCTTGCACTGAGCTCATCAGGGAGGGTGCGTTGGTGCCAGCGATTTTACATGCCTTCATCTTATAGCCTGTCATGTCTTGCAGACCTTGCCATCATCGGCGGAGTTCCATGTGGCTATCCTAGCTTGGTATGATACTGTCTTTTGGCATATTTGATGGATCTCCTTAGACCGTATCTGGCTTTCTTGTATAGACAGTAAGAAGTTTAACAACACCAGGTTAAAATCCACCAGGTTTATTTGGTAGCAAAAGCCACACAAGCTTTCGGAGCTCCAAGCCCCTTCTTCAGATGAGTGGGAATTCTGTTCACAAACAGGGCATATAAAGACACAAACTCAATTTACATGAATAATGGTTGGAATGCGAATACTTACAACTAATCAAGTCTTTAAGAAACAAAACAACGTGAGTGGAGAGAGCATCAAGACAGGCTAAAAAGATGTGTATTGTCTCCAGACAAGACAGCCAGTGAAACTCTGCAGGTCCAGGCAACTGTGGGGGTTACAAATAGTGTGACATGAACCCAATATCCCAGTTGAGATATTGTGTCCTCGTGTGTGCAGAACTTGGCTATCAGTTTCTGCTCAGCGACTCTGCGCTGTCGTGTGTCGCGAAGGCCGCCTTGGAGAACGCTTACCCGAATATCAGAGGCCGAATGCCCGTGACCGCTGAAGTGCTCCCCAACAGGAAGAGAACAGTCTTGCCTGGTGATTGTCGAGCGGTGTTCATTCATCCGTTGTCGCAGCGTCTGCATAGTTTCCCCAATGTACCATGCCTCGGGACATCCTTTCCTGCAGCGTATCAGGTAGACAACGTTGGCCGAGTTGCAAGAGTATGTACCGTGTACCTGGTGGATGGTGTTCTCACGTGAGATGATGGCATCTGTGTCGATGATCCGGCACGTCTTGCAGAGGTTGCTGTGGCAGGGTTGTGTGGTGTCGTGGTCACTGTTCTCCTGAAGGCTGGGTAGTTTGCTGCGGACAATGGTCTGTTTGAGGTTGTGCGGTTGTTTGAAGGCAAGAAGTGGGGGTGTGGGGATGGCCTTGGTGAGATGTTCGTCTTCATCAATGGCATGTTGAAGGCTCCGGAGGAGATGCCGTAGCTTCTCCGCTCCGGGGAAGTACTGGACGACGAAGGGTACTGTGTCCCGTGTTTGTCTTCTGAGGAGGTCGGTGTGGTTTTTCGCTGTGGCGGGTTGGAACTGTTGATCAATGAGTCGAGCGCTATATCTTGTTCTTATGAGGGCATCTTTCAGCGTCTGGAGGTGTCTGTTGCGATCCTCCTCATCTGAACAGATCCTGTGTATACGGAGGGCTTGTCCGTAGGGGATGGCTTCTTTAACGTGTTTAGGGTGGAAGCTGAAGAAGTGGAGCATCGTGAGGTTATCCATGGGCTTGCGGTACAGTGAGGTGCTGAGGTGACCATCCTTAATGGAGATGCGTGTGTCCAAGAATGCAACCGATTCCGGAGAGTAGTCTATGGTGACTTGTATAGATCAGGGTCGCCTGACTTGAATGCCTTGGACCTAGACTTCAGCAAGCTCTACCTGAAGTGAAAGCATGTTGACTCGTAACTTTAAAAAGAGAATTAGTTAAATACTTGAAGAAAAAGATATCTATTGCCATGCCAACCTCAAACATCCAGCAGAAGAGAATTATTACAATGTAAGGTAGGGATGTTCTTCTTAGAGCAGAGATGGTTAAGAGGGAATTTGATAGAAGTCTCAAAATGAACAGTTTTGATAGTAGGAATGAGAAATGTAACATTGGTAACCAGATGATATAGGTTGGTGTTTGGGTAAAGAATCTGAGGTGATACAAGGAAACCATTTTTTTATATATACAGTGAGTTGTTATGATCTGGAAACCTGTGCCTGAAAGGGCAGTGAAGGCATGTTGACTAGTAACTTTAAAAAGAGAATTAGTTAAATAGAATCATAAAATCTCGACAATGCAGAAAGAGGCCATTCGGCCCATTGTGTCTGCACCAACAAAAATCCCTCCCAGGCCCTATTCCCGTAACCTCATGTATTTACCCTGACTCTAAGGGGCAATTTAGCATGGCCAATTAACTTAACCTGCACATCTTTGGACTGTGGGAGAATAGCAGAGCACCCGGGGGAAACCCACGCAGGCCTGGGGAGAATGTGCAAATACTTGAAGAAAAAGATATTGCAAGGCTCTGGAAAGATCAGGAGTGGAACTGGTTGAACTGAATGTATTTCTTGTGTGCTTTATCTTTCCAGTGCTTCGGTATTAGGTCCTTTAGGCTTTGTTTTAATTTGTAGATTTAAAAGAGTTATTGTTTGTCAGTTTGGTAGCAAACAATATACAGTGTACATATTTTAATTTAAAAGTAGAAACCTTTTGGTCTGTCTATGCACTGATTTAATATATCGACAAATAATATTGTTTTTGGTATATTTTAGGATGTAGACCCTTGTGTCATGTTGCGATAAGGTCTGTTAATGAATACAGCCTTCTTATTTTCCTGTATCAGCTTTGGCATTGACTCATTGATTCTTCCATGACTCTGAACCTATATTAGGAAGAACACTAACGTTTCTTGGATCAAACCTTGTTGGATATATTGTTATAGGAAATCATTTGGGAATGTTATCCCTTTGTCCCTTATGGAGACTTTGTTTTGAGTATATGTTCAATGAAAATATTGGCTACAGGATTGTACAGTTCAAATTTCTCTCTGCTTAACAAAATTAGAACTTTATTCCTATTTAAGAATTAGAAACTTTCTTACCCATTCATTGTGCTTACTATTGTTAATAGTTTTACTGCACTGTTATTCTTGTGTAAGATTATTATTCTGGCCAGGTTTCCATCATTTTCACAGCAAGGAAACTTAAGATAGTCCAAAAACAAAACTTTGTAGATGATGAAAGATCATCAACCTGAAATGTTAACTCTGTTTCTCTCTTCATCATTGTTGTCTGACCTACTGAGTATTTCCAGCATTTTTTATTTTTATTTTATATATGGTAACCTCTTCAGATTGGAATGTTTGAAACCACAGCAATTTCTGGATTTTTGTAATTTTTTGGATTATAGAATGATGTTAGAATATCTAATCACTAGTATGTGAACCAGAAAATACCATAGATATTAAGCATTTACCTGACGCATAAAACAGTGATAAACATTATAAAGCAGTAAAAAAAAATTGCTTATCAAAATACTGTATTTTCAATGTCTTTGCTCCCAAAATACTGTAGTAAAATTGTGTTGAGAGTTGCTTTGGTCTACTCAAAATTTCCAGACTTTTCCGAGGAATAAATGTATTAAATGCAAAATGATACACAAACATTTTTGAATTTGAAATAGCTGTCTTCATAATGTGCCAATATACCTCCCATCTACTTCTCAAAGAGAGGAAGAACATTGAATTCAACCAACTGGTAGACTGCAACTTTAGAGTTGTTGAATATGCATGAATATTAAAGTTGCTGTTTTGACAAAAATACATTGATCAAGGTTTCTTTTCCATCATAGATTAGCTGTGCTGCAGTTTCATGGATTAATTTGTTTCCTGTACTTTTCCTTTTCTTAGGCCAAACTGTTTTCAAATAGTAGTACAGCACTTTAGTGAAGACCATTGCATCTTCTACTTTGCAGCAGAGACTCCAGAACAGGCACAGGTAAAATGCTGAAAGCTAAATGATTGTAACTTTGGGATGATTGTGTCAGCCAAATGTACAATGTGCTGCCTTCTCCCATTGCAAAAGAAAACTGACAACCATGTTTGAGTTGCGTAATGACTATCTTGCAAAGCTCCTCTTGACAAACAAAGTAATGGGTGTTCTAGTTTTATGGTCATTAATGAGCTGTTGGTGTTAAAATAATAGCTGGTCTTTTAAATAAGTTATAACACCTCATTACAGGAGGGATGTGGAAATGATTGAAAGGGTGCAGAGAAGATTTACAACTGTTGTCTGGATTGGTTGGCATGCCTTATGAGGATAGGTTGAGGGAACTCGGTCTTTTCTCCTTGGAGAGACGAAGGATGAGAGGTGACCTGATAGAGGTGTACAAGATGTTGAGAGGTATAGATCGGGTGGATTCTCGGAGGCTTTTTCCCAGGGCTGAAATGGCTGCTACGAGAGGACACAGGTTTAAGGTGCTGGGGAGTAGGTACAAAGGAGATGTCAGGGGTAAGTTTTTCATGATGTGAAGATGCCGGCGTTGGACTGGGGTAAACACAGCAAGAAGTTTAACAACACCAGGTTAAAGTCCAACAGGTTTATTTGTAGCAAAAGCCACACAAGCTTTCGGAGCTTCAAGCCCCTTCTTCAGGTGAGTGGGCCCACTCACCTGAAGAAGGGGCTTGGAGCTCCGAAAGCTTGTGTGGCTTTTGCTACCAAATAAACCTGTTGGACTTTAACCTGGTGGTGTTAAACTTCTTAGTAAGTTTTTCACTCAGAGGGTGGTGGGTGAGTGGAATCGGCTGCCATCAGTGGTGGTGGAGGCAAACTCAATAGGGTCTTTTAAGAGACTTCTGGATGAGTACATGGGACTTAATAGGATTGAGGGTTATAGGTAAGTCTATATATAAGCCTAAATAGGTAGGGACATGACCGGCGCAACTTGTGGGCCGAAGGGCCTGTTTGTGCTGTATTTTTTCTATGTTCTATGTCTCATTGTTCAAAAGTTATGTATAGATTAGGTTATTTTTGAAGTGAAAAAGACAAATAATACTAAAGCTAATATAATATTTTGTATGTGCTCGTTCTGGAGCAATCAAAAACTAATTCAGTTCTCTGCTCCTCTCCTTGCTACACCCTTATATCCCTGTTGCAAATGCTTATTTAGTTTTTGCTCAAAAGATGCAGTGGGCGCTCAACTATTCCTTGTAGTAAAATACTTTATGCTAAAGCAGCTCTCTGCATAAAGAAAGTTTTGCTAATCTATCTCTATTTGCTTAATGACCATTTTAATTGATGGTCACTTCTCACCATCTCTTCACCCATATAAAATAGTCTTTCTTTCATCACCTAATCAACACCCATCATAATGAAAACAAATCCTTTACAAGGTGACCACTTAGCTTTCTCTGCTTTAGTGAAAATACTCCTATATCTTCAATTTTCCTTTGTAACTATATTTCTCATCCTGATAAAACTTATTGTACACTCTGGTTTTTAACGTACTTTCTGCAATGGCGTGTTCAAAACTGTACTCAGTACTCAAACTGTGTCTATGTGCAAGACTATCACTGCTGCTTTGCATTGCATTATATATGTTAAGGACAAGAGGGTGATTAATTTAAACAGCCCTGATTTCTGTAGTCACTACCGCTCCGTAAACAAAAGGATGATTCTGATTTTCGATTTCCCCCTTTATACATGGTGGCATGTTTTCCCAACCCTTCAGTTTGGAGTGATCCAATCCTTTATTAATAACCCCACAACAAACTTGAGATGAGGTAAAATAAGAGGGTTGGTTTATTTCACACACACAAAATGCGCCTTTTGTACTCATGCAAGAAGGATAAGGGAAAGGAAGGGGTACAGCACAAGACCACAATAAAAATAAGATTCATGGTTTTATATGAGTCCAGAGTCTAGAATCGAAAGTCCAATGGTGTATTCCTTCAGAGGTTAGTGGGCTGAAACTGTTGAAGGGCGATCCATCTTTCCAGAAGCGATAACTTCCCGATTGAAGACACATAAGAGATGAATGGGTCTTATAGATACAGATACAGGAGTTCTGATATTCCTGTAATACTCTGTGGAGATGGTAAGCAAATTACCTGGTCAGAGCTCTTTCTGCTGCTACCTGTTGAGAGGTAAAATGATAGGCTGCCTGGGTTCAGTTCCACATGGCAGTGTTACAGGTTCTAACAGTGTGGGGGAGGTCATGTGACATACCGCTTACCACTTCTGGGTGTTCGGCAAAATATTTATTTTCTTAGGTCTGGAATCTTAGGTGTTTAATAGAAGAGTCTGGGTCCCTTTTGTCCTGATGTGGAGATGCCGGCGTTGGACTGGGGTAAACACAGTAAGAAGTTTAACAACACCAGGTTAAAGTCCAACAGGTTTATTTGGTAGCAAAAGCCACACAAGCTTTCGAGGCTCTGAGCCCCTTCTTCAGGTGAGTGGGAATTCTGTTCACAAACAGAACTTATAAGACACAGACTCAATTTACATGAATAATGGTTGGAATGCGAATACTTACAACTAATCCAGTCTTTAAGAAACAAAACAATGGGAGTGGAGAGAGCATCAAGACAGGCTAAAAAGATGTGTATTGTCTCCAGACAAGACAGCCAGTGAAACTCTGCAGGTCCACGCAACTGTGGGAGTTGCGCAACCCTTTTGTCCTTGCAGGTGCACTGCCTCTGATCAGAATCTTGCCTTAGAAATGTATATGATATTGGTGAATTTCTTTGGAATTTGATCTTCTACAGTCACAGGGGGCATTAGCACATTTTAAGGATAACACGAGTCCTGCTGGTTTTCTAGAAGCTAGAAATTCCTCTGGTATGACTCATGGATAGTCAGGCATGTCAAGGTAAAGTCTTTATCCATTTATAAAGTAAAGTAATTTTATAAAGTAGCCAGGTTAATGTAGATATGTATTCCTTTCTTCTGGGCGGGACACACACCATTTATTAAAAAAGAATGACAGGAATTGCTCAGGTTAGTATCTAACTATCTTCAGGTGCTTCATCAATGACTCTCCCTCCATCATAAGGTCAGAAGTAGGGATATTTGCAGATTATGGTGTGTTCAGTCCTATTCATAACACCTTGGATGCTGAAGCAGTACATGCCCGCATGTAGCAAGACGTGGACAACTTTCAAGTTTAGGCTGATAAGTGACAAGTAACAGTCATGTCACAATGGTTCTCACCAGTGAAATAATCTAAGTGTAACATTACCACTGCTGACTCCCTCACCATCAACCTCCTGATGATTACCATTGACCAGAAACTTAACTGAACCAGCCATATAAAAGCTGTGGCTACAAGAGCAGATCAGAGGCTGGGGATTCTGCGCAAGTAACTCATCTGACTCCTCAAAGCCTGTCCAACATCTATAAGGCACAAGTTAGGAGTGTGATTGAATACTCTCCACCTGCCTGGATGAATGCAACTCCAACAATACTTGAGAACAATCGCTTCGTAGTACAGAACTTGTCTCTCTTTTTCAGCAATATTCATGTTGCTGAAACTTTTCATCGTGCATCATCAAATCAAATACAATCATGCCAAGTTTCAAAAGATCAAAGCAATTTATACTGCAGGAGAAAAGGGTTCTGACTGGTTGACAGGTTGACACCAGTCGAGGCTTCCCTATTGAGAAAGCAATGGGGAACTATTGACTCCTTAAACTCCTGGATAATTCAAAAAAGGTGCAAGGATTGAACATATTCCTTTTAGTTGCAGAGAACTGGTCCCTGCATATGAATGTATGTTGTTAATGAGCCACATTACAAGCTCAGCTGATTATCTTAAATAGGTTGTTAGTATAGCTCTTAGCACGCGCAAGATTGTTCAGCAAGTACTGCCAATTGCAGAATCACATCTAACAATAGATCTTTTGGGTTTTGCAAACACAGACTAGTTGAGTACGGTTTGCAGTCTGCGTATTACGAACAACTGAAGGAACAGGCTATTTGATTCAATCAGCCCACGTACCTGGCATCACATGTACGGAAATTCATCCACAAGCCTAAAGTTCCCCATTGATTTAATTGAACGTATTTAAGTTATATTTAATTTATTGAAATTGAAAGCTAGTGTCAGTAATGGTGGCCGTGATAACTATCATTGATTGTCATAAAAACCCACCTGGTTCACTGATATCCTATAGGAAAGGAAATCTGCCATCCTTACCTGGTCTGGCTGACGTACAAGTCCAGACCTATAGCAATGTGGTTGATTCTTAACTGCCCCCTGAAATGGCCTAGCAAGCAACTCAGTTCAAGGGCAATTAGGGATGGGCAACAAATGCTGGTCTTGTCAGCGACACCCACATCCCAGCAAGAATTTTTAAAAATACCCCTCCAATCTCTAGTACATGAATTTTGATCTCTTGTATATCCTTGATTTTCATCATTCCACCATTGGTGGTCATTCCATCACCTATCTAGATCCTGAAGTCTGGGTTCCCCCCCCCCCCTCCGAACTTCTCCATATCTCGGCCTATAGTTCTCCTTAATACTCTTGATCAAGAGTATTTTCAATTTTGGTAACGCTCCTGTGAAATGCTTTGTGTCATTGTATACCATTAAAGGCACTGAAGTTGTTATTGTGACCTGTTAAATCTGCAAAACCAGGGATAAGATTGGGATGTGTCTTCCTGACCTGATTAATTGCAACATTAACTGTTTCATCTTGTAGCTGGAATTTATCTCATAGAATCATAGAATCATTACAGTGCAGAAGGAGGCCATTTGGCCCATCGAGTCTGCACCGACCACAATCCCACCCAGGCCCTATCCTGGTAACCCCATGTATTTGCCCTGCTAATCACCTGACAGTAGGGTTAATTTAGCATAGCCAATCAACCTAACCCGCACATCTTTGGAGTGTGGGAGGAACTGGCGCACCCGGAGGAAACCCACGCAGACACGGGGAGTATGTGCAAACTCCACACAGACAGTGACCCAAGGCTGGAATTGAACCCGGATCCCTGGCGCTATGAGGCAGCAGTGCTAACCACTGTGCCACCATGCCACCCCGTGCCGTATGTATGTTTAAAAAAACATTTATTTTTCAAAGGGTCACTTTATCTGGGAATAAAGAGCCAGAATAGAAAGGTCAGAATCAGTTACACAAGCAGCAGTCTTGCTAATAGTTCCAACTCAGAACAAGACAACCTGGAATAATAATGCCAGCTCGTTTCACTATTGGCGAAAAGCAGATATATGTAAGACTGTGGAAAATTTTCTTGACTAATTATGTTGACTTGTAATGTCCAGGCGCACCATTCTATTAAAGGTTATAAAAAAGGGATCCGAATACATTACAAGGATGTTATTTTCAATTCATTTTTTATGGGATGTGAGCATTGCTGACTGGTCAACATTTATTGCCCATCCCTAAATGCCCTTGATGAGGTGCAAGTGAGCTGCCATCTTGAACCGCTGCAGTCCCTGAGGTATAGGTACACTGACAGTGCTGTTCAAGAAGATGTTCCAGGATTTTGACCCAACTTCAGTGAAGGAGATATATTTTCAAGTCAGAATGGTGAGTTACTTGGAACTGCCAGATGGTGGTGCCTGCTACTGTCATCCTGTCAGATCGTAATGGTCAAAAGTTTGGAAGGTGCTACCTAAGGAGTGAGTTGGTGAGTTCCTGCACTGCATCTTGTACATGGTACATACTGCTGCTATTGTGCTTCAGTGGTGGAGAAAGTGGTTGTTGAAGGTGGTGGATGGGGTGCCATTCAAGCAGGCTGTTTTGTCCTGGATGGTGTTGAACTTTTGTGTTGTTGGAACTGAATTCATCCTGGCAAGTAGAGAATATTCCATCACGTAGGTTCATAGCTCCTTGAAAATGGAGTCACAGATGGACAGGGTGGTGAAAAAGGCATTCGGCATGCTTGGTTTCATTGGTCAGAACATTGAATACAGGAGTTGGGACGTCTTGTTGAAGGGGCTGAGGACACAGGCATGCAGGGCACCAGTGTTGAGGATAATCGTGGAGGTGTCGTTGCCTATCCTTGCTGATTACGGTCTGTAGCTTTGCAAGTCTAGGATCCAGTTGCAGAGGGAAATGTATATGATTTTTCCCGTCTTGTTGAAGTTGTCTGAGACATTGGTAAGGCCACACTTGGAATACTGTGTGCAGTTCTGGGCACCCTATTATAGAAAGGAGCAAATCACAGGATTTCTTAAGTTTAAGGTTCCCTCTTAATGAGAATCTTGAGATCTAAATTTGGAAAGAAAATTAGCATTTTAACGAGTTCCACAGCCAGTGTGCATTCAGCCAAGATCTGGATCTTGACCCTCCCAGGAACCTTGTGTGCAAAGTTAACCTCATATTATTCCAGCTGCCATTCTCCAGTTCTAGTTCTAATTGTCTTAATAGATTGGTTGTACACAACACAAAATTTGTTGCTGATTTCGCTTCTGTTTCAAGCTGAAGCTTCTCTCTCTCTCTCTGCAGGCATTTTTCAATCATCTCATTCACCCCTTACTTAGCAGTCCCTTTTTTTTTAAACACACTGCATTTTGGTTTAGTAGCTGACTGCATCATGTACCTGTTGTGTCACCACCCTATGGTGATCTCCTGGTTTCTTTCCCTCCTACGATTCCCAGTTCTCGTTTGAGCTTGCAGCTCTTTTGTGCTTTGAATTATGAACATTTACTTCACTGAACCGATTACCAGCTTCAGATTAAGAATATTTTTTTAAATTAACTCTCTATGACTTATTAATGTTATAAAGGGTTGATAATGAATTTAGAAATTAAGTAATTGTTCAGTTATCTAGATATTACAAATATTTTTCTTTTGAAGGACTGGATGAAGTGCCTGCAGGTATTTTGCAGTAACTTGAAGAAACCTCTGCCACCAACCTCCAATAAACGCCTTCGACAGGTAAAAAGAAAGGTTTTACTCAGCCATTTACGTGGCATTAAAAGTCAATTTTTATGCATGGGATTCTAATGGGTGTGTGGTGGGGGGAGGGTTTCCAGCCTTTGGAGGTGTGGGAACTGGGAAAATATGAAAAAAAAGCTTTGGGACTATATCTTCCTTCAAAGAAAAGAAAGAACAAAGAAAATTACAGCACAGGAACAGGCCCTTTGGCCCTCCAAGCCTGCACCGATCATGCTGCCTGACTTAACTAAAACCCTCTACGCTTCCGGGGACCATATCCCTCTATTTCCATCTCATTCATGTACTTGTCAAGACTCCCCTTAAAAGTCACTACAGTATCCGCTTCCACTACCTCCCCCGGCAACGAGTTCCAGGCACCCACCACTCTGTGTAAAAAATCTGTCTCGTACATCTCTTTTAAAACTTGCCCCTCCCACCTTAAACCTATGCCCCCTAGTAATTGACTCTTCCACCCTGGGAAAAAGCTTCTGACTATCCACTCTATCCATGCCTCTCATAATCTTGTAGACCTCTATCAGGTCTCCCCTCAACCTCCGTCACTCCAGTGAGAACAAACCAAGTTTCTCCAACCTCTCCTCACAGCTAATGCTCTCCATACCAGGCAACATCCTGGTAAGTCTTTTCTGTACCCTCTCCAAAGCCTCCACATCCTTCTGGTAGTGTGGCGACCAGAATTGAACACTCTATTCCAAGTGCGGCCTCACTAAGGTTCTATAAAGCGTCAACATGACTTGCCAATTTTTAAACTCAATACCCCGGCTGATGAAGGCAAGCATGCCATATGCCTTCGTGACTACCTTCTCCACCTGCATTGCCACTTTCAGTGACCTGTGTACCTGTACACCCAGATCCCTTTGCCTATCAATACTCCTAAGGGTTCTGCCATTTACTGTATATTTCCTATCTGTATCAGACCTTCCAAAATGCATTACCTCACATTTGTCCGGATTAAACTCCATCTGCCATCTCTCTGCCCAAGTCTCCAACTGATCTATATCCTGCTGTATCCTCTGATGGTCCTCATCGCTATCCGCAAATCCACCAACCTTTGTGTCGTCTGCAAACTTACTAATCAATCCAGTTACATTTTCCTCCAAATCATATATATGTATATATATATATATATATTACAAACAGCAAAGGCCCCAGCACTGATCCCTGAGGAACACCACTTGTCACAGCCTTCCATTCAGTAACGCACCCTTCCACTGCTACCCTCTGTCTTCTTTGACCGAGCCAGTTTTGTATCCACCTTGCCAGCTCACCTCTGATCCCATGCGACTTCACCTTCTGCACCAGTCTGCTATGAGGGACCTTGTCAAAGGCCTTACTGAAGTCCATGTAGACAACATCCACTGCCCTACCCTCATCAATCATCTTCGTCACTTCCTCGAAAAACTCGATCAAGTTCGTGAGACACGACCTCCCCTTCACAAAACCATGTTGCCTCTCACTAATACGTCCACTTATTTCCAAGTGGGAATAAATCCTGTCTCGAAGAATCCTCTCCAATAATTTCCCTACCACTGATGTAAGGCTCACTGGCCTGTAATTACCTGGATTATTCTTGCTACCCTTCTTAACCAAAGGAACAACATTGGCTATTTCATTCACCTGTTTTTCCCAGGGTGTGTTTTGTCTGCTCTGGCAATTTGCGTGGCAAAAGGCCAGTGGGGGTTGTATTTAAGGCACTAATTTCCCATGTTAATGGTTCCTTTCCAGCATTGTATGGGTCATATGCAGCTTCTAAAACTCAGCAATTTAGAGGAGGCAAATGCACAGTAGATATCGTTGAATCCTGAAACTGAATTGCACTCCAAACTATAAAGAAAAGAAGCAGCAAGCTTGAGGGCAAAAAGGGGTCACGAAATGTCCTTGGCAGATAGGATTAAGGAGAATCCCAAGGCATTTTATTCATACATTAGGAAGGAAAGGGTTGTCAGAAAAAATCGGACCTCTTGGGGACAAAAGTGGGGAATTATGCTTAGAGCCCAAAGAAGTAGGGGAGATCCTAAATGAATACTTTGCATCGGTATTCACAAAGGAGAGGGATGTGTTGACTGGGAGTGTCTCGGAGGGGAGTGTTGACCCGTTAGAGAAAATCTCCATTACAAGGGAGGAAGTGTTAGGTTTTTTAGGGAATATAAAGACTGACAAATCCCCAGGGCCTGATGGAATCTATCCAAGGCTGCTCAGGTAGACGAGAGATGAAATCGCTGGGCCTCTGACGCAAATCTTTGTCTCGTCACTGGACACAGGTGAGGTCGCAGAGGATTGGAGGATAGCTAATGTGGTCCCGTTATTTAAGAAGGGTAGGAAAGATAACCCGGGAAATTATAGGCCGGTGAGCTTGACGTCCGTGGTAGGGAAGTTGTTGGAGAGGATTCTTAGAGATAGGATGTATGCGCATTTGGAAAGGAATAAACTCATTAACGATAGTCAGCATGGTTTTGTGAGAGGGAGGTCCTGCCTCACTAGCCTGGTGGAGGTTTTTGAAGAAGTGACTAGAATGGTTGACGAGGGAAGGGCCGTGGATGTGGTCCATATGGACTTTAGTAAAGCATTTGACAAAGTCCCTCATGGTAGGTTGGTGCAAAAGGTTGGATTTCATGGGATAAAGGGGGAGGTGGCTAGATGGGTGGAGAACTGGCTTGGTCACAGAAGACAGAGGGTGGTAGTGGAAGGGTCTTTTTCCGGCTGGAGGCCTGTGACTAGTGGTGTTCCGCAGGGCTCTGTATTGGGACCTCTGCTGTTTGTGATTTATATAAACGACCTGGAAGAAGGTGTAACTGGGATGATCAGTAAGTTTGCGGACGACACGAAAATGGCTGGACTTGCAGATAGTGAGGAACATTGTCAGAGGCTACAGAAGGATATAGATAGGCTGGAAATTTGGGCAAAGAAATGGCAGATGGAGTTCAATCCAGATAAATGCGAAGTGATGCATTTTGGTAGAACTAACGTAGGGGGGAGCTGTAGGATAAATGGCAGAACCATAAAGGGTGTAGATACGCAGAGGGACCTGGGTGTGCAAGTCCACAGATCCTTGAAGGTGACGTCACAGGTGGAGAAGGTAGTGAATAAGGCATATGGCATTCTTGCCTTTATAGGACGGGGCATAGAGTATAAAAGTTGGGGTCTGATATTGCAGTTGTATAGAACGTTGGTTTGGCCGCATTTGGAATACTGTGCCCAGTTCTGGTCGCCACACTACCAGAAGGACGTGGTGGCTTTAGAGAGAGTGAAGAGGAGGTTTACCAGGATGTTGCCTAGTATGGAAGGGCTTAGTTATGAGGAGAGATTGGGTAAAGTGGGGTTGTTCTCACTGGAAAGACGGAGGATGAGGGGTGACCTAATAGAGGTGTATAAAATTATGAAAGGCATAGATAGGGTGAACGGTGGAAAACTTTTTCCCAGGTCAGTGGTGACGTTCACGACAGGTCATAGGTTCAAGGTGAGGGGGGGAGGTTTAACACGGATATCAAAAGGACGTATTTTACAGAGGGTGGTGGGGGCCTGGAATGCGCTGCCGGGCAAGGTGGTGGAGGCGGACACACTGGGAACATTTAAGACTTATCTAGATAGCCACATGAACGGAGTGGAAATGGAGGGATACAAAAGAATGGTCTAGTTTGGACCAGGGAGCGGCGCGGGCTTGGAGGGCTGAAGGGCCTGTTCCTGTGCTGTATTGTTCTTTGTTCTTTGAGATCAGTCAGAGGCCTGTCATTAGAGGTGTAGCTCATTGAAGCTGTTCTTACTAATAGTGCTGGGGGTGAAGCTGCTCTTACTAATAGTGCTGGGGTTGAAGAAATTACTGCTTGTTTCTGCAGCATAATTCCCTTGTGCCCTCAACCTCAAGTGGACTACTCAGGAGCAGCAGTAAAATCCAACTTAGCAGCTACAATAGGAGAGTCAGCAATTAGAAGAGCTGCAGCATGCCATGCGCCCATATGTAGCTGGGCGCAGTGGAGTGGTTGGACACAGGCCATGAGATAGAAGAAGATGCTACCTCCTCAGACAGGCCCATAGACAAAAAAGACATTTTTTGAGCCTCCCCAAGCCGCATGTGATTAAAGTTTCCACTTTTATTTTGAATATTATTAACTTGTGCTGCCCTCCAAGCAGCAGTACTTGCTAAAGCTGCAACTCTTACATCAGGTGGTCAGTGATTTTGGAGGAGTATCTTGAGTCCAGACGGGATGAATGCCTTGTACCTGAGGCATGGAACTACTTGTGAATTCCAACAATCTGGAACAAAATGTGGTCAACTTTGTCTCTATAGTAGGATTCCCTCAGGTGCAGGGCACCTGGCACTACAGCGAAGAAAAGAGCTGGAGCTGGACGAAATTGAGGACTGCTCATCATTCGAAGAGGAGGAGGAAGATAACAAACAGCCAATGGAGCATTCCCATTCAGAGATCCTGCTGATGCCTGTGTCCATTAATTTGCATACCAGAGAATCAAGTAGCACCTTCATCCAGTCAAGATTCACTTGACTGTGGAGTGTACAGCACTGCATTCTTGGCACCTGAACCTCTGTGGCAGCACCCCATCCTAACATGCTTCAAGTAAACTTATGTTGCCACCCCTCCCACAATAACACTGATGCGCTATTTAGTTCCTAATAATCCATGTGCAATGTGACACTAAGGACTACACGACAGCTGGTGACCAAGCCAAATGACTTAATTGCAATAAAGTTATTCATCCTTAAGGAAGGTGCCCAAGTGAATCTCATTGTGCAATTGAAGTCATTTCTGAATGTTCCTCCGTATACATGTGCATGGTGCGACCACTGTGATTAGAACAGATCCAGAAGGCAGCCCATTTGTTTCTTTGCTCTGGCAAATGAAATTCTTTGGAAGAGGATCTGAGTCCAGATGGGATGAATGCCTTGTACTTTAGGCATTACTCTAATAAACACAGGTGTGGTTATTAGAGTTCTCACCCTCTTGTCCCTTGGTCAGCATGTTTGTGCTGCCCATCTGCAAGTGTGGGAACTGCAATGAAACATCTTCACGGCAGCTTCCCAGGGAACTGTTCTGTACTTGATTCACAGGAGAACTCTACTACATTCAATGATTTTAACCCCTTCATCATCATTTTGATATTTAATAATTCAATACATTCTTAACTGAACTAATGATATACAATTAGAATAATACATTTTGTATATCTTGGACATTCGTCCATCGACAAAATGCTCTAGCTTCTTGCACTGCGTGTTTTAGCTAACAGAGCAAAAGAAGATAACTTTGCCTCCAAATTTTAATTATATAATATTGCTGAAGAGGGAGACCTCCTGTTAAAACATTTTGTCTTTCACTCATCAGGACAGATACAAGAATACCAAAGTTTTTGATTGACTCCAAGACAAAAAGCTTCAACAGCTTTATGTCTCTTTATTCAGCAATACCCAGGATCTGTACTACCAAGTGACAAATGATAAAATACCTCTTGAAGGTTACCGGGACAGCACAATTGGTTATATCAGACTTGTTAGTTTTACCAAGGAAATAAGTGAAATCTTCAATAATTGTTGGTCATGGGATGTAACTAAGGTATTTAGCAAAAGTAAACTATTGATGTAATTTGACATTGGTATCTTGTGAAATTTCCTATAATAAAAATGATTTGTTTTTCTTCCTCAGGTCAGTAGTCTGGTGTTGTATGTGGAAGAAGCCCATAAACTTCCAGCGAAATATTTCACACAACCTTACTGTAACATCTCCCTAAATAGTGTTCAAGTAGCAAAAACTCATGCCAGGGAAGGGCAGAATCCTGTATGGACAGAAGAATTCATTTTTGAGTGAGTCTTTTTTTCAACATAAAACCTCTTTAGTAATCATGTTTTATGAAAATTTACACACAAGATGCAAGGATTTACTGCCTAATCTAGTGGTGAAGATACATAAAGCTTTCTGCTTGCAATTGTGCTCTGGAACCATTTACTTTTACCAGAAGTACATGGGGCTTATTATTAATAGCTGCCAAAGGTCAGTACTAAGATAAAGTAGCACTGGCTTCTGCAGTGTCAGTCCAGATTTTATAATCAAGTCCAGAATGAAGCTAGAATTTACAGGGAGAGAATTTCAACTGTTATGTGTTTCATGCCTGAAAACTGGGTGATATAATTGGTGAGGACCTTGTGTCCCATTGCCCTTCCAGATCAACTTCGGCAGTCCTGGAATGAGTGGTTTGTCATATGAGCAAAGGATGGACATACTGGGCTTGTTTTCACTGGAGTTTAGAAAAGTGAGGAGTGACTTGATTGAATTATATAAGATCCTCGACTGTCTTGACAAGCTGGATGTGGAAAAAATGTTTCCTCGGCACTGTTTCAAAGTTGGGGTCACCCTTTTAGGACAAAGATGAAAATGAGGGTTTTGCAACTTTGGAACTTTGCCCCAGAGAGCGATGGAAGTGTTCATTTTTAAGACAGTGATAGATAGATTCTTACTGGACAAGAGAATCCAACTTTATCGGGGGTAAATGGGAATGTGGAATTTGAAACACAAACAGATCAGTCATGATCTTACTGAATGGTGAAGCAGTCCGGAGGAGCCAAATGACCTCTTGTGGAAGAAAAAGCAAGCTCTATCTAAAAATAAGAACAAAACAAGACAGCATTTAAACAGAATGAAAGGAGAAATGTTCTTGCTATTCAAAAGAGTCAAGAAAATGCAGCGACTCAATCTGAGGAGGAATTATCACTAAATATGCTAGCCATCACTGGTGCTACACACCAATACTGGGGTTACTCCATTGCTGGATAGAAAGCCAGTGAGGATGGAAGTTGAAACTGGGGCAACAGTCTTGCTGGTGCCCTTGAAGCTGTCAAGGATAGGATTGAAGACAAACACAGGTGAAGTGGTTCCTCTGAAGGGCCGCATTGAAGTGGCTGTGCAACTTAATGGCCAAACAGCAGATTTGTCTCTACACGTAGTGAAGGGCAATTATCAAGCGTTGATGGGTCAAATGTGGCTGGAGAAAATTCGACTGAACTGGGCCAAAGTCAACATAATCTATGGAGAATCAAGCCTAGCGAAAATTTTAAAGAAGCATAATGTTTTTGAAGGAGAACTAGGGAGCATGACAGATATTACAGTTAAACTGAAAATAAAAGAAGGAAACCATGGAAAATGCTTGAAGGCAAAGTCTTTACCATATGCTATTAGGCCAAAGGTGGAAGCTGACTTTGAATGACTTGTGAAGACAGAAGTCTTGGAATCTCTCAACATTAGTGAATGGGCCATGCCAATAGTTCCAGTCATCAAGAAGGGTGGATCCATAAGGATTTGTGGAGACTTCAAAGTCACCATTAATCCAATGTTATGTGTGGACCAGTACCCATTACCCCACATTGAAGACTTGTTTGCAGATTGGAGGGAGGCCAACATTTTAGCAAAATTGACCTGAGGCAGGCTTATTTTCGGATGAATGTGGACAAGAAGTCACAGGAACCTCATGTCCTGCATTGTTTCAAAGAGCAATGGATCAGATCCTGAGTGGACTGAGCAGAATCCAATGTTATCTGGGTGACATCCTAGTCACTGAAAGAGGCGAAGAGGAACATCTTCAAAACTTGAACTCTCTTGGGATTGGAAGACTATGGTTTGGGAGTCCGCAAGTACAAGTTCCTCCAATCCTCCGCTGAGTATTGGGACACGTGATTGATGCCACTGGCCTTTACAAATCTCCTTCAAAGATTAAGGCTATTACAGACACGCCTGCACCTCAGACTATTAATCAGTTGCATTCCTTTCTAGGATTGTTGAACTCCTATAGAATATTTGTTCCAAACTTGGCAGCCATTCTGAAAGCATTACATAACCTCTTGTCTCAGAACAAGAAATGGAAATGGTCTGATCAATGCAAAAGCGCTTTTGTACCAGCCAAAGGAGTGTTCCTCAAATCTGAAGATCTTAGGCATTTACCTTGCAGTTAGCTTGTGATGCATCCCCTTTTGGCGTAGGAGCGGTGGTCTCCCACATTATGCCATAGGGTGAAGAAAGAGCATTGCTTTTGCATCTCGAACCTTGAGCAAGGCTGAAAGTAACTATGCACAGATTGAAAGGGAAGAATTACAGGAGAGAATATCTTCTACTCTGAACAAGTAGGCAATGTACCAGTCACTTCTAGTTTGCGACGAAGCATCCACTAGATGATTTGATACTCTGAGCTGATAGATATGGTAATACAAGAAAAAACCTCTATAATAACACCTAACCTGAATCCATTCTACTCCAGGATATTGGAGCTGTCAGTACAGTCAGGATGTCTTCTATGGTGATTAGAGTAATCATTCTGCCACCATTAATAAAGCAGGTGTAAGATAATTTACATGAGGGCCATTGCAGAATTGTATGCATGAAGGAAATAGCAAGGAGTTATTTCTGATGGCCTGGATTGGATGCGGAAATTGAAGAGAAAGCCAGAACATGTTCTTCCTGTGCCAAACCTGCCATCCTTGGCAATGAGTGCATGTTGATTTTGGAGGACCTTTTGAAGGACAAATGTTCTTACTGATAACCAATGCTCACGCGAAATGGCCAGAGGTCACTGTGATGAAATCTGCCGCATTGGAGAAAACTACCAAGAAGCTAGGAGAAGTATTTAGTCAGTTTGGATTCCCTGAACACCAGGTAAACGATAACGGATCCCAATTTGTCTCAAGAATTCAGATGTTTCTTGCAAGCAATTGGCATTCAGAATATTAGGTCTGCACCATATCATCCTGCTACCAATGGTGCAGCAGAACTTTTCATTCAAACCATGAAACATACCTTGAGTGCAACCAGGGAACAAGATTCGCTGATCAAACGTCTTAACAATTTCCTAATAGTATATAGCAATGCAACACATTCAACAACCAAGACCTCTCCTGCATTGCTAATGGTGAAGAGACAACTGCGCTCGAGATTTGATCTATTGAAACCTCCGAAAATAAAATAAATTGTACAATAGCAAGGACAAATGGAATGGCAGGAAAGCAAAGCACAGAGCTTTCCACCATGGATAGGGAGTTTTGGCTAGGAATTATTCCAAAGGAGAGAAATAGGTTCTTGCCACAATCCTTGCACAGACAGGATCGGTCCCTTATACTGTCCAGACCAGAGATGATATCATCTGAAGGAAACATGCCAACCAGCTGTTGGCTGGGAAAATAGATCCGCTGGAATCAGCTGAGAATCCAGATTCAACTGTACAAAGTCCTGAACTGAACTGAACCTTCCTACAATCCCGACAACAATGGACAGACCCTATTGAGAAAAGCAACACCTCATCTACAGATCAGACACCAAGACAACCTCTAGTCCCTACGTCAAACTAACCACCGATGATGTTAGTGGAAAGACAAAAATGCCAGAGGTTACCGCCAATGTAAAGAAGATGTCAGAGGTTCATAGAATCCCTGAGTGCAGAAGGAGGCCATTTGGCCCAATGAGCCTGCACCGACAACAATCCCACCCTGGCCTTATCCCATAACCTCACGTATTTACCCCACTAATCCTCCTAACACTAAGGGGCAATTTAGCATGGCCCATCCACCTAACCTGCACATCTTTGGAGTATGGGAAGAAACCAGAGCACCCAGGTAAATCCACGCAGGCACAGTGAGAATGTGAGAACTCCACACATATAATCACCCAAGGCCGGAATTGAACCTGGGTCCCTAGTGTTTTGTAGCAGCAATGCTAACCACTGTGGCAACGTGCTGCCTGTCAACCGCCCAGTTCACCATCAACTGTTCCCAAAGTGATGTCCTCCAGACTGTCTGACTGTCTTATTACTTGAATGGCTGTAAATTGAGAGAGGTGGATACTCATTGAGACCTTGGTGTCCTCGTGCATCAGTCGCTGAAAGTAAGCCGGCAGGTACAGCAGGCAGTAAAGAAGGCAAATGGTATGTTGGCCTTCATAGCAAGAGGATTTGAGTATAGGAATAGCAGTGTTTTACTGCAATTGTATAGGGTGTTGGTCGAAGCAGTTTTGGTGTTCTTATCTGAGGAAGGATATCCTTGCTTTAGAGGGAGTACAGCAAAGGTTTATCAGGCTGATTCTTGGGATGGCAGGTCTGTCATATGAGGAGTCATAGTTTGAGGATCAGGGGTAAACCTTTTAGAACTGAGGTGAGGAGAAATTGCTTCATCCAGAGGGTGGTGAATGTGTGGAATTCACTACCACAGAAAGTATTTGAGGCCAAAATGTTATTTGATTTCACGAAGAAATTAGATATTGCTCTTGGGACTAAAGGGATCAAGGAATATGGGGGGAAGGGTGGGGTATAAGGATATTGAATTTGATGATCAGCCATGATCAAAACGAATGGCAGAGCAGGCTCTAAGTGCCGAATGACTTATTCCTGCTTCTAGTTTCTTTGTTTCTATGTCTGACTCATAGGTAATTGTTCATGTTGAACTTGTTTTGAACGTGTTGGTGTGCAATTTAAGCAGGAAGGAAATGTTATGTGTTTGTTGTTCTTATGAACTGATGAAGCTCTGGTGTCTTAATATATTCATGTATTCACCGGAGATGGTGTCATAAGTCACTAGCGTGAGAAGCAGACAGAGAAGCAGCAGCCATGGAAGAGAATACACACCTATAGATAAAGCTCTGTTGTTTTAACTCTCCATGTCCCAAATACAGCATATATCCAATGTACAACAATTAAGTTTTAGGGGGAGGCAATGGTCTCGTGGTATTATCGCTAGACTATTAATCCAGAAACTCAGTGAATGTTCTGGGGACCCAGATTTGAATTCAATAAAACTAATATGGAATTAATAATCGGGTGATGACCATTAAACCATTATTGATTGTCGGAAAAACCCATCTGGTTTAGTAATACCCTTCAGGGAAGGACATAAGAACATAAGAAATAGGAGCAGGAGTAGGCCATCTAGCCCCTCGAGCCTGCCCCGCCATTCAATAAGATCATGGCTGATCTGACGTGGATCAGTACCACTTACCCGCCTGATCCCCATAACCCTTAATTCCCTTACCGATCAGGAATCCATCCATCCGCGCTTTAAACATATTCAGCGAGGTAGCCTCCACCACCTCAGTGGGCAGAGAATTCCAGAGATTCACCACCCTCTGGGAGAAGAAGTTCCTCCTCAACTCTGTCTTAAACCGACCCCCCTTTATTTTGAGGCTGTGTCCTCTAGTTTTAACTTCCTTACTAAGTGGAAAGAATCTCTCCGCCTCCACCCTATCCAGCCCCCGCATTATCTTATAAGTCTCCATAAGATCCCCCCTCATCCTTCTAAACTCCAACGAGTACAAACCCAATCTCCTCAGCCTTTCCTCATAATCCAAACCCCTCATCTCCGGTATCAACCTGGTGAACCTTCTCTGCACTCCCTCCAATGCCAATATATCCTTCCTCATATAAGGGGACCAATACTGCACACAGTATTCCAGCTGCGGCCTCACCAATGCCCTGTACAGGTGCATCAAGACATCCCTGCTTTTATATTCTATCCCCCTCGCAATATAGGCCAACATCCCATTTGCCTTCTTGATCACCTGTTGTACCTGCAGACTGGGCTTTTGCGTCTCATGCACAAGGACCCCCAGGTCCCTTTGCACGGTAGCATGTTTTAATTTGTTTCCATTGAGATAGTAATCCCATTTGTTATTATTTCCTCCAAAGTGTATAACCTCGCATTTCTCAACGTTATACTCCATTTGCC